>NC_084800.1:120329896-120954896 GCF_963169125.1 Humulus lupulus | reverse complement strand
AGTAGGGTTCTGTTGGGCCGAATGGTCAGTTCTGTGCTTGAGATTACTATCTCAGAGAAGATCAAAAGAAAAGACGAATAAGTGAACCACAGATAGGAAAGTTGAGTGGGAAGTTTTAGCCGGATTAGCTAAGGGTGATACAGTGTCAGGTATGAATCTATTGTGATATAAGGATCAGACTTGGAGTCTGGTGGAGACTGGGATTAAATGGGAGATTCTGGATGAATCTCATGTTACTCTCTTATTCTCTTAATTCAGGCATCATGTCTGTATACCAGAGTATGAAAGCTTTATGGTGATGGCCTGAGATGGAGAGGGGCATAATGGAATGCATGATAAAGTTCTCAATTTGTTAGCAGGTCAAGACAAGGTATCATGAATCAGTAAGGTCATTGCTGCCTTTGAGTATTTTGTAATGGAAATAAGAAAGCATCACGATGGGTTTCGCGGTGGGGCTACCCAAGAAAGTGGGTCAGAATGATTGACTTGGGCTATTGTGGACCAGTGTTGTGAAAGAGATAGTGTGCCTTCTTGAGAATTAAAGGTCTATCTTATCAGATGAAGACTTTATTGTTATTTCCAGGTTATGGAAGGGAGAGGGGAAGGCGATGAATATATAGATGGAATTTAGTACAGTTCATTGTTCTCAGGTAGAAGAAGTAAAGGATGTCCGCAAGGGTGGGGACCTCCCACTCATGCTTCAAGAAAAGGTACTTCAGCCCTGCCAAGAGCTGATACAAGTTTGGGGGGAGCTGCAACGGCGGTAACTGCACATAGTTGAGTAAGTCGGCGAAATACTGGTTGAGGGGAAGGAAGGCCCCGACCGTTAGGTGCTCATCACTCTAGACCGCAAAATCATCTTGGAGTGATGCGCAACTCCTCTCCCCTTCGAAGGGAGGTCGGGCGATGTGGACGCCAGTCCCGACCTCGATATTGTGGGACAACATGATCTTGTTGACCCTTCCTTGGGTCGTGATCTTAGAGGCTATCCTCTCTGCCTCAAAGAAGGCATCAGGCCCGGCTACGTCCTCCTCCTCCACCACGAGGCCAAACTGAGGGATGGGAGATTTAGAGGCGACCTCTTTTCCTTTGTTGGCTCGTTGAGATGATGAGCCAACTGCGTTCTTCTTGGGTGCGCTTTTCTTGGGTGCCATTAGCTCGCCCATCGAACAAGAATGATGGAACTCTTAGTGGGCGACCTAGGATTGTTATACATGCAAGAAATAACAAAGAAAGGCTGAGGATTCTAACACACGAGCTGATGCAATCTCAGCCTGCGATGTAGTGCCACACGCTACCTATGTTATGCACCTAGGTTTCCCAATATACTCGTAATGTTTAGGGATCCGTGTGTCTGAAAATCAGACCTCTACCCTCCTTGGGAAGTGGTTTAGAGCAAAACTTCCCAAGAAGCGTAGCCCCTAAGCAACCTAATGTCAAGCCCTGAAAACCTTTCATCTTCTACATGCCGAATGGGTATTTTCTAAAAAAATACCCAAGAATCACCCAAAGATTTACCCAGTTTATGAACATCACAATCCTAGATATGTTTTAGGACCTACTCAGTAAACCTAAACCGAAACCTATGTACCAAAAACGTTTGGGAACAACCTAATGCTAAAGGCGGTGAAGTGCAATTAGCATGATAAAGAAAGAAGAGAAACACACAAAAACCAGTAAAAGAAAAGTTCTAGTAAAATAGAAAACTTAAAATGTATTCTTCGACAAAAGGAATGAGCAACGTAGAAGGAAAGTTCCTGGAGAAATCCTTGATGTTTTCCGAAGGTTTTGGTGGCATATTTCTTAGATTTTATGAAAAAAGGAAGAAGGGTTTTTGAAGTTCAGAAGAGAGAAAATGAGGAAAAGTTTTGAATGAAAGGTGATGAACACTGAAAATTGCCAGCCCTATTTATACGTAATAGGCATAAAGAAACGTAGACCGTCCAATCAAGCTAATGCGGGATATGAGGGTCATGTTTCGAAAGATTACACGATGGCAAAAAGGTGGCCAGGCCATTTAATGCAATCCTCGAAAACCGAGCAGGCGCCAATCGTGACATTCCATGTGTCCAGTACTCAAGTAATAAACAACATGGATAATCGCAATAGAAGTTTAAAAGTCCCCACCGTGTCAGTCAGAGGATGACATCATAAGACACGGGCAGGGACTTGGGGGGAAAATGTACACCCTAATATTTAGCCCGAGTCTTTTATGCAGCTTGAGTATAGCTGGCTAGCTAAGAACAGTACTAATGGATCCACAAGTTGATATTTCCTCTGTGAAGGCAGTGGAACTCCCCAGGTAATAACACGAGCTGACCAATACGAAGGATTAAGGCACGAGCTGGAGATGGATATAAAACACAGCAATCTGGGTGTGAGCTGGCGTTATGTTCAGGCCATGGTACTCTGACAACCTGCCATGTCCAGGAGTCTTTATAAACCTGGACACGTTATTTAGGAACGTGCGTGGTTAGACATTACATGTCCATTATCCCTGAATTCTCGGACACGTAACATAAACTTGCATGTTCAAACATCTCATGTCCGATTATGATGGACGACCCATGATGAATTTTACCTAATGATTAGACCATACCTTAATATATTACCTAATGATTAGACCATACCTTAATATATATTGTAATGTTCATCATTTGTGCAAGACAGGTCACATATAGGATGGGTATCCACGTGATGACCCCTGCCCCTATCCTGGGATGGTTCTTCTATAAACACCAAGACCATGGATAGAAAAGGGGTTGGGTTTTCTCTATGTAACACAAATACTCTGTCAAAATATAGAGAGATATACAATAATAATATCGACTCGTGGACTAGGGGGATTTAATCCTCCGAACCACGTAAAAAGGAACGAGTGTTCTTACTATATCATTCTACGCATCCTTAAGAGTTATTATTCTTATTATAGTTTATCCTTAAGCACTAGTTTATTCCAGCTAATTACTTAATATACTGTTGGCGAAAAACCGTGTCAACAGGTTCCGAGCACGATCCTCAGTCTTGAGCCTTGGCGATAAACCTAGTCACACTGACCAATAGTATTTATTAACTTCTATTCCAAATAAATACTTAGGAGATAAAACTAGCATCCGAGACCTCAATTTCTACTAGACAAGGTATTAGAAATTGTCCCGAGCGCCTAGGTTCGAGCCCTCCGAGCCTTACCAAACCTAGAAACCATCCTAAGGAAAAAATCCCTTATGCGAGCCGCGATTTGGCTTCAAGGGTCACGACTTGCCCTCAAGTCAGAGACCAAGAACCCAGGCCACAGGGGAGGGGGGCCGTGACTTGCCTCCTAAGGTCGCAGCGTGCCCCCAACTCAGAGAGCATACCCATGCCTATTGGCCACACACGCCGCGGCGCCCCTGGGCTGGGTCGCGGTGCGCCCCTTCGAACCCAGAAATTCTGGGTTTTCTTCACCTCTTTCTAGCCCAGAAACCACATAACTTCATACTAACTTTCAGCCAAAATTCAAAACCAAGCCCAGAGTTCTTATTCCTAAAGTTTAAACATCATAACCAACCTTATCAACAATTTCTATACTTCCTAACACCCAAAACCAACTAACTAAAACTAAGCCCCATGCAAACTTAAACCTGGACATGGTTTCCAGCAAAGTTCTAAAGAAAGCTATCACAAATCCTTACCTTTGGTTGCAGCCCAACTACTCAGCTTAATTTTAGTTCTAGAGCTTAGATTCCCTAGCTTTTCCCAGCTGAATTCCTTCCAAAACTCCAGCCTCAAGCCTTAGTTCCCGCTGCCTTTTTCCTTAGCTTCAAAGTGTAAAAGAAAGGGAGAGTGAGAGTGAGGACACATAAGAGAGAGATATGAGAGTTGTAATTCTAGCTAAGTCTGGATTCCTACAGAATATAACTCTTAATTCCTAAAAAGACTGTTTTGCCTCTCATAACTTATTAGTCCTCAAATTAATCCTAGGGGTAAAAGGATCATTTCGCTCTCGATTCCCGCTAATTTCTCTAGTGTTCCTATTATTAGATAATTAACCTTGTCATGTCCCATTAATTACCAAATACTTATTCAATATCTAGTAAATCCCAAAATATTTTCCAATTTTCCAAAAATACCCCTAGGCTCCCCCGAGCCGGGTATCCCAAAATATTTTCTAATCCGCTCACTAGGACTGTCTCGAGCCATATACTGCAAATATACCCATATAATAATGCGGTCTCAACAATTTATCACAAATAATCACATTTATTCCCTTAACGGACCAAAATTACAAATATGCCTTTATAAGCTAGAAATGGCCCACATGCATTTTTAATACTCATAAACATGCATATCGCATAATCATATAATCATATTAATCATGCACGCCACTTAATCATGCATTTTAACCATTTAATCAAACATATACCAATTATGCCCTCCCGACACGCTAATCAAGGCCTTTAAGCCTTATTAGTGATTTTGGGTTGTTACAATGCACATTTACAGATACAAGCTCTGATCAATTCCATATTCCACATTCATGCCATGCCATAATCACATGTATCACATGAATCACATACTGGGTGCAGTTTTCTTACATTTGGTCCAAGCATAGGTTACCAATAAATGACCCTCGAGCACGATCCTGATTCTGAACCCGTAGCGATCACCAAGTCACAACCATAATATAGAATTCTGTAAAAAAAAGTAAATAAAGACTTCTGGACCGAATCCTAGCTTCTGGGACATTGAACTCTACTAAATCGGGTAGTAGGATCAATCCCAAACCTTTAGGTTTAAGTTACAATGACAAAGGCTGTAATGCCCTGGGTAGCCAAGACCGTTACACTGTGTGTTTATGAAGGTGCAAGACTTGCTAATCAAGTCATTTAGTTGAAAATGTGTCACTAAAACCATTATTGATCTAGGGTTAAAAGATTATGATCATAAAAGATAAACTTCATTTAAATAAGCATTTCATACACGGGATCCCGAAAGAAATAGAGTTTAAAGGACAGTTTTAAAAAATTCAGGGTTATATACAACCACTAGCCACTCTAAGGGCAAAATAGACATTTAAGGTATTCTTGTCCCTGTCCAACCCTCAACCGTGGTGGATGAACAAATGACTATGTACATTCCACCTCTAGAGCTCTCCAAGTCAGGGTTGATCCAGCTTACCCTTGCCTTTACCTGCACCACGTAGCACCCATGAGCCAAGGCCCAGCAAGAAAACCAATACACAGAATATAACCAATAATAGTAACCAAACAATTCATAACTCATTAATCAAATACTCAATAGATCACATCATTCATATAATAAATGATATCAATCAACAATCTATCATCCAGATAATTAACATATCATCCAATATCTAGGGTTGACGCCCTTAGGTCGCACCCCCTGTATATCCCACTGACTCCGGTCCGCTTAAACCGAGCTTAGTGAAAATTAAGCTGTCCTCAGCTACTAGTTGCTGAGCCGCATCCTGTGCTCCAAAATTAATTCTGAGACTCTTAGGTTATTTATTTCATGTTCACATGGCATAATACCATCATACAATGTTGCATACAAGTATAGGGAACCCTTAGTCCCAACATAGTTACACAAACGGGTGCAGTTTTCTTACCTTTAATTTCGAGTGCTTTGATTACGAAAAATGACCCTCGAGCACGATCCCCCCTTCCGAGCCCTAGCGTACACCTAGTCACAATCATGGTAAGGGATTCCATCTATAATAAGTGAATAAAGGTTTTCAGACCAAGTTCTAGCCTTCGGGACATCGAATTCCACCAAACACGGTAGTGGAATCGATCCCGAGCACCCTAGGGTAAGTTCCCACACCTAAAACCTTCTAAAAGCCCAAAAATGCCCTTAAGAGCTATGGCCCTATACCCCCCATGCCACGGCCCGCCTCCAACCAGAGGCCCAACCTCCCCATTCAGCAAACATGCGTCGCGACCCTAAGCTCCCCATGCCGTGGCCTCCCCTTCCTTTTGGCTCCCATCTATTCTAAAGGGCCGCGACACACCAAGAACAGAGCCGCGACCCGACCCGTTCGAACCCATAAAATTCACCATTTTCAACGACAAAAACCCATCCAAATTAACCTAGAATCAACCTAACAACACAACCAACTCATCAAAAACACTCTAATATGTTCCCAGCAGCAAAACCCAACCGAAAACTAGACTCAAAACTCATTTAAACTCCAATTCAATCCTTGAAAATCAAAAGCTCATAAACACCTTAAAACAGCCAGCAATTTCTAGAATTCAAAAGCTAAACCATAGTTAAAAGATTACCTCTACTGAAGAATAAATCCACCAAGTAGTTACTGAGCTAATTCCCAAGTCCTTAGTTTCAATTCAAGTAATTCCTAGCCCAAAATTCCTCCTTAGCTTCCAGAGTTAGAGAGTTTCTAGAGGAAGCAAGAGTGAGAGAGAGAGAAGATTCAGTTTTGGCAAATTTCTATCTGTTTCCTTTGTTTTGTTTTATCTAACTTAAGTCAGTTAAGTTAATCCCAAGGCTCGGGGTACCAAAAATGTCCCTGAGGGAAAAATGGTAAATTTCCCCATTATTCCCTCCTAAACTCTCTAACTTCAAATATATCTCCAAATATTTGTTTCCATATCTTAATAACTCAATTACACATCAAATACCCAAAATACCCCTTGACTAGCATCGAATCAAGTATTGGGTCCCGTTGTGACTTTCCCGCTAACTGGCTCCCTAGGATCGCCTTGTGTCGTACGCTGCAAATATATCCACATAATAATGAGGTCTCAATCATTTATCACAAATAATCACATTTATGCCCTCAACTGGCCAAAATTATAAATATGCCCTTATAAGCTAAACAGGGCCCACATGCATATTAATACCCATAAACATGCATTTCATATATCCATATAATCATATAAACATGCTTATCACATAATCATGCATTAAATCATTTAAATCACTCATAAACCAATTATGCCCTCCCGACACACTAATAAAGGCCCTTAAGCCTTATTAGTGATTTTTGGGTCGTTACAAAAACCCACTTTTGGCTAAAGCTGCCCATGCATGCCGCGAATTTCCCTTAAGGGCTACGACATGCTCCCCAGATAGAACTCCCCTGTTTGAATTTTAGAACATGGGTCGCGACCCTAGACCTGGTTCCGTCCCTGGCACCAACGTAATCACCATTCTCCCTCTTTGTGTAAATGACCCTGGAAAATCCCCTAGAATACATCCAGAATCTGACAGACTAATCCAGTCTGTCATGGTCCCACTGGCATGACCTGAGTGGTATCCACCACACCAGCTAAGGGTCCTATGCATCCCTCCTGCAATAGGTCTTTAGCTCTAAGTACAGATGCCATAAGCATACATGTCCATGAACCTTGCCAAAAAATACAAGGGTTTCTCACCTCAAGCCCAAGAGTTACCATCCTTTCCTTGCAGTCTATCATTGCCTCAAACTCAGCTAACCAATCCATATAAATGATCATATCGAAGTCAGTCATAACCAACTCTATCAAATCAAATGATTTATCCTTTCCACAATAATCTAACTCATCTCTTAAAATTACAAATAGAGTACCACATTCTCATCACAACATAACCATGTATTCTGCATTTCAAGTCTAGGCCTCTATGATACAACAACGCAAAAAACAACATGGCACCAAAAACAATCAACAAATTACAAGAATCAAGACTAAAAACTGACCTGCCACCACTGAGGAAACAACCCTAGTCTCAGTCTCTGTCTCGGACTCTAACAGCGTCAGAGCAAACTCTTAAGCTGGGGTCGAGCTGTCGGCCCCATTTCTCTCATCTTTCCTCAGTCCTGGGCAATCCTTCTTACGGTACCCAAACATCCCACATAAGAAACATGCCCTTGCTCGACATTCTCCCAGATGGTGCCTCTTACACCGAATGCATGTCGGGTAGGGTTTCAATCCTTGTCCTTGCCCGATCCAATAAAAGGAGATATCAATGCTTGAGCTCTGCACTCTCCGACACTCTCCTTCCCAATCTCATTTCCTATGATCTTAACAACAAGAGCCTTCCCTACCACCTGAGCGTAGGTAGAGATTTCATGTACTGGGGCGACTCTAACGCCCTGAGCTATTATGGGAATCAGGCCCTGGATAAAACTTTCCTTTCGAACTACATCCATGGGTACCATATCAAAATCAAACTTGGTAAACCATTGAATATGTTAACATAATCTATTACTGTTGCATTTCCTAGAACCAGGTTCATAAACTCATTTGTCTTTGCAGTCTTGACTGCATCACAGTAATATCTTTCATTATACAGCTGCCTAAATTCTTTCCAGTTCATTACAGCTTCATCTCATGTCTGGGATACAACTTCCCACCACTCTGTGCATCTTCTCGCAACACATATGTTGCACAGATGACCTTATCGTGACCTACCACTCCCATTCTGTGGAGGATGGAACTGATCATGCCGATACATTGTTCAGCTTTGAATGGATCTAGGCCTCCCTCAAAAACTAGAGGGTAATATTCCTGGAATCTTCTACATAGAAATTCCCACCTGTTCTCAACCTTAGGCTGAGCCAATACTGGTGCCACTCCTGGCATAGCAAAGGAAGAGGTGTTCCCTAACAGAACCTGCAACTATTTTAATTGTCTCTACATTCTTAATTGCATATCTGTAAACAACTACTGCAAATTCTGAGTGGCAGGTGAAGGGTTCAAGCCTTGACTATAATTTTTAGCCTCGATATAGCCACCACCAGGTCCCATTAACTGCCTTGGGTACATAACCTCTGATTATTCTGTAGTCAATAACTTGATCCATTAAACATGATGAGCACATTCAAAAGCCTTCCCCCACTGGAACAATCACACAACACCACACTCACATACCATTGCGGTACCAAAATACATGCCCACAACATTCATGCATCAATCCATGACCCCTACTCTACCAACATACATACCATGCTCTCAACTCCAACATACAATTAACACATTTATATATTCACTGAGCAAGTATTCATACAATCATATCAATAGTCAAGGGCTAAGCCCTAACAGATTCTCATGCTCCCTAATACAGTATGCAGGTAGAGCATTTACATTCTATTTAAGCAGTTAAGCCATAACCACATAAATAGTTACCATACCCTGAGTGAAGCTTGTCCTTAGTGACAAGTGTACATGCCCAGCTTGTCTACAGGAACCCTTAACCTTGGCTCGCTCTGTTACCAAGTTTGTAATGCCCTACTACCCAGGGTCTGTTACACTCTGTATTTCAAATAGTGCTAAACTCGTTAAACAAGTCATTTTGCCAGAATCGTGTAACTAAATGTGATTAACAGTTTAGCGTTAAAAATGTTGTTCAAGGATACAAAAGTTTCACTAAAACATTTACTGTATACATTGGGATCCCAAATTACATTTAAAAGGTTAATTACAATAAAAGATTTACAACCAGCCGACCTAAGCGGCAAAATAAGGTTCAACCCTAGTTCCTCTTTAAACCCTCGGCCGTGGTGGTTTAGCAGTCGTATATGTACACATCATCGCCTAAGCTATCAAACTCAAGGATGGTCCAGCTTTCTTTTACCTTTACCTGCACCACATAGCACCCGTGAGCCGAGGCTCAACAAGAAAACTCAAATATGCTTATAAGCAGATAATAACATGTCACCAAATCATAATAAGCATGCCTAGCAGTAATAAACCTATTCCTGCATACTGGCAAGTACAAATAAATGATTATATGGTCCTGCGCCCTGAGTAGATGATTACTAAGTCAATCTGGAGTCCTGCACTATGAATAGATGACTATTAAGTCACTCTGGGGTCCTACGCCCTGAATAGATGATTATTAAGTCATTCTGGAGTCCTGCACCCTGAGTAGATGACTATTAAGTCACTCTGGGGTTGAACGCCCTGAGTAAATGAATATTAAGTCACTCTGGGGTCCTGTGCCCTAAGCAATGTGACGTTCTAGTCACCTGAGCCTTTTAGCCCTCACTTTTAGTAACTAGCCTTAAACTAGGCAAGCACTATAGTTTTCTTCGACCAATAGGTCGGACGAGCATATAATGCTCTTGTTGATTAGATCTTATCATATTGACCAACGTTCAATGCGCTATTGCCGTTCTTGACTCATAAGTCAATTCCATACGACCAACGTTCAATACTGTTTCTGATCATGACTAATAAGTCAGAGCTTCACGACTAGCACTAAACACCATTGATGTTTCTGACTAATAAGTCAGTGCGTAGCTCATATAAACAGTGTATTCCAGCATTCACAATGCAACAGATATCCAAATATAAAGCCCTCAACATGCTTCATCAACAATCACTAACATAATTATGATCATGCACATTTATAGAGACTCAAGCTCTGATCAATTCCATATTCAGCAGTCAGGCCATACCATATTCACATACATCAGATAATGGGTGCAATTTTCTTTCCTTTGGTCCAAGCATAGGTTACCAATAAACGACCCTCAAGCACGATCCTGATTTTGAACCCCTAGCGATCACCTGTCACAACCACAATATAGAATCTCGTCAAAAACAAGTAAATAAAGACTTTCAGACCGAATCCTAGCCTCCCGAACGTTGAACTCTACTAAAAAGGGTAGTATGATCGATCCCGAGCCCTTAGGTTTAAGTTCCCATGACTAAAACCCACTTTTGGCTAAAGCTGCCTAGGCATGTTGCGACTTTCCCTTAAGGACTGCAGCATGCTCCCCAGACAGAGCTCCCCTGTCTGAATTTCAGAACACGGGTCGCGACATGCTCCCCAGTCAGAACTGCCTCCACCTTCATCAAGCCTCGGCCGTGGCGCCCAATAATAGGGTCGTGGCCCGACCTCATACCCAGCCATTTTCTCCATTTCCCCATTTAAAAACCTTCCAAAAACCTATCCAAACATCTCCAAATCCCCCAATGGCCCAAAACCATCAAAACCTAAGCTTTAAACAATTCAAAAACTCATCAAAACGTAAAATCCAATTCAAGCATAAAAACTCGAAAACTTAAAACTTGGATTACCTCTGATTGAGTTGTTTCCCAGCTAAATTCTCCGACTAATAATCTTTTAATATTCCCTAGAATCGCTATGACTCTAACCTTGCTTGAATCTGAGTCCAAAAACTCGAGTTTCCTTCCAAAATGCGATTTGTGTCAAAAAGGGAAAACGAGAGAAAGAGAGAGAACGTACTGAACGTTCTTTTTATGTTTATGATAGGTTACTTCAGGCTTAAGTTACCTCAACCAAATCCTAATGCTCGGGGTCCCAAAAACGCCCCCGGGGTAAAATAGTCAAAATTCCCTCTTGATCCCACTAACTTTCAATATATCAGCAAATAATCATTCCCATTACCCAATATCCCAGTAATGTGTTAAATACCCAATATACCCCTTGACTCACTTCGAGTCAAGTATGGGTCCCGTTGTGAATTTCCCATCAGCTTGCTCCCTAGGAACGTCTCGTGCCGAGTAGCCTATATATATCCACACACATACCACATATATGCCAGATATACCCATAACGGGTCAAATTACAACAATTGCCCAATTAATCATAAATGGGTCCACATGAACATTTAATACATCTAAACATGCATATCATGTCATATTATAAAACAACTCACATAATCACATAATGATGCACATATATATCACATAATCACACAATTTCATAATTTTCCATCTTGGCCCCCTAAGCCTTATTCGAGGTTATCCCCAATCATCCTCCTAATTTCTAGATTGCCTTTTTCTGGAAGGATGGTCTCGCTCCCACTCACTTCTACTCCTTCTAGCGAATTCGTAAGTATTTTGCTATAGTCCTCACTGATTTGATTTTCCCTTTCATTTTCGTGCTCGATTAACTCACTCAAATCTTTCATACAACCGATTATCATCGTCCCCAACCCACAGACACCATGAGAGAACATACGGAAGCTATCCTCAAGCTCCCCTATGGTCGGCGATCCCTCTCTTACCTTCTCCATGAGGACAAGCTCTGAGCTTTCAGTCTCTTGGTTGAAGGCGAGTCCATAGACGACTCTGGGATCCAAAAATATGCGAGGTGGGAATACGTCCCAATCTCCACCGCAAGGAGGAGACCCTCAGGATTTTAGGCCCATGACACCGCCCTTTGCACACCTGGGCCACCAGGCTTGGGCAATGAAGCCCAAGATGAGGCTTCAATAAGCTCGGTGGATGAAGGTAAAGTAGTGCTGGATCCATCTATGTGGTCTCTCACTCTTCTTAAATATGAATATGATGTAATGGTCCTTTTTAAGGACCCCACGAATAACTTCCTAGCCTAGTCGAGGGTAGACCTTAGATTTCATAGGTTCGATAGTTGGTTAGGATAGTACCAAAAAATGTATAGTTTAAACGAGTTTTGGGATGGGGTAGTTGTGTAGTATGGTACAAATGACTATAGGGACCTTTCGAGGATGTTTCCTACTTTCAGGGAGGGGGCTCTAGTGGCCTCGTTAGAAGATAGGGGAATTTGTTGGTCCCCGAGTTCAAGCTAGAATGAGTCCACTAGTTAAGTTTCTTTTCACTTGGAGTCTCATTACTTGTGGCATCCTTAATCATCTGCTGATATACTATTTTCCTTTTCTTTTCAGTTGACATGGAGCCGGACCTGGACAATCTCTTTGGGCAGCCTCCTAAGGTCTAAGGTACCGAGCGAAGATGCGCCGCCTTGAAGAGAGGTGTTGCTTGGAAGTCTGCGAAGTTTGTAGAGGGTTCCTCTCCCTCGAAGCCTGTCTCAAACAATGCCAAACCCTAGGCTCCGAACTCTATGGATGTGGCCGATGGAACTACTCCCATGACCTTAAAGGCAATCACCATCAATCCTCAGCTACCATGCCACCTCTTCAAGTGAAGAAGTATCCTCCTCCCCCCTTCGCCTGGTACCTGCTGGAGACAAAGGCATAGAGGTTAAGCCTCCATCGGTTCCCAAGTCTGTAGGTGCCCCGACCCCGATCATGATCCGTCAGTTTGTGGCCTTATCCCACGTTCGAGAATATCCTTTGGATATTGTGATGGGGATTCTAAGAGCTGATCTGTGCTCAAACCTGTTGTCTTGGGTAGGCCACTCTTGTAGCAATCTCGACGCCAATGTGTGGCAATTTTTTAGGGGGGAAATCCCCACACGCCTCATTGACCAAACTATGGAGCTCGAGGTTTCGGTAAGTCTGTCTCATTTGATTCTTACTTTCTTGGTTTCTTGATAATTTTCTAACTATTGTAGAACCTTTTTTTTCATACCCTTTTTGGTATCCTTCACCAAAGCTCTCTTTTCTCCTTGAAAATGGTAGTGGCTGAGACACTGGTCTATGACACAAACCAGGTTCTAATCTGTGCTGAGAACGATTTGAAGGAGGCCAAGGGAGCCCAGGCCAAAGGCGAGGAGGCCCGAGCTCGATCTGAGCCATCGCTTCAAGAAGTTTGAGAGGCCCAGGCCAAGTCCGAGGATGCCCTCAAAAGTTCTCCAGGCCAAAATCGCCTCCTCTGAGGCTAATGTCAACAATCTGAAGGCAGAGCTCGACACCAAGATGACAGATTTTGACGCTGCTAGGGTCGAGATCAATTGCTTGAAGGTGGAGACAAATTTTGCCAAGGCCGGGACATAATGCTTGAGGGAGGAAAATAATTTAGCCTTCAAGATCCTCATGGATGAGATGAAGCGCATTATCGAGGAGTTCAAGGCCAAGAAGGATTGGGCTATAGAGCGAGCCATGTATATGATGTGGTCTTTGAACCCCGAGATGGACACGTCGTTTGTCTAGGACAAGGAAGAGGAGTTCATCTCCAAGTGGAAGACTCTATTGGCAGAGGATGAGGTCACAACTACTACCTTGGATGGTGGAGATGAGGATGAGAAAGGCGAGCTGGCCAACTTTGGTTTAGTTGACCAACAATGAACTGTTTTGAATAGGATTGCATCCTTTACTATTTTTTGTAATTATTTTTATGCTCGTTGGGCAAAGACAATCAAAACATTTACTTATATTTCTTGCTTATATGTCAATGGTAGTTTTTATCTTTATGCTCATATTCCTTACTTGAAATATTTAAGTATATTGTCTACCTTGGATGCTTTTTACTTTTTCGCACTCTTAAATTTCTTTGGTCTAAACATTTATGAATATTGGGCATAAAGTGTTGAATTTTTTTATCTATACAAATACTTGTTGGGTTTAAGCTCGAATTTCAGCGCATTCATGCATAGTTCATTTGATTGCCCTTTTTCGACTTCGTTATTGTCAAGGTCGAATATTAATTTTACCATGTATTTTATTAAAAAAAATACTTTGTGGCGCGTAACCTCGTTAGTCTAGTTATAATTTGTTCTTCCATAGTAACTATTCCTCATCCTCAAGTATTGTCTCGAGGTTGCGAGATTGAAACTTATTTGTAAAAGCTTTCAGCACTGTCTCAACTTATGATTTTTGTTTATTTATCTAGAATTCCAACTTTTACTTGTGTCAATTAGGGTTTGCTGGTTTGTTCCAGACTTGTTTAATTCGTGTTTGGTTAATATTCCATACACTGTCATTGTTTACTTCATGTTAGGTTAACAATCCGTACATTTGGTTAAAGTTTATTTTTATTGATGTTATGTTTTTTCGAGCTCATGGTATGATTGTACACCACTTATGCCCCCTTAATATCCTATGATTGTGATATTAAGTTATTGAATTTTGAGAGCTTGCAAAAAGTATAACTATAAAAATACAAAATTTGAATAAAATTCAGAGCTCTATTGATGGAAAGCAAAAATACAAGCTAGGTTAAAATGAATAAACATCGTTCCTATATTACTAATAATAAGGTCATAGATGTTCACCATTCCAAACTCACGGGGACTAAATATCCATTCAATTTCTCTAGTTTATAAACACCAGGTCAAATGATGGACTCACTTTGGTAAGGTCCTTCCCAATTAGGCCCGAGTACCCCTGCAGACGGGTCTTGTGTGGCCAAAAATATGTGCATGAGCACCAACTCTCCCAATCCAAATTTCCTGTCTTTAACCTTCTTGTTAAAAATATCTCGTAGCCCTCTACTGGTATGCAACGTTTCTTAGATGGCCTTCGTCTCGTCTTTCTTCAATTAGGACTAAACTCTCTTCGAGATGGGATTGGTTCGAGATTTGGTCGTACGCCTTGCGTCTTATTGTTGGGATTTCGACCTCAATAGGTGGCATAGCCTCGCAACCATAAGCAGGGAGAAGGGGGTATGTCCTATTGAGGTATGTGCTATCGTTCTGTACGCCAATAGGACTTGTGGTTGTTCTTCTGGCCATCTTCCTTTAGCTTCTTCTAGCCTTTTCTTGAGAGAACTCTTTAGAGTTTTATTTACTGCTTCAACCTGGCCATTTGCCAGTGGATGGGCCATAGAGAAAAAGCTTTTAATTATTCCATTCTTTTCTTAGAAATGTGTGAACAGGTCGCTGTCGAATTAGGTTCCATTATCTAATATGATCTTCTTGTGCATTTCGTACTTAAATATTATATTCTTCCCCACGAAATCCAGAACTTTTTTCGAGGTGGTAGTAGCAAGTGGTTTAGCTTCAGTCCATTTTGTCTAATAATCAACAGCGACTACAACATATTTTACTCCTCCTTTTTTGGTTGCCAAGGAACCTATGATGTCAATTCCCTATGTCGCGAATGGCGTCAAAGAGCTCATCATGGTAAGCTCGATGGGTGGAGCTTGCGGTATCGAAGCGAACCATTAACATTTGTCACACTGCTTAACATATTTGAACGAGTCAGCTTTTACTATAGGCCAGAAGTATCCTTGCCTAACTACCTTTTTTGATAGACTATGCCCCCCAGTGTGGTCTCCCCAAAATCCTTCATGGATTTATTCAAAAATATTCCTTGCCTTGGGTGGAGTTACACACCTTAGTAGCTGCATCAAATACCCTATTCTGTATAATCTTCCTTCCAAGATGGTGTATCTTGGTATTTTGTACATAAGTTTACTAGCCTCATTCCGGTCTGCTGGGAGACTTCCAATTTTGAGGTATTAAATTATGGGGGTCATCCACGTAGGTTGCGAGTCAATCATGTCGACATCTTCTTCTTAGGGCTCGGTTATACTTGGACAGGTAAGAATTCGACCGACACAACATTAAGCATGTCAGCCTCTTCGGTCGTGGCGAGCCTAGCCAGTGCGTCCGCATTTGATTTTTTCTCTCGTGGAACTTCTTCTATGACATAGAACTCAACCCAAACACTGCCTTAGCTTTCTCCAAATAGGCTGCCATTTTAATGCCATTGTAACGCCCTGGATAACCAAGACCATTACGCTGTGTGTTTTAAATAGTGCAAGACTTGCTAATCAAGTCATTTAGACAAAATGTGAATCCAACGTCATCAACAGATTAGGAATAAAAGATTTTGGTCACAAACAAGCTATTTTCATTAAAAATGACTGTTTAAATACATGGAAACTTAAAACAGGGTTTAGATGACCTAGTTACAGCAAATTCCGAAGGTTATAAGCAATTCAAGCCACTCTAATGGAAAAATACACATTTTAGGTTTCCGTCTCTGTACAATTCCCCGAGCGTGGCGGCCGAGCAGCTGACAATGTACACCTTGCCCCCAGAGCTCTCCAACTCATGGTTGATTCAGCATACCCCTGCCTTTACCTGCACCACGTAGCACCCGTGAGCCGAGGCCCAGCAAGAAAGCATGATATCATAGCAAGATGAACTTTATTAATCAAATAATCCACAATGTACAACTAGGAATTCGACATTTCATAACATTTATCTAATCAATATTAACACTCAGCAGATTAATAGTTTATCATCCAGACAGTCAACCAATCATATCCATAACACAATATTCACGCTCAAAATCAACAGTTTATCACATCCATCAAATAATATTCAGGGTCAGCGCCCTTAGGTCACACCCTCTATATCACACACTGTCTTCGGCTCACTTGGGTCGCCCCCAGTGTAATACTCACTGACTCCGGCTAGCTTAACCGAGCTCAATGATAAATAAGCTGCCTCAGCTACCAGTGGACGAGCCGCGCCCTGTGCACAAATATTGATTCCGACACCCTTAGGCTGGTTATCGCATGTCCCATGGCATAATAATACCATCTCATGACATGATATACAAATATAGGGAGATCTTAGTCCCATCGTGTCCACATGGTTAATCACATTCACATAACAATGCATACAAACATAGGGAGCACTTAGTTTCAACCTAACCACATAATCAGGTGCAGCTTTCTTACCTTTCGATTCACTATCTTTGATCACTTGACTCCTTGAGCACGATCCCTCTCGATCCCTAGCGCTCACCTAAACAAAATCATAGGTCAAAGTCATCAACAAACCTCAAGTCCAAAACCTAGCCTCGGGACCAATTCCGAGCCCCCGGGAAGTCCTAGTTCCACCAAACAAGGTGGTGGAACCAGACCCCAAACCCTTGGTCAAAAACCCTTGCAAATAACCCTAAAATCCCTTTCTGGAAACAGGGCAGCGCTACAGCGCTCTTAGGAGGGCGCTACAGCGCTACAAGCAGAACCAAATTCCCCCAGAAAGCTTGGCCTAGCGCTACAGCGCCCAAAGGCTAGCGCTGTAGCACTGGTCACAGACAGACAATACCCTAGTTTTCCCTCCTGCGATTTCCTCGAGCCAAACTCAACCAAAACCTCTCCAATCCTTCACCAAACTCATGAAAAACCTTATTAACAAAATCCACTCATGCCAAGCACCCCAAATACCAAAAACTCAAACACATGCATCCCTAATCTCAAAATTCACCATAGCCACTTCTAGATGTCAAAACTCAGCAGAAACCAGTCAAAACATCAAAGTTAAAAGCCTAGAATTTCTTACCTTTAGTGGGAATTCGGTTTCAAGACAACCTCTACACCTCCTTAGCTTTCTCTCCCTAAACCTTTGGCTTGAATTCCCTAAAGTTCCCATCATATTCAATTTAAACACCATAGTTCAAAAACCAAAACCAGAAACTGAAGATCTCTAAAGTCTTACCTCAGGTGATGGTGTGTTCTTGCTAAACCTCTGCCAGTTCTTCAAACCTAGCTTAGGATCCTTGATGCTCAGTCTAACCCAACTCTCCTCTGAGTGTTGCTCCAAGAAAACCCAAGAAAAGTGGTGAGAGAACCTCAAACCGACCCTAGAGAAAACTCTCTGTTTTCCTCTCCTTTCTCTTTTCTTTCTTTTCCTTCTTCAGACTTCTGTAGTATTCTACCACTTCCACTAACATAAAGCCTCAGTAATACCCATCTTTAAAAAGCCAAATGACCTTAATGCCCTCCCTTTTATTTCTAACCCTTTAATTCACTTAAGGGCATTTTAGTCATTTCACCCCAATTCCCGCTAACTTCGTGTGTCTCTAATATTTACCGCTTACTACCCAATACCTAATTAACTACCAATAATATTCCTCGATGTCAAAATAGACCCCAATATACTCACTAAATTCCCATTTATACCCCTAGGCTCCCCCCGAGCCGGGTATAAATCCCTGCCATGACTTTTTTGCTAATCTGCTCACTAGGATCGTCTCGAGTCACAAATCACAGATATATCCACATAATAATGTGGTCTCAACATTAGCCTACCAATATACACACAAGTACACAATTACACTCTCAATGAGCCAAATTACCAAAATACCCTCGCAGCAGAGTATATAACCCCATGCATGCTTTTATCATCATATAATAATATGACCCACATAATCATGCATATAATCATATAATAGCACAATAAATCAATTATGGCCCTCTCGGCCTCCTAATCAAGGTCCTAAACCTTATTAGGAAATTTGGGTCATTACAACCATGTTCCTGATATTCAACTAAGACTTGGTTAATGACTAATTTGGAATCACTATAGTTGTGAATGGCCTTCGCCTTGAGCTATGAAGCTATCCGAAGTCTTGCTAGAAGTGGTTCGTACCCAACCTTGTTATTTGATGCATCGAAGCCAAATCATAAAGCTGAGTGAAAATGATTTCACGTCAGAGTAATTAAAATGAATCCTACCCTGACCCGTTCCCATTGGAAGATCCATCGACGTAAAGTCTCCATAGCTCGTGGGCTGGGATTATGACTTCCTCGTTGGTGATTCCCGTACATTCAACAATGAAATCTACTAAGGCCTGCCATTTAATTGTTATTCTTGGATGACAGGTGATCTCTAACTGCCCGAGTTCGATAGCCCATTTTAATAATCTTCTGGAGGCCTCAAGCTTGGATAATACTTGTCTTAATGGCTGATCAGTTAATACATGTATAGGATGCACTTGGAAATAGGGTCGAAACTTTTGAGATGCATGTACCAGGCACAAAGCCAACTTTTCCATTAACGAATATCTCGACTCTGCCCTCAAAAACCTTTTGCTGGCATAGTATACAAGTTTTTGCACTTTCTTATCCTCCCGATCAAGTACTGCGCTGATGGCATGTTCGGTTGTGGTGAGGTATAAGTACAATAGTTACCTTGTAATTGGCTTGGATAAGATTGGTGGCTTGGCGAGGTGCTTCTTAATATTTTGAAATGCGAGTTCACACTAGTCCGACCATTCAAATTTCTTTCCCCATCTCAAAAGGTTAAAGAATGGGAGGCACCATTTTGTAGATTTAGAGATGAACCTACTTAGGGCCGCCATTCGTTCAGTTAGGCTCTGGATATCTTTATGTTTTTGAGGTGAGGGCATATCAATTAACGCCTTAATCTTATCATGATTTGTCTCTATGCCCAGAGCATTCACTATTAATTCGTGAAACTTTCCCGAGGATACTCCAAATAAGCATTTCTTCGGGTTAAGTCTCATATTGTACTTCCGGAGCACAGCGAAGCATGCAGCGAGGTCGTTCACATGGTTATAGTTATGCTTGGATTTTACTAGCATATCGTCCACATAAACCTCCATGTTATTCCCTATTTTTTCAGTAAACATGCTATTCACCAATCTTTGGTATGTGGCTCCTGCATTCTTGAGCCCGAATGACATTACATTGCAGAAATATAAACATTTATTGGTCATGAAACTCGTATGTTCTTGGTTAGGTGCATGCATGGCTATCTGGTTTTATCGAGAGTATGCATCCATGAATGACATGATGTCATGACCTGCACTGGCATCTACGAGCTGATCGATTCGGGGTAAGGGAAAGCAATCCATTGGACATGCCCTATTGAGGTCCAAAGAGTCAATGCAAGTTTTTCACTTGCCATTGGGCTTTGGAACTAAAACATGATTGGCTATCCAATCAGGGTAGAAAGTCTCTTGGATAAACTGATTCACCTTCAGTACTTCGACCTCTTCTTTCAGGGTTTCTTCCTATCATCGTTCAAGAGCCTTCTTTTTTGCTGATTCGGAGGGAAGATTTTGTCTATGTTGAGTGCATGGCTTATAATGCTTGGGCTGATTCTAACCGTATCTGAATGTGACCATGCAAACACATCTTGATTTTTCCTTAGGAAGCGAATTAATTGCTATCTCGCGTCGTTGGAGAGGTTCTTCCCTATTTTATCACCCTAGTGGTATCCTTTTCATCGAGCTCTATGTTCTCGAGCTCCTCTATTGGTCCGAGATTGGTCCTGTCCTCCTCTACTCTAGGGTCAATTTCTTCTTCAATTTCAAATACAGTTCCACTTATTTCTTGGATAACAACAAGTGCCTGTGAACTTTTTTAGTTCTTCCCTCTCATGGAAATGCTTTAACATTCCCGAGAGGCGAGCTGGTCTCCCTTTAGCGTCCCAATGCCACTAGATATTAGGAACTTGATGGCCAAATGCCTGACAGATGACACTGCCCCCATCCCAATTAGGACTGGTCTCTCGAGTAGTACATTATCGGCACCACTATAAACTCCATCATCTTGGTAACTGAGATTGGATAGTTTCCCAAGGTTACTGGGAGCTCGATGGATCCTGTGCTGGCTAACCTTTTTCCTGAAAATCCATACAATGTCGTTGCACAGGCTTTCAAATCTTGAAGTACGAGTCCCATCTTTTCTAAAGCGGCCTTATAAAGGATGTTAACCAAGCTCCCATTATCTATTAGTACCCGGAGCACCCTTTTGTTGGCGAGCTCGAGTGTGCTGAATAGAGGGTCATTGTGGGGAAACTGGAGGTGCGATGCATCCTCCTCTGTAAAAGCAACGGGTTGAGTTTCAACCCTTTGTAGTTTTGGAGCTCGCAATTCAGGTTCGTAGGGAGACCTGTCCCCTATCTTGAGCTCGTTAACATATCATTTTTGGGCATTTTTACTTGACCAAGCGAGGTGTGGTCCTCCGAAAATAGTTACCACATCCTTCCCATCTATTGAGGGAGGTCGATCAGCCTCCCTCACTCGCGAGGCTATATTCTGCTGGGCAGGCTGCGTAGGAGCTGCCCTCTGTCCAGCTGACTCTTGAGCAAGATTTTTGTTTCTTAAATATTGCCCAAAATATCCTCTCGAGATCAGACCTTTGATCTCATCCTTCAGTTGCCTGCATTCATCGGTGGCATGTTCGATGTCTCTATGGAATTTGCAGTACTTATTTTTGTCTCTTTTTTATTTTTGATTTCGCTTTGGGACAAGTTGTCTAAACGAGACCTGATTTTCTTTGCGATAAAGATGTTTTCCTGAGTTTCAGTAATCTTGGTATAAACCGTGTAAATGGAGAAATACTTATCACCTTTTTTCTTTTTCCCCCCGTCCGCCTCCGAGTTTCTCTTTTCATTTTTCTTTCTCTTTGAAGGGTTGTCTCTTGAGGGTCGAGACGTTGAGGGGTATGCTGAAGTCGAGGCTGAGTTAAAATTTATTGGTGCAATTTAATAGGTTGAGGGGTTAGTTTTAATGCTGACCTTGCCTCCTCTACATTGACGAATCGGTGAGCACTTTTGTTGAACTCAGTTATTGTCCTTATCGGTTTTGTTTGCATATCATCCCAAAGGTGACTTCCTGGAAATATCCCATCTCGAACTGCCATAAGATGACCACTGTCATTGACATTACGGGCTCGTGCCTCCTCAATATTAAACCTTGCCAGTCAGCTCTCCCAGCTGCTGTCTAACATTAGTCAAGGCCAAGGCTTCGGTTTTGATGCCTACCATGGCCTTGAATTGTTTCTTGAACTCTTTCTCTTGCTGAACCAATTTTTTAATGGTCTTTGCAGAGTGGTTTGAAATAGCATGCACCTGAGTTCATAACCAACGTTGCTAGTGTGCATGAATGTGTTAAACGTGCTCAGATGGCTGTACGGGTTTGAGTTCCCATCAAAAGGAGCCACATTAGGTATCTTAAATCCATACAGAAATGGGGTATTTGATATGTGTGGATCAAAATGCTTGAGCTCCTCATCAGAGTTGTCTTCCTTGTACTTATTCCTTTCATCTTGAGGGTGTTGGAATGCTCTTTCGAGTTGGTTAATTCTTTCCTAGACCAAGTCCACCAGTGGTTGATCTTGCATTTGGGGCAACTATTTATTGTTTGTGAAAACTCCACCTCCCTGCCAAGTACAAGCTTATACTGATTACCATATACTGGGTACATGGGCTCTTTTCGGCTGCCCCCAGTTTTGATTCAAATGATCTCGAAGATCCGGGTTGTTGTTCTCGTAATTCCCAATATTCCCGGGTTCGATATTATACACACCCACCGACCTACTGAGGTGCAAAATTCCTCTCATGAAACTAACATTTCTCTCTGGTTGTGTGGCTCGATGGTTGCAAAGCTGGTCTTTCACTAGCCTTCTCGCCCCAGTCGTTTGTGACCTCGACATGTGACTTTTGGCTGGCTGGGATGACCTATGTCCTCGGGGAGCCTCTCGCTTGTCCCTGGGTCCGGGTTGAGCTCTGTGATTCCTATCTCGGCTGCCACTCCGAGATGGTCTTTAAGGTGCCTGCTCCTTTGTTCGGTTCCTATTGAGAGCCGGCTGGTGTGCCTCTCGAGCCGCAGATGGGTACCTTATTGGAGACAAAGGATGTCGTATAGGCGATGCCAAGGGCCTTCCATTGTTAGGTCTGGTAGGTCCTGAATTGGCTCGGACTAGCTCCTGGTTATTTCTGACAGGCTCTGCGTTAGTGTTCTAAGTTGTTGAGGGATCTCGGTTATTCCTCGTTCCCGCAGTTGCACTCACCGCATGGTTTCCATCAATAGTAGTTTGAGTAATCGTCCCAAGGCGACCATTGTCGGTATTTTCCCTGGGCCATGGCTGGGACTATTGGGTCCTTTGTATGGCCATTATGGCGGTCGTACTCCCACATGGACGCGCTCTAGTCTTCTGAGGAGGTGCATGGGCCTCAGCGGCCTGCCTGGCCAATTCTTCATTATGCCGCATTGTTTCGGCCAGCAGTTGGCGATTCTCCAATTGCACAATGGGCACGTACCTCTCGGGATTATAATAAAGATCCTCATCGGGCCTGGGGGTTGGGGCAGATAGCCCCTTGGAGTCAAATGATGCGCTTCCTTCATTCGGGCCTTGATCTGCCATAGGTTGCTTCCCAGGCCTTCGTGGGTAGTTCTCAGTCTATGGAGTTTGTTCTTCAGGGATTTGTGGCAATGGTCCTTCACCAGTTCCTGGATTGTTCGTGGTGGCCATTGATGCTATGCAGAAGGTTCCTGATTAAAAAATGCAGAGATTTGTTTAATGCTCTAAACGAAAGCACCAAACTGTTGATGCCTTTCATCAAATTAATTATGAAGAACACTAAACAACATTTCAGAAAAAATAGAAGAACTCACAAGCTTTTTACGTGGTTCAGCAGTTAAAATGTGCCTACTCCATGAGTACATATTATTGATCTTAATACTCTCTCAAAGCCTTTTTAGAAAGTAATTTGGCAAAGTCTTCTCAGTACAATTTGTGCATGAGTACAAATGAAATTCCCCAGGCTATTTATAGGCCTGGTTGACAGAATATCTTCCCCTTATTTTGGGAAGTGACCAAAAATCTTTCAAATTATGAAATAAATGCAAATAAATATATTAATTACATAATATCCCATGGTAATTGGGATTTAATGTCTGATAGCAACAAATCCCTAAGGAATAGAGATTTCCTAACAGTTGCCGCGTGGAAAACGCGTTTCTAAGCTCGATCTTAAGGTTGATTGGAATGACGAGCTCGAAGTCTGGATCGGTCTCGAAAGTGCATCAACCTTACGATCGAGCTCATGGGATCTTCAGGCAACTAGGTTGGGGTAGCTACTGTATTGATTTATTCACTCATGGACTTTAGTCCCATTCATCTCGATGATTTTCCAACCAACTCACTATTTAACCCTTTGGTTAGTGGATCTGCAATATTATCCTTTGACTTTACATAGTCAACAGAGACAACTCCAGTTGAGAGTAGTTGTCTAATGTTATTATGTTTATGACGTATAAGTCATGACTTACCATTATAAAAATTATTATGTGCCCTTCCAATCGCAGACTATTGCAATGTATGCAAATTACTAGCACAGGTTTAGGCCACGTCGGAATATCTTATAAAAATTAACAAAGTCATTTTGCTTCTCTGTCACACTTGTCTAAGGCTATAAACTCTGATTCCATCATGGATCTAGCAATCACCGTTTGTTTAGAAGATTTCCATGATACCACTACACCACCGAATGTGAACTCATATCCACTCATAGACTTAGAGTCTTTTATATCAGATATCCAATTTGCAACACAATACCCTTCAAGTATTGCTGGATATTTTGTGTAGTGCAATCCATAGCTACGAGTAAATAGTAAGTACCTTAGTACTCTTGTTATTGCTTTCCAATGGTCAGACCCTTGATTACTCATCTATCTACTCAATTTACTAACTGTGTAGGATATATCAGGTCTTGTGCAACTCATTAAGTACCTTAGACTTCCGATAATTCTAGAGTATTCTACATGAGAGACACCCTCACCTTTGTTATTGAAAAAATGTAGACTTAAATCTATCGGAGTTCTAGACACACCAAAAACTTCTTTATTAAATCTCTCAAGAATCTTGTCTACATAATGTGACTGACTTAGAATGATCCCACTAAATATCTTTGAGATTTGAATTCCCAGAATAACATTTGCTAGACCCATATCTTTCATGTCAAATTTGGAATTTAACAACTCTTGATAGATTTGACCATCTTATCAATACTTCCAACAATGAACATGTCATCTACGTAAAGACTTAAAATGACATAGTCATTATCTGTTTCTTTGACGTAGACACATTTTACACATTCATTGATTTTGAAGCCATTTTCCATCATTGGGTGGTCAAATTTCACATGTCATTGTTTTGGTGCTTACATTAATCCATATAAAGACTTGACCAACTTACAAAATTTCCATTCTTGTCCTGAGGCAGAAAAACCCTCGGGTTGTTGCACATAAATTTCCTCATTTAAATCCCCATTTAGAAAAGTTGTTTTCACATCCATTTGATGTACTTCAAGATTGCACAGTGCTGCAATGGAAAATATCATCCTTATGGAGTTTCTTCTCGTCACAGGAGAATATGTATCAAAGTAATCAAGGCCTTCTCATTGCTTATAACTTTTAATTACAAGTCTCGCCTTATACTTTTCAATTGATCCATTTGCTTTCATTTTCTTCATGAAAATCCAGTTGGCCCCTAAAGGCTTACATCCTGGAGGAAGATCTACTAATTCCTAGGTATGATTCTACAACATGGATTCAATTTTACTATTAATGGCTTCTTTCCATAAAGAGCCTTTATTAGAACTCACAGCTTCATCAAAGCTTTGAGGTTCACCTTCTAGCAAATAGGTTAGAAAATCTGGACCAAGTGATTTTGTAGTTCTGATTCTTTTGCTATGTCTAGGTTCATCCTTAGACTTTAGTTCTTGATCCTGACTATTTTTTTCAATAGTCTCTTCTGTTCATTTTAACGAACTTGAATCTTCTTTGGATCTACTTGGAAATACATGTTCAAAGAGCGATGCATTCCTAGATTCCATTATCGTGTTTCTGTGTATGTCATAGATTTTAGACTCATGCACAAGAAATCGATATGCACTACTATTATGTGCATAACAAATGAAGATGCAATCAATATTTTTTGGACCTATCTTCACCTTCTATGGTAAAGGCACAACCACATTGGCAAGACACCCCAAGACTCATAAGTATTTGTAGGAAGGCTTCATACCTTTCCATAACTCATAAGGGGTCTTATCTTCTTTCCTTTTGGGTACCTTATTTAAAAGATGATTAGCTGACAATGTCCCCACATATTCATAGGCAATCCATAACTAATCAACATGGCATTCATCATTTCTTTCAATGTACAATTTGTGTTCAAAAACACCATTTTGCTCAGGCGAATAAGGTGTCGTGGTTTCAAGAATTATTCCATGTTTAGGAAAAAATTCAACAAATGGTGATTCATATTCACCACCTCGATCACTTCTCAACACCTTGATCTTTTTGTTGAGTTAATTCTCAACTTCATTTTTATAGAGAACGAACTTCTCTATAGCCTCATCGCAACATAATCAACAAAAATAATAAAATACTTATTGCCTCCCCTTGTTTGAACAAATTTTAAATCACATACATCACTATGGATTAAATTTAGGGGGTCATTATTCCTTTCAATCATATTGAATAATCACCTAGTTAGTTTTGCCTCAAACAAGTTTCACACTTATGATTTTAATCAACGTGGAATTTCAGTATGTAATTCAAGTTAATTAATCTATGCAAAGTGTGATAATTAACATGCCATAGTCTACCATGCCATACATTGGAAGACTTAAGCATGTAAATAGAAGCATTATTAACTTTATTGATAATTGGTTTAACAATCATTACATTGAGTTTAAACAACCCATCAGTTCCATCACCCTTTCCCACATATATCCCATTTTTTGACAAAACAAACTTGTCTGGCTCAAATACCATACAAAATCCATGCTTGTTCAGTAGTAAACTAGATACATGGGTATTCGACACATACAACACATTGTTCAAAGTTAGCTCTTTCCCGGAGGTCGTTTTCAAGATCACTCTTCTGTGACCCACAATATCAGACGTTGCAGAGTTCCCCATATATAGTTTCTCACCATTGGTCACTTGTTCAAAATATTTGAATAAGCCCTTGTCTGAGCATATATGCCAAGTAGAACCATTGTCAATCAACTACTCTCTACGGTTAGAATTGACTAGGTGTACCTCAGACACCATCACTGATAGATTTATATTACCAACATCTATGGAGACATTATCCATAAAATTAGTCTCTTGACTATGATTCTTCTTTGACAGTCTATAGTCCGCTTACTTGTGACTTGACTTATTACAATTAAGGCACTTGCCAATGAATTTGAACAGATTTTTGGAGATTCCTACTTTTGGTCCGATCTTTAACCCTTTATCGTTAGGTTTATAGTTCTTTTTTCCCTTGGAGTTTTGACCTTGCTCCATCAGATTGGCCTTAGCCATATCTTTTCTTCTACTTGTTTTTTTAGAATTTTTATTGTCTTCTTCAATACTAAGTCTAACAATTAATTCTTCAATGGTTATATGCTTTCGCTTGTGCTTAAGATAGGTCTTGGACTCCTTCCATGCATGAGGTAATTTTGCAATCATAGCAGCTACTTGGAAGGTCTCACTCAGGATCATGCCCTTGGAGTGAATCTCATGTAACATTAGTCGGAATTCCTGAGCCTGACTAATAACCGTCTTGGAATCTACCATTTTATAATCAAGCAACTACCCAACCACAAATTCCTTTATGCCAGCATCCTCAGATCTATATTTTCGGTCTAGAGATTCCTACAGTTCTTTAGCTATCTTCTTTGTATCATAAATTTCGTACAAAGAATTTTCTAAACAATTCGTAACATAGTTAAGACAAACAAAATAAGATTTGAACCAATATTTAACAACATCAATAACTTGGATATCATTCTCATTTTCTTTGAGCTTTGGTTCATAATCAGTCACAAATCTTGCAAGATTTATGGTAGTCAGATAGAACAGCATCTTCTGCTACCACCATTTGAAAAAATTTCTGTTGACTTTATCATGTGTTTCCCCAAAGCTGAAAGGGTGGCTCGTAGAAACCAAAGCTGGAACCATTTGGGAATGAGCTTGAACTGCCAAAACTGGGGTCTTAGCCATCATATCACTGTTCCCACCACTTTGGTTTATTTCAGTTGTCATATTACCTGAAATCACACAACCAACAGTGTTAATTTCCTCTTAGAAATTTTACGTGGAATTTTGAATTGTACTCGTAAGATTATTCTAAAGAAAAACCAGGAAGGGTAAAAAACCTGACCATTCGTGGTCTAACTTCTTGTTGAATATTTTTTTTGAGTATTTAATCAAACTCCCATTACAAATACCTCTACTAGATAATTTTCAAAGAAGACTAGGAGGGTTGTGCCCTTGCCGAAATAGTGTGGTTTCCTTTGAAAATATTTAGTTCTCAGGATAGTCTGAAGGGGTCACAAATGGTTCCATTTCAAACCCAGCTTCCCTGACATAACTTCTCTAGTGAGATTTTGTTTAAGTTCAAACAAACTTTTCGCAATCACAATATATAAACAAAATAGATCTAAACCACACAAAACAATTTAAGATATAAACAACAACATTATCTCACAAATCATAGATATATACATATCACAAGATAATATATATATTAAACACTTATAAAATATAAAATATATGTAACATTAAAATAATATATTAGAAATAATATGTTTAAAGATTGTAATAAAAAATATACGTTTAATATAACATTCAAAAAATAAAGCATGGTGATAAACTAACTATTTATAACAATTATAATCAACTTAGCTAATAATATATAATTATAATGTAACAAATAATTATAATTGTTGACTCTGAATTTGGTCAACGACACGTAGTCACAAAAATGATATAAATAAGAGAATTGAATTCAAGAATGTAAACGACACCATGATTTTATAGTGGTTTGGCCTCAGAAATTGGTAATAACCTATGTACACTTAATGTTTTATTAATGTAGAAGATCTCCAAAACCTGCGATCAGCGAACAAGGGTTCACCGAGTTTCACCAATCTCGAAGATATATACAAATACTGTGTATAAAATCAATGTTTTTCTCTGAATACAAATTATTGCGTATCTTCTAAATAAATCCTATGTGTCCTATTTATAGGCTCATGGATGTACATATGAGCCATGGGTTGTCCTTAACTTGCGTTACAATAATAATTTAAATAATACCGTTTACATTTAAATTAGCAAATATCCTTGAAATATCTAACTTATAGCCATATTGGAGCAATTCTCCCAATCAAATGAACAACTCTGGTCGCATGTTCCTGTCCATCTTCTTTTCTTGCTACTCAGCATACTCCTTGCATCTATTGAGATGTAGAGTTTTTTCTGATAACCTGGTCATAGGCCGACCAGACCCTCGTTAATGACCGGTCACATGATGTTCACATGCCTTCTTAATACGCCATGTCATCGCACAAATATTTAGGGAAATATTTGCCCCCAAGTTTATTTTAATGCAAACAACATTTAATAAACTTACTTGACTAGCAACCGTTGACCCGTCAAATCGACTGTACTTACTTTCTCGAAAGGTAAGTAATTATGAAATTTTTCAGTATCCTAGGAACGATTTGACGATTATTGTAGTTTCCCATACATCGAAACCCTATTTTCATCATTACTCATCAGTAATACCCCGATCAGTATCAATATAAGTCTCTTCACTTCATTTCATTTTTACTCAAACTTTCTCTCTCTTCAAGAACTCTCAAAACTCTCCCAAAATCCTTCAAGCGTTTCTTAGTTCAATCTGAAGCCTTTGGAGCAATTTCGAGCAATCTTCATACGATTTCTTCAACAATCTTCACTTCAAGTAAGTTTTCGAACAAATCCTTTGAATTTTGTAGCAATTTACCTACATTTTGGTTGTGATTCTTCTATGTTTGTAACTGTCCTTCAATGTTCTTGGGGAGTTCCTGAATACAATCAGGTTTAGGCAAAAAAATACATAGGAATACTAGGCTGAAATAGGTATTTTAGGTAGTTTAATGCATATCACAATGTTTAGGAGAGATATTTGGGTTTATTCGCACAGATTTTGGGTCCAAAATCGAAGTGAAATTTTGATTTTGGTATTTCGAAAAAACTGAGTTTTTCCCGCCTAGTTTTGAAGTTGAAAACTTTTTCTGAAAAAACTTTTCAGTTTCACTTTTTGATTTTTTTTCCGACCTACTCGTAGGCTTTTGTGTTTTTTCTAGGATGCTGCTTGTCGGATAAACGCTTAACTTTTATCCACGAGCAGCGTTAACCTTTCTTTTTTGTTTTTCTTTCTCTATTGGTTGTAGATTCTTGCTTTTCCTTATTCTTCTCAGATATACATGTACAATCCTTGGGGAGGTGAGAAGCCAATTGATGAAGAGCTTCTAAACCTGCTATTTGAAGACTATCTTCGAACTACTTTACCCATTCCACCAAACACAAAACTATCAACACAATTGACTAGCCATCCCATTTCAAACCCACCAATAGCACGAGTGAAACACGTTGCTCAGAGGAGGAAAATGATCTTCGATCCTCACGTTGGCCAGCATGCAACCAATGCTGAGGGTCCTTCCACTACTAACCGACATGCAACAACCGAGAAGTCTCTTGAGATTCTTCTTTCCCGTGCCCTTGTCGATAACACCATTTTAGTGTCGTTTTAAAATGTGTTTTTGTGGTAATCTTGAGTCTTTATGTTTGTTTTGTGCAAAATCACTCTTTTCTTTGTCTTTGTTATAGGCCGGTTCTTTGAATCATAAGTTAAATTCTAAAAGAAAAGGCAATGGTGGATAAATTGAGCTTTTGGTGATTGTTTGACTCAAATTGGTGCTAAGGATGAATTATACTAAGTTTTTGATGAAGGAAAGATGTCAAAAGGTTAAAATCTGGAAAAACTGAATTAGAGCACGACATGGGTTTAAGGGCCGCAACTCAAGCTAAGTCAGAGGCTGAAGGTTTGCTAAAAAAAATTAGAGTCACGACTTGGTTAATAGAGTCGCAGTGCTAGTGGAAGTCGAAGGTGAACCCAGGTGGGCATCAACACACGGGATGCGATTGGGGTTTAAAGAGTCATAGCGCCTGAATACCTGAATTAGAATTTGAAAGGGCCTTAAAAATGACACGGGCCGCGACCTAGGAAAGGCCAAGTCGTGACCCGCCTATGAAAAAAGAGGAAATCATGTTTCTTTTAGTATAAATTCATACTTTAGGGTTTAATTAGGGGAAGATCAGATTTTAATTACGAGTTTAGAGATTAAATTTGATTCGGAGATTAGTTTTTCCTGGCAATCAGAGGTGACAGGTGGCAACTCGTGGCTACCTAGTTAAGCATTAATGGTTAGTAAGTATGTTAACCAATGGAAGGATATTGGTGAAAAATATGGTTCTTCCTGGTCAGGAAATGGTCTACCCGACCGGATAAGAATTTTGTCTGGTCAGGAGGAAGTCTCGTCCGACCAGACAAGTGGTTTCACTCGACCAGTCTCCTCTGGAAGGGGTTTCACCCGACTAGTCACCTCAGAAAGGGGTTTCACTCGAAAAGCTACATCAGAAGGAAGATTTTGCCGACCATCTATGTCAGATTGAGGAGTGTAGCCGACTAGATGTGTCAGAATCTCAGGAGTTAACTGCCTAGTGACTTCTTTAAAGAATCTCAGTAACAACTTCAACCCGAATCATTCGTGTCTACCACGCAAATCTCTCAAATATCCCTAAGTAATAGCCATATTGTTATATTTTAAATACATTTTCTAGTCAAAGTTGGTTAGAACAACCAAGGGCTCTGGCAAAACGGGAGAATTTACATGTACTATCCATGAGCCTATAAATAAAGAGCTCATGGCATCATTTGAAGGATCTGATTTTTTGGAGACTTTTAGACTCTCTAATTGTGGGACTTTGGGATTGTGATTTAGGATATTCTTAGGGCATTTTTTGAGATAATTTAGAGAGAGAAACATTGTATTTTTCCAACTTATACGTAAGAGACTCAGTTGGCTTAGGTTCATCTGATCTTAAGTGTAGGTGCATAAATAACAACTCCAAGTGGATTAGGCTATACCAAAAAATTGGGGTTGAACAACTATAAAATTGGTCGTGTCGTTTTTATTTTCTATTCAAGGCTAGACTTCATTATCATTTTTGTGTCTACTCGCCGTTGGCCAAAATTGTGGTCAACATTTTTGGTGCTTTCATTGAGAGTTTGAATAGAAGAAATACACTACTATCCTACCAATATGGTGCCTAGAAAGCCTGGTATGTCAACGAAAAAAGAACTTGTTAGATCAGATGGTCCTGCACTTGAGAACCCTTACACTGAGCCCAGGGTCTATCTGTAGGAGACACCTATGGAGGTTGAACAACTCCAGGAAGCCATGGCGGATTTCTAGGAAGAGATGATGCAATTCAATGCTCAGCAGGAGTCTTTCACTAACGAAATGGCCAGGGAAAAGGCTGCAATTGTGCAAAAAAGACGTGAAATGGATGCTAGAAGCGAAGAGATCATGCGACGGTAGAAGGAGGCTGATCAGCGACATCGCGAGGTAGCACTTGCTCTGGAAGTAGCTACTCAATTGACCTAGGCCAATGCCTAAGCCATGGCACGAGCAGCCACCCAGGAAGCAAGAAATAATAGAGTTGGTCAGAAATCCTCTGCTGGCAGAACCAATTTTCGGGGGCCAGATAGAATTAAAAGCCATGCCACCGGTCGGGTAGATGATGGGGTCTGCTCTGGGACTGCCTCGATGAAAAGAGAGAATTCTAGAACCCCTTCCAGGAGCCACGGGTCAAAAAATTCTAGGTGAGGAAGTCAAAGTATAAAGACAGATATGATTGGGATGAGGCTGATAGTCATCACACCAATCGGTAAAAAGAGAAAGATGGCAACGAACAACAAGAGAAAGGTGCCTCCATATTCTGGTTCAGGTAGGGGCGGTGGTCCTAGTGATTTGAAGAGAAAGACTCCTGACACTCCGATCACTCCTGGTCCTGATAGGAGAGGTCGGGGTACTCACGGTGGCCGTCAAGGAGGTGGTGATTCATGGAGGACTTATCCAGAGTGCACGAGGTGCAAGAGACACCATCCGGGCGAGTGTTGGGCCAAGGCCTGCTATGTGTGTGGGGTGGTGGGACACCTCAGGAAGGATTGCCCGACAGTGAAGAAGGGGGAGACAGGAAAGGTTGACAGCTTGACTCCAGCTCGAGTGTTCACCCTGACGCAGGCGGAGGCCGAGGCTAGTCCCTCGGTAGTGACAGGTCAGCTTTCTAGTGCTGGCATTCCTTTTACTATGTTGATTGATTCTGGTGCTACGCATTCATTTGTATCTGATAAGGTGATTAATAGACTGTGTAGACCTAGTGAGTATAGTGCTTCAGGGTTTGGGACTATATTGCCTACAAGAGAACTGGTAGTATCTAGGAGGTGGATTAGAGCACTGCCAGTGTTAGTTGATGGAAGGGAGTTGTCAGTAGACTTGATTGAGTTGAGTATGGAGGATTTTGACATGATTCTAGGTATGGATTGGCTGGTTTGGTATGGAGCTACCATTGACTGTAGGAAGAAGATGGTAACCTTTGAGCCAGAGGGCGAGGGTCCCTTTGTTTTTGTGGGAACGGTGCAAGGACTCCGCGTTCCCAGGATATCTTCATTGAGAGCCAGAGATTTGTTACAGGGTGGATGTATAGGCTTTTTGGCTAGTGTGGTGGATACTACCAGAGTTTCACCAGTAGGACCGGAGGACACAAGATTGGTTCGCGAGTTCTTGGATGTGTTCCCTGAGGATTTTTCGGGGTTGCCGTCACGTAGGGAGATTCAGTTTGTTATTGAGTTGGCACTAGGGACAGAGCCAGTGTCGAGGGCACCATATAGAATGGCACCAGCGGAATTGAAAGAGTTAAAGATACAGCTGCAGGAGCTTCTGGATTTGGGGTTCATCAGACCTAGCTACTCGCCGTGGGGTGCTCCAGTTCTGTTTGTCAAGAAGAAGGACGGGACTTTGAGGATGTGTATTGACTATCGAGAATTGAACAAGTTAACTATTAAGAATAAGTACCCCTACCAAGGATTGATGACTTTTTCGATCAACTGCAGGGTAAGACGATGTTCTCAAAGATTGATCTTCGATCTGGTTATCACCAGCTGAGGATCAAGGATGAGGACATACCTAAGACGGCCTTCCGAACGCGGTATGGGAACTATGAGTTCTTGGTCATGTCTTTTGGTTTGACCAATGCCCCAACAACCTTTATGGATCTAATGAACAGGGTGTTCAAGGATTTTCTAGATTAGTTCGTTATTGTCTTCATCGACGACATCTTGGTGTATTCTAGTTCAGAGGCAGAGCACGAGTTTCATCTTCGACAGGTTCTTCAGAGGTTGAGGGAGCATCAGTTGTATGCAAAGTTTAAGAAGTGTGAGTTCTGGTTACCTGAAGTGACATTCCTTGGGCATATTGTTGGTGCAGAAGGGATTAAGGTGGATCCATCTAAGATAGAGGCAGTTAGGGATTGGCCGAGGCCAAGGAACACCTCGGAGGTACGGAGTTTTCTTGGTCTGGCAGGTTACTACAGACGGTTTGTAGAGGGCTTTTCGAAGATAGCAGCACCGATAACAGAATTGACACGGAAGAATTTGAAGTTTATCTGGTCAGACAAATGTGAGAATAGTTTCCAGGAGTTGAAACGACGACTTATTACGGCGCCAGTGTTAAGTCTTCTTTTGGGGGAAGGGAAGTTTGTTGTTTATTGCGATGCATCGAGGTTAGGCTTAGGCTGTGTGTTGATGCAGAATGAGAAGGTTATAGCTAATGCATCACGACAGCTGAAGGAGTATGAGCAGCATTATCCTACCCATGACTTGGAGCTGGCAGCAGTGGTTTTTGCACTGAAGATTTGGCGACATTATTTGTATGGGGAGAAGTACGAGTTATATACTGACCATAAGAGCCTGAAGTATTTCTTTACACAGAAGGACCTGAATATGAGATAGAGACGTTGGCTGGAGCTGGTAAAGGATTATGATTGTGATATTCTTTACCATCCAGGGAAAGCCAATGTGGTGGCTGATGCATTGAGCCGTAGAGATCCAGGTCAGCTGTATAGACCTGTTCAGATCTCAAGGGAGTTAGCTGATGAGATGGTTAGAGCGGGAATAGAGTTGGTGGTAGGCCGGTTGGCTAATATTACTCTGCAGTCGACCCTGCTAGAGCAGATCAGAGAGGGGCAGTTGACAGATGCTCAGTTACAGAAGATTGGAGAGGATGTCTTAGCGGGAGTAGCTAAGGACTATTCAGTTTCTGAGGTTGGATTACTTCGGTATCAGGGACGGATTTGTGTTCCAGCTGATGAGGGGATTAGACGAGAGATACTAGATGAGTCCCATACGACGCCGTACTCACTTCATCCGGGTACCACGAAGATGTATCAGGATCTGTGAAATTTGTATTGGTGGCCCGGGATGAAGAAGGATGTGGTAGAGTATGTTGCCAGATGCTTAACCTGTCAGCAGGTGAAATCTGAGCATCAGCGACCAGCAGGGTTGCTTCAGCCTTTGGGTATTCCTGAATGGAAATGGAAGGACATTACCATGGATTTTGTGGGAGGTTTACCCAGGACAGTGGGACTTCATGACTCAGTGTGGGTGATAGTGGATCGATATACCAAGTCAGCCCATTTCCTTCCAGTGAGGTCAACATATATTGTGGATCAGTATGCTGAGTTGTATGTGAGGGAGATTGTACGTCTCCATGGGGTTCCTAAGTCTATAGTGTCAGACCGGGATCCTATTTTCACTTCCAAGTTTTGGGGTAGTTTGCAGAAAGCTCTGGGGACTTAGTTGAAGTTCAGTACAACCTTTCATCGTCAGAATGATGGACAGTCTGAGAGGACGATCCAGGTATTGGAGGATATGCTCAGAGCATGTGTGGTTGATTTTGAGGGTTCATGGAGTAAGTACCTTCCGTTGATTGAGTTCTCGTATAACAATAGTTATCAGTCAACGATTGGAGTGGCTCCCTATGAGATGTTGTATGGGAGGAAGTGTAGATCACCCATTCATTGGGATCAGATGGGTGAGAGGAAATAATTGGGGCCAGATATGGTCCAGAAGACAAGTGAGGCCATAGAGAAGATCAGGGCTAGAATGCTCGCATCCTAGAGTAGACAGAAAAGCTACGTTGATCCTAAGCGTAGGGATGTGGAGTTCCAAGTTGGGGACCACGTATTTCTCCGAGTTTCACCTTTGCGAGGGGGTGAGGAGGTTCGGAAAGAAGGGCAAGCTAAGCCCTAGATTCATTGGACCATTCAAGATCCTAGAAAGGATTGGTCAGGTGGCTTACAGGTTAGCTTTGCCGCCATCGTTGTCTGGAGTTCATGATGTGTTTCATGTTTCCATGCTTCGGAAGTATGTCTCAGATGTGACACATGTATTGAGGTATGAAGATCTAGAGTTACAAGCAGATTTAGCTTATGAGGAGCAACCAGTTCAGATCTTGGATTGGAAAGATAAAGTATTGCGGAATAAGACGATTCCTCTAGTTAAGGTGCTGTGGAGGAATAGTAAGGTCGAGGAGGCGACCTGAGAGCTTGAGACAGTGATGCGGGATCAGTATCCCGTGTTTTTCAGGTAAATTTCGAGGACGAAATTCTTATTAGGAGGGGATAGTTGTAACGACCCAAATTTGCTAATAAGGCTTAAGGGCCTTGATTAGTGTGCCTGGAGGGCATAATGGGAATTATGTGTGAATTTAATGATTAAGATGCATGATTGTGATTTAAAGCAAGTTATATGATTACTTGAATATTTGAGATGCATGACTATGTGTATTAGTATGCATGTAGGCCCTGATTAGGTTAGAGGGGCATAATCGTAATTTTTGCCATTATGGGCATAACTGTATTGATATATGCGATAATTGTCGAGATCACATTATTATGTGGATATATCTGCGATCTGTGACTCGAGACGATCCTAGTGAGCAAAGTAGCGAAAAATTCATGGCGGGGATTTATACCCGGCTCGGGGTGAGCTTAGGGGTATAAATGGGAATTTAGTGAATATACTGGAGTCTTTCTTGACCTTGAGGAATATTATTGGTGATTAATTAGGTATCGGGAATTAAGCGGGAAATATTAGAGACACTCGAGGAATTAGCGGGAATTGGGTAAAGTGACTAAAATGCCCTTAAGTGGATTAAAGGGTTTAGACTTAATAGGGAGGGCATAATAGTCATTTGGCTTACAGAAGTTAAGTAATACCAAGGCTTTATGATAGTGGGAATTATAGATAAGTGTGGATGTCTGAAAAAGAAGGAAAAGGAAAGGAAAAGAAAGAGAGAAAAACAGAGAGAGTTCTCTAGGTCGGTTTATATTTCCTTCATCTGTTTCTTGAGGATTTCTGGAGTAAAGCTCAGAGGAGAGCTGGGATAAACTAGGCATCAAGGATTCTAAGCTAAGTGTGGGGAATTGGCAGAGGTTAACAAGGATTCATCAACACTTGAGGTAAGACTTTGGAGTTTTTCAGTTTCTGTTTCTGGTTTTGGGTTATGGTGCTTAAGTTGAATTGGATGGAAACTTTAGGGAATTCAGGCCTAAGGCTAAGGAGGGGCTAGCCAAGGAATTCTAGAGGCACCTTGAGGTCAAAAGTCCACCAGAGGTATAAATTCTAAACTCCAACTTTGTTGTTCAGCTGTTTTCTGCTGAGTTTTAGTGTTTAGGAGTGGCTATGGTGAATTTTGAGTTTTGGGATGCATGTGCTTGAGTTCTAGGTATTTGGGGTGCTTGGGATGAGTGGAGTATGGTCATAAGGTTGTTTTTGGGTTTGGGAAGGATTTGGAGGAGTTTTGGTTGAGGTTGGTTCAAGAAAATCGCAGAAGGGAAAAACTGGTGTTGGCCAGTCTGTGACTAGCGCTACAGCGCTAGCCTTTGGGCGCTGTAGCGCTAGGCCAAGTTTGCTGGTGGGGTTTTGCTTCTGTTTGTAGCACTGTAGCGCCCTCCCATGAGAGCTGTAGCGCTACCCTATCTTCTGAAGGGGATTTTAGGGTTGTTTGCAAGGGTTTTTGACCTAGGGTTTGGGGTTTGATTCCACCACCTTGTTTGGTGGAACTAGGACTTCCCGGGGGCTCAGGATTGTCCCCGAGGCTAGGTTTTGGACTTGAGGTTCGATAATGACTTTGGCCTATGGTTGTGTTTAGGTGAGTGCTAGGGCTCGAGGGGGAATCATGCTCAAGGATTCGAGGGATCAAAGCTAGTGAATTGAAAGGTAAGAGAACTGCACCCGATTATATGATTATGATGGGACTAAGTGCTCCCGATACTTGTATCGTGTCAATGATGGTATTACGCCATGGGACATGTAAAGCGGCCTAAGAGTGTCGTACATTATATTTGCGCACAGGGCGCGACTTGGCCACTGGTAGTCTAGGACAGCTTAACATTCACTGAGCTCGGTTTAAGCGGGCCGGAGTCAGTGGGGTAACGGAGGGAGCAGCCTGAGAGCGCTAGCCCTAGTTATCATTTGTGCAGTGATGTATGCTATGAATTGATATGTTTGGCATGTTGTATACTAGGCTATACTAAATGGTTATGTGGTTGAGATTATGTGATGCAATATGAGATATTGATTTGTCTGTTGATTGTTTATGCTCTGTTGTTGTGTTTTCTTGCTGGGCCTTGGCTCACGGGTGCTACGTGGTGCAGGTAAAGGCAAAGGCAAGCTGGACCAATCCTGAGTTGGAGGGCTGCGGGGCTGAATGTACATAGCCAGCTGTTCGATCGCCATGGTCGAGGAGTGGATGAGGACAGGGATTATCTAACTGCTTGTTTTGCCTTAGTATGGCTGGTTATTGTATCTGAACCATATAATTTTTGTAAATGATCTTTGAACTTGTATTTTTGGGATCCCATGTAAACAAATAATGTGTCTTAATGAAAATGTGGCTTTTGAGACCAAAACATTTTAAACCCTAGTTCCTTTATAGTTTCGATGACACACTTTCTATTAATGGACTTGATTAGCAAGTCTGGCACTTTATAAACACACAGTGTAACGGTCTTGGCTATCCAGGGCGTTACAGATATCAAACAAGGAAAGGATGAATCTCTAAATAATTATATACAGAGGTTCATGAGAGAAGCCAACTAAGGAATTTTTGTCGGAGATGAGGGGAAGATGGTTGCCATATCCTTTGGAATCACTTATCAAAGCCCTTTGTGGGATAGTATACATAAAAATCCAATTTCAAGACTTCAACAATTTATTGACCAAGCGGACTAGTATATGAAATTGGATGATGCGATTGAGAAAGAGGAGAAGGGCATAAACAATCCAAGCAGATCAACTGGCCCTCCTAAGAGTGGTGGAAGCAGTCAAAATGGTGGAAAGAAACGTAGAAATAATGGTTGACCGCCATGAAGAAAACAAGGCCAAGTTAGGTCCAAACGATAAGCCAACCATGTATGAGCCTCATTTCACTAATTACACCACTCTTCCGGCCAGTCGGGTGGAAATATATCTCGCTAGTCATCAAGAGGTTCCCTACTGGAAACCCCTACCCATCAGGAAAGAGATGAGTAAAAGAGACATGAATAAGTTTTGTCGTTTCCATGGAGATTATGGTCACGATATGAATGAATGCTATCATCTCAAGGACGAGATAGAATTTCTTCTTCGGTCGAGTAAGTTGAAAAAGTACTGGGCAGAGAAATGCCAAGGAGTAGGAAGCAACAACAATCCTGGGTTCAAACGACAATGATCTCCACCCTTGCAACCTGAGCCTATGTACTTTACTTTAGACACTATATGTGGAGATCCACACTTTGCTGGGGATAGTAATAAAGCAAGGGAAAGATATGCTCGGACACTTCGACATGAGTTGGATGCAACATCAGAAGTCATGAATGTAGAGGAGCGACCTCCAAAGAATCCTCGGTACGAGAATGAGTCTCTTTCTTTTACCGAGGATGATGCTAGTCACGTGAGGTATCCTGATAATGACCCGTTCGTCATTACAGTCCAAATTATAAACATGAAAGTAAAAAAATGCCTAGTTGATACGGGAAGCTCCGTGGACATTATCTACAAGTCATCTTTTGAAAAGATGAAATTTTCCTTCAATGACTTGAAACTATGCTCTCAAGTTATTTACAGGTTCATTGGAGAAGGATTGTCATTGGCCGGAACAATCAAGTTACCAATCACAGCAGGAGATGCTCTTAGGCACGAGACAATCTTGACAGAGTTTTTGATAGTAGATTGTTCGTCGGCATACAATGTGGTGATTGATCGACCATTACTCACAGCTCTACATGCAGCGATGTCTATATGGCACCTTTCTATGAAATTCCCGACTATTGCAGGCATAGGCTGTGTCCAGGGAGACCAGAGAGAAGCCAGGGAATGATACAATGCTTCAGTGGTAAAGGCTTGGAGGGGAACCAAGGAGAATAACATGATTGTGTGCGAGGAGAAAGAAAAAGTAGTAGAGGAAATGGATGTCAACCAATATAACATTGTGAATTTTGCATACCGAGAAAAAGTTTTAAAAGTTACCAACCAGGAAAGTACTTCTGGTGTTGATGAGCAACATACCCCATTTGGTGAGGAAGTCACCAAATAAGGCGTTGTCCAAAGCGAGGGAATGGACATTGATCCTCGCTTTGGCGATTTGGAGAGTGAAGTAAGACCTATGGAAGACTTAGAGGAGGTCCTGATAGATGAGAACTAACTAACTAGAGTGATCAAAGTTGGAAAGAATTTAAAGATGAAAGTGAGAGCACAACTGGTAGAATTTTCACGAAGGAATCAAGACGTCTTCGCTTAGTCTCACAAGGATATGGTGGGTATCTCACCTACTGTGATCAGTCACGTGCTCAATGTGGATGAAAACTACCCAGCAGTGCAACATAAGAGACGGTTGCTTGAAAAGGAATGAGCAAGAGCTCTAAAGGAATAAGAAGAGCGACTAAAGGAAAATGGGTTCATCTGGGAGGCTTACTACCCGGCCTGGGTTTCTAACCTGGTGTTAGTGCCCATGTCCAATGGGAAGTGGAGGATCTGCGTGGACTTCACCGATTTGAATAAAGCATCTCCCAAGGAATGTTTTCCCCTGCCCAGGATAGACCAGTTGGTTGATGCAACTTCTGGTCATGAAACTTTGTCCTTCATGGACGCTTACTCTGCCTATAATCAAATAAGTATGCACCCTCCGACAAGGAGCATACCAGCTTCCAAACATATATGATTATACTGTTATAAGGTTATGCCATTCGGCTTGAAGAATGCAGGTGCCACCTACCAACGTTTAGTGAATGGCATGTTCCGCAACTTGATTGACAAAAACATGGAGGTGTATATCGATGACATGCTGGTCAAGTGAAAGGAAGCTATGGGGCATGTACGAGATCTGGGGGAGTTCGTTGCAATACTTAGAAAGTATCGAATGAAGCTGATCCCCCTTAGATGCTCGTTTGGAGTAAGTTTTGGGAAGTTTTCTCGGATTTATGTTTAACTCACGCCGAATAGAGGCCAATCCTAAGAAGATAAAGGCACTCATAGAAATGAAATCCCCGAACATAACTAAGGATGTGCAAAGTTTGACTCAGCAGATTGCTGTTCTAAGTAGGTTTATCTCTAAATCAACGGACAAGTGTGTCCCATTTTTTAACTTACTAAGAAGAAGCCAGAAATTTGACTGGACAGAGGAATGCGAGAAGGCATTCCAAGACATCAAGAAACATTTGGCTCAACCTCCAATTTTCTCACAACCCATAGATGGAGAGGACCTCTTCATTTATTTAGCAGTCACAGAGCCTGCTATTAGTACTGCTATGATACGAGAGGAAAATAAAGTGAAGCATCCGGTCTACTATGTCAGCAAGCGGTTGATGGGAGCAGAATTAAGATACCCACTGATCGAAAAGCTTGCGTATTGTTTAGTACTTTCATCTTGCATACATCGGCCATTTTTCAAGCGCATCCCATGAAAGTGCTCACCGACCAGCCCTTACGACAAGTTTTACAAAAACCAGAAAATTCTGGTCGACTTTTTAAATGGGCTGTTGAATTGGGCTAATTCGAAATCAAGTGTCAACCCCGATCAACTATTAAAGGACAAGCTCTGGCGGACTTCATTTCTGAATGCACTGGAATTCTTGATATTCCCGACCAGACAGAAAATGTAGCTGGGCAGAGAATTTTTTTTCCTACTTGGCATTTTTATGTTAAAAGATCCTCGAATGAACATCATGCAAGAGAAGACTTATATTAATCACACCTGAGAAACATCGATTCCACTACGCATTGAGGTTTGGTTTCAATGCCTCCAATAATGAGGCAGAGTATGAAGCCCTCTTAGCAGGATTACGACTGGCCAGAGATGTTCATGCCCGGTTAGTCGAAGTAAATAATGATTCTCAGCTGGTGGTCTACCAAATTTTAGGGGAATATCAGGCGAGAGGTTTGCGTATGGTGGCATACTTAAATAAAGCTAAGGACTTGCTAGCAAAGTTTGAAGATTTCAACATCATGTTGGTGCCAAGAGAGAAGAACTCCAACGCAGCCGCCTTTGCAAAATTAGCCAGTGCAAAGGATGCTGACACTCTGAATATAGTACCAGTCGAATACATAGCAAACTCAAGTATCATAGAGCAGGAAGCAATGCCAATCATAGTAACTAACACTTGGATGACACCCATCATCACATACCTCGACACAAGGAATCTTACCAGATAACCGCAATGATGCCAAGAGGACAATGAGATCGGCTGCTTGGTATATCACGATAGAGGGGGTGTTATATAGAAAAGGATACTCTATGCCACTACATAGATGTGTGACGCCCGAACAGTCGAAAAACTTGTTAACCGAAGTACACGAGGGATTTTGCGGAGATCATGCTGGGGGCAAAGTCTCTCTAAAAAGATTTTGCGAGAAGGGTTTTTCTGGCCTACAATGAACGAGGACTCCATGGAATATGTGAAGAAATGTGATAAGTGTCAGAGATTTTCTAGGATACCCAGAGCACCTCCAAAATTTTTAAAACAAATGCAAAGTCCCTGGCCTTTTACAGTATGGGGAATTGATCTGATCGGGAGACTACCGAAAAGAAAAGGAGGAGTGTAGTTCACGATAGTTGCTGTGGATTATTTCCCTAAGTGGACTGAAGCTGAACCATTAGCAATGATCACCTCAAAGAAAGTGTTTGATTTTGTAGTGAAAAATATCATATGTCGCTATGGTCTGCCAAAAAAGATAGTGTTTGATAATGGTACCCAGTTTGATAGCGATCTATTTAATGATTTTTGTGTTAGACATGTCGTTACAATGAGTTTCTCCTCGGTGGCTCACCCACAGGCGAATGGGAGGTCGAAGCAGTAAACAAAACGTTAAAAGACACCTTAACGAAGCGACTTGAACAAGCTAAAGGATCTTGGGCAGAAGAATTACCAGAAGTTCTCTAGTCGTACAGATTACTGCATGGACAGTAACTGGTCATGTTCCTTTTTCCTTGGCCTATGGTTATGTAGCTATGATATCGATCAAGATTGACCCCTCCTCCCATCAAAGAAGCACCTATGACCAGGAAGAGAACAATCAATTATTGGCTGAATCTTTGGATTTTATTGAAGAAAAACGAGAAAAAGTGAGCTTGCGAGTTGCTGCCTATCAACAAAAGGTGGCCCGCTATTTTAATTCCAGAGTTAGAGATCAAAAGTTCCAGGTTGGAGATTCGGTTCTCAGGAGGGTGTTCATCAAAGACCCAGGAGCTAGAGTGATAGGACCAAATTAGGAAGGACCATATCAGATTGAGCAAGGCATACCACCCAACATTTACAAACTTTCTAGGCTGAACGGTGAGCTGATCAGAAACTACTATTATGGCGAGCACCTGAGGAATTATTATCAATAAATAACGCATACAGAGTGGTAGCTTAGATTCAAGAGTCTTACTTGTTATTTAAGTATGTTTATAAGTTGGTTATTTGCTGACCAGTCATTTATTTTTAAACAATTTTCGTTTGTTTGAGACTCGTTATCAGACACGTTTTGTCCTTTTTTTTAATTTACGAGTAATAAAAGAGACTGCGCACAACGTGGTTGACTCTAGCTAAAAATATGCATGTGTGTTAATTTTTCGAACAATGTTCAACTGCTCAGTGCGTTCAAGCAGTGTTCAACTGCTCGAATATTTTCTTTATATTCAATGTGTTTCACGAGTAATAATTGCTCAAACTGATTCGGTCAAGTAGTAAGTGACTAAGGATCTTTAAACCCTCGATCACTTGGGGGCACATGGGGTATACTGGTATATAATTCAACACAAGCAACGAGAGCACGAGTTAAAATATTTGTTTTTAGGCTGACTTGTAAATTTTTGAAGTTGAATAGGCCATTCGGCTAGCTTGTTTATCAAAGCTTAGGAAACTTGGCATCTTTCAAAATTCCAAGTTAAAAGCAAATATTTGTGTAAAAATAAATATTATGCTCATAAAATGTGCAATAAAAGTGTGAGAAAGTATACTTAGCAGGAACTTATGAAATGTCTAGATTTTCTAAGTTAGAAAACTAAGTACTCATGCAAAAATATAAATAATATATCAAAATGACTTTAATATTCTAAAAAATCATAATGTTTTAAGTCTAAAAAGACTTAGAATATTTCAGGTTAGCACCAAAAAGTGGAAGTCAAATAACTTGACCATGAGAGCAAACTATCAAAGTTGATAACCAGTAATTTTCTAAACAAAAGTATAAGAAAAACAAGTAAATTACTAGCGTGGTACAACGTTTCTACTGGTCGGATAAGAGGCTCTATGGTCGGCTAAGCATGTTTACTGGTCGGGTATACTAGTGTCTAGCTGGTTAACACCATCGTCAACATTTAGAACGTCCTCTGGTTTGAATGATAAAGTAGGAGAAGCAGGCACAACACCAGCTGGAATGGCTGCCTCCTCGGCAGCCTTGGCTTCACATTTGGCAAGCTCTTCTGCCCTTGCCTCTTCAGAGAGAAAGTTGAGGTTAAGAGGTTTGTTTAGCTTCCATATCTGATAGAAGCAGTTGAAGCAGATCTCTTCATAACAAGACAGATCAGTTTCTTTGTCCTTCTTCAACTCTTCGTTCTCATGAGTCATTTTCTCTAGTTAGTCAGTCAATGTCTTATTGGCTTGGATCTGCTTGTTATTTTCATCAGCCAACTCCCTTAGAGATCTGCCCTGGTCGACAATTATTTTCTCTGCCTGCTCAGCCTTTGTTTGGAGATCTTTCTCAGACTTTGCTAGAGTATCAATCTTAGCTTAGGCTTCCACCAACTTCTCATTCAAGACCTTAATCAGCTCCTTATAGTCGATTTATTGGCATTGAGCATGACTAACAGTGATAAGTCCCTTGAATAAATGACCAGGAAATATTAGAATAAGAATTATCAATAAGAAAGTGAGTGTTTCTGATAAGATGCTTACACTCATAAGTTGAGCAAGGCCTTTGTGAAGGACAACTTCGATGCTTTGCCGGGGTAGAGTCTCAAAGGTGTGAGTTGTCGTTGAATGGTGAAAAGTATGGTCTAGTAAATCTTTGTCGTACTCACCAACGACGCGAAGAGGCTCGCTTAAGCAGGTTGACCGAGTAATTTGTAGGCTGGCAGAAGAGGGAATTGACGGAGGAGTCAAGCGTGGGATAGTCACTGACTGATCAGATGGTCTCCCCTGGCTAGGTGGTGTAGTCATCATAACCTTTCTTGGAGGATTCAAGCGACTACCTACACTAGTTTTCCTCTTTTGGGCAGAAGGAGTGTTAAACTGTTTGAACATGGTTGGATCTGCATAAAATTAAAGCAAAAGCCTGGTTAGTAGAAAATATAAATGAATATAGGTGAAAAAGAAAATTCTACATACTCATCACAATCATTCTCAAAATGTAATTATAGTTACTGTCAGTAAAACCTGAGTTCAGAAGTTCATTAAAAGTCTCATCCTCGTCTTCCGACGATGAGCTGTCTTCTCTAAGGAGCTTAATGCTTTTGCCTTTGCCAGGCCTGGCAGGGAAGGCCAGTCGGTGAGAATTTTCACGAAGAGACTCTCTAATGATAGGACCACCTGATCGGCGTGGTTGAGGAGATGGTACAGGAGGAAACTGGTCAGTCACTACTTCGGTATCGGTATTAGACTGATCAGTCGTGTCTGTTTCATCAGTCATATTGCCCACATCAATATCTCGGTTGTTTGGAAACAATCCCACCAATTGGAGATTCTCCAAGGTGACCAACTGCTCAACATCCTTCTCCTCAATGGGAATGTTAGCAAGATCTTCTGTCCAATCATGCATTTCACAAGTTTGGAGAGGTTGATCAAAAGGGCCAGCATGCGTAAAAGCCAAGTTGTTGGCTTTAATGTCTGGAGTAAGAAAGTATTCCATATAATACTTTCCAGGATTTGATTTATGGGCAATACCATGAAGGTACTTAACCCCTTTTTTCCTGTGAAAGAGGTGGGAAAAACCTGTATTCTTGTGGCTGGGGTTTGTCCTAAAATCGTACAAATAGTGTACCTCGTGAGGGGTAGGTGGGTTCTAGCCTTGGAAGTGGTAGAGAATTTATAGAGCAGATAGGACTTGTACCCTATTTGGAGCAATTTGGAAGGGAGAAACATTAAAGTAATATGCTATTGACCTAAAGAAAGGATGCAAGGGGATTGTATCTCCTGCATAAATATGATACTTAGACCAGACACAATAGGCTCCACTAGGATTATTGGCTCTTTGGTGTGGGTGTGGACATATCACATTCACTCTTTCAAGACCCAAAGTATGAATATGCTTATCAAACATTTTGGAGTTTATCTTAGAAGGCTTAGCTACAAACCATGAAGGCACACGATCTTCTTCTTTCCTTAGTTTAAGTGTAGCAGTTTGTTGGATTTTTGTGGCAAAAGTCTGGGTAACCTTTCTTTTGGGTTTACTAGTTTTTCGAGCTTGGTGAGGAGGCTTTGAAGAAGCTTTAGTCTCAGCTTCTTCTAATATATTTTCTCTCACACATGGCATTTGTTCTACCACCTTTTGTGTTGCTCTATGAGCTACTTGGGGATCTTGTTCCTGAGGGAGTCGATTGGACTTTTTTACCCTCATCGGTTGGTGTTGACGTTGCTACTTAAGGAACTGATCTTTGTGAAGCAATTATAAAGCAGACCGCGGAAGAATTTTCTTGAGACGATGAAGACAGTCTTCCAGAGTTCGTTTGCTGGGAGATTTGGAAGAGGAATTGCTGCTCGGAATAGTGTCACTTGAAGTGGGAGCTGAAGAATCGGAGTCTGTTTGGTTGTCACCTCCTATGTAGTTGAAGCGATTCATCTCCAAAAAAATAAGGGGAGGTGAGTAAACCAAACATAAAGTGAATAGTAAAAGTATTTACTACCCAATAAATATTTTCTCTGAGTAGTGAACACATTTTACTGCCCAGATGAAGACATTTTTTAGCAGTTGAATATTTTTAAGCAATTCACAAGGAAAATGGAAGTTATTTTGGATGATATGTGTTCGGGGTCATTAAGCCTATAATTTTGTCCTGTGTGTTTTTGAACTATAAGGTTTTGTGCTCAACTAAATATGCATGAACCCAAGTGGTTAGGGTGCATAGGCAGAGCGCCTTGGTCGTTTTCGAAGAGCCAAGGCAGCCGAGTACCCGGGCGGCTGCAAGAAGTCCGAGTGGCCAAGGAATGTTGCCGAGGAGCTATTTGGGTTCCGAGGGACAAAAGGGTCCAAATGGTTAGAGGTTCCAGAGGAGGCAAGACACCCAAGGGGTTCAGCTACAAGAAGTCCAAGCAGCTAAGGAATGTTGCCGAGGAGCTATTTGGGTTCCGAGGGCCAAAAGGGTCCAAATGGTTAGATGTTCATGAGGAGGCAACACACCCGAGGGGTTCAGCTGTAAGAGGTCCGAGCGGCTAAGGAACTATTTGGGTTCCGAGGAGTTATTTGGGTTCTAAGGGCCAAAAGGGTCCAAATGGTTAGAGGTTTCCGAAGAGTCACGAAACCCGAGTGGTGTGTGACCAAGTGCCGAGTGAAATCTGGTTGGCTAGGTAGTCCCAAATGGGCCATATGTGAGAATCGAGCGGTAGCTTGGTGGTCCTACTGGATCAGTAGAATTCGATCGGATAAAAGGCATTGGGCATAACATGAAGCACAAACAATTTTCCTAATATTGGGGCGTGCAAACAAGATGAAAAAGTGGTCTTTCAAGGGTTCAACAAGCCTCAAGAAAACAAAAATTCTCATCCTATACCCATGAACCCCAATATACAATGTGGAATGGGAAATCATTTTTTCTTCAAAATTTCATGAAATTGGAGGAAAAATTGACTAACCCAAGGCCTAAACTACACTAAAACAGCCACAAAATCTCTATTTTACAAAGATTCATCACAAAAATTCCAAGAGTTCATTCCAAAAGGGGGTTTCGGCATTTACATGTTCTAACAAGTTTTTGTGTAGAATTTTAAAGCTTAAAATGCTTGAAAGTAAAGATTAAGAAGAGAAAACTTACTCAAATGGGTGGAAGAGCCTTGGATTTCTTGAGAATTTCCTTTAAAATTACTTGAAGAAAATGGGACATGAAACTTTGATGAGGAGATTGGCCACGACAAGGAGGAGTCTTTTTATGATGTTCTTTTTGGTTTGGGAGGGTGAGGCAAGAATGGGGTTATTTATAGGAAAAGAGGGGAGTCTCAACTCTTAATTTTTTTTTATATATCCTATTATCCCATTATCCCACTTTCTGGGAAATTGTTAACTGCCCTTTTTGTAAACTGAAAAATTTAATCATATGTTTATTTGAAAAAGGAGGGAGAGAACCAAAGGTCATTTTTGGAATTTTAAGACACGAAAATTATTAAATCTACTGGTGGATCCTTACATGGAGTTAGATGAAAAGTTTATCATATGAGAAAATCATATAATAAACATGGGGAGCAAATGTTATCCCTAAAATTTCTTTTAATGACGCGACAATCAGAGGTGATAGGTGACAACTCGTGGCTACCTAGTTGAGCATTAATGGTTGGTAAGTATGTTAACCAAGGGAAGGGTATTTGTGAAAATGATGGTTCTACCTAGTCAGGAAATGGTCTACCCGACCGGATAAGAATTTTGTCTGGTCAGGAGGAAGTCTCATCCAACCAGACAAGTGGTTTCACCCGACCATTCACCTCTGGAAGGGGTTTCACCCGACCAGTCATTTCTGGAAGGGGTTTCACCCGACTAGTCACCTCAGAAAGGGGTTTCACCCGACCAGCTACATCAGAAGGAAGATTTAGCCGACCATCTATGTTAGATTGAGGAGTGTAGCTGACCAGATGTGTCAGAATCTCAGGAGTTAACTGCCCAGTGACTTCTTTATAGAATCTCAGTAACAACTTCAACCCGAATCGTTCGTATCTACCGCACAAATCTCTCAAACATCCCAAAGTAATAGTCATATCGTTATATTTTAAATACATTTTCTAGTCAAAGTTGGCCAAAACAACCAAGGACTCCGGCAAAACAGGAGAATATACATGTACGATCCATGAGCCTATAAATAAAGAGCTCATGGCATCATTTGAAGGATCTGATTTTTTGGAGACTTTTAGACTTTTAAACTCTCTAATTGTGAGACTTTGGGATTGTGATTTGGGATATTCTTAGGGCATTTTCCGAGAGAATTTAGAGAGAGAAACATTGTAATTTTCCAACTTATACTTGAGAGACTCAGTTGGCTCAGGTTCATTTGATCTTAAGTGTAGGTGCATATATAACAACTCCAAGTTGATTAGGTTATTACCAACAAATTTGGGCTGAACCACTATAAAATTGGTCATGTCGTTTTTATTTTCTATTGAAGGCTGGACTTCATTATGGTTTTTGCGTCTGCTCGCCATTGGACAAAATCGTGGTAAAAAAATAATGTTTGCTTAATGCTAGTAAATACCTGATCAATATTTGCTTGATTTATGATTTTGATTCAAAATTCGAAAGATGAGAATTGAATATGCTATTGTTTTATAGACATAGGTTACATATTGGACGAAAGTACTTGTATGGCTTGTGTAGGCATTATGTTTCTATGCTTATTGCCTGCTATATGTTTAAGTTTATCACATAGATGTATAAAACCTGCATATAGGTTGAGATCTGATATCTTGAAAAAGAATAAGAATCGATTTATGTTAAACTTCTATTTGAATAGGAAGAAAGAAATTTAGAACTGATTAATAAAATTAATAGAATAAAAATTTGATGAAGTTAATACCCTAGGTTTTTAATTATTGAATCAATCTTTATTTTTGCAAAGTTTATTTTAATTTTAAGTCTTAGTTTAAAAATCACTATATTTTTGACAACCAAATAGAAATTTAAAAGCATTTATTGGTAATTGGTTGATAGTCCAAGTAGGAACGATACTTTATTTACTATCAATATTACTTGAATCGAGGACGTATACTTGCGTATCATATTTTCATGATCACTTGTAAAAGAGGTCGCAAAAAAGGATATACCATGGTACGTTGCCCCCTCCTAGCATTATATTGAGTAGGATGGTGGAAAAATATCCCCAAAAGTATGGCCTCCCTGGGATAACACTATTCAAGAAACCCCATGACCAAAGGGCAAACATGCCTAGAGGTTCTTATAGCTCCTAGTTGAGGTCTCACATCGAGGCAGGGGCTAATTTGCCTTTGCACGATTTTTTTTCGAGTAGTGGCGAATTTTTTTGATATCTCTCTATTCTGGATCACCTTGAATTTGTATAGAGTGTCATGGACAACCTATATCCTTTTCTAGCACAAAAAATGGCTTGTACCCACTATCCACAAAATCAACTCCCGTTCAACTTAAAATCCAACCCCAACCAAAAGAAGACGGGGTTTTTTCGCTTCTGCCTTCAAGAATCTTTTCGCACATTCCTGACTAACATAACCTACAAATCCAATGTGGGAAATACTTCCAAGAGTATTTCCTAACCACAGATTTGGTCATGGTAAATTTATCCTTTACTTGGGGAGGTAATTTTTCTTCTCGAATTTGTTCAAAGTTTTGGTTGTTCATTTTTTTTCTTAGTTTTTTCTTCTGAATATAGGCCCATGGATCTGACCATAGCCTACTCATGGCATGGTACAAAGGGCCGTTGCTCTGTCCAGCATGACCTCTATAGAAAAGAGTGTCAGGGAGGTGGTCACTAAAAATAACTTAAGGTTGGCTGACCTTTTGTAGCCCCACTATGAGGTGAAGGAACCAACTGCTTGGAGTGCCATAGGAGAAGGTGCTAAAGATGCCTCCCAACCACAAGATGTTTCTCAACCTCCCAGGCCTCGACCGGCGACGAGGGTCACCATCAGAGAACTAGTTCACACTCCTTAACTTGCATCAATTCCTCCTTCCCACAACACTGAAAACAAAACCACCCGTCCACCCTAGCCAGGTATATCACTCGTTTGAGGATGAAAAATGGTATGGTTTTTTCAACTCTCTTCGATACATTCCCCATTCCTATTAGCATGTTCGACAGGAATGGAAACATTATTTTTCCAACGAGTAGCTTTAAACTAGATTTCTTAGAGGAGGATAATGTTTGTAGTAGTAATAACTTAGATAAAGTAGCGACCAATATCTTTTGTTCGGGTATAATACTTAGAATTTTTCCTTGTCGATCATTATAAAATCTTGTAGACACTTTAACTGATTTTGTTTGCCTCTTTCTCAGTCATGCATGCGAGCAATGCTTTTGACATCTATGCCTCGGGAGGCAAAACCACCAGCTCGAAGAAGTCAAACAAGAGAGAAGATGGAGGTACCAGCAGGGCATCCCCGAGCAAGAAGCCTCGAGCAACGGAGACTCATTTTCCTACCAGATCAACTACTCCTTCTCCCTCCTCTCCACCTGAAGCTTCCATCGAGTAGGTGGGAGATGTTGGGAATAGTGCCCTTAAAGCAAATGTAGTTGACAAATAATTTAAATGAAATAATTAATTGAATATAATTATTATATATATAGACTATTTTCGATATTATATTATAATATCAAGTGAATATCAGAAAATTCTAAAGTTTATCTATGTGGTCTTAATCTCATAATGGTATGAGAAGATCGAGATTAAGATAATAAACATAAATAGTTTGCAGTAAAATAAAGTTATGAAATCTTTAGATTAATTACTACTAGTATGGTCCACTAATATTATGAATAGATGTGACCTAGATCTGGGTTACTAGTGTAGTAGGACACTTTAGTGGAAGTACTTTGCATGTTGAAAGTATGTAGAACTGAACCAGATGTGATTTGTTAATACTTGTTTAAACATCGTTTCATAGTATTAATCAAACACATCAAATGATGATCATATACACGATGATCTTAATCATGAGGTTACTATGAACTCACATATATGTCATCTGATCCATTTAATCATGCATTCAGGTTTGTAAGAATGATCAAGCTAAGAACAAATGTTTTGGGGACTTAATGATGTATATGGCTGGGGACGTAGTTTAAAAGATATTGAATCTATACATTTTTATAGATTGAATAATGGTTCCCTATTGGGTTGACTTTTGGAACTGAAAATGTTATGAGCGCTCACGTCGGAAACTTGTTGCGACACAACCTTCACTAGCAAAGTCAATGGTACTCTAGGAACAAGATATAGCTAAAAGGGTAAAATGGTAAATTTATTCCCTTTTAAGTATGAACCATTAATAGATGATTAATGCTGTATGTAATGATTATATTAATGGACACTTTATTCTTAATAAAGTACTAAGTAAATATATGTCTATAATTATCAAGAGTTCAATCTCATATTTTTTGGGGAGTAATCATGACAATAATAAGTATAATTATTTAATCAAAGATCTTTGATTAATAATGTAATATTTATTGGAGCTTGATATTATAGGTACATAGGTCCCCAAGGTGGCTCTATCAATACCATATCAATGTAAGAGTTGATACAAGGGTAAGACTGTAATTTGGGAATTTGAGAAGAAATTTATTCTTCGGGTCAAGTATGCAATTATATGATAATTAAGCTTGAATAATTAATTTTGAAAATATATTTAATAATTTAAATATATAAATTTTCGAATTTCATATATATGAATAAATAAATTAACTTTTGAAATTTATTATTTTATTTAAGTGGGAAAATAAAATTGGTAAGTCAAAAATAGTTTTTTGATTTATTTAATTTTAAAATATGATGATAATGATGATCATCAATTTGAGTTTTGAATTTTGAATTTACAATTTAAATTTTGAAATACAGTTGTCATCTTTTCCTTAAAAATGTTAACACCTTATTTTTTGGGAGATTGATTTAGTTAAATAATTAAATAAAAGAAAAATGCAACATCCCTGAAAAGGGAATAACAATACGCGCATGACACAGTCCTTGGACTGTGCCATACCACTATACAGATATTGTATCTGTGTAGTTTTTCATTTTGTTTATTTAATTATTTAATAATTTGAAAATAATTTTTCAAATATGGTAAGTTAGATATTTACCGAAAATAAAATCCTACCATCATTATTATAATATATTTATATTACTATTATTATTATTATTATGAATAATAATGTAATATAAATCTATATATATATATCATATAGAAGAACAAGAGATGTAGAGAAGACAATATATCTGACACAACATAATACACAATTTAGAATAGTTCTCAAAGGTTTTTGTTAGACAAAAATTCTCTCTCTTTCTGTTTCTTCTATATTCTACCCATGTTCTCTATGTGCCCACACACATCTTGAGGTGTAGAGAATACTCTGGAAGATCGTGGTTTGAGTGGTCAATGCTTTGGATAGGAAGATCAATAATAATACGAAAAGACTCAAGGACACTTGATAGGCTTCAAGAGGTAAAAGTTTATGATCTTGATTTTTTGTGTTTATATGTTGCATATATAAATATATTGTATATATATATATTTGTTGCATGATTAATTGTATTGCATGATAATATTTCTAGATAGTTTTCTTGGTCATATAAAATGTTTATATGATTAATGAAAATTTTCGATTGTTGTTCTTTTGTTGTTTATAAAAAACAATGGGCCCGCCATGCAAAATTTTCTCTACGTGCTCTGATTTTTTTTCCAAAAAGTGGTATCAGAGTAGGTCATTAATCTGTACATATTATTAATTTATGTGTGGGGTTATATGCATTTTTATATTATATGTGATACATGTTTGAATGGATGGATGTTTATTTTCATGATGATAGATTCTTAAGGGTTGATTTTTATGGTGCTTTTGGGTTTATGAACTGTCCTTAAAATTTCTAGATGAAATGTGTAAGCCAATTTGTGGCATAGAATTTTTTTGTATTTTTAAAAAAAAATCATGGGTTAAAAATTCTGTGATGGCCCGAGCCCGAGCCCGAGCACGAGCACGAGCCTGAGGTGCTGCCTATCCAGCCGCGCCCCTGCACACCTAGACACACACGGCGCCCCTACGCTTGGCTGTACCCAGGCAGCCAAGCTCCTTTGCGCACTAGCTAAGTACCCATGCGCCCAGGCAGCCGCACTCCCTGCCCCCCAGCTGCGCCCCTACGCATTGCAGCAGCGGCTAGCCGCTCCTCCACTGCTGGAACACCAGCTGCCACCGTCCTATGGTACAACACCTAATGTGTTGTTTCCATATATATATTTTTAATTATTCATTTAATTAAAAATTAGGACTGGAATTAAAATTGTTTTAATTTGGTAATTTCTTTAATTAAAATAATGGTGATTATTTACCTAAATTAAAAATATTTTAATTGTCATCTTCCATAATTAAAATTGTTTTAATTAAAATATGAAAAATTAAAATTATCTTGAATTTTAATTTATTAATATTAAATTGTATAATTTTATTTTTGAATTAAATTACTCAAATTCAAATTGGGCCTTAAAAACTTTTGGGTGTTAAAACCCAAAGTTTAATTATTTTAAAAGTTTATTTAAAATAATTAAAAAGTTGTATAATTCAAAATGGATATGGAAAATGGGGTGGCATTGGCCCAAAAAGACTACATCTCAAGGTTCAAGATCAAAGTGTTCTTTATTGAGCCTTAAGTTAGGTTACATTTTTCATGTATATTTTTGCAAGTGTTGTAATTTTTCTAGAAATACCAAAAAATTACCATACCCGCTTTTATTTTATTTATTTAGTATAAATGTTTGAATGTGATTAAAATGTTTAATATTTTGTCATGCATTATGACATGCCATTCATATACCCATACAATATGCAACTAGCATGCATTGCATTCATGTAGAAACATGCAATTAGGAGCGTCCCATATTTTTTGTTATATGTATATATGTGATAATTCATATAATAATAAATGTAGTCTTAATTAGTTAAGATGGTAAATCAAAATTAAAGTTGTTTAATTTTTTGTTTTAATGAAAATGTTTTATTAAAATAAAAATGATATTCTCTTAGTTAAAGCAAAATTAGAATTAGAATTAAGGGCACAATTTTTGTTTTTGTTTTTGCTTAATTAGATTAGTAACTAATAGATTATCATTTGGTAAAAATAATTAAATTTATTTTTACAACTAAATTAAAAAATATTGATTTTGTGAAAAACAAACTTTTTCCAAAATAGTGAGTGGGAGAGGGAGTTATGACAATAAGTACCATGGTCTCCATTATTGGTTGAACACCGAGAGGCATAGGAAATGCCTCATGTCGCCTTCGTTTGCAGCCTCCCTAAGGAAAGACTTCCGAATATGTTTATTTTATCTTAAAGTTGACTTTTCTTATGAGAATATAATTAGTGATATATTTCAAGTTTGACTAACCCTAAGTCACTCTTGAGTTAACTCATTGATAGAAAATAATGGGTTACACTCCAAAGGTGTATTTACGACTAGTGCATCTTGACCAAACTATTGGTAGTTCATAATTCAAAAGAGAAAAGTGTGTTTTATGTTTTCACTTATGAAATTGAGATTTGTCTCAAAATAAATTTGGGGTTAGTCTGATCTACCCTAAGGCGGTATATTAACGTTTCAAATTAATTTATTGTGGATTAGTATATTTTTCATGTGTTTTTATATGTTGCATTCATGCATCATATTTACTTTTCCAAATAAAATATGATATTTATTATATTTTTTAAATCATGATATTTTATTTATTTACTTCCTGCAACAATGGTAAATCCTCTTAATCCTGATCAAGAACTTCGAAATGAGAAAGAACCAGTTAATTCTCGTGATGACTTCCAAAGTAATTTTCATTTAGACTTCAACAATCTAGATGTATGGTACATAAACATACACATAATTCTAGATGAACTAAAAATGTATGATGCAATCATTGATGTCCCTCTAGATGGGCCATCAACTTTATCTGATTATGATAGTCATGAAAAATATGCGAATTAGATGAGATCTAATTATTTGGCTTTCCATTGCATACTAAAGACTATGCCAGATGATCTTAAATTGAGACATGTGAACCTCATAACTACATACGATATATGGGAAAGGATGAAAAGAGATTCTTTTGATCATTTGAGAAGTTTGCAAGAAGATATGGTATATATGATTTGCTCAACTCTTTTTAATATATTTGAATAGTTGATTCAAATTTTTATGCCACCATATTTTTGTCATGTTTTCAAGAACACTTTATTCAAGAAAAGCAAAGAATGCAAAAGAAAAACAAGAAAATAATTGCAGATTGGTAGACCAAGAGATAACTAACATGGAAATTAGTTTTTCATTTTCAACTTTGTATTAAGTTCCTTTTTCTTTAAAAAAGTTCTAGAATTTTTTCTAAAAGCTATGTTTTTTAGATTCCTTATTTGATGAATGAACACATTTAATATTTCTTTTGAATAATAAATTAAGTTGTTGTTTTTTGAAATATACTTGTTCCACCTATTTCATCAACGCGTATAAATGATAATTATAAATTGTCATAGGTTTAATAAGACCTTTTTATTCCAACCCCAATTAAGTGAAACATATATGTGAATTATTTTATAGATTGATTTGTAATTAATTAAACACATAAAATAAATAAATGACATTATTTTATTGCAATCATTCAATGGTTCTCTCCCTGTTTATACAGTCTCTTAATTAAAATTAACCAAAAGACCTTTCCCTAATAAGCTCAAAAATCACATAATCGTTTAGCTAATACATAGTGATGTATGTTAAACCTTTTAATGTTTAAAGCTAAAAGAAATAATAAATAGGAAGTCAATATTGATTGACATTTATTTTAGATATGTTTAACTTTGATCAAATGCAAAGAAAATTTATAGAATTTTTTATGCAACATTCAAAGTAAAGTCACTTACAGACTTGTTTGATCTGATAAAAAAGAAGTCTAAACTCAAATTTGGAATTCAAGTAATTTGCATGTGAACTTGGAATTCAAACCCAACTCACATACAATTAGAATGCTAATCAAAATTAGTATTTTGGAAATGGAATATAATCATATTAGATAAGATTAAATAGATAATGAGTAGTCATTATCGTCTTTATTATTTCTATAATGTCAACACTTGTTATACTCTGTACATGGTTGATTGTACAACATCAAATACTTTGAAGTTGGGATTCACAAGTGGTTGTGTGAATGAAAATTAAAATTTTTCCATAAAGTCATTTAGTGAAACAATTTAATAATCATAAAAGATTACAGAAGAGTTTGTATCTCTTTAAATGCTACTTTAATGAAGCATGATTATTATAATCAATATATTTTCTAGTGAAGTTGTACTAGAAATAATGACTACAAGTCAAGTAAGCGAGTTACTGATAATTAACAATGATAAAACCAATTGTAGTGGGAGCGTTAGTTAGTAACTACTTCATTACAAATGTAAAGAAAGTTAAATTTTATGTAGCACAATCTAACTATATTTCATTCACATACTAGTATATGAAATGAAAAAGTTTTACAGAAAACAATGATTGAAACACCATGAATCAAGAAATGGAATTTCGAATTCTGTGACATCTGGACTTTTGAACATCCAACTAAAGTTCATTAAACTTCAGTATGAAAGAGGATATTCAAGATGAAGAGGAGAATAGAGGAAAGTACAGACTTTTCGAAGTTAGGTTAATAGCCTATGGCTATGAATAAAAAGAAGAATTTATTACTTAAATAAATGTCTTCTACTGTAACCAAACTTGAATCTATTTACATATTCTTGTCCATTTCTTTATGCATGGATTGTGAGATGGATTTAAATGAATGTCTAAGTAGCCTTTACTGGAATGACTGACTTGACAAAATCATTTGAAGATCTCGACCAGAAAGATTCTTTTGTGATTCTTATTCTTGATATCGACAACATTCTAATCATTAGGCATGATGTAGAGAGATCATCAATAGAAAAGAAATGGTTAGCTGAACATTTATGAATATTGGATTTGGAAAAGCCAAGAATGTTCTGTACATTCAATTCTGTAGAGATTGAAAGAACAATCCTTAGGCTTTGTCTCAAGCAACTTATATAGATAAGAAGCTTAAATACTTTAGTTTACAAAATCCAAGAAAGGCTTTTTGCCTTCCAAGTACGAAGGAAGTATTATCTAAATAATAAATGTCCATTTATTCTTTTACTAGAAAAGAGGACATGAGTTAGCATTCCTACAACTCAGTAAAATGTTGTTTAACATATCAAATGTTATATTTTCGAATTGAAATTTTCTAAATAATGGGAATAGTCAACAGTTATCAATCCATTATGGATTGAGTCATTGAATAATTACAAGGACTTAGTTTTGAGCATCTTAAATATAATAGAGATTGTATGTATGTGTATTTAGGAAGATACCTGAAATCCCAATGGATGATCTGATATTAAATCTTCAAAGATTGATGTCATAATCAAATTCTATAACTCTGGCGGAAACACATTAATGTGGAAATGTGTTAGACATTTCAAATTTATATGTTTCACCACAAAAAGCCGACATATATAACAGATACGAGCAGTTAAATAGGCTATTTGATTTAGTTAAGTTCTTTGACATTCTGAAAAGGATTTCATAATAGAATAAACAACTAGCATCTCATTGAGAAAGCAATTGAGATAGAAATATTCTAGAAGAACTAGAAATCATGAGAGGGTAAAGCACATGAAATGAAGTATCATTGAATACAAGACAATTTTACATAATTGATGTAATAATCTTGAAGATAACTTCAAAATAGTTTCTTACAAAACTGTTACAAGGACTTTGTAAGAAAAAATCGGTCAGGAGAATATGATTAACATATTAAAAGAGATGCCTCAATTTGCTTTAGGGAAAGTGAGAGATTGTCAGGAATAATGCCCTTAAGGCAATTGTAGTTGACAAATGTTTTAAATGAAATAAATAATTGAATTGAATTATTATATATATAGACTATGTCCGATATTATATGGTAATATTAAGTAAATATCAGAAAATTCCAAAGTTTATCTATGTGGTCTTAATCTCATATTGGTATGGGAGGATCAAGATTAAGATAATAAACTTAAATAGTTCGAAGTAAAATAAAGTTATGGAATATTTAGATTAATTACTGCTAGCACGGTCAACTAGTATTATGAATACATGTGACCTAGATCCGGGTTGATAGTGTCGTAAAACACTTTAGAGGAGGTACTTTGCATGCTAAGAGTATGTAAAACTGGACCAGATGTTATTTGTTAATACTTGTTTAAACACCGTTTCATAGTATTAATCAACACATCAAACGATGATCATATACACGATGATCTTAATCATTAGGTTACTATGAACTCCTATATATGTCATCTGATCCTTTGATTCATGCGTTAAGATTTGTAGAATGATCTGGCTAAGAACAATTGTTTTGGGGACTTAATGATGTATATGGTTGGGGATGTAGTTTAACAGATATGAAATCTATACCTTCTTATAGGTTGAATATTGGTTCCCTATTGGGTTGACTTTTGGAACTGAAAATGTTATGAGCGCTCACGTCGCAAACTTGTTGTGACACAACCTTCACTAGTAATGTCAATTGTACTCTAGGAACAAGATATTGCAAAAAGGGTCAAACAGTAAATTTATTCCCTTTTAATTATGAACCATAAATAGATGATTTATATTGTATGTAATGATTATATTAATAGACACTTTATTCTTAATAAAGTACTCAGTAAATATATGTCTATAATTATAGTTCAATCTTACATTTTTAGTGGAGTAATCATGAGATTAATAAATATGAATATTTAATAAAAAAGCTTTGATTAATAATGTAATATTTATTGGAGCTTGATATTATAGTTCCATAGGTCCCCAGGGTGGCTCTATCAACACAATATCAAGGTCAAAGTTGATACAAGGGTATAACGGTAATTTGGAAATTTGAGAAGAATTTTATTCATCAGGTCATGTATGCAATTATATGAAAATTGATGTTGAATAATTAATTTAGAATTAATTATTAATTTCGAAAATATATTTATTAATTTAAATATATAAAATTTTGAATTTCATATATACGAATATATAAATTAATTTTTGAAATTAATTATTTTATATGAGTTGGAGAAGATAAAATTGGTAAGTCAAAAATAATTTTTTGATTTATTTAATTTTTAAAGATGATGATAATGATGATCATCAATTTGAGTTTTGAATTTTGAATTTACAATTTAAATTTTGAAATATGGTTGTCATCTTTTCCTTAAAAATATTAACACTTTATTTTGTGGTGGATTGAATTAGTTAAATAATTAAATAAAAGAAAAATGCAAAATCTCTGAAAATGGAATAGTAGTACGCGTCGGACACAGTCCCAGGACTGTGCCATGCGTGTACCACTATACACATATTGTATGTGTTATGCCTTGACTATTTCTAAGACCTTGGACCATTAAAAACTACTAAATATTGCTATTATTTTGGAATAAATACATAAGAAATAACATAACTTTATTTAAAACCCAAAATATTGTATGAAATACAAAATATGGTATGGGTACTGTTATCCCCAAAAATTGGAAATCAATGACGTGACAATAAAGGTGACAAGTGGCAGTGCATGGTCAGTAAAAGACATATTAATAGTCAATAAATACATTGACTCCTCAGAGTTGTGATAAAGTGACCCGGTAGACTGGTAAAGAGTTTGGACTGCTTGAAAGATGTCATTACCAAGCCAAGTGCATCCTAGGAGATCCCAAGGGTGTGGTCCGAGGAGACCCCAAGGGGGTGGTCGTAGGAGAGCTAAGGAGAGTGCATCCTAGGAGAACTAAGGAGAGTGCATCCTAGGAGATCCCAAGGATGTGGTTCGAGGAGAGCTCAAGGGATTTGGTCTTTATACATATGTCTAGCAAGTGCATGGTTGCCCAAATAAAGAGTGCCATGTTAGAGGAGAGATATGACATGTTAGAGGAGAGGAGTGCATGTCCTACCACCATGCACTTGTCCGACCCACAAAAACATGTCCTACCACCATGCACATGTCCGACCAGCACTTGCATGGGTGGTCAGTAGGAGGTGGATCAACTAGCTAGAGGAGGACTAAATCAAGATTCCCAGAAACAACTTCAACAAGATATGCGGGAATCTCTCATTCTTCCCACAAATGGGGGGTTTGTTACATTTTGAATTTTGAATGTTTTTTGTAATTTAAATGTAATAAGTATAATAAAATATCACGATTCTAGGGGATACCGTATGTATGACCCTAAGCTTATAAATAAAGGGTTTATGGGATTAGAGAGGGGCTTCTTCTGCTTCTTCTTTCTAGAGAGAGAAAATTTGGGTCTGAGTATTCTAGAGAGAGAAAGTGCTGGTATTTGAAAGGATTCTTGTATTTTTGCAATCTAAACTGAAGAAACTCAGTTGGCTCAGTCCATCTGATCTTGAGTACAGATCTATAATCACAACTCTAACTGGATTAGGCTATTACCAACTATCGGGGCTTAACCACTATAAAAATCTTGTGTGTTATTTACTTTTCTTGATTAAACTGTCTGTGTTATTTAAATTCTCTTGAAGGTTTGTCGTATTTGACGTTCTCACGTCGTTGGCTAAAAACACAGTCAACAGGTACCCATTGTTTAGTACATAAAACATAAAATCACAACTTTTAATCAATTGTTTAAATACTAATTGCGGAAATACATAAAAACATAAATCAAAGACTTAAAAATAACGTCATCCTCGATCTTCCTGCAGTCCATTCGATCTATTCATCCTTAACACACATGCCAAGCTATTACGAATCCTGCCTTCCATGCTCATTTTGCTGCACCACCTAAAAAGAAAGGAATGAGCCTAATGCCCAACAAGGAAATATAATAAAAAAATATATGTTGTAAATCATAAAACATAAGACTATATCATAAAGCATATACTATAAAACATATGACTATAAAACGTATATCATATAGGACAACAATATTAATGGCCATTAACTCATTATCGTGGTATGTGATAAAACCATCTAAGTCCTCAGTCTACTAATTGAGGTAGGTTAGATCACAACTATAGTATATGATAACCCATCGAGGTCTTCTGTCTACTAATCAAGGTAGGGTAAATCATAACTCTAAACCACGAAAATGATAACAATTCTTGGGGCTTGGTATCTAAGCAAGTCATATGCCCAAACGACTACAAAACATATATCATATCACATATCATATCAAAGCATAAAACATATCATAACATAAACATATAAACACATATAATCTAACCTATTTCCCTTACAAAAAACTGGGATATGGAGACAAGTACAGGATTAGAACACTCCTAAAACCAACAGTAAAAACCATGAGTTTTCTAAGAAATGGAGATGAAAAAGAGAACTAAACCATCATGATAGAAACTTAACGAAAAACCTTAAGTTTCAAAGAACTTAAACACCTAACCAAGAATCATTACATAGAGTTAGGATCTATACAAAAGAAAACTAAAGAACTGTGAAGAACTGAACTTAAGGATAAGAATACTTTGGATGAACTATGACTTTGATCTACACCTCGATACCAAAATAACACTCTATCTTACTTCCCGAGTGTTTAGAAAAGCTTAGATTGGAAAAGATTTTAGCCCTAAACCCAAGTGTTTCTCTCTATAGTAACCTTAGCAGCTTGGAGGCTCTGAACAATGTTTGAATGACGAGTGAGATGGCTGAGTACTAGGTCCTATTTATAGAGTTCAAGGAGTAAAACTAACCACTTTTAAAATGAATAAATAAATGAAAAAGATTTGAATTTTTGTTCAACAGATGCCCAGAACTCAGTCAAAATCATTCAAGAGAATCTTCAAGTGGTTAAGGCTGTTTTAAAAATTTAAATCCTCAAGTTTCAAAAATTGACTCCCAGAGGCACTATATCGCGTACCATGGGCGATATATCGCCTAGACCTTTACCCCGGGCCTTCATGCCTTTGTTCATGCGAAGTCGACATGTTTTCCGTATCTCCCGTAGGCGATATATCGGCCCCTATAGTTGCGATATATCGACATACATTGATATTTCAAACATGTATTTGCACTCTTTCAGCATATTTTGAATTGATTAAACAACTTTTACTGAGTAAAAATCTGATCCTAACAGCTGCGGGAAGGTTCTATAGTTTCTAGATATTTCTTTTAATTAAACTATTCTTCAAATATACTTAAATCCTTAATAAACACGCTTGTGACAAGTGTCACGCTCTTATTAATTCTATCTAAACCTTAGGTTATAATAAACAATATTTCTAGGACCAGCAATATTAATCAAACCTTATGTTATAATTAATATTTATAAACTATAGGTTAAAATTATAAAATCCATAATTGTATCTATGAGTTTTCAAGTAAGTCACGACTTGAACCAATATCCATAGAAACTAACATACTACAAGCTACTACTAGCTACTATCTAGCAAAGTAAAATTTTGAGACACTACAATTCTCCCCTACTTAAAAGAATTTCGTCCCCGAAATTTACTTACCATACAATTCTGGAAATCGTGCTAGGATGTCTTCCACCAACTCCCACGTTGCCTCCCGTTCTGAACTATTAATCCATAAGACCTTGACTATTGTAAGACTCTTAGACCATTATTCCTTCATCCCCTTCTCTAGGATACTAACCGGTCTTTTTGGAGTGCTATTGTGTAGTACTTGAGGACGTAAGATGGGTCTGACACATTTCTATGCAGCATCGAGATGTGAAACAAATTGTGGCTATTTGCTAGAGCTAGCGGTAGGGCTAATCTATATGCAACTGCTCCCACCATGTCCAATATCTAAGAAGGACCTATAAACTGAGGACTAAGTTTATATCTTTAACAAGACTTGATCTCCGACTTTGAATTAAACATCTCACCGCTTGGCATCCGCATAACTTTTCTGCCGGCTCTGAGTAGCGATCATACGCTTTCTAATCAGCGCCACTGCATCTTGAGCCTCTCTAATAGCTTCGGGTCCACGAAGTTGTCTTTCTCCAACCTCGTCCCAATGCAACGACGATCGACACTTCCTTCCATAAACTAACTCGTAGGGTGTCATACTGATTGTTGACTTGTAGCTATTGTTGTAGGAGAACTCTATTAGTGGCAAATACTTACTCCACGATCCTCCGAAGTCTAGTACACAAGCGTGCAACATATCTTCTAAAATCTGTATGGTACGCTCGGACTGACCGTCGGTCTGAGGATGAAATGTCGTACTAAGAATTAACTTGGTACCCATGGCTTGCTGCAAGCTTCCCCAAAATCTTGATGTAAACACCAATCCTCTATCTGATACAATGGTCTTAGGGATTCCATGCAGTCGTAATATTTCTCGGACATAGATGTCTGCGTATTGGTCTGTTGTGTACGTAGTCTTGACAAGCAGGAAGTGAGCTGACTTGGTTAGTCTATCTACTACTACCCATGCTGAGTCATGCTACTTATTTGTTTGAGGTAATCCTTTCACGAAGTACATGGCTATATCTTCCCACTTCCATTTTGGAATACTAAGCGGTTGCAGTAAGCCTGCTGGTCCCTGATGTTCCACTTTCACTTGCTGGCATACTAAGCATTTTGACACATATTCTGCTATGTCTTTCTTCATTCATGGCCACCAATATAGTGCCTTAAGGTCATGAGTCATCTTGGTCGGCCATGGTGAACTGAGTATGGGGTAGTGTGTGCCTCTTCTAAAATCTTAATCTTATTCCCACAGTCATTCAACATGCATACCTATCTCTTCTATTTCAAGAATCCCTGTCCTGATATAGAGAAATATGTGGCCTTGCCTTCTTTGACAACAACCATATGTGCCACTAATGTGTCATCATGCCCTTGCCCGATCTGTATATCTTCTAATAGATTTGACTGGATGGACAAGTTAACCAGTTGACCAATGACTACTTATATTCCGGCATTGATCAGCTCTTGCTATAGCGAATTTTCTATTCCGGATAATGCTGCTAAATTTCTGTAACTCTTCCTGCTTAGCGCATTAGCAACTACATTTGCTTTTCCTGGGTGGTATAGGATTTCACAGTCATAATCCTTTACTAGTTCTAACCACCTGTGCTTCCTCATGTTGAGCTCTTTCAGCGTGAAGAAATATTTTAAGCTCTTGTGGTCCGTATAATTCTCACACTGTTCTCCATAAAGATAGTGGCGCCAGATTTTCAATGTGAAGACCACTGCGAACATCTCCATATTATGCGTTGAATAGCGTTGCTCGTATTCCTTTAGCTGCCTTGAGGCCCAGGCTATCACTTTGTCATTTTGCATCAGCACACAGCCCAAACCTTGCTTCGACGAATCACAGTATACTACAAACTTGTTGTTGGGTGTCGGTACACAAAGTACAAGTGCTAAGCATAAATAATCCTTGAGTAACTGGAAGCTCTCTTCACATTTATTCGTCCAGTTGAACCTTTTTTGTTTCTGGGTCAGGTTGGTAAGCGGAGTGGCTATCTTAGAAAGGCCTTCTACAAATCTCCAATAATAGCTTGCTAGCCCAAGAAAACTTCTAACATCTGACGCATTCTTAGGTCTTGGCCAATCCTTTACAACCTCTACCTTAGCTAGGTCTACAGCAACTCCATCTTTGGATACTATATGGCCGAGGAACGCTACTTGCGAAAGCCAAAATTTGCACTACTTGAACTTGGCATGAAGTTGATGCTCCTTCAATCGCAGCATGGTCATTCTTAAATGTTCCTTGTGCTCGACTTCATCCTTGGAGTACCCCAAAATATCGTCAATGAACACTACAACAAATTTTTCCAAGTAATCCTTGAAGACCCGATTCATTACATCCATGAATGCAGTTGGAGCGTTGGTCAGACCAAAAGATGTAACTAGAAACTTGTAATATCCATATCGAGTTCTAAAAGCTGTCTTTGGAATATATTCTTCCCGTACCTTGAGCTGGTGATAATCGGACTGTAGATCAATCTTAGAAAACACGGTCACTCCTCGAAGTTGATCAAACAAGTTGTCGATCTGGGGTAGCGGGTACTTATTCTTAATTGTCACCTTATTCATCTCGCGGTAATCTATACACATTCACATGCTTCCATCCTTCTTCTTCACAAATAGAACCGGTGCTCCCCATGGCGAATGGAATGGTCTAATGTAACCCAAGTCTAAGAGTTCTTGTAGCTACGTCTTCAACTCTTTGAGTTCGGTAGGTGCCCTCTGGTATGGTGATTTTGAGATGGGCTCGGTTCCCCGTACTAGTTCGATTGTGAAGTCAATTTTCTGAGTAGGCGGCAAATCTGGTATGTCGTCAGGATATATTTATGGAAATTCCATTATAATGCAGACATCTCCAACCTTTTGTGTTGTTCCCTTTGTCACATCCGTGATGCTTGCTAAGAATGGGTGACATCGTTTCTCTATCATCCTTTGAGCTTTGAGAGATGAGATAAGTGGTGTTCGTAGTCCTAAAACCTTTCCCATAAAGCATAGTTTCTGACAGTCAGGAGTTTCGAACATCACTTGCTTACGTCTACAGTCGATAGTTGCGCGGTGCCTTGCTAGCTAATCCATGCCCAGTATCACGTCGAAGTATTTCATTTCTAGCTCTATCAAGTCTCCTTCTAGTTCTATGTTCTTAATTTTGAGTGGTACGCCTCGTACTATCCGTGATGATAGGACTACTTCGCCCGAAGGCAATTCTGTCACAAACCTAGTTCTAAATCTTTCACAAGGTTTGTCTAATTTTTCTATCCTTCCTAATGAGATATACGAGTGTGTTTCTCCCGAATCAAATAATGTTGAACTTATATTATCGATGATAGGAATTTGACCTGTGACCACTTTGTTACTTGCTTCAACTTCTCTTTGGGTCAAGGCAAAGAGTCTGGCTGGAACCATCTTGTTGTCCCTTTTTTCTTCTTGCTTGAGCTGTGGACATTCCCTCTTCCGATGACCTTCATGGCCACAATTGTAACATCCTTTGATGTTTGCAGACACTCCCAAGATGTTTCTTTTGGCATTTAGAGCACTGGGGGTATTCTACATAACCCGACCTATTGTTTCCATTGCTAGTCCGTGCTCTTTTGTCATTGTCGGCCAGGTTACTATCAGGATGCCTTCTCGTCTGGCCATTATTGTTGCTATGCTGATGGTTTTTGTCATGGTTCCGACCATTATGAGGTTGATTTTGTTTCTTATGTTCAGACTTGCTGGCCTCTTCCTTACTAACATTTTCCTGAAGCCTCTCTATCTCTACAGCCATTTCTAGAGCATCGGTGTAAGAAGTGGTTCAAGGGTTTGCTAGCTTGAATCCTATCGAAATTTTAGGTTTGTGTCCCCTAACAAACTTGGTGATCCTCAAGAAGTCAGTTGGGACCATCTCTGGTGCAAACTTGGCCAATCGGTCGAACTGTCGAGCATACTTGACTACCGTCAGATTGCCCTGCTTAAGACTGGAGAATACTTCCACCCTTGTGGCGATGATTGTCGAGTTATAGTACTTCTTGTGAAAGAGCTCCACAAATCTAGTCCATGTCATGGTGGTGACGTTGTGAGTCTGCTGTACTAAATCCCACCAGATTCTAGCATCCTTCTTCAGGAGATATGAAACACAGGATATACGATTTGCATTGCCGAGGTTCATGTGTGCTAGGATTGACTCTACATTCCTGAGCCATTCTTCCACCTCGAAAGGGTCGGTTATCCCTTCAAAGTTTGGAGTGTGCTGCTTACAAAACCGCTCATAGACTGGCTATATGTACTGGGCTGGGTAAGGCGCATAGTTCGCCATTGGCCATCACCCATACGGACGTACTAGTTGGGGTGCTTGAGCCGATTGCTGAGGCTGCGGTTGTTGCTTAGTCTGAGGCTGATTTTGTTGTCGTTGTTGCTGCAGCAGCTCTTCCACTTGTTACCGTAGCTGGACAATTTCAATGGTGTTGTCAATCGGAGGCGGTGTACTTCTATTAGCAGCAGCATTGGTAGCACACGTTCTCCTTCTTCAGACTGGAGGGGCTTCATTAGTCTCGTTGGTGGTGCTGGAGGCATTTTGGGTTGTGTGTGCAGACCTTCTCAGCGACATCTTCAGCAAAGTTTTAACAGTCGAGAAAAACATATTAGAACTTACCCTAATAGGCTCTAAAGCAAGACTTAGTCTAAGCGAATATAACTCAGACCTATTAGTTATGATTTCTTATGAAAAGAAAATGATGTAAGCCTTCTTTTTAATTAGGGTGTGTTTCTAATCATCCCATATGACTTAATTCTCAGACTCGAAACTCATTGTTGTTCCTAAGTTAACCATATTGAGGGAGGGCAGGAATCAGTAAAATCGTTGCCACTCCTATGGCCCCCTAAACTCTCAATACAGAACCTGATCCATTGATTTGTATCCACCCTCACTGAACTTGGTCATTGTTTGTTGAACTTATTATTTATTATGATTGTAAAAAAAAATCAAACTTATACATGTCATTCAAAAATAACAACTTTATTCATTTGGAAAAAGGTTTTCATTACGTACAATCATAAATGGAAAAATAATTATATAAAAAAATAAATAACTAAACTAACATAACTATGGTAAATCTAAAATTCAGGATCTTCTACATCTGACCCTTCATCTAACATGTCATCATCTATTTCTTCATAATCACCATTATCTTGAGCCTCAAAACTACCTCGGGGAAGATTCATGAAGATGTTATGCTTTTGTTCATTAGTGAATTGAAATTCCAACTTAGAGGTGAACCTAAGTATGAGAAAATAATATCTCATGGCTACCGGTAAATCATCATCATCATGTATAGTCTCCCATATTTCTTCTAATGTTGAAATTTCTGAAGGAAAATCTTTAAAAAGCCTAATTACTAAGATATATTATTCCGTAGCTCTATTCATAATTTGCTTAGAAGTTTGAAGGTGAACAATCACCTTGTGGAATAAGATCCGTGTTTGAGTGATTCTTTCTAACACTTCTATTGTATTCCTTGGTTCTGTAATCCTTTTTAATGCCTTAATGGCTCGGATATCCTGATAGGTCAAGGCTCCATCCATTTTTAAATGAAAACATAATGACTAAAATGTTAGTTTTTAACATAAACATAATAATCATAACATAAACACTTACATTGGCAGTTAGATCTGGAGCTTGTGCGTGTGTATCAAGGAGAACTACATGCATATGAATTGTGGCTCTGATACCAACTGTAATGCCCCAACTATTTCTAAGACTTCGGACCATTAAAAACTACTAAATATAGCTACTATTTTGGAATAAATACATAAGAAATAACATAACTTTGTTTAAAGTCCAAAATATTGTACAAAATACAAAATATGGTATGAGTACCTGTTGTTTAGTACAAAAAACATAATAACACAACTTTTAATCAATTGTTTAAATAATAAGTGCATAAATACATAAAAACATAAATCAAAGACATAAAAACAATGCATACCCGATCTTACAGCAGTCCATTCAATCCATTCATCCTCAACACACATGCCAAGTTGCCACGAATCCTTCTCACCTTCCATGCTCATTTTCCTGCACTATCCAAAATGAAAGGAATGAGCCTAATGCCCAGTAAGAAAAATCTACAAAAAATATATATGTCATACTTCATAAAACATAAGACTATATCATAAAGCATATACTATAAAACATATGACTATAAAAATGTATATCATATAGGACTACAATATTAATGGCCATTAACTCATTAACGTGGTATGTGATAAAACCATCTAGGTCCTCAATCTACTAATCGAGGTAGGTTAGATCATAACTATAGTATATGATAACCCATCTAGGTCCTCTGTATACTAATCGAGGTAGGGTAAATCACAACTCTAAACCACGAAAATGATAAAAATTCTTGGGGCTTGCTATCCAAGCAAGTCATATGCCCAAGCGACTACAAAACATATATCATATCACATATCATAACAAAGCATAAAACATATCATAGCAAAAACATATAATCTAACATATTTTCCTTACAAAAAATCAGGATATGCAGACAAGAACGGAATTGGAACACTCCTAAAACAACCAGTAAAAACCATGAGTTTTCTAAAGAAATGGAGATGAAAAAGAGAACTAAACCATCAAGATAGAAACATACCCAAAAACCTTAAGTTTCAAAGAACTTAAACACCTAACCAAGAATCATAACAAAGAGTTAGGATCTGAACAAAAGAAAACTAAAGAACAATGAAGAACTAAACTTAAGGATAAAAATACCTTGGATGAACTATGGCTTTGATCTACATCTCGATACCAAAATAACACTCTATCTTACTTCCCGAGTGTTTAGAAAAGCTTAGATTGGAAAAGATTTTAACCCAAAACCCAAGTGTTTCTCTCTATAGTAACCTTACCAGCTTTGAGGCTCTGAACAATGTTTGAATGATGAGTGAGATGGCTGAGTACTAGGTCCAATTTATAGAGTTCAAGGAGTGAAACTAACCACTTTTAAAATGAATATAAAATGAAAAAGATTTGAATTTTCATTCAACAGATGCCTAGAACTCGGTCAAAATCGTTCAAGAGCAAGTCCAAGTGGTTAAGGCTGTTTTTAAAATTTAAATCCTCAAGTTTCAAAAATTGACTCCCAGAGGTGCTATATCAGCTACCATGGGCGATATATCGCCTGGACCTTTACCCCGAGCCTTGGTGCTTTCATTCGTGTGAAGTTGACGTGTTTTTCGTATCTCCCGTAGGCGATATATCGACCCCTATAGCTGCGATATATCGGCATACGTTGATATATCAAAAACGTATTTGCACTCTTTCAGCATATTTTGAATTGATTAAACAGATTTGACTGAGTAAAAATGTGATCCTAACAACTGCTGGAAGGTTCTAGAGCTTCTAGTTCTTTCTTTTAATTAAACTATTCATCAAAAATACTTAAATTCTTAATAAACATGCTTGTGACAAGTGTCACACTCTTATTAATTATATCTAAACCTTAGGTTATAATAAACAATATTTCTAGGACCAACAATATTAATGAAGCCTTATGTTATAGTTAATATTTCTAAACTATAGGTTAAACTTATAAAATCCATAACTGTTTCTATTAGTTTCCTACTAAGTCCCGACTTGAACCAATATCCACGGAAGCTAACATAGTACAAGCTACTGATAGCTACTACTACTACTACTGCTGCTCCTACTACTACTACTACTACTACTACTACTACTACTATCTAGCTAAGTAAAATTCCAAGACACTACAATCTGTGTAGTCTTTTATTTTATTTATATAATTATTTAATAATTTGAAAATGGTTTTTCAAATATGGTAAGTTAGATATTTACGTAAAATCAAATCCTATCATCATTATTATAATATATTTATATTACTATTAAATTGTGAATAATAAGGTAATATAAATCTCTATATATATGATATAGAAGAAGAAGAGATGTAGAGAAGACAATATATTAGACATAACACAATACACAATTCAAAATAGTTCTCAGTGGTTTTTGTTAGACAAAAACTTTGTTTCTTTCTTCTTCTATATTCTAGCTATTCTGAGACCATAATCCAAGCTCTCGTGTGTTGAGAAATACTTGTGATTCATAAAATACAAACCCATGTTCTCTATGTGCCCACACACATCTTGATGTTTAGAGAACACTCCGAAAAATCATAGTTTGAGTGCTCAAAGCTTTGGATAGGAAGATCGATAATAATACGAAAAGACTCAAGGACACTTTATAGGCTTCAAGAGGTAAAATTTATTATGTTCTTGATTTTTTGTGTTTATATAATGTATATATATTTTATATTTATATATATTTGTTGCATGATTAATAATATTGTATGATAATGTTTTTGGATTGTTTTCTTGGTCATATAAATTTTTTATTTGATTAATGGTAATTTTTTATTGTGGTTGTTCTGTTGTTCATAAAAAAAATTGGGCCTACCACGCAAACTTTTCGCTCTGTGCTCTGAATGGTTTTCCAACAGGAGATCCTGCAGTGAACAAGATGTTGCCCAACACCTCATGCTTCACCATAGACAAGTTGCAAAAGGTGGCCAACTATTGACTCAACAAATAGGCCTTTGCCTCTCTTCCTTCATTGAAAACTGACCAGGTCATTGGTCGTAGTTTCACGAAATCTCGCCATAAGTATTTTCTATCTTGTATTTCTAATTGACCTTTTTTCTTCACTAATCATAACTTTTATCTAATTCGTAGGCTCTCCTAACCTTGAATAAGGAATGGTGTCGTGCTAGAGAGGATGACTCCAAATTCATTTAGGAGCTAAAAGAAGCAGAGGACCAACTAAAGGTCTGCAACGAGGAGCTCAAGTCCCGCGACGAGGAGCTAAAAAGACCAAGGAAGACTTGGAAAAAGCTGTAATCTTAAAAGAGAAATACAAGGTTGCGTCCATGGCCAACCACAATGAGGTATTCAAGCTTCAGGATGATCTGGTGGTAGTCAGAAAGAGGCCAATGAGCTGGAGGATAAGGTGAAGCAGCTCGAGGATATTAATGCGAGCAACTTGGAGAGATTTCAAGGTGAAACCTTCACCTATTTCTACATGTTCTGGAAGAACAACCAAGGTGGAAACTTTGATTATCTTCCTGAATAGATAAGGGAATTTGAGCTTGCCCGATGTTCTGCTCGACTGGAGGAGGGGAAAATGCCCCTGCATCTCCTGAGATTTCCTTGTCCACGGGCATCAATGAAGGAGAAGAGGAGGCCGAAACGGTTGTCGATCAACAACCCCATCAAGACCCTTTGGCTTAGTGAATATTTTTTTTTTCTATTTTGTTTCTAAAAAATCTGAACAGTCTGTTCGTCGTGTTAAGAAAATTTGCTACCTAAGGCAGCTTTGTTTACTATTTTCAATAGTTTTAATTACATCAGAGTATAAATTGCTCGCGGTGTAAAGATATTTTATTTTTATATTACAATTGTTATTATAATATTTGCTCATATGACCGAACCTAGCGTAACACTTTATTATTTCACAAAATCTACCAATTTTTAAAAAAAAAAATACTCTAAGTGTCGTAGTATGCTTTCCCGTCTTTTGCTCGTGTGTTTACATATGTTATAATAAGTTCTTCTCACTTAGTATCTTATATGCCTCCAAGTGATCGAGGAGTTTAAGGTTCTCGGTCACTTGCCATTGACCAATACGTGTTCGAACCTTACGACTCGCATACTTGTAGACAACAATGAGAATATAGCAAAACAACACACGTAATGAGCAAATACTTGTAATAAATACAATAATTGGCAAGAATAACTAGCTGTGCACAATTCCTTTTATTTCTCATAGAAAATGGACTAAAATTCGTGTCTATACGAGTGATCAAAATTTGATCGTACACTTATAAGCTATCGGCCATCTAACTGGCCAACCCTTGTTCAAAAATATGTAAGCAGTAAAACTAAATACAAGCCAATTCTTTAAAAAGAATTGTTCCTTGGTAATACTTGCGCAGGTGTTCTCCATTCCAATAGTGAGGAACGAGATCTCCATTTAAGCGAGCAAGTTTGTATGTGATTGTTTGAAGAATATCTTCAATTTGATATGGACCATCCCAATTTGGTCTGAGTACTCCTACAGCCTGGTTGCAAGATTGAGAAAAACTCTTCGAAGTACCAAATCTCCTACATCAAACTTTCTTTCATGCACTTTAGAGTTAAAATATCGAGTGACCTTTTTTTGGTAAGCTGCAACTCGTAATTGGGCTTGCTCGCACCTTTTATCTATTGCATCCAAAGATTCCATTAGTAATTGGTTGTTCATATGCTGATGGTATGTTATCCTTTTATGTGAGGGTGGATCTAACTCAACCGGTGACATGGCTTTTGTAACGTCCCAAATTCACTAATAAGGCTAAGTGCTTGATTACTGTGCCAAGAGGGTAGAATTGGAGTTATATGTGAAATTAATTGAATATATGTGTGATCATGTGGCATATATGGTGATATGGGTATTTATGCATGTTTATGTGTATTAAATATGCTTGTGGACCTGTTTTGTTAATTAGGGCATATTTGTAATTTTGGACCCGTTGATGGTATATTTGTATTATATATGCTTTATGAGTGAGACCACAGGGTTATGGGTATATATTTGAGATGTGTAGCCCGAGGCGATCCTAGTGAGCAATTTGGCAGAAACGTCACAATGGGGATTTATACCCGACTCGGGGTGAGCTAAAGGCTATTTTTGTAATTTGGCGTACTTTGGGAATTATTGAGATATTATTGAGGAAAAATATTTATATTTGGAGGGTTAGTAACATTATAGGGAATTTAGGGTGTTAATTGAGGTTTAATGGGATTAATGGAAAAATGACCATTTTCCCCTTGAGGTTTACTAAGGAAGATAGGCATGAGGAGGGGTAAATGGGTCAATTAGCCCTAAAATTAGGAAAAAATGGCTAAAGCATTTGGCAGCCAACACTCCCACGTTTGGAATGCTCTACTCTTGCTTTTCACTACACTTCAAGGCCAAGAAGTACTAAAGCTTGAAGCCAAGCTTGGAACCATTGTTTTGGGGAGTTTTGTGAAGAATTCAGGCTGCCAGCTGGACTAGAAGCTATTGGAGACTCTAGAACCAATCAAGGATTTCGAATTTAGTAAGCTAACCCTCATTTTCCTAACTTTTATGTCTGTTTTAATGTTCTTGAGTTTTTGAAGCTTTGGTTTTGAATTCTGAATTTGGGGTAACTTTGGAATGAATAGCTTGATGTTTTAAGGATTAGAAATTATTTATAACCTGGTTGTGGGTTCAATTGTTGTTGGTATTGTGGAGTTAATTTTGGGATCTAAGTTGAGATTGAAGCTCAATAATGGAAATCTAGGAATCTTCATGTTTTAGTGCGTTTTTTATAATTATTGTTATTTGCCTAAGTTTTTTGAGGTGATTTGTGCTAAAAATTTGCTAGAAGTGCACAGTTGGGGTCAATTTTGGGTCTGGTTATACTGGGGAAATCATAACTCTCGAATTGGGGAAGAACAAGAACTTTATGGGCTCCTTTAGTGTTTATGGCAACCTAGCGTGACCGCGCTAGTGTCCCAGAAATAAGAGACTTTGGTTGGGATTAAGGTACCGAGCCTAGGGGCGCGACCTCGCCAGTATCCCAGAAAGCTGAAACTTTCTACAAGCGCGACTGCGCCAGGTGTCCCGAAATGTGGCTTTGCTAATTTTTAGGATTAGGGCTCGGGGAGTTCGAGAATCCTTTTGGTGACCTACTTGGGGGCTCGAGGGACGTTTCCAACGTCCCGACATCTAGAAATATTTATCTTAAGAATAGGTTCTAGGAAGAGGTTCGAGATTTGAAGTAAATCCCTAATAAGATTATGTTCATGTTGTGACTAGATTATTGCAAGGCTAGGGATTAGGATCGTATGTGAGGCCATATCGTCTATCACATGGAACTCAAGGTAAGAAAATTGCACCTTGGTTGTGATCGGGGCTTGGACCCCCTGTAAATGGATTTGACTGTGATTATAATTGTGATTATTCGATTAAGCATGCTTGTATATGCTACATCTGATTGTGTTATGCAATCTATATACTTGATTGTATATAATCTGAAAGCTTGGCCTAAGGGCGCCGGGGCCGACATCAAGCTTGCGGAACGCAGCTTGGTCTAAGAGAGCCGGGGTTGGCAGTAAGATCTGAGAGCTCAGCCTAAGAGAGCTGGGCCTGAACGTCACCTAAATAATCAAAAGTGCCAATTGCACTTGTTTAACTTATTGATTGGTAATCTGGATCAAGTGCTTCTTTGAGCTGATTTTTACTGCTAAGCCTATTTTTTATACTCTGTTGCTTATTGAATTATTTTATTTGAGTTTTTTTGCTAGGTCTTGACTCACGGGTGCTATGTGGTGTAGGTAAGGGAAACAGAACTTTAGACCAGCCATGAGTTTGAGAGCTTCGGGGGTGGTGTGTACATATGTAGTCTACTCGACTGCCACGGCTGGGATAACTAGTGTGGAACTAGGGTTGAACTCTGTTTTGTCGCCTACGATGACTAATGTGTATTTTATTTGTCTTTTATCTGTCTATTAACACTTTTTGGGATCCCATCTTTAAACTAAACACTTTTAATGAAAAATGATTACTTCTTTGACCAAAATTTTTAATACCTAACCTAGATTTAGTATTTAATCATACATTTAAGTCCAAATGACTCCTTTAGCTAATTATGCACCAGTTTAAACACACAGTGTTTAACGATTGGCGTTTTGGGTACCTTGAAACGACTTGAGTCGGGATTTTTTTTCCCCGTGTTAAGAATATTTTTTAAATAATATTATATTTGTTTGTAATTTATTTCCATGAGTTATTGCAAGCCAAATTATGAATTTTGTGTTTAAAAGTCAAGATAAGACTTTTGGTTTTAGACCGACACAAAAACCCTGATCGGGTAAAAATCTTGGAAAATAAAATGAAAAACTATGGCATATATATTTTGGGCATAAAATACATTCATAAAAATTAAAGTTTGGTAAAAAAATAATAAACCTAAGGGAAAATGGAAATTTTAGGGCATTTTGTGTTAAATGCTTAAGTTTACCGAAATGAGGAATTTTATTCCATGAATGGACCTTAGGTGAAATTTTATTGTGTAATTAATTATATTAAATGTCAGAGATATTTAATTTAATTATTATGTGTTAAGTTTTGTTTTTAAAACTTAATAAGGGTGAAAAAGGTTATAGGAAGTCAAGTTGGATATTTCTTCTTAGGAAATATTTATTACCTTTATATATATATAAAAAATATGATCACATATACAAATAGAAAGAGGTGGCCAGCCAGGCAAGGTTTCAAATGGTGTGAACAAAATTAATTATGTTTTAAATTCCATTTGAAATATTAGGGTTGATGGCAAGTGGATAGTAAAACTCTCTAGTGTTTTAGGATATTTTAGAGTAGTCTAAACTCTTCTACCCTCTCCCCCCCGCCCCCCCCCCCCCCCCCCCCCCCCCCCAAAAAAAAATCCGACCCCCTCTCTCACAATCACTCTCATATTTTTTGAAAACTCTCTCTCAAGTTTTCTCTCCATCTTCAACCTCAAGAACACTAAGATGACTTGGAAGCCTAATCTTTGGTCTAGGAGGGGTTTCCCTAAGGTAAAGTTTCAAAAAACTTGACTTTGTACAGTTTTTAACAATAGGTCTTTCAATTGCTAACTATCAATGTTGTTAGGGGGAGTTGGTTAAGGTATTAAAAGTGTTTTGAATGACTCAAAGCTAGTAGGAATATCCAAACCTTAAGCAAGAATAACAAGAGGTAAAATGTTTACTTTTTATGGTTGTTATTGTATGGCTTTTATATTTTAAGAATTATTTTGTATATTTATTGTTTAATGTTTCTTATTGGAGATGTAATAAGGCTATGGAGTTGCTTTATTATTTTTATGATGCTTGTGTGTTGATTTTTGAAAATAGGAACCAAAATCCCCAAAGGTTTTGTTGAAAACCCTAAAACAAAAATACAAGTTTTGAGCTGTGGATTCCAAGGGGTCAAGCATCAACTGTATATTGATTTCGTAAAATTTAATTATGCTGTGATGTTTTTGAGATTGAGTACATAAAATTGAGCTTTTTAAACACTAAAAAATATTTAAAAATGATTGAGTTATGCTATTTCAAAGTTTAGGTAAAAAACTGGTTTTTCGTATTCTTAATTTTGGGAAAACGTTTTGGATTGCCACTGTATATGTCAAATGAACCTAGTTTTTTCTAAAATTTGGTGGACATAATTTTTGCATAACTTAGTATTCCACTGTAAAATTTGGTAACAAAATACTGAACGGGTTGAAAGTTATTAAGTACCAAAGTTTGGAAAAATTAAGGACTGGAAAATATTGTCATTTTTACCTCATTGTTGGGAAATAATTTCACCAATACATTTTGACCTAAAATTTTACAAAGACCTAAATGACATACCAAAAATGGAATTGGGAAATATTTGTAAGAATTGGGTAAGTAAATTTCAAGTTATGAACTAACAAATAATGTAGTTAAAAATGTAAAAAATAGGGTTTTCACACTAAGTGTAAAAATGAAATTTTGGAACTTAAGGTAAAAAGTAAAATTTTGCTTATTGCAAGATAAAAACTTGGTAAGTCTTGAAAACATATTTTGGCCTAAAATACCACTTTGAGTTTAGTGAAAATTATTTTTACTAAAGAATTTTTATTCTTTCTAAAAATAAAAGAATTAATTTATTAATAAGTTAATAAATTAAAAGAGGGTTTAAAACCCTATATTTTGAAAAAAAATAATTAAGTGAATTATTTTTCTAGTAAGTAAATTTGATTAATTGACTTCAGAAAAATTAACTATTCAAGATGATAAATTATTAACAGTTTTCCTAATTAAGATAAATTAGGTAATTTTCTTAAAACGGTTTTTAGAGATTAAAACCATAAGACAAATAAAAGGAAAATTAAGAGTTTATTTTCTTGAAAAATAATCAAGGAATTTAATTAGTATTTTTGGGATATATTACTGGCTAAAATCTTTTATATATTTTACCGACTGTTGAAAGTACGGGTTAATAGTGGAATTTTTAAAGAATAAGATTTTTAGTGGATTGTGAGAAAATACTATTGTGATACCCAAGCCTAGGTATCGAGACCATAGGGTAGGTGTCCTCGAGACTTAGGGTTTAGTCTCAAATATTGTTGTATGAATTTCCTTAATGGGTTTAAAACCAAATAAGGATCTTTAATCCTTACAAATGATTTTTAAAATGACTAAACTGCCCTAAATTATAATAATGAATTATCAAGTGCCATAATTAATCCGAGTATGCTGTATTGATGATTACAGTATTGGCTAAGCATAAGTGGATGATAAATTGGAGGGTGAAATCTTGTTGAGAGTAAATGACTCCAAGTAAGTCAACTTATATTGTGTGGCTGCAACATGAAACGACTATTGTATTGTATGTTAGTATAGGGACACATGCACATATATGCAATGTCGTAGAATGTTTCTTAGAGACGTTAGTCTAGTGGGTGCTGATTTAGAAAATATGAACGGTAGATATTCGTCATATCCTAAACGGTTGATCCCTGTCACACTGCTTGATTTTAATTATGTCCGGTTGATTATCGTGATGAGTGGCCAAGAGGTGAGGATTGCTAGTTTAAACCTAGGGGCACCAAAATGAATGGGACCTAGGGGCCCTCATGCTTACTTAATCAGTGAACGGTTAGAAACCGAGCAAGTGCTCTGATAAGTTATTCCCGGATAGTTGCCGTGAATATTGGCCATTCAGTGAGAGTTCCTAGAAATACTAGGGGTTACAAAGTTTGAGCGAGGCTGAACACCCTAGGGGAAATTGCTCACCAGCACCACTAATTAAAATAGAAGTCTCTGTAAAACCATGTAACTTCGATTACACTCTTTGATAAGTAGTGACGCCCTAGGTAACTTGATAGTTACCCTTGTGAGGGATTTACTCTTGGATAAGTAGCGATGCCCTAGGTAACACGATAATTACCCTTGATGGGGATATTTATTGGCTAGATCTTAGTGTTGAGACTCAGTTTTCTCTTACAGATTAGCATTTATGGTGGAGGGCGTGTTATGCCCGAATTTTTGGAAGTTGTCGAGCGTTGGTCTCGAATTATATTGTAATATATTATATCTTCTTGCTCTGGGATTTTCTAAGTGCAGAGATTTATTTGTTGATAAGAAATAGTGGTTATATAATATATCTGCTTGTTCTGGGATTTTCTGAGTGCAGGAATTTATCTGTTTATATGAAATAGTTTGTCATTTATTATAAGGCATGACCATAAGTTTTCCAAGACGCTTTTGCGTTCTTGAAATTGATTGTGTAGGGTCCGGATGGATCTGGAACACTAATTCTCTGCATGCTTTTTTTTTTTTTAAAGTTGAACTTATTAAGCGTTTTCGCTTACCAAGTTGTTTCCTGTTGTAGGTAAGAACAAGGGAAAGGCAGAGTAGTGAGCGCTGGAGTCTACCTTGCGAATGTACATGTGGACCGAACTTTTGGGAAGCCGTTTTATTTTTGGAAATGTTGTGTTATTTTCCTAAACTAGACTCACTCTACTCTTTATAAAATATGTTTCTATTAAATCTTAAGTATGGACATACGACTTTTAAAAAGATTTTTATATGAGTTTTTGAGACATTTGGTTAAATGAAAACATTTATATTTCCGCATTATCGAGTCTTAAAAATCCGAGTTGTTACACAGTGTAACGATCTTGGTAACCAGGGCGTTACAACTTGGTATCAGAGCGTTCTAGTGTTATGGGTTCCTGAAGATTGGCTAGGCATGTACACTCGTCGCTAAAGATATGCTCGACTCAGAGTTTGGTTCCTAATAACAAGATAATGTGCATAACCGCTTAATTGAACATGTCTGCCTTATCTGCATGCTAGAATAGAGTGCATGACATATATAAATATATCTTGTGGGAGTACGGCCTATTAATTGATGCATGAACGTTATAGACCTGTGCTCTGGTATGCATATTGTATGTGTTTACTGTGTCGTTAGGTTCTGCTCGCGGGATAGTTCTGGATATGGTTATCATGCTTGATAGGTTTGACTGCAGACATATTCAGAAGTTATGTACCCAAGGTATTCAATTGGATCAGGCATTGTTAATATTAGGATTGCATATGAAAGCCAGGGCCAGAACCTTTCATCTGCCCCTGAAATTGGCAGTAGATGTTTGCTAGCATGCAAGGAAGATTACAAATGTAAGAGGAAGAGATTAGGTGGTTGAGTATGTGGGTTTCGCCAGGGATCGCTACTCCGTATGTTATGAACACAATGGCATCAAATTTGGTTCAATCTAAGGGTGGGAACAGATGGGAACTACTGTATGAAGGATTCTAGAAGCATTATCCTCTAGATTTCGAGAGAGTCCTAGATCCATTCAGAGCCGAATAGTGGATGGGCATGATTAGCTCCATCCTTAACAATATAGGAATGGTACACAATGGTAGAGTGGCTTGTGCCACATACATGCTGCGGGAGGATGCCCAAATGTGATGGGAAGTGGTATCCTAGACCTAGAATGTTGTAATGATGGGTTGGGAAAAATTCCGAAAATTGTTCAATGAGAGGTATTACTGTGATGCAATTCGAATTGGGAAGAACAATGAGTTTGTGAACTTGGTTTAGGGTAGTAAGATAGTTACATAATATGTCAATGAATTTGATGGGTTGGCCAAATTATCTTTTGAATTGGTAACAAAAGATGTGGCTCGAAAGGGGCGATTCATCCAAGGATTGAGCTATGGGATAGCCCAGAGCGTTAGGATTGCTCTAGTTCATGAGATTTCTACCTATGCTCAGGTGGTAGAGAGGCCCTTGCAATTGAGAATATACAGAAGATAAGTATGGAGTGGGAGGACCATAAGGTAAGAAGCTCAGACAATGGTACTGCCAATTGCAGGATCTAGTAGGGTTGGAGGCCATAACAACAAGAAAAGAAAGAACTCTGACAGTTCTACCACCAGTGGTACTAACAAGAAGGGTCAATATACTCAGGGTGGTCATCAGGGAGGCAACAAGGCCTCGAGAAGTTATCCGGTATGCGCCAGGTGCAGGAGACACTATTTGAGAGAATGTCGAGCGAAAGCATGTTTCTTATGTGGAATAGTTGGGCACTTTAAGAAGGATTGCCCGAGATCGAAGAAGGATGGACCAAGGAGTACAGATAGCTCGACTCCATCTTGAGTGTCCATCTCGATGCAGTCAGAGTCGGAGGCTGGTCCCTCAAAGGCGACATGTTGGCTTTCTAGTTCCCGGTCTTTTATATTGTGTTGATTGAGTCTGGTACTACGTATCTCTTAGTAGGGGCATATGTATGTTGTACATACTATATGATTATTACACTATGGGGCTTGAGATCTTGCCGGGAAAGTGGGTAGTAGCTAGGAGATCTGTAGCGTCCCAAATTTGCTAATAAGGCTTAGGGCCTTGATTAGCGTGTCGGGAGAGCAATAATTGATTTAATTATGCTAATATGTGAATTTGATGATTATATGATTAGAAATGCATATTTAGGTGAATTAAATATGCATGTGGGCCCCATTTTAATGTTAGGGGCATATTTGTAATTTTTGCCCGTTGAGGGCATGTATGTGATATATGTGTATATTGTGATTGGTACCACGAGTGAGTGGTGGTATATTTGTGATTCACGATCCGAGATGGTCCTATGGAGCAGTTTAGCTAGATAGTCACAATGGGGTCAAGTACCAGGCTCGGAGGAGCCTAGGCATATTTTGGGAACACAGTTGGTGTTTGGGATTTATCGGGGAACATGTGGTAATTTAGCAATTATTTGGACATGTTGGGATTAAGTGAGGATTTATAGGAACACTCGAGGAATTTCTTATCTGTATGTCATGTCGCCGACCATCTACATTAATGGGGACCAAAACAATAGTTTTGAGCGTGATCATTCTGACAAACCCTAATGAGTGAATCAAATGACTCATATAACATAATAAGGAGTTCACAATAACTTCAAGATTTAGATTTATATGTATATGATCATCGGTTAACATGTTTAATTAACTATTTATGACAAACCTGTATTTACTAAAGTATTAATAACATGGTGGGTCCACTTCTGTATAATCTCATTATACGAAGCACCTCCTCTAAGACGTCCTACGACTTCAGTAATCAATATCTAGATCACATGTATTCGTAATACTTGTGGTCCATACTAATAATATCTGCTCTAAACATTCCTTAAATTTGGATTAGTATGAACTATTTAAATTTATTCCCTACAATCTTATTCCTCTCATACTAATACAAGATTCTAGTCTCATTAATGAATTTAGAAAATTTCTAATGTTTATATAATAATAGCATTCGAACAATAATATAAACCAATCAATACACACTAAAGTTCATTTCCTTTATTTATTATATAAAAACAATGTCCACTACATATACTGAGCAAGTCGGAATAGGACAACACTCATCTTGATCGTGAGATTGCCTATTGAACGTTAGGCAAAAAAGGGGTTGGGGGGGGGGGGGGGGGTTAAAATACACATTTTGTTTTGCTTTAAGGGAACTATTCCTAACAATCTTCTTCTTGCCCTAAAGAAAATAGGGCATGACTTTCAAACTTATGTTCCTTAAAAGACTTCATGGTTAAAGTCTTAGTGAATGGATCTGTAAGGTTATGTTCAGATGCTATCTTCATAACTACGACATCTCCTCTATCAACTATCTCCTCGATAAAGTGATACTTCCTTTCAATACGCTTTTCCCTCTTGTGACTCCTTGGTTTATTTGAGTTACCTACAACCCCATTGTTTTCACAGTATAGTGGCTTATCCACATCTGGAACAATTGTCACATCTGTATAGAATTTTGTGAGCCACACCGTCTATTTAGCTGCTTCACAAGCCGCAATGTATTCGACTTCCATGGTATAATATACATTACTCATTTGTTTGATACGTCTAAAAACTACAACTCATCCACAAAGTGTGAACACTGATCCAATTGCCAGTTTTTAACTATCTATGTCTGATTTTCAATCAGAATCAGTGTATCTAGTGGGGTTCAGGTCATCACCTGAATATGCAAGCATGTATTCTATAGTTTTTCTAAGATACTTGAGAATAATCTTTATTGCTGTCCAATGAGTACATCCAGGGTTGGATTGATAACGACTGACCATCCTTATTGCATAAAGAATGTCAGGTTAAAATAATATATATTACTTCAAATGTTCATAAATATAAGTTAATTAAAAATTAACTTTATCTTATAAAACCTAAATATATTATCTTATATGTAATAAGGCAAACAAAAAAAATGTCTCTCAATATTAATTAATTCAAATCTAATTAATATTTTATTTAAATAATATATAGTTTTCAAATAAAATATATTAGTCAAAATAACTAATTAATTAATTAATTACATATAATTATCACATGATTATATCTTTTCCCTAGAAATTTTATTCCTTTGGAATTTAGTTATTTCTCCTTTATTTTGTCAATAACATTCACACCCTAGACTGTGTCGTATATAAATGTGACATGGGGACCATGGACCTATGATACTAAGCTCTAATAAACAAGATTATTAATTAAACTCATTAATTAAATAGTCTTATTTGTTAATTCCATTATTGCTCACTATAAATATGAAATTACACTCTTAGTAATTACATAATTATATTTACAGAATCATCTGGTGTAGTCCATAGATATAATTATTCCATGTAGTTCTATCCTCCAATTATTAGTTTGTAAATTAGAGCTGGTCAAAATTACAGTTTTACCCTTCTAATTACCTCTTGTACCTTAAGTACCATTAATTCACTAGTTTTGAACTTAATAACTATTTAGTTCCCAAATTAATCTTTAAAGGAAGCAATATTCGTTCCATTAGGAGAGTTTGGATTCTAAATCTTATAAGATCATGTTCTCAACCATTTACGCTATTGAATCTCCAAAGAAAAATTCATTAGCCTCATTACATTAAGAGACATTGACGAGTGAATCAAAAGGCCCAACATACATGAACAAGAATTCTTGATTACTTAGCATTCATACTGATCTACATATGATCATCGTGTTGATATGAATGAAATATTTATGAAAAATAGTAAGTTTATAAAGAAATTAATTCACATCGGTCTTGTCATATATAATCTATTCATATAAAATACATTCACAAAGATGTCTATCCACATCAACGATATAGTTCTAGATCACATGCATTAAAAAATTCTTAGTAAATTGTACTAGAAAAATTGATTAAAGATTCTATATTTTAATATATTGTTGACTATTTTATTCATTATATATGATCTTAATCTTCTCATACTCATATAAGATCATACTTTTATAAATGAATATGGAATTGTCTAATATTTATATTAATTATTACAAAAATAATCTAGATATACAATTATAAGAAAAATATACTTTAATAAACTTCAGGAAATAAAATGTCTTTACACATGCTTTTAGGGTAAAAACCCTAACAATCTCCCACTTTCCCTTAAAGTAAGTGTGTCATCTGTAATGCCTCGCTTCTCGGGCACCGGCTAGTGCAGGGCCGAGAGACCTGAGATTTTGTAATCAATATTATTTTGATAAATACTATAGATTTGTACTTGGGAATCATATTTCATGTTGATAGAATTAGCCTATGTGTGAAAAGTGTGGTTTGCAGGCAAAAAAAGAATTTCGGTCTTGTACCGAACCAAATTTCAAAGCGGGATAAATATCAGATGATTAAGTGGAAAAATAAATAATTATGGCAAAAATATTGATTTTGGGCATATGAATATTAAAAAATCTATGAGAGAATTTTTAAATAAAATTCTTAGGAAAGAATCCTAATATGTATTTTGAGAGAAAATATTTATTTGGCCTTATTAGGGTAAACAAATTAAGATAGTTTCCACAAATAATATAAGGTGACTTTAATGACATTTTGGGTGGCTTTATTTAAAACTTATCATGTTTTAATGGTCTTTAAGTTTATACCACCCTTGGGCCTTATTTTTGGGCTCAACCATCCCTTAAGTGGACTATTAGACATATTTCAAAAGGCACTCATGCTAAAATCCGAGAATACACTATAGATTCAGGTTTTTAAAGTCAATTATTTTAATCAAAATAGGAAATTAAGGGTTCATTACTAGGTGGCTGAGTGTATTGGGCTAATCACATGTGTAGTCAACTCTAAATAATGTCAAGTGACACTTGTTGAGCCTAGGAAGCCATTCCACCCCAACCCACATTAACTCACCATCATCACACCTCCTTACCGCCCACCCTAGTCTCTCTCTCTCTCTCTCGCTCTCTCTCATTTTTTTTTAAAACAACTCTAAAAGTTTTAAAGCCTCCCTCTTCTCTCTCTCCCTCTCAATTTCATTCCCCTCTCTCTCTTGTTTCGTCAAGGAAACCTCCATGGGAGCTTGAATCCAAGCTTTTAGAAGACAAAATCTACGGTGAGTTTTTTCAACTTCCTTTTTTACTTCTCCTTGCCAATATCTTGGGATCTCATCTATGCCTTGTTATATCTGAGTTCTTACCATTTCCAACCTTGGTTTAAGGTTTCAAAAGCTCAAGGTAGCCACAAGACAGACAAGCTCATTGAGGAGCTTCTACGTAACTTTGATCATCAAGGAGATAACCTCTACTCTTTTTCGAAATGTTATTTCCTCCATTGATTCTTTCTTTCCATTGGAACATGATCTAAATTGGTGATGTGTTGGGAGACGTTTGAAGATATTGGAGAATAATGGAGATGCCCGAAACCTAGGAGGGACACACAGAACAAATACCTAGAGAAGCTATGGTAAAACTCAAGTGAACTTTGCTTTATATTTTGTAAAAGCTTAGGAAATCTGTTTTGTATAAGTGTGTCATGTGTGATGTTCTTATTTTAGCCTATAATATTGTATTTATGATGTATGGTTTATGCATTCATGGTTGTAGGGTTTGTTGTTAGCTTGGAATCCAAAGTTTCATTAACTTGTATTACTACCTTATGCTTAATTCATAAACATAAACTCTACAAATCAATTTTATAGGAAGAGTTCTTGATTTTAGGCTTTTGAAACGCTCAAACATAATATGTATGCTAGGAGTCATGCATGTTTTGTGAAACCTGTACAAATCCAGAAAAATGTTGGCAGATTAGAGCCACGAACTTTGGGTAGTGTATTGAGTAGGAAAATCAAAGTATTTTTTAATAAAATTTTGTAGAAATATTTATGGTATATTAAAGTTTAAATATGGAAATATTCATGAGATCATGACTTATATATTGGGTGTTATAAAATGTTAAAGATGCCAAGAAATTAGGAAAAATATTTTTTTGTGAGTTTGACCCTTACAATTTGAAAAAATAGTTGAGTAGGAAAAATTAAATATTATGGCTGATTTTCTAACTTAACACTCTATGTATATTTGTTATCATACTGGAAATATTTCATATAAATATAATAAAAAAGCTAGGAATTATGTCCTTCTAATGTAAGAAGAAACTATATGATTTTGAAATAATACCTTCTAGCCAGACACATTGGTTAACGTTTTTCACCAATAAAAAATTAACTTTTCGGCCTATATTTCTTAAGGATATTGTTAGCATAACCTAATTTGGGCCTAAGAAAAAATATATCAAAATACAAAGCCGATTGGATTTGTATGTCTCCAAAATTTAGGCAAAATCCGGATTTCAAATAATACACTTTCGAACCATACTATTTGGTGAGAGCTTTCACCTAGTTAAAATTTGTATTTTTGTCTACAAATTGGTATGAAATTTTTTTCAATATCCAAGAATAACATTGTAAAAATTGAGAATTTTCGGGTATAAGAACTTATTAGGGGCAAAATTCCAATGTTTGGAAATTATCACAAATAAACAATTTTTTCTACACTTAGAATATTTTAGGACTTTTAACCAAAAGAAAGTTTTGGATGTTATTAAAATCTAGGACTTAGATTTCACCTTAAATAATAATAGGGTTAATTTGATATCTATAAAGGGAATAAACATGTAAATGTAGATTTAACCTAGAATAAATAGTAATAACATAAAAGCAGTCTAAAGCATAAATTTTCCAAAATAGCTAAGAAAAGTAACTATTTTCCAAATTAGACTTTTATTGGATTTTTAAAATAGTTGAACTATACTAATCCTTATTAGAACCAATTAAAGTAAGAATCAAACTTATTTTCTTAAAAAATGAGTACTATTTGTTTAAGCTAATAAAGTAATAAGCTTTCTTTACATATAGTTATTTAAAGATATTAAATAGAGAAAACTTATATTTTCTAATTGTAATAACTCATCTTGGGGCCAAGAGTGGAGTGGAACTTGAAAAGTAATTAGGGCCGAGGCTATATAGAGAAACCTAAGGTTAGGTTTCCTTGGGATTAATTGAATTTTTTTTGAAAACCCTATCTTAATCTTCTTTGAGTATGATATATTGATGATGATGCCCAAAGAAAACTTAATAATCATCAATTAACATAATTAATTCGAGTGTTCTTTATGGCTAACTACACTATTAGCTAACCAAGAAAGAGACTTATAGTAGAGGAAAATCCTACATATTGTTAAGGACTGCAAGTAAGTCAACATGAATTAACTTTTAACCTCTGTAGCTACAACATGAAATAGATTGTATTATGTACGTTATTATAGGAACACATGCACATGCATAAACTTATCGTAGAATGTTTACATAGAGACCATAACCTAGTGGGTGCTTGTTGTGATGTGGTCTGATCAACTCACAATTATTATCGGTCTAGTTCAAGTTCGTGACAATTATTATCAGTCCAAGTTTGGGACTATTATTATCTATCCGGTTCAAATCCTTGATAATCATTATAGGCCCAGTTCATGTTCATACCAATTGTCCATTATTTGGTCCGGTTCAAGACCGTGACAATTACTATTAGGCCCGGTTCAAGTCCGTGACAAATATATTTAGCCCAGTTCAAGTCTGTGACAATTATAATCGATTTGGTTCAATTCCGTGACATTTAATATTATGTTAGATTCAAGTCCGTGACAATTATTATCGATCCAGTTCAAGTCCGTGACATTTGGACATTAGTTGGTCTAGTTCAAGTCTATGACAATTATTATCGGTCTAGTTCAAATCGTGACAATTACTATTAGGCCCCCTTTAAGTCCGAGATAATTGGCCTTAGACGAGTAACCTAATATTAACTTGGAATCTCGGTAAATTAGTGTAAACATATTTAACTCATGATAACATCTGTGCTCTGGGAATCGATGCTTACCCTCTGTGGGATTGTATGCTTGGATTGGATAATATCGATGCTCAGTTCCCCATTTTAATGATAATGCTTAGGGATACTTTGTAGTCCCAAATTAATTTAACTCCCAAGATGGCTTCTATGATAAATGTGTTATGTATCTGATTATTGGACTGTGTATCTGTGAGGTTGTTATCTCGACATAATTGGTTAGGTTATAGTAGCTACGGCTAGGATGCTTAGGCATTCTTAAATTATTTGCTTAGGGTCTGGATTGTATGCGTTACCCTAATTTTGGTAAGTTATCTGATGCTAGGTCAATGATGCGGCCATTGACCCTTCAATGATCTAAATGCTTACATGTTTTTTAAGTTGTACTTACTAAGAATTATTGCTTACCGAGTTATTTCATGTTGTAGGAAAAGGTAAGAGCAAAGTGGAGCAGTACACGCTGGGGTCTGTTTAATGAATGTACATGTGGCCCTACCTTTGGGGATTATGGACTTTTGTAAAAGGTATTTTGTATAACATTAATTACCTTTTTGTTTACTTTAAAATGTTGGAAAAATTCTATTTTATGTATTCACATTTTCTGTTTTTAAAAGTTTTATTTATTTATTTTTGGAGACTTTGAAAATGAAATCTTTTGTATTTTTGCAACGTTTTGGTCTTGTATTTTTCAGGTATATATAAGTTGTATCAAGGCTTAAGTTGAGCCAGTTCTGTAGACAAATCCACATGTACATTTCACAAGAAAGACCTACTCTCATTGTAAGTATTGTCTTTTAGATTGAGTACGATATCTTTTCTTACATAGATTCTATAAATTGTAGGTTAGAGTGGCAGACCAACCCAAGGTAGAAAACTTAGTAGTTATAAATTTGCTAATAGGATATGACCTTTAGTAGAGAACCCAGATGTATCAATTTATGGCTTTGAGGTTTTCAATTTTTTCTAGAGGAGTGAGGGACAGACATGACGTTTGGTCTTGGATGTACTCTTTGGCACTAGTCTTTCATGACATAGGAACACCCATGGAGCATAGTATTAAGTTTGCTAGACTATGTTTATGAGGTGATGTGTTTCAATGGTACACTCTAAGACAACTAAGACCCTTTATTAAGAATTGGTTGGAGTTCAGGGCTTCGATAAAATTAGAGTTTGGACAAATTCTCTTGAGGTCACACTGGTATGATGGTTATGTGGAGGCTCTCATGGAGTAAAATGCTCGGGCCACAACTCATGATGCATAATTGGTCAAAGCCAACAATGAAAGGAAGCATGGTATTGTGGAAAATCCTGAGAAAGACTCTGAGGAAGACATCGATGGAGACTCTGTCATGGAGATACTAGTTTGATATAATAGCTTGGACACATAGTATTTCGACTTTATTTTTGGGAAAGAAATGGTTAGGGTAGACCAAGGAGAAGACCCAAAACCCATATTTAAGTAAACTTTGTATTATTTTTTTGTTTATGAACAAATTGAGCTAGGCTGATGTACGCCCTAAATATCAGCACGTACCTTGTTGAGGCAGCTCGGGTACAACAAACTAGCTAAAAGCCATAATCAACGTTCCACGTGTCCACCTTTCATCTGAGGAAATTTAGTACGATCCCCTAGACAAATAGCTCAAGCTGATGAGTCATTTAGCAACTTACCACCTGGAACCATTGGGTAATATGGCATCAAAAGGCGTGAGCTAAAATTACGTTAAGCTCGTGCTACGCCAAAGGTCTGACGTACCCCAAGATCTTTATAAAGTTGACCACGCAATATAAACGTGCATAAAACAGACATCACGTGTCTGTTTTATTCCCAAATTCCCAGATACGCAATATAAACGTGCGTGATCAGACATCACACGCCTGATTTAGGCCATGCGGCCCATTATCTATTTTACCTATTGATTAGACCACACTTCAATGTAAAATTTAGATATTAATCATCAATGTCACAGACATTATGTGAAGGATCAAGAGATCACGAGATGACCCCAATACCTACCCATAGATCATTCTTTTATAAATACCAGGACCCTGGGTAGTGCAAGGGATTGGATTCTTTCTGGAATGCAAATACTCTATAAAAATAGAAAGAGGTATACAACAATAATATTGACTCGTGGACTAGGGGAATTTTAACATCTGAACCACGTAAAAAGGAGTGACCAATTTCTTTGCATTTGATTTCCAACATCCTTGAGCATTATCCCTTTCTTAGTACGGTTTATCATTAAGCACTAATCCATCCTAGTTATTCATATAATTCGTTGTTGGCGAAAAACCGCGTCAACAGTTTGGTGCTTTCATTGAGAGGATTTAGATTAGTGTTATCACAAAAAGTTTATCATGGTGGTCACTCGTTTAAGGCATGTTAACGAAACGGATCAGCATGGTGGGCAGAAGGCTCACCATACCACTATATCCAATGAAAAAAACCCAGAGATTTAGCAACGATCGAGAAAACAGTTGATGGGCCATGATGACACTGGAAGTTCAGCGCCCCTACCGCCAAATCCGAACCCGGGTTACCTGACGGCGGGGGAGATGGAAAACATACAGTTGAGAAGCCATCTAGCCAAAGAAAATAAGCAAATCAAGGAAGTCTTGGCCCGACTTCCCCCTCTTGCAACCGACGTTAACGTCAGAAAGAGGCAAAGCAGGACTCACAAGTCCCGCCGGGATAGTTGGCCTAGGCACGGTCGATCGGTTAGAACCTCAACCCCGAGTTCTGCGCCCATGTCGCACCATCTCCAGGAAACTATGTTTGATGATTTTCCCAGGGACAATCAACGAGTTAGCCGGTCAGTAAGAACTTCATCCCCAAGTTTGGCTCCACCTTCGAATGCACCCAGGAGAGCTCACGCCGATTCAAGAAGGAGGTCTGGGGAGAGCACGCATAGACAACCTGCTCTGGCTAGCCCTCCCGCGCAGCGATCGGATCGCCAGACACAGAGGGCTGGAGGAGCGTGATCAGAGAATCCGTGGGCAAGTTTGGTCCGACCAGACAGAACTAGAATTGCCACACCGATCAGACATCCTCCTTCACCGATAAGATATCCATCACCTCCTTGTCCTACTCGAGACATTCCAACATACAGAAACAGTAGGAGGAATCTTCCTCCCGCTACTCCTGCTCACCCCCCACGAGCGCGCGGAAATATCCCAGATCGTCACCCTCGACAGCAGGCTCTGAGCTTCTCTAGTGGGAGTTATTGGAATGAAAGTGTAACACCCTGGATAGCCAAGACCGCTACACTGTGTACTTACAAGGTCCAGGACTTGCTAATCAAGTCATTTAGTGAAAAAACGTGATACAGAAACCACTAATGAACTAGGGTTAAAAGGGTTTTCGTCTCAAAAGGTACATTTCATATAACTAAACATTTTTACGCATGGGATCCCAAAAAGGAACAACATTCAAAAGTTATTTTACAAAAATTTCTAGAGTTCAAACAACCATTAGCCACTCTAAGGGTAAAACAGATATTTCTGGTTCTCCTGTTCCTATCTCCCTCTCAACTGTGGCCACTGAGCAGCTGATCATGTACATTCTGCTTTCAGAGCTCTCCGAATCAGGGCTGATCAAGCCTGCCCTTGCCTTTACCTGCACCATGAAGCACCCGTGAGCCAAGGCCCATCAAGAAAACATAACAAATTATGTTACTAACAATAATAACATTTGGATAACCCCTTAAGCATGTTCATACATTTAACATACCACAATAATCACAAAGCATGAAGATTAAACCAAAGATTCAGTAATCAACACCCAGCTATATAGCATAACAATCCACCAATCAATAATAACAATCAAATCACACGGTAATTAGGGTCGACACCTTAGGTCACACCCTCTGTTTAACCCACTGACTCCGGCCCGCTTAAACCGAGCTTAGTGCATAATAAGTTGTCCTTAGCTACCAGTGGCCGAGCTACGCCCTGTGCGCTAGTGTAAACTTCGGCACTCTTAGGCCATTTGTTTACTATTTACATGGCATAATACCATCCTTCATAAAGCACACAAACAGGGAACCCTTAGTCCTGTTATAAATCCACAACCGGGTGCAGTTTTCTTACCTTTAGTTTTCAAGTGCACCAATTACAAGCGATGCCTCTTGAGCACGATTCGATTTCCGAGCCCTAGCTTAGTACCTAGTCACAACCAAGAAAAGGGATGCCATCAATAATAGTAAAGAAGGGCTTCTAGACAAAGTTCTAATCTCTGGAACATCGAATTCCACCAAGCACAGTAGTAGATTCCATCCCGAGCACCCTAGGTTAAATTCCCATGCTTAAAATCCAAAAATCCCAAATTCCCTTAAGGGCCACGGCACAAGCCTCCCATGCCATGGCATGGCCCCAACCAGAGGCTCCCCCACGCCCAAAACCAGACACGGGTCGCGGCCCTACAAGCCCCATGCTGCCGCCCACCCTCCTTCCTCAACATGCATCAGCTTCAGAGGGTCGCGGCTCACCAAGAACTATGTCGCGGCCCGACCCCTTTGAACCCAGAAAAACCTCCATTTTTAACTTTCAAACCTCACTCAAAACTATCCCAATTCCACATCTTAATTATCACAAAACTTCTAACATGATTCCAGCAACATAACCCAACGAAAACCTAGCTTAAAAACTCATCAAAATCTCACTTCAATCTCTGAAACCCAAAAGCTCAAGAACACTAAAACCAGCCATGAACACATAAGAATTTAGATATTAAACCATAAATTCGAGCTTACCTTCACTGCAGAATCAATTCTCTAAGCAATTTCTGAGCTAACTCCCAAGTTCCTAGCTTCAATTCAGTCTTCAAGTTCAAAACCCAAAAACCTCTTAGAACTCAATCAAAACCACAGAATTTCAACAACAAAAGTGTGATTCAATCCTTACCTCAGTCGTGGTTGAATTCCTTTGCTAAAACTGAGCTAATCCCTCAAAACTCTAGCTCAAATCACAGAGTTTCCAGCTGAGTTCTCCTTAGATTCTAGTGGTTTTCCTTTGAGAAAGAAAGAGAATAAGGAAGAAGGTCGGTTCCTAATGTTCCACTTAATTATGTGATTTACTTAGTCTATACTTAGGCAATTAAGTTAACCCCGAGGCTCGGGGTACTGGAAACGTCCCTAAGGGCAAAATGGTAAAGTTCCCCAGTATTCCCACCTAGACTGCCTAACCTCAAATATATCTCCAATTATTTTTTTCCAGAACCCGATAACCTAAATAAACTTCCAATACCTAAAACACCCCTTGACTTGCCCGAAGTCAATTATTAAGCCCCGTTGTGACTTTCCCGCTAACTAGCTCCCTAGGATCACCTCAAGTCGCATGCTGCAGATTTACCCACATAATAATGTGGTTCTCACATATATAACATATAATCACATTAACATTCATATAACCATACAAGCATGCTTATTATATAATCACGCATTAAACTTAATAAATTCACACATAAACCAGTTATGCCCTCTCGGCACACTAATCAAGGCCCTTAAGCCTTATTAGTGATTTTGGGTCGTTACAACTATCCCCTCCTACTGAGAATTTCATCCTCAAAATTTACCTGAATAACTTGGGATACTGATCCCACATCACCGTCTCTAGCTCCCAGGTCGCTTCCTCGACCTTGCTATTTCTCCACAACAGTTTAACTAACGGAATCGTCTTATTCCGTAGAACTTTTTCCTTCCGGTCCAAAATCTGAACCGGTCGCTCCTCATAGGACAAATCTGTCTGCAATTCTAAGTCCTCATACTTCAATACATGCGTCGAATCTGAGACATAATTTCGCAACATAGAGACATGGAATACATCATGAACTCCCGACAGCGACGGTGGCAAGGCCAACTTGTAAGCCACCTGTCCAATCCTTTCTAGAATCTCAAAAGGTCCAACAAACCGAGGGCTCAACTTGCCCTTTACTCCAAATCTTCTCACCCCTCGTAGTGGTGAAACTCGAAGAAACACGTGGTCCCCAACCTGGAACTCCATGTCCCTACGCTTAGGATCAACGTAGCTTTTTTGTCTACTCTACGAAGCAAGTATTCTGGCTCAAATCTTCTCAATAGCTTCATTTGTCTTTTGAACCATATCTGCCCCCAAATATTTTCTCTCACCCATCTCATCCCAGTGAATGGGTGACCTACATTTCCTTCCGTATAACATCTCGTAAGAAGCCACTCCAATCGTGGATTGATAACTATTGTTATACGAGAATTCGATCAATGGAAGATACTTACTCCAAGATCCCTAGAAATCAATCACACACGCCCTAAGCATGTTCTCTAACACCTGAATCATCCTCTCAGACTATCCATCAATCTAAGGATGAAAGGCTGTGCTAAACTTCAACTGAGTCCCCATAGCTCTCTGCAGAGCTCCCCATAACTTGGAGGTAAAGATAGGGTCTCGATCAGATACTATAGACTTAGGAACCCCATGGAGATGAACTATCTCCCTCACATACAACTCTGGATACTGTTCCACTGTGTAAGTTGACTTCACTGGCAGAAAATGAGCTGAATTGGTGTATCTGTCCACTATTACCCACACCGAGTCACAAAGTCCCACTGTCCTAGGTAGACCTCCCACAAAATCCATCGTAATGTCTTCCTGCTTCCACTCAGGAATACCCAAAGGCTGAAGCAACTCTGCTCGTCGCTCATGCTCAGCTTTCACCTGCTGACATGTCAAACATCTGGCCACATACTCTACCACATCCTTGTTCATCCCGGGCCACCAATATAATGTTCATAGATCCTGATACATCTTCGTGGTACCTGGATGAAGCGAGTATGGCGTAGTGTGAGGCTCCTCCAGTATCTCTCATTTGATCCCTTCATCCATCGGAATACAAATCCGCCCTTGATATCGAAGCATACCAGCCTCAGAAGCAGAATAATCCTTAGCTACCCCCGCTAAGACATTCTGTCGAACCTCCTATAGCTGTGCGTCTACCAATTGACCTTCCTTGATCCGCTGTAGCAGGGTCGACTGCAAGGTAACATTGGCCAACCGGCCCACCACCAGCTCTATCTTTGCCCTGGCCATCTCATCAGCTAACTCTCTCGAGATCTGGATAGAACTAAATAACTGCCCCGAGCCCCTCCAGCTCAATGCATCTGCAACAACATGGCATTCCCTGGGTGGTAGAGAATGTCACAGTCATAATCCTTAACCAACTCCAACCAACGCCTATGTCTCATGTGCAGACCCTTCTGGGTGAAGAAATACTTCAAACTCTTATGGTCAGTGTATATCTCGCACCTCTCCCCATACAGGTAATTCCGCCAAACTTTATGTGCGAATACCACTGTCGCTAGCTCCATATCATGGGTAGGATATCACTGTTCATACTCCTTCAGTTGCCGTGATGCACAGGCTATAACCTTCTCATTCTGTATTAACACACAACCTAAACCCATCCTCAATGCATCACAGTATACCACAAACTTTCCTTCCTCCAAAGGAAGACTTAACACAGGTGTAGAAATAAGTCGTTGCTTCAACTCTTGGAAACTGTGCTCGCACCTTTCTGACCAAACAAACTTCTGATTCTTTCATGTCAACTCTGTCATTGGTGAGGCAATCTTTGAGAATCCCTCTACAACCCGCTTGTAGTAACCCGCTAACTCAAAGAAACTCTGCACCTCCGAGGTGTTCCTTGGCCTCGGCCAATCTCTCATTGCTTCCACCTTGGATGGATCCACCTTAATCCCCTCTGCACCAACTATATGTTAGAGAATATATATTATTGCTCGACAGAAATATGGAAAAACCAATATACAACTCTATGCAAAGAATAGAATAGACAAGGTAATTGATTAAATAAATATTACAACTCAATTGCTTAAAATACAAGTAAATAGAAATAAGAGAAGAGGATAACAAACTCAATACACTAACAATACAAGAAGAACAACAGAATGAAAAGATCAATGGAAAACACAAACTCTCACACAACCAAAGTGTAGAGTAGTGGGGATCACCAACTTGAACAAGGTTCAAAACCTTTGTCCAAAAGCTTATTTCCCCCTATTCTCTAAGCACTAAGGGATCTCTCACAGATTTTTTGGAAATGCTTTCTGGAATAATCAAGCGTCAAGGTGTATTTTCCAGCCAAGTGCTTTGTGGATGGAAAATGGTGTGTCTTACAAGTGAGCATTAGGCTCCTATTTATAGAGTTTGAGATACCTCTTTGAATTTCAAGTTCCACCCACCCCCATGGCTGTTACAAATGTTTAATTGGATGTTTATAGAATTAAAAAGGAGATTTGGGAGTTATTTGGGATGTTAGAACTGTTCAATTTGGAAAAAATTGAAAATCCAAATAGGCTGTCAGCCTCACTAGTTGCGGCCAGGATCATCAGTGGCCGCGACCACTAGCCTCTGTCCCCCAGGCCGCGGCCAGGGAAAGACAGTGGCCGCGGCTACAGCCTAGTTTCAGTACAAAAATTGTCATTTTCCAAATCGTTCCAAAACGTCCCAAATCATTTCCCACATGATTTTGTAACCTCCAAACACGTATTGGGAGTTAAAAAGCATGTCTCCAACAACCATATTTCATTATGGCTTTATGAAATCCAATTTCAAATGTGTAACATATAATAAACACATTATTGGGTAATATTTGGGAGTTACAAATTTGTAACTGATTTTGTAACTCCAAAATATGTCACATTTGGGCACACACATGTGTCCAATTTTGTGACTCTCAATAATATGATACAAGGAGTGACAAATCACATTTGTGTGACAAATCACATTTGTGTGACTAATCACATTTTGTCACATTATTTAATCTAATATTATATTATATGAAATAATATCACATTCCCCCACTAGATTAAATAATCACTTTTGTAACACTTATTTAATCAATCAAACATTATATTAAAATACAATACTATATGCCTAAGAAAAGTCACATCTGGCAACCAAAACTCACACTTCTTAAACTTAGCATATAACTGATGCTCCCTTAACCTCTGTAAAACCTACCGAAGATGTCGCTCGTGCTCTGCCTCTGAACTAGAGTACACTAAGATGTCGTCGATGAAGACAATGACGAACTGATCCAAGAAGTCCTTGAACACCCTGTTGATCAGATCCATGAATGCTGCCAGGGCATTGGTCAAACCAAAAGACATAACCAAGAACTCATAATGTATGTACCGCGTTCGGAAGGTCGTCTTCGGTATGTCCTCCTCTTTGATCCTCAGCTGGTGATAACCAGATCAAAGATTAATCTTTGAGAACACCGACTTTCCCTGCAGCTGATCGAACAAGTCATCAATCCTTGGTAGAGGGTACTTATTCTTAATAGTCAGCTTGTTCAATTCCCTGTAGTCTATGCACATTCTCAGAGTCCCGTCCTTCTTCTTAACAAACAAAACTGGAGCGCCCCACGAAGAGTAACTAGGCCTGATGAATCCCAAATCTAGAAGTTCTTGTAGTTGTATCTTCAATTACTTCAACTCTGCTGGTGCCATCCTATATGGTGCTCTTGATACTGGTTCTGTCCCTGGTGATAACTCAATAACAAACTGAATCTCCCTGTGCAGCGGCAATCCTGGTAACTCCTTAGGGAATACATCTAAAAACTCACAAACCACCCTGGTCTCTCTCGGCCCTACTGGCAACATCCTGGTAGTGTCCACTACACTAGCCAGAAAACCTATACGTCCACCCTGTAACAAGTCTCTGGCTCTCAATGCAGATATCATGGGTACGCGGGATCCGTATACCGCACCCAGGAACACAAAAGGATCCTCGCCCTCAGGCTCAAAAGTTACCATCTTCTTCCCACAGTCAATAGTAGCCCCATACCTGACCAACTAATCCATCCCTATGATCATGTCAAAGTCCTCCATGTATAACTCAATCAGATCTACCCAAAGCTTCTTACTATCAGCCATCACTGGCAGTGCCTTGATCCACCTCCTAGAAACTACCAGTTCCCTAGTATAGATTTTATAAGTTTAACCTATAGTTTAAGAATATTAATTATAACATAAGGTTTGATTAATATAAAGATGCCATTTATTATACTATAAGGTTTAGATAGAATAAATAAGATCATGACACTTGTCGTGTGCATGTTTATTTAAGGATTTAGTTATAGTTTAAATAAAAGAAAGTTCAAGAAAGCTCTAGAATCTTCCAAGACCATTAAGAGCATGACATTTGTCACAATCTTGTTTATTTGAGGATTTAAGCATTTTAAGTAGATAATTCAAAAATAGAAGTTTCTAGAAGCTCTAGACTCTTCCAGAACTTGCTTGAATCTCCTATTACTCAGTCAAACCTAATTAATCAATTCAAATTATGCTAAAAAAGTGCAATTACGTGTTTAATATATTCACGTATGCCGATATATAGAAGCATAGGAGTCGATGTATCACCACACGGGGAATACAAAAACACGTCAACTTCGCACAAATGAAACAACGAGCACTCGGGATATAGGGCCAGGCGATATATCGCCTATGATGGGCGATATATCGACATTAGGGCCATATTTTGAAACGATGTTGAAACCGAGCTTGATTCATTCCCTAACCTCTTGACTAGCCTCTAAACGTTTTGACCAAGTCTTCAGCACCTGCTGAACAAATATTTAAATAATTTTCAATTAATACTCATTATTTTTATTCAAGCTAAAAGGAGATATTTCACTCCTTGAACTCTATAAATAGGACCTAGTACCCAGTCATTTTTCTCATTCTTCAAGCTGTGTTCAGAGCCTTCAAGCTGCTAGGGTTACTATAGAGTAATAAACACTTGGGTTGGGATAAAAGCTTTATCATCTTAAGCTTTGTAAACACTTGGGAAGTGAGATAAATAGTGTGTTTTCAATATCAAGGTGTAGTTCGGTTCTAGTACATTCAAAGGTATCCCTAATCTGAAGTTCAATTTTGTATGGTTCTTTAGTTTCCTTTAGTTTTCTTTACTCAAATCCTAACTCTTTGTTTCCATTCTTTGTTAGGTATTCAAGTTCTTTGAACTTAAGGGTTATTTTTCGGTAAGTCTCCTCTTGGTGGTTTAGCTCATTTCTTTATTATCTCTTTCTTTAGAAATACTCATATTCTTATTGTTGGTCTTAGGAGTGTTCCAAATCCCGTCCTTGTTCTCATAAATCCCGGAATTGGTAAGGAAAATAGGATAGATTTTGTATGCTTTTATGTTTTGATATATGTTTATGTTATATGTATGATATGTTTTTAGTTGTTTTAGTATATGAATTGTTTAGATAACAATCACATAATTTGTTTAGATAACAAATATATAACTTGTTTAGATAACAAGTCCCGATAATATATTCCTTGGGCATATGATTGTTTAGATAATGAGCCCCATAAATTTATATGACTTGTTTAGATAACTAAGCCCCGAAAATTTATGGGCATGTGATTGCTTAGCTAGCAAGCCCCAAGAAGTATGATAGCCATTATAATGCATGTTTTATAGTCATATGTTTTGTAGTCTTATGTTTATGTTTTATGATATATGTGCTAGTAGATTTTCCTTGCTGGGCATTGGGCTCATTCCTTTATTTTTATGTATGCAGGAAAATAGTTATGACGACGGAAGGATTCTTGGCAGCTTGGTTTGTGTATTAAGGATGAAGGGATTCGATGGACTGTGTGAACGATTCGAGGACGACGTTATTTTTAGTCGCTTTAAATTATGTTTTTATGTATTTTACGAATTTAATTTTGTAAACAATTTCCTTTAATTTAAAGTTATGCTTGATTTTAAAACAATGGGATCCCATACCATTCATTATGTATTTCAATTAAAAAATTAAAACAAGAATGGCTTTGTAAAAATTAAAAAAATTTGGGTCTAAGGATTTGAAAGGGACAGCCTTCAAAAGTTTGGAAATTATCACAAATAAACAGTTTTTACAACACTTAGAAAATTTTGGGACTTTTAACAGAAAGAAAGTTTTGAATTTTATTCAAATCTAGGACTTAGATTTCACCTTAATTAAATATTAGGTTAATTTGATATGTATAAAGGGAATGTACTTGTAATTTTAGATTTAACTTAAAATAAATAATAATAATATAAATGGGTCCAATGAATAAATTTTCCAAAATAGCTAAGGAAAGTAACTATTTTCCAAATTAGACATTTATTGGATTTCTAAAATAACTGAATTATACTAATCTTTCTAAGACCCAATTAATGTAAGAATCAAACTTATTTCTTAAAAATTAATACTTTTTGTTTAGGCTAATAAAGTAATAAACGTTCTTTACAAATAGTTATTTAAAGAGATTAAATAGAGAACAATAATATCTTATAGTTGTAATAACTAGGGTATGGCCGAGAGTGCAGTGGTCCTGGGAAAGTAACTAGGTTTCCCTGAGGATTAGAGGAAAAAGTTTTGGAAACCTTATAAGGAAATCTTTATCTTCTTTAAGTATGTTATATTGATCTTGATGCCCACAAAAAGCTTAAAGATCATGAATTTCCATAATTAATCCGAGTGTAATGTATGTCTAACAACGGTAATGGCTAATCAGGGACGGGACTTCTAGTAGAGGAAAATCCTGCATATTTCTAAGAACTACTAGCAAGAAACAACTTATGTTATGTACGTTAGTATAGGAACACATGCACATGCATACATATATCGTAGATGGTTTACATAGAGACCATATCCTTATAACGATCAAAATTTCCTAATAAGGCTTAGGTCCTTAATTAGGGGGCCAGGAGGACAAATCTTGGAATTATATGATTATGTGATATTTATGTGTATCATTATGTGAATATGTGAGTTATATTATAATATGGCTGGATATGCATGTTTAGGTGGATTGAATATGCATGTGGGCCCATTTCTGTTTAATTGGGTAATTTTCATATTTTGGCCATTTCAGGAATATTTGGCATATATGTGATATGTGTGTGGTGCATCATTACTATTTGGTTATGCTAGGGTTACTCAGCACGAGACGATCCCAGGAAGCAAGCAAGTGGGAAATTCATAACGGGATTCATACTTGACTCGGAGTGAGTCAAGGGTATTTAGCACATTACCGGGATATTGGGTAATGGGAATGATTATTTGATGATAAATTTGGTGTTAGTGAGATCCGGGGGAAATTATGGGAATTTTGACTATCTTACCCTGGGGGGCCTTTTCGGGACCCCGAGCATTGGGATTTGCTTGAGGTTACTTAAGCTTGAAGTAACTTCTCAGAATCATAAAAAGAACGTTCAAAATGTTCTCTCTCTCCCTCCCGTTCCATTTTTGACATTGTTAGCATTTTTGAAGGAAACTTGAGTTCTAAGACTCAGATTTAGGCAAGGATCGAGGCATAACGATTCTAGGGAAGATTAGAAGCTTATTAGCCGGTGGATTTTGCGAGAAACATCATAATCAAAGGTAATTTAAGCTTTGAATTCCTGAGTTTATTCTATGTTCTTGGTGTTCTTGAGGTTTAGAAACTCAAGACTTGGATTATGAGTTTATATGGGGATTTTGGGTATTTGTTGTTGTTTTAATGTTGCTAAGCTATTGGGTGAACTATTTGGGGGATTAAAATGTTGATTTGAGGGGCTAGGGTCCCGTTGGGGTCGGATTTGAAGCTTTGAAGCTCGAAGAACACGAGTTGAGGAAGCCAGAAATCTGGTATCAGCGCTGTAGCGCTAGGTTGGTAGCGCCACAACGCTATGTTGTCGATGAAATGCTGACTATAGCTCTGTCGCCCTATAATGACCCAACTAATTCTAAGACCTTGGACCATTAGAACTACTAGACATAGCCACTAATTTTGAGAAAACATACATAAGAAATATTCACAACTTTATTAAAACTCCAAAGTAAATATTGAAATACATAAATGCGGGGTATGAGATCCCATTGTTTTAAAATAAAAACATAACTTTAAACTAAAGGAAATTTTTTACAAAGCTAAATGCGGAAAATACAAAAATAAAACATAATTTAAAGAGACCAAAAATAACGTTGTCCTCGAATCATCACGCAGTCCATCGAATCCCTTCATCCTTAACTAACAAACCAAGCTACCAAGAATCCTTCCGCCGCCATAACTATTTTCCTGCATACATAAAAATAAAGGAATGAGTCTAATGCCCAACAAGGAAGATCTACTAGGACATACAACATAAAACATAACCTAAGACTACAAAACATATGACTATAAGAACATGTATTATAATGGCCATCATTCCTCTTGGGGCTTGCTAGCTAGGCAATCATATGCCCATAAATTTATGGGGCTTAGTTATCTAAACATGTCATATAAATTTATGGGGCTTGTTATCTAAACAATCATATGCCCAAGGAATATTAGTGAGACTTGTTATCTAAACAAGTTATATGTTCGTTATCTAAACAAATTATATGCTTGTTATCTAAACAAAATATATACTTAAAACTAAAAACATATCATACATATATCATAGCATAAACATATCATAACATATACATTACATAACATAAACATATCATAGCATATAAAAACTATCCTATTTTCCTTACCAACATCGGGATTTTTGGGAACAAGGATGGGATTTGGAACACTCCTAAAACCAACAACAAGAATAGTGAGTATTTCTAAAGAAAAGAGATAGAAAGAAGAGAACTAAACCACCAAGAGGAGAGTTACTGAAATGAAACCTTAAGTTCAAAGAACTTTAAATACCTAACCAAGAATTGAAAACAACGAGTTAGGATCTGAATGAAAACTAAAGAAAACTAAGGAACCATACATAAATGAACTTGAGAATAAGAATACCTTTGAATGTACTAGAACCGATCTACTCCTCGATATTGAAAACACACTATATATCTCACTTCCCAAGTGTTTATAAAGCTTAATATGATAAAGATTTTATCCCAACCCAAGTGTTTATCACTCTATAGTAACCGTAGCAGCTTGAAGGCTATGAACACAGCTTGAAGAATGAGAAAAATGGTTGGGTACTAGGTCCTATTAATAGAGTTCAAGGAGTGAAACTACCTCCTTTTAGCTTGAATAAAATTAATGAGTATTAATTGAAAAATATTTGAATATTCGTTAAACATGTGCTGAAGACACGGTCAAAACGTTCAGAGGCTAGTCAAGAGGTTAAGGAATGAGTTAAGCTCAGTTTCAACAATGTTTGAAATTATGGCCCTAGGGCCGATATATCACCCATCATAGGCGATATATCGCCTAGCCCTATGTCCCAAGTGCTCGTGGTTTCGTTTGTGCAAAGTTGACATATTTTTCGTATTCCCCGTGTGGTGATATCGGCTCCTATGCTGCGATATATCGGCATACGTGAATATATTAAACATGTAATTGCATTTTTTCAGCATAATTTGAATTGATTAATCAGGTTTGACTGAGTAATACGAGATTCCAGCAAGTCCTGGAAGGGTCTAGAGCTTCTAGAAACTTCTATTTTTGAATTATCCACTTAAAATGCTTAAATCCTCAAATAAACAAGATTGTGACAAATGTCATGCTCTTAATGGTCTTGGAAGATTCTAGAGCTTTCTTTTATTTAAACTATAATTAAATCCTTAAATAAACATGCACATGACAAGTGTCATATTTTATTAATTCTATCTAAACCTTATAGTAAAATAAATAACATCTTTATAATTAGCTATATAATCAAACCTTATGTTATAATTAATATTCTTAAACTATAGGTTAAACATATAAAATCTATAAGTGTTGCTACGAGTGTTCAACTAAGTCCCGGGTTGAACCAAAATCCATAATAACTGTTTACCGAGTTTTTCGGAAACGAATAACTAACAGAATAATAAAAAGATAAGGACTGTAGAAATACTGAAATGTAACTAAACAAACAGTGTTTTTACGTGGTTCAGGCGTTAACAAGCCCTAGTCCACGAGTCGATGTTATTATACTTGGAAAAGGTTACAGTAAGATGGCTGGTGCATAAGAACTTCACACACTCACAATGTTTCTCTCGGGTTCTCTTGAAGAAGATGAAGCTAGAGAGATTTTGGTAGAGTTTTTGCTATGTGATCTCTCGGTCCTCCTTCTTGTAAAAGGAAGGGGTCTTTATAGCTAGGGTTTTTCTCTACGTACATGAGTCTTAATTACACCAGCCATAAATAGGGGATACAATTACTGTAGTAGCATGGCTACCAGACTCTATGTGGGTATATTTACGTGAAAGTATGGGGAACACACAAAGTCAGCCGTCTTTTCCAAGTTGTCAGCAGAACAGTAGGCGAAAAGGTACCCTTAGGCGTGCTGGGATGTGTGCTGCTTTGACCTGACGGGCGTGTCAGGCGGGATCCTGTGTCAGACGGATATCATTCCAAATATGCCTTCTCCCGGACTCGACCGTTCGGTTTTGTTCTGTGCGGGGCACGTAACTGTTTCCGCGGAGACCACTCGAAGAGCCTCTCCTGGAAGGGGCCTCCCCGAGGGGTATCCTTCGGGAGTCCGGGAGAGTCGACGAGTTTCCGTGTTGTGCTTTCTTGGAAGAGTAATCCGGATACTAGACAGGAGAGGCGAAGCCTTTCTGTCCATCCGCGAGCTCTGGTCACCCTCCGTAAAAGACATCGATAATTCTGCTTCCCCGAGGTCATCAATCTAAACGCTATCCGGAAATCTGGATAACATTTACCCCCCAAGGTCGCGGAGATTTGAGAGATCCGGGAGCTTGTACAATCGGTTTCTTAGACTAGGCGAGGGGGCACCTTCTGTGTTCCCGGAAGGGTTCCTTTTTCCCGCCTGAGTATTAGTATGAAAGAGAAAAGGAATTTCTTCTGTTTGAGATCAAGTACTCAAGTGCGGCAAGGATCACGTGTCATTCTGGGAATGGTTCTGCGACCAAGACGTGTGCGTGAGGCGACTGGTTGAGGATGCGTGCGTCAGTCATCTGACTATTTGACGGTTTATAATGGTACTCAGGGCCCGAGGTGGTGTAATGATGGGAAATAAATACTTTATTCCCATCCGAGGAGTCATAAATAGGATCGTCGCTTCCTCTCCAGCCGTTGGATCTGACGCACATGGAATGGGAAAATCGGGACCGTCCACTCGAGGAATTCGAAACGGCTTCTTCCCTGCTATAAAAACGAGGGAAAGGACCTTTCTTCCTCTTTACGCTTTCAGATTCTCCATCTTTAGGATTTTCAGATTTCCAAACCTTCGAACTCTCAGGCTTCCCAGCTTACGTTCCTCCGAACTTGCCATTTCTTTTGGTAAGTATCTGGAAACTTTTCTTTTTGATTTGGCAGTGGTTTTATTCCCCGAAGTTCCTGGTTTGAATCGCCGTTCATCTTTGCAGCTTTTACTTCTCGCGATCGTGCTGTGCAGTGATCCAGTTACTCCTTCAACCTCCACCTACCCGAATATCAGTAAGTATTTCTACTTTGCTCTTTCCTCCCAAACCTTAGGTTGTTGGTAGTTGTTAGAGTAGAGGTTTCTGCCATTATTGCTTATGTGCATGTGTGAATAGGGCTTTAGTAGGCATGTGATTGATTGTGACTCGATAAGTAGCCTTTTCTGCGTGTTTTGGCGATTTGCGTTTGGAAAGTCGTCCCTTGTTTTGCTGTTTTAGGGCATAAGCATGAACGCCTTTAGGGTGTCTTTCTCTGGAAAAACACTTCTTTTGGTGGGCTTAGGCTCGGGGTCTGAGTCTGGTTCCTTGCTGTCCCTCGGGTGGCATGGTGCCAATCCCTCGGCAAGCTCGGTGGGAGCCTCTCCAAGCAGTTTTCGGGGAGGGTCTCCCCGACGCCTTTGATACCACTAGGGTATGACAAGGGTGCTGACTGCTTAGAGTGTTTTCTTCTTTCTTTTCTTTTGTCCAGTGACGAACATCTCGAAGGAACAACTCCTTGCTGCGGGGGAGGCTGAATCTGCCCAAGAGAAGGGCTCTCCTGTCGCTGGTGGAAAGGGGAAAGGAAAGGCGAAAGCGGTCGCGGCTAGCCCACCAACCTCCAATAGTTCCATCTGGGAGATGGACCAAAAACCGAACCTTTTCAGGAATTATGGCATGCTGGAGCTGTATTCCTCTGAGGCAGGCCTGAAGAACATCCCAGGTCTGATGTGGCACCGTCTGTCGGTGCTGGGCGAGTCAGCTAGCCAGAGCCACGAGGGCTTTGGTGCCTGGAGCTGGGCACACATAGTGTGCGGAGCGCACTTGCCCCTAAGGAGTTACTTCGCCAATTTCTGTGTGAAGGCGGGGATTGCCCCCTTCCAGTTAATTCCTCCCAGCTACAAGCTCTTAGCAGGGTGGTTCATCTTTTGCAAGTCCCGGAGACTGGAAGCTCCTACCCCGGAGGAGGTGCTGTACTTTTATGGGTTGAAGTCTCAGCCTATGAGGGGTCACTCAGACAAGGTGGGGTTTTACAGGCTAGAAAGGCACCCGGATGTGATGTGCCCCACTTGTCATACCGCGAGGGTTCCAGACCTCCGGGAATACTGGTTCCTGACGACTGGCTTCCCGCTGAAGAGGGTGCCAGCCCTATCTTTGGACTTCAAAATCCCTGGTAAGTGTTCCTTCTTTTCCTTTTCAACTTTGTTTCTTTGCGTTTGATTTGCCTTTTGGGAGGATCTCTAACGCTTGTATTTGATTTTTGCAGAAGTCGTTCCGCGGACACCTCGCTGCGCGGAGATGATAAGGAGGTCCAAGTTCTACGAAGGGCTTTCTGAGGAAGAGTTGAGAGTGGAGGGACTTGTGACCTCCGAATCGTTGAGGGAGTATGGGTTACTCGCCTCCTTCCAAAATATCGAGCCAGTAAGTGGTAGGGGGCAGACTCAGGTGTCGGCTGACATCCGGGAGCAGATTGCCCTGGAGCTGTCTAAGGTGATCACCCATGCCGCTCGGGACGAAAATACTCTATCTCCTAGTTGGGCGGAGAGGTTCCCCGACCCCCAGCCGGAGGGAGAGGAGATCGAGGCTCGCCACGCCGCGGCTTACCCTAACGAAGGGGCTCCGGGGGCTAGTTCCTCCGGGAGAGGTAAGACTAGTTTTAGATTGATCCACACCCCCAGCCTGTCTGAGGTTTCCCAGACCTCTCAGATGGGGTTTGATCCCCGTTTCCTTAGGCTAGATCCGCGTAGGATACCTTTCGACAGGTACTGTGATAGGGTAGATGAGCTCCTCTGGTGTCTGAGTGATGGTAGTCTGCCAGAAGGTGTCATCATGGTTGACCCTTCCTCTCTCAGCATGTTCTTCCCGGACTTCAAGGAGTACGGGAGCTTCCTGGAGCAGGAAGCGATGTTTTGTTTTGCTCGGGGAAGGCCATCCACGTTTCTCGTGCATGGTCGTCCCTTTCAAACTTTTCTTTTTCTTGTTTCTTGTTCCCTGCTGGAGGGCTTGCTTGTACTTTTATGTTGCTGATTGTCTTGTCTTCCGCTTATCTTCTTTCTCATTTCTTGTTGGTTCGTTAACCTTGCTTTGTACGTTTCTTGCAGAGTATCCCGAAGCCAAGATGTTGGGGAGGGTTACTTTGCTTATTCAGAAGGCTGCCACCAGCCAAGACCCGCCCACGGGGAAAGGACGGAAGACCAAGGCTGGTAGGGGAGGTAAGGCTGCCTCCCCCAAGAAGACAAGTGGCGAGGCGCAAGCGTCTCCGAGGGTAGAGAAGTCCCCTGCTGAAGGGCCTTCCGAGACTATGATGGTCTCGAGTAGCAGTAGCGACGGGGAAGGGCTTGTGTTCCCCGTGAGGACAACTGGGGTGAGCAAGCGTCCCGGAGAAGATGCTGAGGGTGCTAAGAACAAACGCCTTAGACACTCTTCTCCCGGTCGAAGGCAACAACAACAGCAACGACAGCAATCACAACTACAACAACAGCAGCAACAGGAACAAGAGAGACAATCACCAACGCCGCAGCAGCAGCAACAGCAACATCCAAACCAGCAGCAGCAACAAGGGCAATTACTTCTGCTACCGCAGCAGCAAAAGCAACAGACCGGGGCCTTAATACCCCGGCTGCCTCCTCCTCCAGCCCAAAGGGGGTCCACCCTTCCGGGGTCTCCGTCTTCTCAGACAACCAATCTTCCCCTGCCTGGCCTGAAGTTCCACTTTCCGCGGAAGCCAACCAGTTTTCCCGCTGCCCTCCTGGAGGGTGTAAGACGGGCCGATAGTTTTTTGAAGAGGCGGCTAGAGGCGGAGAAGGCCGTTACTCAGGGAAGGGCAGATAACTTGTCTGCCGTGAAGAGGGCTGAGCTGGCCGAGGGGGTGAGATCTCCTCACCCGGCCGGAGCGGTTCTGGATGGTCCAGCCTTGGAGAAGAGGCTGGTGCCTAGGCTCGGACGTGCATTGGCGCCGTTCGGAGCTGAGATGATGGAGGACATGGCCCTGAGCTTATGCGAGCTCAATTATGAGAAATGGGCCATCAGCAGCAGCAAGGATCCGCTGTTGCTGACACACGCTGTGAAGCAGCAACTGTCCGGGGTAAGCTGTCAGTTGTTATTATTTTTTTTTTTTGGGACCACCTGTCTTTTGGTCCTGCTTTAGCTCATTCTGTTGTCTTTCCTTGCAGGCCTCTATGATCGCGGAACGCTCGTTCCGGGAGGTTGGTGCAGCTCTGGTTCAGCTGGAGGAGAGCCAACTGGCTCGCCAGGCCTTGGAAGCGGAGAAACAGAAACTGACCCAACAGGCCTTGGGGGCTTCGGAGAAGATTGATCAGGCCCGGCGCACGGCTGAAGAAGAGGCGGAGAAGAAATATCTTGCCAAATATCAAGAGTACCGGGCCAAGGCAGAGAATGAGTTTAGACAGCGGTCGGATGGGATTAAGACCGAAAACTCCAAGCTCCGGGAAGAGCTGTCCCAAGCCAAGGTGGAGAAAGATACCCTGGAAGCCCGCTTGCAATCAAAGAACGATCTCCTCCTTAAGCGGCAAGAGGAATATTCCACTCTTCAGAGTAAGCTGCACGACGAGGAGCAACTCCATAAGAGGAGCAGGGATCTCGTGTCTATGCTTCAGTTGGGGCTCGCCGAGAAGGATAAAGAGATCGGGGCTTTGCAATTCACTGCCAGGGGGCATGTGACCGAGAAGCAATCCGTGCTGAACCAAAATAGGGAGCAGCGCAAGGCGATTGATTCTCTTAAGGGGGAGCGGGATGCCTCCAAGGCCGAAATGGAAAAGTTGAGGGCCCAACTAACTGCCGCGGAAGCACAGCTGGCAACCTCCGAGGCGGAGCGGTTGAAGGAGAAGGAGGATGCTGAGGTGATACTGAACAGGACTATTAATATATCGCATGTGGTCCTCATGCATCAAATCTGGAAAGTGAACCCGGAGGTGTTAGGCTATCTGGGAGATGATGCCGAAGCCATGAGGGAGAAGCTACTCGTGTGGGATCAGGGCCCAGAGGCGTACGTCCAAACTTATAACATTGACGAACGTGCTGAAGCTCCTGAGGCGGGAGATCCCGGAGAGGCGGGGACCTCTGAACCTTCTCATGACCAAATCCCTCCTTCCAATGAGCCGACTCCGCCAGCCTCAGCTGAAACAGATGCCCCCGAAGCTGCGGTCGTGGACGCTGTAGTTACCCCCAATGCTTGAAGGGGTTTTATCTTTAATTGTTTTTCATTTTGAGTTTTTTATTGCGGAAAATTTTGCCATAATCATAGCATTCTCCTTTCTTTTCTGCCGAGTTCTTTATTTATCTTTGCGCTTAGGGTAGACATTTATACGGTAGAAACTGTTGTAGGGGCGTATGGGGTTTTGGTTCCAACGGCCAAAACTTATGCACTTCCCAGTTGAAGCTTTAACGGATGATGTCTTTCCCCACGTACTTTCTAGGTTACGAAGGTTTTCTGGTTCCAACGGCCAGGCTCCTTTCACCGTACTTTATCTTTCCTGAGGCAAATAGCCAATCCCGGGACTTGTAGTTATACTGTTCGCTGGGATTGCTAAGGTGAGTCGTTCCATTGTTTGGAACGGGAGTTCTTTTGGTGAGCGTCGCTAGACTTAAGGTTAGATCTTTGCGAAGCAAAACTAACTGTTGTTGCGAACCTCATGGTGGCTGGCTTCAGGGACCTGGCATGGAGCCCTGCGAGGCTAGATCCGCGCGAAGCAAAGCTTTAGAGCGCTCGCGGATCTTGCCATCTTTTGCCTTGCGGGATCCGGAGCTGGAGCATGCGAAGCAAAGCTTTACAGCGCTCGCGGATCTTGCCATCTTTTGTCTTGCGGGACCCGGAGCTGGAGCTTGCGAAGCAAAGCTCTTCAGCGCTCGCGGATCTTGCCATCTTTTGTCTTGCGGGACCCGGAGCTGGAGCATGCGAAGCAAAGCTTTACAGCGCTCGCGGATCTTGCCATCTTTTGTCTTGCGGGACCTGGAGCTGGAGCTTGCGAAGCAAAGCTCTTCAGCGCTCGCGGATCTTGCCATCTTTTGTCTTGCGGGACCCGGAGCTGGAGCTTGCGAAGCAAAGCTCTTCAGCACTCGCGGATCTTGCCATCTTTCGCCTTGTGGGACCCGGAGCTGGAGCTTTCGAAGCAAAGCTCTACAGAGCTCGCGGAGAATTCTGCAAAGGACTTGTCAAGGAGCTGGGGGTGTTTTGGCGTAGCTCTATGAACGTGCCTCAACCCCCAGTCCCGTCCATCGCTGGGCTACACAAGAGATAATTCTCATGATACATAATGGCAGGCATTTCTGTGGCAATTTTCACTTAAGCACATAATGCACATATGACACGTAATGCAAGCATGTTCATGGCAACAAATAAACCTAAGCTTAACAATTAGAGCAAAACAATTTAAAAACTTCAAACACAATGCTAGCACATAAGTGGTGTTCTGTGTACGTTTTGTTCAAGGGGCGTATGGCTAAGCCTTAGCCATGTATACCCCCCAAGTGAGCGTGGGGTCCGGACGTCTCCGGACCGCGTGGTCGCTTGTTAAAACGCAGCTTTGAACATAGGGATAAAAAGTGCAGTAAAAGCGGAGTGAATCCCTCGGTGTTTCATTAAAATAGCCTGCAAGGCGTTAGTTTTACAACAGGGAGGATTATTTCCACATTTTTCACTTTTGTTATTTTCACCAAGGACTTCCGACTGGATGGTCCGGGGCTTACTGGTAGTAACGGCGGAGGTGCTCCGCGTTCCAGGCGCGCAGAACTTTAGATCCGTCGAGTCTCTTTAAGTGATACGTCCCATGGCCCACTTTTTCTTGGACTTCGTAGGGGCCTTCCCAGTTGGGTCCGAGGACTCCTACTCCCGGATCCTGCGTAGCAGGAAATACTCTCCGTAGGACAAGGTCCCCAACTTCGAATGCACGGCTCTGGACTCTCGTGTTAAAGTGTCGGGCTATCTTGCCTTGGTACATTTTTAGTTGGACCTGCGACTGCTCCCGGAGCTCTTCGATCATGTCTAAGGACTCCTGGAGGAGGGCATGGTTCCGGGTAGGATCGTAGGCGTCTTGCCTGTGAGAGGGGATCATAGCTTCTACTGGGATGACGACCTCGCAACCGAAGGTCATGGAATAAGGCGTGTGCCCCGTCGAAGTTCTCTCTGTTGTGCGATAGGCCCAAAGTACTCGCGGAAGTTCTTCCGGCCAGTGAGCCTTGCAGGCTTGGAGTTTTTTCTTCAACGTGGTCTTTAATATTTTGTTTACAGCTTCCACTTGCCCATTAGCCTGGGGTCTGGCGACTGCGGAAAAGCTTTTGATAATTCCATGCGAAGCACAGAAGTTCGTGAAGTGTTCACTGTCAAACTGCTTTCCGTTGTCGGACACAATTTTCCGTGGAAGCCCAAAACGACACACTATATTCCTGATGACAAAATCCAGTGCTTTTTTAGATGTGACCGTGTGCATAGGTTCAGTTTCAGCCCATTTGGTGAAGTAGTCTACCGCGACTATGGCGTACTTCACTCCACCCTTTCCAGTGGGGAGGGAACCTACTAGGTCAATGCCCCAAACGGCGAACGGCCAGGGGCTGGTCATTAGGGTAATTTCCGTAGGCGACGCTCGCAGAACCTTGGCGTACCTCTGGCACTGCTCACACTTCCTGACATAATCCACACAATCCTTCTTCATGGTGGGCCAGAAGTATCCTTGTCGAAGGATTTTTTTGGAGAGGCTCAGCCCGGAGGTATGATCGCCACAGAAGCCTCCGTGAATCTCATGGATGATGGTGCTGACTTCGGTTCCAGCAACACACCTAAGGAAGGGTATGGACAACCCCCTGCGGTAAAGCTTTCCATCCATAACCACGTATCGGGGAGCTTGATACTGGAGCTTCCTTGCGTCAGCTTTATCGGTGGGGAGTTCTCCGGTGGTGAGAAATCTGAGGATGGGTCCTATCCAGGAGTGGGAATGGTCGATGATGGCGTTTATCCTTCGCGTCTCAGTACTGGGGGCTTCTAAGTGCCCGATGGGGACTAAGCCATACTGTTCAATCTCCGGGTCCGTTGCAAGCTTGTCCAGCGTGTCCGCGAGTGAGTTCTGGTCCCGGGGGACCTGGCGGATTTGGTAGCCTTTGAAATGCTGCAGTAGGTCGCGGGAGAGAGACACGTAGGCAGCCATCCTTTCGCCTTTCGTCTGGTATTCCCCGGATATTTGGTTTACCACAAGTAGGGAGTCGCTGTACACTTCGATTTTTTGGGCTCCGACTTCTCTGGCCAGTCGTAACCCAGCTAACATGGCTTCGTGTTCTGCCTCGTTGTTGGATGCTGGGAATGCGAAACGGATGGCGCTCTGGAGCTGATGCCCTTGGGGAGATATTAGGATAACCCCCGCTCCAGCTCCTTTTTCATTTGAGGCTCCGTCTACGTAGACCTTCCAGGTGGGAAGTTCCGGGACAGGATCTTCTGGGAGGTCATTCATTCCCGAGCACTCCACAATAAAGTCCGCGAGAGCTTGACCTTTTATGGAAACACGCGGTTGGTAGTGGACGTCGAACTGGCTTAGTTCCATGGCCCACTTAAGCAATCTGCCAGAAGACTCGGGCTTCTGCAGGACTTGTCGGAGAGGGTGGTTGGTGAGTACTTTGATGGTGTGCGCCTGGAAATATGGCCTCAGCTTCCGTGAAGCGATCAGCAAGCAGAGGGAGAGTTTCTCGATCATCGAATATCTGGACTCGGCGTCCAATAACCTCTTGCTTACGTAATACACAGGGAGCTGGATACGGCCATCTTCCCGGACGAGAGCGGTACTTACTGCGTGCTCAGTCACAGCTAGGTATAAGAACAACGCCTCTCCTTCGACCGGCTTGGACAGAATGGGGGCTCGGGTTAAATGTTCTTTGAGGTGTTGGAAGGCTGCTTCGCATTCGGGGGTCCACTCGAACTTCTTGTTCCCTCGCAGAACATTGAAGAAGGGGATACACTTGTCGGTGGCCTTGGATACGAAGCGACTGAGAGCAGCTATCCTTCCGGTAACGCTCTGGACATCCTTATGCTTCCGGGGGGAAGGCATATCTATGAACGCCTTTATTTTCTCAGGGTTGGCTTCCACGCCGCGGGAGCTGACAATAAAACCGAGGAACTTCCCAGAAGAGACCCCGAAAGTACATTTCTTTGGATTTAGTTTCATCCCGTACTTTCGGATCACGGCGAAAGCTTCCTCAAGGTCGTTACTGTGGTCCCCGGAGGTCTTGGACTTTACCAACATGTCGTCCACGTACACCTCCATGTTCCTCCCCAGTTGGTCCTTGAACATTCTGTTTACCAGACGCTGGTAAGTCGCCCCAGCATTCTTCAAACCGAAAGGCATGACCACGTAACAGTAGACACCCTTATCCGTGAGGAAGCTGGTGTGTTCCTGGTCCGCGACATGCATCTTGATCTGGTTGTATCCGGAGTACGCATCCATGAAGGATAAGAGTTCGTACCCGGAAGTAGCGTCCACCATCTGATCGATTCGCGGGAGAGGGAAACAATCTTTCGGGCAGGCCCTGTTTAGGTCCGTGAAGTCAATGCACATTCTCCAGGACCCATCGGGTTTCGGGACCAGAACTGGGTTGGCCAACCACACGGGATAGTGCGACTCCTGGAGAAAGCCTATGGACATCAATTTGTCCACTTCAGCTTTGACGGCTTCGGCTCTCACTGGGTCCAGCGGCCTCCTCTTTTGGCGAATTGGAGTTGCAGCTGGGTCTATGTTGAGTGCGTGGCACGCAACATTGGGATTAATCCCCGTCATATCAGCGTGGCACCATGCCAGGATATCCTGATTATCCTTCACAGTGGCCACGATCTTATCTCGAATGGCCGACGGCAGGTTTTTCCCCACCTGAATGACCTTGGTGGGTTCTCCCGGATTGAGGATCACCTCTTCGACTTCCTCCATCGGCTCTATTGCTTTCTCGATTCCCACTCTTGGGTCGAGTTCGTCAAAGTATGCCTCCTGAGCATCCCTAGTTTCTGGCAATACTTCCGCCAAAGGAATGGCAGCAAACGTCTCTCGGACCGTGTAGACGGCTCGGACGGAGACGTTATAACAGCTCCGTGCACTTCTCTGGTCTCCTCGGAGGGTGCCAATACGCCCATCGTCGCAGGGAAACTTCAAGCATAAGTGACGTATCGAGGTTATGGCCCCACAATCGATCAGGACCGGTCGGCCTAAGATGGCATTATACGCCGTGGGGCAGTCGACCACCACGAATGTGCTATGCTTGAAGGCACAAGCGTCGCTTTCTCCTCTGAGGGTGACCGGAAGTTGAATTTTGCCTAATGGCATGAGTGCGTCCCCATTGAAACCTTGAAGCTGGATGGGGCATGGGGCCAGGTCCGTCTCGGTCAATCCGATCGCGTGGAAGGCCGCTTTGAAGAGGATGTTCACGGAGCTTCCGTTATCGATCAAGACCCGTGAGACCTTCTTATTGGCAATCTGGGCTTCCACCACGAGGGGATCGTTGTGGGGGAAGTGCACATGTCGAGCATCGTCCTCCGTGAAGGTGATGGGAAGATCCATCATTCGGGGACGTTGAGCAGGTGATTGGACCAAAGCGCACATCTCCTCGGCGTGCTCTAACTCCCTCAAGTACCTCTTCTGGGAGTTGCGGGTGCTTCCGGCAAGGTGTGGTCCTCCGGAAATGGTGGCGACGTGTCCGTCAACGGGTGGCGGAGCAAGACCGGGCGGATATGGGTTGCCTGGCCCTGGAGCCAACAAGGCAATGGGCGCCGGAGCAGGTGGAGGAGGAAGTGCTGGGAACTGAGACCCGGGAGCTTGGGGGTGACCGGCTCCAGGAGCGCTAGCGGCCCCCCTCTGTCCCGGTGAATATGCAACTCCGTGAACTACCCCCTGTCCGGGATAGATTATGGGTATTCTCACCCACTGACCAAGGTGTCCCGCTCTTGCCAGGGACTCGATCTCATCCTTCAGCTGAAGGCACTCATTCGTGGTGTGCCCCACGTCTCCGTGGAACTCACACCTCTTATTGGAGTCTCGCGGACGCCTTCCTCCGTGAGACACTTTCGGGGGCTTCCTGTAGTTGACCATATTACAGGTCACCCGATAGACATTCTCTCGCGAGTCTATCAAACTGGTATATTCCGTGAACTTGGGCTCATAATCCTTTCGGGGGTTTCTTTGAATGGTCTCCCCGGTTGGAGTTTCTTCCGCTTCGTTTGCTCCGCGATTGGCTCAAACTTCGTTCCGGGGCTTCCGCTTGCGGCTGCGACATGCTAGGAGCGATACTACATCCGGTTTGTACCGCCCCATACCCAGAGAAATGGGTTTGACCCGGCGTCTGAGCAGACGCGGAAGGCCCATACACACTCGGAGTGAATCGGGCTCCTGGAAGCGTGAGGACTGGTGCGGGAGCTTGCGAAGCAAAGCTCGGCGCAGTCACGGAAGGGGTTGGAGCCGGGGGAACTCCAAAGGCTTGCTGGTAGGCATCCTCAAGGTTGATGATTCCCTGAGCTTTTGACATGAATTCGGACAGGGTTTCTGCCCGTCTCCTTTGCATTTCCCCCCATAGCAGGGAGCCGACAGTAAGGCCCGATTGAAGGGCGATCAGCTTCATGTCATCGCTGACCTTGGTTTTTGCAGCAGCTTCCATCATTCTCTGAATGAAAGCTTTGAGGTTCTCAATGGGTTGCTGCTTGATGTTGGTTAAGGAACCAACCTCCATGTCGTGGTCGCGGGCAGCAATAAACTGCCTCCTAAACGCGGACTGTAGCTCCTTCCAACTGTGGATTGATCCGGGAGCTAATCTTTTCCACCAGTCCTCCGCAGACTTGGTAAGGGTGAGTGAGAAGCACATGCATTTGGCGTCCTCACTGACGCGCGCCACTTGCATCATTTTATTGTATTTAGCTAGGTGGGTACGCGGGTCTGTCCTCCCATCATATAATTCTATGTGAGGCATTTTGAAGTTATCCGGGAGGGACGTTTCTGCGATCCTCCTAATACATGGTTCCGGGTCTTCCTCCTCAGAATCTGACAGGGCCCCACTTTGCTTCCGGACCAGCTTGGTCAAGGCAGCAATCTGTTCCTCGAGCCTCTTCGTATCACTTTCCGGGAGGTCACGTCCCCGGAGCTTGTCAATAATATGATTTCGGAGGTCATCTCCGCGAGGCTGGGCTTTTTCCCCTTTGGCCTTCTCATACTTGGCCTCCAACCTTCTTCTTAGGTCCACCGTGGACCAGCTATCTTCGGAGTGCGAGTTCGCAGCCCGACCGTCCTGATTGACGGAATCACTGGGGCGGTTGTTCCTTCCCCTAGGCCTGGGTGCCTTAGCACCGGGCCCTTTAGGCACAGAGTGCCCCCTTGGGGCTGAAGGGCGTCTGGGCTTAGGAGCGCCAGAGACCTTCTGCGCGCGGGGGGGGCAGTCGGCCTGGTGATTCACGCCTTTAGGAGGTGCAGGGGCGTCAGCGCGCACAGGCTCTCCAACTTTTTCTTTGCCCTTGTTAGGGGCGGCTTTGGATGGTCCAGCAGCGGCTGGATCCGGCATGGGGGCATCAGCACCACCTCGAACAGAGGTATCCTCGTCCGAGTCGCCTAGATCTCCGAACTTACTTTGGAGGCGTTCCATCATGCGTTGCATTCTTTCGGAGACGCGCTCCTGCTCAGCAAGCTTGGCCTTAGTGGCCACCAGTTCTTCGGCTACTTGGACCAGTTCTGGGTCCTTCTCATAGTAGCAGCCGTCCTTGTAATAACCGTCTTGGACATACTCTTCTTCGTCTTCTAAGTATGTTGTATCTTCGGTACTGACCTGATCCTGGCGGGATGTCGGGTCTTCACCTCGGTAGTCTAAGGGTTCGCTTTGCACCACATCTTCCATCACGGTATCGGGGTTGACCGTAGCATTTTTGTCAACAGCGGATTTTCGCGTAGTCACCATCTCTTTAGTACGAAGTGAATACAAAAAACGTACACAGAAAAAGAGCTGACTAACAACTTCCTACAGCTCTCAATGAAAGCACCAAAATGTTTACCGAGTTTTTCGGAAACGAATAACTAACAGAATAATAAAAAGATAAGGACTGTAGAAATACTGAAATGTAACTAAACAAACAGTGTTTTTACGTGGTTCAGGCGTTAACAAGCCCTAGTCCACGAGTCGATGTTATTATACTTGGAAAAGGTTACAGTAAGATGGCTGGTGCATAAGAACTTCACACACTCACAATGTTTCTCTCGGGTTCTCTTGAAGAAGATGAAGCTAGAGAGATTTTGGTAGAGTTTTTGCTATGTGATCTCTCGGTCCTCCTTCTTGTAAAAGGAAGGGGTCTTTATAGCTAGGGTTTCGGATTAGGGTTTTTCTCTACGTACATGAGTCTTAATTACACCAGCCATAAATAGGGGATACAATTACTGTAGTAGCATGGCTACCAGACTCTATGTGGGTATATTTACGTGAAAGTATGGGGAACACACAAAGTCAGCCGTCTTTTCCAAGTTGTCAGCGGAACAGTAGGCGAAAAGGTACCCTTAGGCGTGCTGGGATGTGTGCTGCTTTGACCTGACGGGCGTGTCAGGCGGGATCCTGTGTCAGACGGATATCATTCCAAATATGCCTTCTCCCGGACTCGACCGTTCGGTTTTGTTCTGTGCGGGGCACGGAACTGTTTCCGCGGAGACCACTCGAAGAGCCTCTCCTGGAAGGGGCCTCCCCGAGGGGTATCCTTCGGGAGTCCGGGAGAGTCGATGAGTTTCCGTGTTGTGCTTGCTTGGAAGAGTAATCCGGATACTAGACAGGAGAGGCGAAGCCTTTCTGTCCATCCGCGAGCTCTGGTCACCCTCCGTGAAAGACATCGATAATTCTGCTTCCCCGAGGTCATCAATCTAAACGCTATCCGGAAATCTGGATAACAATAACTATCATACTATAACTACTACTAGCTACTACTACTACTACTACTACTACTACTACTACTACTACTACTACTACTACTACTACTACTACTACTACTACTACTACGACTACTACTATCTAACAAGCTAAGTAAAATTCTAGGACTCTACAAGCGCCCAATAGGTAGCGCTGTAGCGCTATACAGTCTTCAGAACTTGGTTTTTTTGTGGTTTTGATCCGAGGGCTCGGGGGATCATTCCACCACCCTGATTGGTGGGATTGGAGGTACTGAGAGTGCGAGATTGAGTTTTGGCACTTGAACTCATTAAAACACTGTTTATGGTTGTGACTAGGTTATCGCTAGGGGCTTGGAAACCGGATCGTGCTTGAGGGTCGTTCATTGGTAACTTGTGCTTGGACCAAAGGTAAGAAAACTACACCTAGTATGTCATGCATGAGATGCATATGATACATATGGTTATGGCGTGGCATGAATGTTGAATATGGAATTGATCAGAGCTTGAGCCTCTGTAATTGTGCATGATTATGATCATGCTTGTGGTTATCGATTAAGCATGTTGAATGCCTTATATATGGATGTTTGATGGTGCATGGTTATAATAGTGTTGGTAATTGTTGATGAGGGATGCTGAGAGCTTTATTTATGGACATTGATTGCATAGTAAATGCATAGCATCTTTGCTTATCTGGTTATGGTACTGACTTATTAGTCAGCAACAGCAATGGTGTCAGTATTGATTGTGAAGCTGTGACTTATTAGTCAAGTTCGACAGTGGTACTGGGCATTGGTAGTATGGAATTGGGTTATGAGCCAAGAACAGTATTAGTGTGTTTAATGCAAGCCCATTATTAACATAAGTATGAAATACATGACCGACCCTAAGTTCGACGAAAACAAAAGCACTTGTCTAGTGTTGACGGTGAGAACTCGTCAACTAAGTTAAGTTAGAAAAATTGCAAAGTAAAGATTATCAAAAGAAAAGTTTTAGAAATCTAAGTATAAACTCCAAGAACAATTGCAGAAGAAAAATGGTGAACTCAGTTTGTATTCACTATGGTGCACTGCTACAGTAATTTTTCCAACCCCCTTCAAAGAAGAAGAGGGGTTCCCTTTATAGGGGGCTCTAATGGCCCCTGATACATTGTGGTCCATGGGACCAACCTGTACACAAGTACATTGTCAGGAGAGTGGTATCAGATGTAGTGGTGTTGGGAGAGTGGTGGTCGGCTCTGGTGTGTGTCAGGGACGTGGTGGTGGTGTTGCCATTCCTCGTACTACTCCCAACCGCCATTACTTCTCAGGTACAGGTGTTAGGTTTGTCCCTTGATCCTTGCAGGCACGTATGTACCCCTTTAGAGGTACCCTGTTCGTATTCTTTTTGTCTCTTGTGGGCCACCTTGAACACTGGCACCATGCACGCGAGGCCTTTGGACGAGACCCATTGGGGCGAGGCCGCCATATACGTGAGGCCCTTTGGACGAGGCCCTTGGGGGCGAGGCCACTATGCATGCATGGTCCTTTGGATGAGGCCCTTGGGGGCGAGGCCACTATGCGTACGTAGTCCTTGGGCGAGGCCCTTGGGGGTGAGGCCACTAGGCGTGCGTAGTCCTTGGGCGAGGCCCTTGGGAGTGAGGACACTATGTGTACGGATCCGATGGTGTCGCGCGGCCAACGCGCGCGGGTCTAGTGGTGTTGCGTGGCTAGCGCGTACAGATCTGATGGTGTCGCACGGTCAGCACGCGTGGATCTGGTGGTGTCATGCGGCCAGCGTGCACAGACCCTTGGTGGCACGCGAGGGGCTCTTTGCGAGGCTAGGCCTCGCTGGGCGTATGGGGGTTCAACACGCTGAGGACCTCCGTTGAGATGAACTGGTGTTGGGCATGCCAGGAATAGCCTCGCGTGCCTCCTTACGAGAAGAAGATCCCCCATGGGGTTCGCGGCCGAAGTTGACGTCTAGTCATTTGGGGGACCTTGGCACGTGCTTTGGGTCTTTCACCAGCACGGAGTTTTGAGCATCCACACTTGCCCCCCTGTCTAGGAGAGGACCTTTAGGTGCTTTTGTAGACTCTTCTCTTTAATTCTTATAAATAGGCCTTCATGCATGGCTTATTATTTGCACCTTATTTCCTTGGCTTAGTGGTACCTAGACCCTTGCTCCTTTCAAGAGGTAAGGGGTTCAATCCCCCACAACCTCACTTTTGCTATAGTTTTTCTCCTTTTTTTTTATTTTGTTTTAAATGAGCTAGTCTTTGGTCTATTTATGTCCCTTCATATATTTGAAGGCTAACGCATCTTTTCTGTCCATTTTTGCAGACGCGTATTTTCGACCATTTGGTGCTTTTGGCCCTCGACCTCCTTTTGACCACGATAGCGCTCCATTTTACCTGCTTGAGGTATATTTTCTTTTTCCCTCATGCTCATTGTGTCCAAATTAGCATTACTCGGGATGGGGTACCTTGGCCTGAGCTTGCCGTGAGTTTTCCCAGTTGCATGCCCCTCTTTTTTATACCCTGTAGTGGATCATTTAGGGCGTTTGCATCTAGAGGTTTTAAGCCCATTCCTTTGTATTTTGTAGCCATCCCCTCATTTATATGTAAACCCCTTTTTGCTTTTGGTACAAGGTCTCATGGCCAGTGACGATCCGTTCGACATACCTCCGGGGGTAGAGTTTGTTGACCTGTCCTCAGGCCCAGAGTCTCCTGAGGAAAACCCTTACCAAGACTATGACTCCTTAAGGAAGGCCCGTATCCATCATCTTGAGAACCTGGCTGAACTTAGGCGTAAAATTTGGGTGGTGGAGAGTGAAATTGACTCGACGTTGAGAGGAGATGGAGCACCTTCCCCCCAGACCTTTGTGACCATGTAGCGAGCCTTAGGGTGACCCTTTTAGAGTTGCAGAGGGAGTTGGAGTTTATGGAGGGACACCTTCCGTCTGAGCCCTCCAGCCCATCCTCGCCTGATGACTGTCATGGGGCCGCTTCTGCTTCCCCTCGGCCCTTAATTTCAATCTTCCCTAGCTTAGTGCTTCCGCAGCTGGTCCCCCGGTGGAAGACTCTTGCTAGGAAGAGAAAATGAAAGGTCAAGTGTCCTGTCTCTTCCTCACCTTTTTCTTTTGGTTTTGCAGATATGCCGAGGGCACAACGATAGGTATCTACCAATGAACCGGACGAGGTTCCTTTACTGGCATCCGAACTGGTGTCACATGTGTCAGAAAGCAAACGGAGAGAAATTGTGAAGCACTACCGCGTTCCTTCGGAGTACGCCTTATACGCTCCATTGGAGACATGCCGGGCTAACCTCCCTACGGCCGGCTTCGTAGCCCTTAGTGGGCATATTCTGAAGGCGAGTGGTACCATCCCCTTGCACTCGTTTTTCGTAGCAGTCCTTAACTACTTTGACCTGGCCCCACTTCAGCTGGCACCCAATGGCTGGCTGACTTTGAGCTGCCTTTTCATTGCGTTCGCAGTACTTGCCAAACGTGCCCCTACGGCGCTAGAGGTGCACTTCCTGTATAACCTCATGCCCTCTCCCAAGTCCAAGGGCTTCTACTATTTGCAAAAGGCCAATAACAAGGTCCCTTTGATAGAGGGCTCTGTGTCCAATCCGGGGTCCTGGAAGCGGGAATTTTTCTTCGTAAAGGGCCCTTTCTCTGTCCGTGAGGACTTCCGCACCACCCCCAGTAAGTACCCTGAGCCTCCTTTTCTTTTTATTGGAACTTACTATTTTATACTTATGTTTGTTTTGACAATGGCGTGGGTCATGTAGAGCAATTTTTCGTTCCCTTGGTCGTTGGGTCGGAGGCGGACGTCGTGATGGGCCTCATTAATGCTGACCTCTCCCTGAAAAAGGCGGCGTTCTTATTCACCGTGGAAAATCTGAACCTCCACAAACTGTCCCCAGTCTCAGACCCCAAGTTGCTGTGGACCATCCCTGGGTCCAAGAAGATGAAGGCGGTGTCGGCTGAGCCTTGCCCAGACGAAGGTGAGGTTGAGGATGAGCCGAGGGAAGCCCCCCTTGAATGCGGGGTACCTCATCAGCTATCTTCGTCTCCTGGGGGTTGCCCTCCTTATGCGTGCTATGACCATGACATAGCCTCCGAATCTCAAGACCAGCATGTCGTACCGGGGTGTTTTGTTTGCCCCGACCCTGAGGGCTATGAAGCTTTCACTCAGTCTCCCCTCGACCCTGGTCCATCGGGGGCTTACTTTGCCAATCTTCCAGCACCCCCCTCTGATCTACAGGGGCCTCACTTTTCCACTTTTTCTGCGCCCCCTCCTGTTTCAGCGAGCGGGTCGTCTGTCCTTACCCAGCCAGGTGCTCCTGGCCTAGATGGGGTGCCCTGGGTGAATCGTATGGCGACCTCTTATGGGCGGCGGTTCACCCAAATCACCTCGAACCTCCCTGGATCTGTCTGGAACAGTCTTGGGAGTTTTGCTCTGTCAGACCTTGGGGAAACTCTAAGGCGCACCACTGCTTGGGTGAGTTCATGCGTCTTGTGTCGACCCTATTATATATAGATGTACATACATTTTTTTTGTTACTTATTATTTCTGTTGTTAACTTTCTTGCGCAGGCCCATATTGTGGCTCAGCGGTTTGCCGATTCGGCTAACAATCTCTTCGTGTCAAGTGCTGAGAGGGACTGTCTCACGGTCCGGGTCGGGGAGCTCGAGAAAGATCTTGAGGACACCCAGACTGAACTAAAAAGGGTTCGGACCAAACTTTCTATCTCGTCAAAAAGGAAGCTGAAGGCAGTTGCCAAAGCCACGACGCTGCAGGACCAGGTCACCAGCCTAGAGAGCGAACTCCAGGGGACCAAGGCTATCGCAGCTGCGTCGCAGGAGAGAGTCACTTATTTAGAGGTCGAACTCGAGGCTGCTAGGGCCGAAATCCATGCTGTTAGGGTCGATGTAGCCACGTTGCAGGAGAGAATTGCTTACTTAGAGGCGGATAAGACAGTTATCGAGTATAGGTCCATAGACCGCGCCCTTTACGGTGTGTGGAGGCAGGATCCCAACTTTGATTTTTCTTCTTTCGGTGAGCACATCGTTGCTCGAGCGGCCGTGTGGAGCGCCCGTGGCAGGAGGCCCTGAGGTCGTCATATCCTCATTTCTGTCAACTATCCCGCTGTGGGCGTATGCTCACCTTGAGCCTTTGTAATATTATTGTTATTATTTTTATTTTGTGAATCTTTTCATGTTATCAAGACTCCTTTTTCAATATATATGTATATACATGTGTGGTTATTTATCTCTTATTCTTCTGCGTTTGAGGTCTTTTTGAGCCTGTATGATGGGATTTGGTAGGTTCCCATTTTTTATTTACCAGGCTAGAGGTCCTTTGGAGCCCATGTGAAAGGGTTCACTGGGACCTTTTTTGGTGCCTCATGATTACTTCTATAAGGATATTTTGGCCCCTTGGGTTCTAGCTATCCTTTTATATATTCTTGCCCGCGCTTATTATTTTTTGCGAGAAGCGTCCTTCTCGTCATTATTCATAGTACTATTTTTGCAAGGGTCTCTTTTAGGATCCTTTTGGCTAGACGGCTTGGTGGCCGCTCTAGGCTTATTGGCGGGTGTTCTCTCTGAGGTCTCTCCTCGTGTGTGAGCGTCTGCCCTTATTTGGAAGTGTGTTGTTGTTGTTGCAAGACCTTTTGGTCTCCTTGAGGTTCATAAGGGTAGCTAATCCTTGTGAACCCAAGAGATGCCTTGCAAGGTCCTCTCCCTGTTTGCTAGGGTTCCCCGCGCATTGCATTCCTCTTCTAAAGAATTTTGTTTAAGGCTCCGATGCAAGGGGTCCTTTTTGGGATCCTCCTGATAGAGGGCCCTTTTTAGGATCCTCCCGATAGAGGGTCCTCTTTAGGATCCTGGTGCATGGGGTCTTTTTTAGGATCCTTTTGTTAGAGGGTCCTTTTTAGGATCCTCCTGTTGCAAGGGGTCCTTTTTAGGATCCTCCTGTTAGAGGGTCCTTTTTAGGATCCTCCTTTTTAAGAGTCCTTTTTAGGTTCCTCTTGTTAGAGGGTCCTTTTCTTTTGCTTGCTATCTGTCTTTGCCCCCTGTCCTGCCCCCCAAGTGTTTGGTGAAATTTAATTCGGCAGGCACTTTGGCTGATGCTCGCATAGAGAAGAAAAATAACACGTGAAGTTGCAAACAGTTTCATTCATAGCATGTGGTTTACAACGACATATTTAAAGAAGGGTTACATCTAATTGGGAGGTTACCTAGGTAGCCTCTTTCATTCTTACTCACTAAGATAACATAATAAGGAACAAACTAAACATAGGTCCTCTTTGCACCGGGTGCCAAATCCTCACTGGTAGCATTTCTCGAGGTGTTCCGCAACTCGTGGGTCCAACTTGCGTGGGTCGCGCCTTCATACACAACCATTGCCATCAGCACCGATGGTTTTGTGGCTATGCAGAGGGACATGTTATAGCATTCCCTCGCTTCCTTCTGCTCCCCTTTCATGCATGCTACTCCCCCAGGGGTTGGGAATTTCATGGCTAGGTGATACACAGAAGTTATCGCCTTCAATTCTCTCAGGGAGGGTCTCCCTAATACCGTGTTGAAGGCTGAGGCGCAATCTACCACAACAAAGTTTGCCATTATGGTGGTTTGCTTGAGTTGTTCACCCATGGTGAGGGCTAATTCAATTGCAACTAGGGGCTGTGTCAAGTCCCCTGTGAACCCGTAAAGGGAGGAATTGCAAGGTTTCAGGTGTCAGACGCTCAGTCCCATCTTCTCCAAAGCGGGGTGATGCAGGATGTCCACAGAGCTTCCATTATCCACTAGGACTCGATGTACTCTTATGTTCGTAAGCTGGACAGTTAGCACCAGGGGGTCATTATGAGGGAAATGCACCCCCTGTGCGTCCTCTTCAGTGAAAGTTATTGAGTCATTTTCGCCCTTGAAACTCTTCGGGGGCGTTGCTCCAAACTTAAGATGCACGGTGGTGGACTTTGTCTGGCCTCCTTGGCATATTTGTCTCGTCCCTTCCTTGAATCGCCTCCGAATCCTGGTCCTCCAAAGATGGTCCTAACCTCTCCTTGTACTTCTGGGGCCACCTCTCGCGCCCGCGGCGGGGACACTCGTTCTTCTGGCCTCTGGTTCTCCTTGTGCACATATCTGCCCAAATGGCCCCTGCGGATGAGCTCCTCGATTTCCACCTCCAAATGGTTGCATTACGCGGTGGTGTGGCCGACATCCTTGTGATACTGGCAATACCTGCTGGGGTCTCTTTTAGACCGGTCTTTTTTCATTGGCGGGGGCCTTTTGAAAGGAACCTGGTTTTCGTTCGTAACAAAAATATGCTCTCTCACATGGGTGAGGTCAGTGTGAAAGGTGTAGGGGGCCTGTAGGCGCTCCTCAGAGCGTTGATGCTTTCGAGGTCGATCATCTCTCGTTCCCTCATAAACCCCCTTCTTCTTTGCACCGCTCTGGTTTTCTCTGGCTGAAGGTTTCGGGGGCGACGGGCCTTTTCTGGCTTTGAGATTCTCGTGACCATCCTCCACGCGAATGTATTTTTGTGCCCTCTCGTAGAAATCATCCAAGTCTGTGACCTCCCTTTTGAGCATGTTATCCCATAACTTGCTTCCTGGGCGTACTCCAGCTGTGATGGCCATTTTTAGCTCTCGGCAGGTCAGGCTCCCTACTTTAGCTGCTTCCATATTGAACCTGTGAATATAGCTCTTCAGACTCTCGTTTTCTCCTTGCTTCACATTTGCGAGGCTGGTGCCTAGCATCGTGTAGTCTCGCACGGTGTGGTGCTATTGGAGGAATTCATCAAAAAGATGTTGCCAAGATCTGATGGACCCCAGTCTAAGTCTTTCGAACCATTTGTACGCAGGTCCTTTTAAGGTGACAGCGAAGCAATGACATCTCGTGCCACTGCCAATTCCCCTCAGCTTCATCAGGTCGTTAAATGTATATAGATGGTATTTTGGATCTGTGCTTTTTTCGTAGGGGGTCATATGGGGCTCCTTAAAATTGGCAGGGAGCCGGATGGCTTGGATCTCCCTTACGAAGGGTGACTCATGGTCGAACTCTTCCTCAATAGCTTGACCTCTAGAGGCGGTGACGATCTTGCTTCGCAGGCTCCTCATTTCTGTGTCCAGGTCCTGCCTCCTCCTGCTTAGGGAGTCCCTTAAAGCGGATGGGTTAAGATCCCCCTCTCCTTTGCCCTCTCGAGGCGCCATAGGGGGCGTGGCCTTTTTATCCGCCCTCTTCTTATTGAGCTCCTCCCGTAAATCTGAGGGTGCCCTCTTTGAGGTGACCTCGTCATCGTTGTGAGGGGCAGCATTGGTCTTCGGCTCTGGCTTCTGGGCCTGCTTCGGTGGTTCAGGATGTTCTCGTTGCTTCGTTCGGGGGGTGTTACTAATGGAATGTCGATTCCTCCCATCATCTACCGGGACGGTGGTCTCTGCCCCTCCTTACCTTTCTCTTTTCTCTTGGGCAGGGTCACGCTTGACTTACCTCGCAACAGGCCATTCAACACCTCTTGCATATTCTCCAGGGTGGTTTCCAACCTTTGGTTCTTACGGTCCAGCTCACGTATTCCCTCTTCGTAGAACCGAGATTTAGAACTCGAGCTCACGGAATGGACCCGGGGATGTTTATCATGCCTATGCGTCGAGGGGCCCGGGTCCTGCCGGCCGGAGTTCGGTGCTTGTGGTGGTTTAGGGAGCGGGAATTCGCTGGCATTCCCTGGTGGTGCCCTTGGAGGACTCTCTCCGGGCGGGATGGCCGGTGAAGAGACCTCTCTATCACCTTCATGAACCTCAGGGTCCCTTGGGGGCTCCACATCTCTGGGTGGAGGAGGATCCTTCATGGAGGCCTTCAGCTGGACTCCGTTAAGGTGGACCTCCACCTCTCATGGCTCCCTGAGTCGCTTTGAATGTCACGACATTTCTTCTTGTTGGAAGTAATGATCGAATAGTAGATTGGTAGTTAGTTTTCCACAGACGGCGCCAAACTGTTGACGGTGAGAACTCGTCAACTAAGTTAAGTTAGAAAAATTGCAAAGTAAAGATTATCAAAAGAAAAGTTTTAGAAATCTAAGTATAAACTCCAAGAACAATTGCAGAAGAAAAATGGTGAACTCAGTTTGTATTCACTATGGTGCACTGCTACAGTAATTTTTCCAACCCCCTTCAAAGAAGAAGAGGGGTTCCCTTTATAGGGGGCTCTAATGGCCCCTGATACATTGTGGTCCATGGGACCAACCTGTACACAAGTACATTGTCAGGAGAGTGGTATCAGATGTAGTGGTGTTGGGAGAGTGGTGGTCGGCTCTGGTGTGTGTCAGGGACGTGGTGGTGGTGTTGCCATTCCTCGTACTACTCCCAACCGCCATTACTTGTCAGGTACAGGTGTCAGGTTTGTCCCTTGATCCTTGCAGGCACGCACGTACCCCTTTAGAGGTACCATGTTCGTATTCTTTTTGTCTCTTGTGGGCCACCTTGAACACTGGCACCATGCACGCGAGGCCTTTGGACGAGACCCATTGGGGCGAGGCCGCCATATACGCGAGGCCCTTTGGACGAGGCCCTTGGGGGTGAGGCCACTATGCATGTGTGGCCCTTTGGACGAGGCCCTTGGGGGCGAGGCCACTATGCATGTGTAGTCCTTGGGCGAGGCCCTTGGGGGCGGGCCACTAGACGTGCGTAGTCCTTGGGCGAGGCCCTTGGGGGTGAGGCCACTATGCGTGCAGATCCGATGGTGTCCCGCGGCCAACGCGCACGGGTCTAGTGGTGTCGCGCAGCCAGCGCATGAAGATCTGGTGGTGTCACGCGGTCAGCGCGCGTGGATCTGGTGGTGTCGCGCGGTCAGCGCTCGTAGACCCTTGGTGGCACGCGAGGGGCTCTTTGCGGGGCTAGGCCTCGCTGGGTGTATGGGGGTTCAACACGCTGAGGACCTCCATCAAGATGCACTGGTGTTGGGCATGCCGGGAATAGCCTCGCGTGCCTCCTTACGAGAAGATGATCCCCCATGGGGTTCGCGGCCGAAGTAGGTGTCTAGTCATTTGGGGGACCTTGGCACGTGCTTTGGGTCTTTCACCAGCATGGAGTTTTGAGCATCCACATCTAGTCTAAAGGCTAGTTACATAGAGCGAGGGCTATAAGCTCAGGTGACTGATACGTCACATGGATAGGAAGGCGTGGGACCTCAAAGATAGACTTATTAGTCATCTCCTTAGAGATAGACTTATCAGTCATTTATACGGAGATAGACTGAGATGGACTTAATAGTCATCTACACAGAGATAGACTTATCAGTCATCTATAAAGAGATGGACTTATCAGTAATCTACACAGAGATAGACTTATCAGTCATGTATACAAAGATGGACTTATCAGTCATCTACATAGAGATAGACTTATCAGTCACATACTCAGAGATAGACTTATTAGTCATCTATACAGAGGTAGACTTATCAGTTATCTACAAAGAGATAGACTTATTAGTCATCTATACAAAGTATGACTTATTAGTCGTCTACCTCAGAGAGACTTATCAGTCATCTACCTCAGAGAGAGAGAGAGAGACTTAATAATCATCTACTTAGAGAGTAGGACTCCACAAACATTTATTTGTACCTACTTGCATGCATGAGTAGGGTTATTACGATCAGGCATGCCTATTATGATTTAGTGACATGTTATTACCTGTTTATGAGCATTTTAAAGTTTTCTTTTTGAGCTTCGGCTCACGGGTGCTATGTGATGCAGGTAAAGGAAAATGAAAGATGGACCATCCTTGAGTTTGAGAGCTTAGGTAACAATGTGTACATATGCGGTTAGTCGACCGCCACGGCTGAGGGTTTAAAGAGGAACTAGTGTTAAACCCTATTTTTCTGCATAGGTTGGCTGGTTGTAAATATTTTATTGTAATTAGCCTTTAAATTATGTTTTTTGGATCCCAATGTATACAGTAAACGTTTTTGTGAAACGTTGTATCTTTGACCAAAATTTTTAACCCTAAATCGTTAATCACACTTAGTTACATGATTATGACCAAATGTCTTGGTTAGCGAGTTTAGCACTGTTTAAAATGCACAACGTAACGGTCCCTATGTAGCAGTACATTACAAACTTGGTATCAGAGCGAGCCAAGGTTAAGGGTTCCTATAGACAAGCTGGGCATGTACCCTTGTCACTAAAGACAAGCTTCACTCAGGGTATTGTAACTATTTATGTGGTTATGTGCTTAACTGCTTAAATAGAATGTAAATGCTTTACCTGCATATTGTATTAGGGAGCATGAGATTCTGATAGAGCTAGTCTCTTTATTATTGATATGAATATATGATTACCTGCTAAGTGAATATATAAATGTGTTATTGGCATGCTGGAGTTGGAGGCATGGTATGTATGTTGGAAGAGCAGGGGTTATGATTGATGAATGAATGCCATGGGCATGTTTTTAACATTGCAGTGGTTTATGAATGTAGTGTGGTAAGATTGTTCCCGTGGGGAAGGCTTTTAAATATGCTTATCAAGTTTAATGGGTCAAGTTATTGCCTGCAGATTCAATCAGCAGGTATGTATCCAAAGCAGATAATGAGACCCAGTGGTGGTTATAATGAGGCTGGGAATTACAGCGAGGGTTTGAGTTCTTCACCTACCCCTCAGAATTTCCAGCAGGTGTTTATAGATATGTAATTAAGATTGCAAAGGCAAGAGGAAGAGAATAGGTGTTTTAAACAGCAGCAAGTTTTGTCAGGGAACACCTCTTCCTTTGCTATGCTAGGAGTGGCACTAGTATTGGCTCAGCCTAGGGTTGAGAACATGTGGGAATTTCTTTGTGGAAGATTCCAAGAGTATTACCCTCCAATCTTTGAGGGAGGCCTAGATCCATTCAGAGCTGAGCAATGGATGGGCATGATCAATTCCATCCTCGACAATATGGGGGTGGTAGGTCACGATTGGGTGATCTGTGCTACATATGTATTGCGAGATGATGCCCAGACGTGGTGGGAAGTAGAATCCCATGCACGAGATACAGTTGTGATGGACTGGAAAGAATTTAGGTAGTTGTTTAATGAAAGATATTACTGTGATGCAGTCAAGACTGCTAAGATGAATGAGTTTCTAAACTTAGTTCAAGGAAATGAAATAGTAACAGAGTATGTTAATAGATTCGTTTGGTTGGCCAAGTTTGCTTTTGATATGGTACCCATGGATGTAGCTCAGAAGGAAAGGTTTATCCAGGGATTGAAACCAGAATAGTTTAGGGCATTAGAGTTGCCCCAGTGTATGAAATCTCTACCTACACTCTTGTTGGTTAGAGCACAAGAAATCAAATTGAGAAGGAGGAAGCCGGAGAGCACAGAGCTTAGACATTGATACCTCAATTTAATGGATTGAGCTAGAACAAGGATTGGAAAGTCTACCCAGAATGCACTCGGTGAGAAAGAGTCTGATTATCCATTCATTATCTGAATATCACGTATATCCGATTTATAAAGATCTTTTCATCTAATTAAATAATCTTTATTTAATTAAAATATAATTCAAATTAAAACTGATTAGATATTTTGTTTAATTATATATTAAAATCATATTTAAAATAGAATAATTAAATAACTAATCAAAAAAAAGTATTTGAAATTAAAAATTCAAATCCCAGGGATAAAACCCTGATGCTAGGCGCCACACACTGTACTACACTGTCTGTCGCCCAGCCTTATTAGGGCTGCCCTAATTTTCTCATTTGTTATTTTATCAACTTTTAAGACAAGATATTTATTCCAACATAAATATTAGTTAATTTAAAATTAACTTTGTCTTAAAATATCAGTTTTAAATTAAATAAATAAATATCATATTATAAATAAGATATTTATTATTTTCTCTCTTTATATTAATCCAAACACGATAATATTAATTTTAACCTATAGTTTTTCAAAATAAATACTATATAGTTACAAAAATAAATTAATTCACAATTAATCAATTACCCGTAATTATCAAATAATTATTTCCTTCGCCTGGAAAATTAATTCATTTGCAATTTAGTCATTTCTCTTAACAAATCATTATTTTTGACATCCTTACCATAGACAGTGTAGGACAGAGGTGATCTGAGGACCATGGACCTATAATATGAAGCTCCAATAAACTAGATTATTAATTAAACTCTTTAATCTAATAATCTTATTTATTAATTTCATGATTACTTCACTATAAATATGGAATTGCACTCCAAGTATTTATAGAATTATATTATAGAGTTTTCTATAGTAGTCCATTGATATAATCAATATATGTAGATTTGTCATCTATTTATTGGTTCATTAATTAGAGCTGGTCAAAAATACCATTTTACCCTTCTAATTACCTCTTGATCGTTAAGTATCATTAATTCACTAGTGAATAATTAATCTATAATATAATTATAGATTTGAGTTCAATAACCATTCAGTTCCATAATCAACCCTTAAGGGAACCAATATTCGATCCGTTAGGAATGCATGGATTCCAATATAGTAATTCATGTTCCCAGCCATCCATGATATTGAATCTCCAAAACAAAATTCCTTAGTCTCATTATTCTAACAGACCTTAACGAGTGAATCAAAAGATCCAATATACATTAACAAGAGTTCATGAATACTCAAAATTTAGAGTGATCTACAAATGATCATCAATTATGATAAGAATTAAATCCTTACATCAAACGTCAAGTTTATAAAGATAATTAATTCTCATCAGTCTTGTCATATATAATCTCTATTATATACAACACATTTCCTAAGATGTCTATCCACATCAGTAATCCAAATCTAGATTACTTGCATCTCGTATGCTTAGCATACCGTACCAATAATCATTCATTAAAGATTCCTTACTTTAATATGTTACTGACTATTTTATTCATTATATATGATCTTAATTCTCTCGTACTAGTACAAGATCATATTCTCATGAATGAATAGGGAATTTTCATGATATTATTATATAATTAATTCAAATAATAATTATAACATTCAAATATAATAAAATTGTACTTTTATTTAAAACCAATAAAATGTCTTTATATTCTTTTAGGGCATTAATCCTCACAATCTCCCATTTTACCTCAAAGCAAGTGAGGCATTTCCCTTAATCCCATATTGCGCACGTTACCCATGAACGACTTTGCTGGAAGTGTCTTGGTTAATGGGTTGGCCAAGTTCTGATCCGACGCTATCTTCATAACAGTCACATTACCTCGTTGTACAATCTCTCTTACCAGATGGTACTTCCTTTCTATATGCTTCCCTCTCTTGTGGCTTCTAGGTTTTTTGGAATCAGCTACTACTCCACTGTTGTAACAGTATAGGATTAGTGGTTATCCATATCTAGAACAACTTAGAGATCAGTGTAGAACATCCTTAACGAAACTGCTTCCTTAGCTGCTTCACAAGTCGCTATGTATTCAACTTCCATGGTTATATTAGATATTCTAGATTGCTTAATGCTCATCCAAACCACAACTCCTCCACCAAGAGTGAACACTGACCCATATGTCTATTTTTGACTGTCTTTGTCTGATTGGAAATCAGAATCAGTGTCTCCAGTAGGGTTTAGCTCACCCCCTGAATATACCAGCTTATAGTCTCTTGTTCCACTAAGATACTTGAGAATGTGCTTTACTGCAATCCAGTGTTCCCAACAAGGGTTTGATTGATAACGACTTACAATCCCAACTGCATAGTATATGTCAGGCCTAGTACACAACATAGTATACATCAGACTCCCAACTACTAAAGCATATGGATACTTTCTCATATCCTCTTCCTCCTGAGGTGTCTTGGGACATTGTTACTTGGAGAGAGCAACTCCATGTCTAGTCGGTAATTGACCTTTCTTAGAATTCTCCATAGAGAATCTTTCAAGCACCTCATCTATATAATTAGCCTGAGAAAGTGCCAAGAGCATGTTCTTCCTATCCCTTAGGATTTGGATTCCCATAATGTAGCTCGCCTCGCCCAAATCTTTCATTTGGAACTTTTTAGCTAACCATTTCTTTATGTTTGACAATGTCTCTACATTGGTCCCAATGTGCAAAATGTCATCAACGTAAAGAACTAAAAAACCACCTCTTTTCCTTTGATATATTTATACACACATGCTTCGTCGACATTCTATTCGAAGCCATATGTTTTAATTGTTTCATCAAAAGTGATATTCCAAGATCTAGATGCTTGCTTTAATCCATAAATGGATTTCAGCAACACGCACACCTTTTTTTTCTTCCCCATTCTTTATGAACCCTTCTGGTTGTACCATATAGATACTTTCATCATGATAGCCATTCAGAAATCTTGTCTTGACGTCCATGTGCCATATCTTATAATCATTGGCAGTCGCTATGGATAAGAGGATATGAATGGATTTGAGCATGGCCACAGGAGAAAATGTTTCTTCATAATCAACACCTTCTCTCTAAGTGTAACCATTGGCTACAAGCCTCGCTTTGAAAGTCTCTAATATCCCATCAACACCTCTTTTCTTCTTGTATATCCACTTACACCATATGGGCCTGACATCTTCAGGTGGATCCACAAGTTCTCAGACAGAATTGGAGTACATTGATTCCATTTCTTGGTTCATGGCTTTTTGCCATTTCTCCTTTTCAGGATAATCCATTGCCTCTTGAAGGTTAATGGATCGTCCTTGTCTGTATAAAAAACAAGGACATTGGCCTCATGTTCGTAGCGAACAGGATGTCTCACAATCCTCCAACTACGACGTTGCACCGGGGTTTCTTTTCCAGGAATCATGGTTTCCTGGGTTTGTCGTTATCATTTAATGATGAAGATGATTATCATGGAATCTTATCAGTTGTGATTTCCTCCAATACTATATTGCTCCGAGGTTTATAGTTATTCATATAGTCATGTTCAAGGAAGGTCACATTTGTTGAAACAAGTACCTTTTGATCCTTGGGAATATAGAAATAACCTCCTCTTGTTTCTGTAGCGTAGCCAACAAAAATGCACACTTCCGACCTTAATTCAAGTTTCCCTGATCTAGGTCTAAGAACATGAGCAGGACAGCCCCAAATGCGGAAATGGTGCAAACTAAGTTTGTTTCCATTCCACAGTTCCAATGGCATTTTGCTAATGGTCTTAGATGGGATTACATTCAAAATGTATGTTCCTGTTTGAAGTGCATATCCCCAGAATGAGAGAGGAAGTGAAGAGTAGCTTAACATTGATCTGACCATGTCCAACAAGGTCCTGTTTCTTTTATCAGAAACACCATTTTGCTGTGGCATTCCTGGTGATGTGAGTTGGGATAGAATACCATGCTCCAGCAAGAAATCTTTGAATTCTAAATCCAAATGTTCTCCACCTCGATCAAATTGAAGTGTCTTTAGAGTCTTACCTAACCGCTTCTCAGCCTCAGCTTTGAATTCTTGAAACTTACCAAAGGTTTCAGATTTCCTATGAATTAGGTAAGTATGACCATATCTTGAGTAATCGTCAATAAAAGTGACGAAATACTCATACCCACCTCTTGCTTGTACATTGATTGGACCACAAACATCGCTATGTACAAGCTCCAAATGTTCTTTGGCTCTATTGCCTTTTGCTGAGAAAGGACATTTGATCATTTTAGTTTCTATTCAAGATTCACAAATGAGAAGAGTTCCAACTCTTAGTTATCTCAAATGTACATATTTTGTTAATCGGTTTATCCTATCTAGACCTATATGACCATGTATAAGATGCCAAAGATATGTGTTATCCTCGTTTGAAACTTTTTGTCTTTTGTTACCTTGCGGTTTTGCTGCTTTAAATAATTCTGAATTGCTGGGCGTTCGTTCATTTGGTTTGAGCATATACAGTCCGTTATTATATTCTGCTTGACATATTTTGAAACCATTCTTTGAAATAACAAATGCATTATTGCTAAAAGAAATATAAAAAAACTATTCATGCAACATAGATAAATAAACTAAGTTGCTAGAAAATCTTAGAATAAAATAAACATTGTTCAAAACTAAATAATTGTTCCCAAAAATTAAACAGACTGTTCCCTTTGCTATTGCTGAAACTAGCACTCCACTTCCAACTTGCATGGTAACCTCGCCATCTGCCAGCTCCCTTGATGACTCAAGTATTTGCACGGAAGAACAAACATGGTTAGTGGCTCCTGAATCTAAAACCCAGGATGACATATCATCTTCCACTACACAAGCTTCAAGTCCAAGTAAATCATATTTACCTTTCTTTTTTAGCTCAGAGAGATACTTCTTGCAATTTCTCTTCCAGTGACCTTCAACTTCATAGTGGTGTAAAGAACGCCCTAGACTAATACTTACAAAACATTCGCATAACATAGTTTTTAAAAGAATACCATTCATTATCAAAGTCTCAGTGGGGACTTGCTTAAAACCATGCAAGTTGGCGCCATAAGTTTTAAAAGAAAACATAGATTTTTATGCAAAGTTGAAAGAAACACAAAAATTAAATATCTGAGTCCCACTGATAATATAGGAAAGTCTCTTAAAAACAAAACATAATTTAAATGGCGTTCTACGATGATCGTTTTTCCGTCCATAGGATTACCCCACGCCATACACCCCCTGATGATAGAACTCCTCACGTCACCACGCGTGCCATAAAGAAATCCTATTTTCTACCTGGAAGGAGAGTAAGGGGGGTGAGCTAAAAGCCCAGTAAGGAAGTACAAACAATTAAGCAAGTAAGAATACAACAAAAACAAACACTAACGTTCATCTAAAACATCATGGTATATCATAACATAATCGTAACATATCATCATATCATAAAATAATCGTAACATATCATCATATCATAACATAATCGTAACATATCATCATATCACAAACATACAGCATACATGATGAGCATGGATCGCTAGTTGTCCATGTCACCCTATGAGGTAAACAGGAGATCTCTAGGCCTTGAATAACCTCGGCGCGTCCACCCTAGGAGTTACGTCTCAATGTCCTTAGTAACTCGTTTGATGTATCTAACATCGTAATCTGCTTGATGTATCTAACATCGTATTCTGTTTGATGTATCTAACATCGTAACTGGTTTGATGTATCTAACATCCATACACATATCACATTCAACATATCATCACGTTATGGCATTCATAATTCATAACAATTCATTCGTACAACAGTCTTACCATTCATAGCATAAAATCATAGAATCTATCTAACTTCCTTACCTCAGGTCCAAGCTAAGAAATTTCACAATCTTTCAACGAGCCTATATCATAATCAAAATAACATTTCTTAGGTTCATAAAATTACTATTTTGCCCTTCCATAAACTCATGTGTGCATGGGCCATGCACACATAATAACCGTTACACATAACATGCAATAATTCTTAACTACACATAAAGCCATAAAAGAATAATGCTCGTTTTACTTATTTTACATTCATGATCTTTTATAAAAACCACATAGTTGAATAATAAACATAATTTTGGACGTAAAAGTGGAGTTGCATGTAACATTCATACGTGGGAACACTACGTAATAGAGACGTTTTCAAAAACGATAATTCTACATTTCTTACTTTTATTATTTTAAAATCAATAGACATATTACATGCTTTATTGTTCTTAAAATTTCTAAGTTGATTAAATTTCTCAAAACATTATTTTATTTTATAAAATTATTTTATTTTAGCTTAAAAATAAAATATGTGAAAATTTCATTTATTAATCTCAAATTACAAAGAATTAACCAAAAAGCTGGATTTGATTAAAATACCTATTTTTAATATGTTTCTTTAGAAAAATAAATTTTATCATTGTGTTACATAAATGTTGTGAGAAAATATATTTTTAAGTGTGGAAAAATATATTTTTATTTAAATTATTTAAGACTTAGTTTTATATAACATAAATCCATGTGACAATTAAATAACCATTTTTAACCTTTTTAAAACAAACTTTCAGGCACCATTTATTTTTTTAAAAAATCACAAATAAATAGAATCTAAATATTTTTCTCAATCAAAATAAAAGAAAATCATAACTTATCAAAATATGCATTCATACCATTAAAAATACCATTTTTCAATATTACCATAACTTAGGAAAATAATTTGTTCCAAAAACTCATCAAATTCATTTTAGTGAAACTCACTTCACATTTTCTTACAAAAATTCCAGCAACTATTTTTATCTTTAAAAAATCACCATATTCAATTTAAAAACTCATATTTTCTCAAAAATTCAATAAAAATTCTGTAGGTAATTATTTGAGTAAAATATCATTTTAATGGGATTTAAAATACCCCTTTTAATTTCATAAAAATATCATAACATGAAGGACATTACTTATGCATGCAAATCATTTTTTTATCAAACTTTTACCCAATTATTTACAAAAATCAGCAAGCTTAATTTCTCATGAGATTCATCTTTTATCCCAAAATTTCACATAAAATCATACATGTCCAAAATATCATCATACTCTTGTTATATACATAATTCTAAGAATATTACTAACCTATTCACATGAAGTCTTATAAAACCAATTTTTCTATTCCATTGAATCTACACATGAAATCCAACAACAATAACCATGGCAATAACATACATAAATTCATAACACCATATCTCATGAACATGCCTTTATAACAATCCTAACATATTTCTCATCATATTTCTAAAATCATCATTTACCATTTTACATAAATCAAGGATTAAAAAAGATAACCATAGCAATATAAACATAACATATATCCTCATTATAAACCCTATCAAATCCATTCCCTCAATCATACCCATGAACCCTTTTTAAACAAATCATATTCTCTTAAAAATACAAATCATAATCATCAATCCTACAATAATCAACCATTAGCATCACCATAAAAACCTCAAAGATGAACCCATCAAAACCAATATATAGGCTAAGACAGACCATTACCTCTCTTGATTGTAAAATCAAGAACACAATAGCAAGAAAACCTCTTGTCACCTATAGATGACTTCCAAACACCATACACCCAAAGAAAGAAACCACAAAATCAACCTTAGATTAGAGAAGAGGAGAAGATCCAAATGCACATATGTGAAACACTAGTTGATAGATTCTTACCTAGGGTTCGAAACCCTCTTCTTCTTCTTCTCCTTCTCTTTCTGTTCTTCTTCTTCTTCTTCTCTAGAAAAATATGGCAGCCCTTCCTTTCTCTCTCTCTAGCTCGCCACCCTCTCTCTCTCTATTCTCTCTCTAGGTCACGGCACAAGCTTGCAAAATGGCCTCTCTTCCTTATTTTCTTTCCTTTTAATCATAATTCCCTCATAAAGCCTCACCAAAATAAATGGTAAGTTTCCCAATCCACTCACCTAATTCAGCCTACAAATCCCTTACAATAAAGAGTATTTTAATTGAATAAAATGTCAAAATTCTCTTACCCATAATAGCTATCCTCTTCCAATTTAACTTTATTCTCTTAAAAGAAAACTGGAAAAAAATATCAATCAATCCCCTAATATCCTTCACGCCACCTACTTGCCCTTTTCTTCCATTTTATTTATTTTTCTATCAATTAAATAAAACTACACAAAATTAACAAATAAAAGGCAATTATAAAATGTGTAGAAAATCCACACATGTGCACCTTATTACCATGTACTAGCACACACTAAAACACTAGAGTGCATCACTATCTACCATGCACCTTAGTACATTCAACCATAACTCACATAATTACCTCAATTGTCACACTTATTTAAAATGTAACACTAATAGTAAAATAAACATGTTACACAATTAATCACTTATTAAATTAATTAACCAAACAAGCAATTAACAAATTTAAATTCAAAAGATTATACCAAAAAATTCTAACAATTAAATAAAATAATAAACAATCAAATAAAACAACAACATTTAAATAAAACAATTCATCACACTTAACATTTAAATAAAATAATTCACAAAAATTTAAATAATCTAAAAAAAAAATTTGGTGCACTACAAGTGGAAACATTTTCCTTTTGCTTCTTTCTTCTTGGAGTTGTTGTCAAATTTGTTCTCCTTGGCTTTTGGTGCCTTCTTGCCTTTATTGGACTTTTTTCCCTTTCCCTTGTCCTTATTATTGTTCTTCTTTATTTTCTTGGATTTCTCCTCAAAGTTTGAATATTTCTCCTCTACCATATTTGCTTCACTCTCTTTAGTAATGGATTTGTTATGAGACTCAAATGTCTGTAGTTCATTCAACAGCTGGGTCATGTTGAATTCCAACTTATTCATAATATAGTTAGTGGTGAATGCAGAAAAGACAAGAGTGAGCAATTCTGGTACGATGCTTACTTGTATACGCTCATCAATAATGGCCCTATGTATTTCTGCTTTCTGCATCACATTAATCATGTGTAAAACATGTTCACATACAGAAACACCTTTCTTCATCTTAGTAGTCATGTAGGTTCTAGTTGACTAATGTCTACTTTGATCAGATTGCTGCCCAAACATGGCCTGCAAAGAATCCATTATTTCAAACGCAGTTTCCATGGTTTCATGCTTTGTTCTCAGAACATCATTCATGCTCACAAGCTTGTAACACAAGCATGTAACACTTTGCCTTCTTATTGGATTGAATCCAGGCAACATACTTTTCCCAAACATTCTTTGGAGCAGTGGCAATGGGCACTTCAAGACATTCCTCAATCGTGACAAATTTTTGGTTCTCACATATTAACATAAGATTTAAATTTGATTTCCCTTTCATAAAATTACCACCATTAAGTTTTTCAAGTGATAGTAAAGCGATTATTGGATTTCCATCGTTTGACATTACTGAAATAAATAAATAAAAAACATTAATATTATCATTTGTTTAAATATCAATGTTTTGGAAAGTAAACATGATGCATGAATGCAACAATTAAAATACATAAATTAACATTTACTTTTCCACGATAAAACTACCCAACAAATAAAGTGTCGCTTTAGGGTCGGTCAAGTTAAATTTAGATAGATTATAAGACAATCTTATCTTTATTATTTAAAACTTAAAATAACTCTTTATTTTCTCTTTTAAATATAAAGTTCCGCTGGTTTGGTCAAGTTTCAATTATCTACTGCAAAACCTTAATTACATCTTTGTAAGTGTAACCCATTATTTCTGATTTCATGACTTAACTTAGAGAGTGTCGCCTTAGGGTCGGTCAAGTCTAAAATACATCACATCCTCCTATCTTCGTAAGAAGCCAACCTTGGTATTGATATGTCTAGAAACCTTCCTTAGGAGGACGGAAACAAAGCCACCTCGAGGCCCTATTCATATCTCACGGTGTTGAACTAATAATGGATACCATATGTCACATTGAGATGTTCACCTTCTCCCACTTACTATTTTAGATTAAATGCGTTTTATTAAACTAATCAATTAATTCCAAATTAATTACTAGTTTATTAATAACCCTATGAATGTAACTAATTACAAAAATAGTAATTATAAAAGAGTTTGTTTTTATAATTAATGTGATCTAAATAATTACCCATTACATTCATCTAACTTTACTAAAACACTTTTTACATAAAGTTGGTTATCTTAAAGGCCTATAAAATCTATTGCCTTTATTATGGTTTGAGTTACCAAGTTTTAACTAATTTAATACTTATTAGTTTACATGCAATTGATTTCACCAAAAACAATTCATATAAAAAAATAGGACAATCCTAGATAATAATGTTTCTAAAAGATGCATGATTAATGAGAAACTGTGTGGGGTTTCATTAATGGCATGTAATTGACTAACGCATGATCATGTTATTGATCAAACATCAATGAATGTTTATTTAAATAAATAAAATAAATAAATAGACAATAAATTACGAACCAAGTACTGTGGATGCCAAAAATTAACCAAGGAAAAAACCTTTGGTCCCTAGTTAGACTACGTGGTTAAAGGTCGGGTATTCATGTTATTGGGCTCCGACCTATGGGTCTTGTGAATATGGAATAATTTATCTTAAAGCTTTCCTCGATGGAAGTATGGAAATTATAGGTGAACATTTCCCTAGGCCAATGGCCTCGCGCCTTCAAGGTGTTTCGCGCCTCGGATAGGTCTCATGCCTAGAAGGGTGTCTCGCACCATGCCACGCCGAACTTTGCGCAGCGAGACACCCTAGGCGTCGCCCAACCTCACGTAGTGAGGCGCTCCATGCCTCGCTCAGCCTCACATAGCGAGGCGCCCCAGTCTTCGCCCTGCATTGCGTAGCGAGGTGCTCCATGCCTCGGCCAGCCTCGCCCTGCCGTGCCCAGCCTTGCACAGCGAGGTGCTCTAGGCCTCGCCCTGCCTCGCCCAGTCTCACACAGTGAGGCACACCAAGCCTCACCCAGCCTTGCATAGCGAGGCGCTCCAGGCCTCGCGCAGCGAGACTCTCCATGTGTAATGCCCCAAATTTCCTAATAAGGTTGAGGACCTTGATTAGCAGTCCGGGAGGGCCATAATTGATTTATTATGCTATTTAATGACAATATTCATGTTTAGGTGTATTAAATACGCATGTGAACCCATTTGTGGTTGATTGGGTGATTTCCATATTTTGGCCATTTCGGGCATTTTTGGCATATATGTGAAATGGGCGTGGTGCTTTGTTATTATTTGGTTATGCCAGGGTTACCCATCACAAGACGATCCTAGGAGGTAAGCTAGTGGGAAAGTCACAACGGGATTTAAGCTTGACTTGGAGTAAGTCAAGGGGTATTTAGAGCATTATCGGGTTACTGGGTAATGGGAATTAATATTTGGTAATAAATTGGGAGTTAGTAAGATCAGGGGGAAATTCTGGAAGTTTTGACTATAATATCCCCGGGGATGTTTTCGGGACCCCGAGCATTAGGTTTTATTGGAAGCTACTTAAGCTTGAAGTAACCTTTTAAGAAAATAAAAAGAACGTTATGTACGTTCTCTCTCCCTAAAAGTTCCCTTTTCGTCTCCCGATCGTATTTTTAAAGATAACTTGAGTTCTAGGACTCGGATTCAAGCGAGGATCGAGGCATAGCAATCCTAAGGAAAATTAGAAGCTTATTAGCCGAAGGATTTAGTTGAAAACAACTCAATCGGAGGTAATTCAAGTTTTAAGTTCTAAGTTTTTAAAGTTTTTAAGCTTGAATTGGATTTTGTGTTTTGATGTGTTTTTCGGTGATCTGAGACTTGGGTTTTGTTGGTTTTGGATCATGGGGATGTTTGGGAACTTTGATTTTGAGTTTGGAGATGTTTGGATATGTTTATGAAAGGATTTTAGATGAAGAAATGGAGGATTTTTGGCAGGGTTCGAGGTTGAGCCGCGACTCTGTCCTTGGGCGCTGCGGCTCAAGCTTGAAGAAGCTGGTGGTTTGGTGCTGATAGGCTATTTGAGTTGCGGCTCTATTGGATAGAACTGAGGCTCTAATTGCTGTCAGAGAGGATTTTTGGGCCTGATTTTTGTGGGATTGCGGCTCTAATGGTTGGGGCTGCGGCTCAAAAGAGGAAAAGTGACCAAAATGGGTTTTTAGTCATGGGAACTCAAACCTTAGGCCTCGGGATCATTCCTACTACCCGGATTGGTGGCGTTTGATTTCTCGGAGGCTAGGTCTTGGTTCTGGGATTGGTTTTAGAACTTGAACTCATTGGATCACCATTTGTGGTTGTGACTAGGTTATCACTAGAGGCTTGGAATCGGGATCGTGCTTGTGGCTTATTTGTTGGTAACCTGTGCTTGGACCGAAGGTAAGAAAACTGCACCCCATATGTGACATGCATGGCTATGTATGATGCATGTTGGATGTTTAAATGTAAACATTGATAGCATAATGAATGCTTATCAATCTTGCTCATTTGCATATGATTATTACTGAGGCATGCTGGATGATTAAGTGTGATGCATGTGATGCACGAGAAACATGTGATTAGGACATGCCATGAATGATGAATATGAGATTGGTCAGAGCTTGAGTCTCTGTGTTTGTGCATGATCATTATTATGCTCACAATTGTTAAGTAAGCATGCTGGATGCCTCATCTTTGGATGTGTGACATATGATATATGTTTGGTAGCAATGCTTACTTGTGCATGGTACTGACTCATTAGTCAGAATTGGCAAATGTGTTAGTATCAACTGTGAAGCTGTGACTCATTAGTCAGGTTCGGCAGTGGTACTGGGCACTGGTCACATTGTGCTGACTCATTAGTCAGGACGACCTTGGCGTGTTCAACGCAAGCCAACAATGATTAGATCTAATCGACTTTCTCCATTGGATGACTCAAAGAGCATTAATGCCGGACCGACCTCAAGTTCGATGAATATTAAAAAGCGCTTGTCTAGCCAAAGGCTAGTCATTTAGAGTCAGGGCCAGCGAGCCTCGTGACTGTTATGTCACATGGCTATGGGCACCGGCCCCACAGTGACGTGCTTGTCAGTCACTCAGTATGGTTTACCAGAACCTCAAGTGAAATTCACTCATCTGATCAGAGCTATGAGCTATGTATGATCATTTTGATCATCATATGCATGGCTTTGGGTGCTGAGCCCCGTAGTGACTTGCTTGTTGGTCACTCAGCATGGTTTACCAGAACCTCAAGTGTTGAGACACTCATCTGATTAGGATTGACTTGATAGTCATCCAATCAGAAGGGCAGGATTTCCTATCCTGAATACCCCAGCATTGTTGGAATTCATTTGCATGCTTGAATAAAGCTATGTTTGCTAGGCATGCCAGATATGATTTGATATCATGATATGACTGTTCATGAGCATATGAGTTTTCTTGCTGGGCTTCGGCTCACGGGTGCTTTGTGGTGCAAATAAAGGCAAAAGGAAGTTGGACCATCCTTGAGTTGGAGAGCTTAGGTGATGACGTGTACATATGCAGCTGCTCGACCAATACTTGGGCGAGGTTTGAAAGAGGAACTAGGGATAAACCCAGTTTTGCCGCTTAGAACAGCCTGTTGTAAATATTTTCTTGTAATAGACTTTGAAATTATATTTTTGGGATCCCAATGTATATAGTAGACGTTCTAATGAAACGTTATATCTTAACCAAAAATTTTCAATCCCTAAACTGCTAATCATACTTAGTTACACGTTTATGGCCAAACGACTCAATTAGCGAGTTTAGCACTGTTTGTAATGTGCACTGTAGCGGTCCCTGGAGTTGGGGCGTTACACCATGCATCGCCATACCTCGTCCACTTGCCACGCACCTGGCACCTTGCGAGACATCACGCCCTCACGCACCCAGGTGGCTCGCAAGACATCACGACCCCACACGCCTAGGCGCCTCGCGACACCAGCGTCGCGCCACCAGCATCTGCCTCGCGCTATGCACCCTCTCAGAGGCTAGCTAGGTGATGGATGCCGAGGAGGTTCGTGCACCCCCGTACACCACGCGGAGCCACAATACCTCATCATCTTTTTCCAAGTATAGTGGCACCTCCTATGGGCAGAAGACACCTCGCCCGCGTGCAAATTGTCCAAGGATCTCTTTGCCATGATGACGGGGCCAGGAAGAGAACCACCCGTAGTAAGGGCTTCATTACCTCACCACGTGCCATATGTCCCTTGCTCCCCAAATAGAGAAAGGGAACTAGTAAGTGTGTCCAACACTTAGAAAATTTTTAGAAGTTGATGGGAGAAGATGTTTTAGGGGAGATGGGAGAAAGACCTTCAAGAACCAAGGACGTGAACAAGTATAAGGTACCTATACGTATATGGATGCAGAATGTACAACCACGAGGAGGACAGAGGCGTGACCCTGACATCTGGATCGTACAAGTAGTGGTGGTATGGATTTGTACAAAGAGTGGAGACACTAACCTCTAGCTATGTACCTGGCCGACACCACCACCTTCATCTCCACTATGACCTGTGCCACAACCCTGACAATGTACCTGTGTACAATCTTGTCCCTTGGGACCACAATGTATTAGGGGCCATTAGAGCCCCAATATAAATAGGCCTTTACCCCTCCAGCAAAGGGGTGGGAAAACTGATTGTGCACTCAGGCTATTGAGTAATATACGAAGGCTTACTCCATTGTTGATCTGTGCTTGACCTTCCCTTAAGCTTATTCTAAGTTATTATCTAAATCTAAATATCTTCATACTTATCTTTGAGTTTTCCGATTTGATTTCGTTGACGAGATTTCACCGTCAACGAGTACTAATGGGTATTTCTAAGATTTACAACCCTTTGAAAAAATTAGAAATAAAATTACAATCTAAGCCTATGTACCTTTCAAGACTTCCAAGAATGCTCCTCCTCTCCGTTAGGCTTTTTTGCTAATCTTTAGGAACTTTGTTTTGCCAAACTTAGTAATTAGAAACAAATTTTTTAATTGAAACTAACTTTTAATTAAATTACCATTTTTGTCATCTTTTCAATTTAGTTGAATTTAAATAATTAAATAATCAAATTCAAATAATTATTTAAACTTAAGATATTAACATATCTTATCCAACTAAAATATATTTTATTTTCTAATAAAATAAAATAAGATAATCAAACTTTTAAATTCAAATAATTTAAAAATTAATTAAATAAAACATATTTTATAACAACTTTAGGATTTAGGGTTTTGGGCACCAAATTGGTGCCCTAAGGCCACCGGCACAAGGAGTCAAAAGCTCGGGATGGGCGGCTGGGCGTGTGCGTGAGGGAGCAGGGGCTCGAGAGCCTGGGTGACGCGTGTAGGAGCTGGGAGCTCGGGGCCTGGCTGCGCGCACGGGTGAGGCAGCCACAGGGCTGGTGCGTGCGGCTGCAGGAGGCTCAGGCCAAGTGTCATGGCTAATGGCTCGGGTTCTCTTGTTTTTCTTTGTGTACATATTTTTCAATTTAAATTTCAAGAAATAAAATTACGAAAAATCTTATGCCCATTATGGCTTACACAAGATCTAGAAAAATAATAAAATTCCTAACCCAATAGCACCATATAATTAACGATCCATCATTCAACCATGCATTCAAAGAACATATCCATCCATTCAATATACATATCAACATACATATAACAAATGCAAGAAACACACACAGTATTTAATACATATATGTATAGACTGCTCTGGTACAATTGTTGGTATTAAATGATCAAATCAAAGGTATGCAACAGAATATAAGGACCAATTTTTATAAATATTAATACCAGCCAGGATCATATACATATATAAATATTAAATCACATACAAATAGATCAGGGATTACCTCTTGTAGCCTATCAAGTGTCCTTGAGTATTTTTGTATAAATCAACGATCTTCCTATCCAATGTTCTGAGATCTCACACCCTAATCTTCTAGACCAATCTTGAAACACACAAGGACGTGTGTGGGCATGTATGATTCAAAAGGTTGATATATGTGACTCCCTAGATGTACTCAACACATGAAATCTAGAGAGTTTTGAGAGAAAGAAGGTTTAGAATAGTTTTGAGGTTTAGAGAAAACGATCGCTTTTGAGAGAGAGTCTGACTATCCATTCATTATGTGAATATCATGTGAGATTTATAAATATCTTTTACTCTAATTAAATAATATTTTTTTAATTAAAATATAATTCAAATTAAAAATGATTTGATATTTTCATTTAATTATCTATATAAATCATATTTGAAAAGAATAATTAAATAATTGATTAAACAAATTTATTTGAAATTCAAAATTCAAATCCCAGGGATAAAACCCCTGGTGATAGGCGCCACACACTGTACTGTACAATGTGTGTCGCCCAGCCCTATTAGGGTTGCCCAAATTTTCTCAAATTTTTTTTTAATAAATTTTTAAGACAAGATATTTATTCCAACATAAAATATCGGTTAAATTAAATTAACTTTATCGTAAAATATCTGTTTTAAATTAAATTAAATAAATATCATATTATAAATAAGATATTTATTAATATTAAGTTTAACCTATAGTTTTTCAAAATAAAAACAATATAGTTAAAAAATTAATTAATTCACAATTAATCGATTACCTATAATTATCAAATAATTATTTCCTTGCCCTTGAAAATTAATTCCTTGCAATTTAGTCCTTTCTCTTAACAAATCATTCTTTTTTACATCCTTACCCTTGACAATGTAGGACAGACGTGATCTGAGGACCATGGACATATAATACGAAGCTCCAATAAACAAGACTATTAATTAAACTCTTTAATCTAATAATCTTATTTATTAATTCCATGATTACTGCACTATAAATATGGAATTGCACTCTAAGTATATATAGCATTTTATTTACAGAGTTTTCTCTAATAGTCCATTGATATAATCAATATATGTAGTTTTGTCCTCCATTTATTGGTTCGTTAATTAGAGATGGTCAAAATTATCATTTTACCCTTCTAATTGCCTCTTGATCCTTAAGTACCACTAATTCACTAGAGAATAATTAATCTATAATCTAATTATAGATTTGAGCTCAATCACTATTCAGTTCTAGAATCAAACCTTAAGGGAACCAATATTTGATCCGTTAAGGGAAGCATGGGTTCCAATATTGTAATTCATGTTCGCAGCCATCCATGATATTGAATCTCCAAAACAAAATTCATTAGCCTCATTATTCTAAAATATCTTAACGAGTGAATCAAAAGATCCAATAAACATATACTAGAGTTCATGAATACTCAGGATATAGACTGATCTACAAATGATCATCTATTATGATAATAATTAAATCTTTACGTCAAATGGCATGTTTATAAAGATAATTAATTCTCATCAGTCCTGTCATATATAATCTCTATTATATACATCACCTTTACTAAGATGTCTATCCACATCACTAATCTGAATCTAGAGTACTTGCGTCTCGTATGATTAGCCAATCATACTAGTAACAATTCATTAAAGATTCCTTACTTTAATATGTTACTGACTATTTTATTCATTATATATGATCTTAATTCTGTCGTACTAATAATTTATCATATTCTCATGAATGAATATGAAATTTTCTTCATATTATTATATAATTAATTTAAACAATAACATTCAAATATAATAAAATTGAACTTTTATTTAAAACCAATAATTTTTTTACATGCTTTTAGGGCATTAATCCTAACACATCTTTCAAGCTTAAAAATATTATTCTAAATTCATAGTTAAAAATATAGGGTTTCATTCTCTTTTAATATTTTTAAAATATAATTTATGTAATATTATATATATACTATATAATATCTTTTTTATTCGGGTTACATTGGGGGGGTTGGAATGATTTCCAACCAGGCCAATTATTAGATTGGTGGTTTGAATATTCATTGGGTTATTCAGGTTGGGTACTTTGCAATTTTTTTGAACAACCCTACTTAAGAATGTCATTACTTTAATCTAGTGTTCCAAACCAGGATTTTATTGATAATGACTAATGTTGACATAATAAAAAACGTAGTACCACTTTTACACACAATGGTGATACTTTTTTTATAAGGAAAACAATCCTTTCAGGTTCTCAAGGCAGTCTGACACTACTTTGCAGGCATCAGTGATAGTTTCCTTTGAATGAAAAGAGGCAACGATTCAATTTTCAATTCAACTGACATCACATCATCTCCAAAAATCATGATGAATTTTTATTTGATGACCTCATCTGCTCGCAGGCAGGTAGTGAGGCTATATATATCTCATGTCTTTTCCCCTTTATTTTACACCTTCAATATTTTTCAAACTCTTTCTCTCTCAAACCCGATGTCGTGTCTCAAAATTTTACTTAGCTAGATAGTAGTAGTACACTACACCAAATACCTCTTTCTATAATACATAATTATAAGCTAATTGGAAAAGTATTATAATAGGTAGCCTAAAAAGTTAGAAAGCGGTAAATTAAAATGGAGGGAAACAAAAAAAAATTGCTGGGTAAAGTTAAAATGGAGGGAAACCCACTCGGTTTCTGCCTAGCCCTATTCTCTCAAAACCCAATCCCTAATGATGCCTCTGCCTCTTTCTCTCACACTTGGTTTCTCAGTTCCCTCTCCATCAATCTTTCTCTCGCTCTCTCTCTCCCAGAGTCTTTCTACCCTCTCTCCGTCGTGCGAGCTGCTGGAGCACACCATGCCAGAGGAGCACTCTCTCCATTCCGTTTAGTCGATGGAGCACACTGGGACGAGTCATGCCGGTACAAGTCACGGTGCACTATCTCCCTCACGCGAGTCATGGCAGTATCTTCCCAGCTGAAGAAAGAACGACTTTGTGAGGTATTTGTTTTTTTCTTATTTACTATTTTTATCATTTAATTTTCTTGTATCTTTTTTCTTCTTATTTACTATTTTTTTAGCAAAGATATATAATGGAATTTGGATTGGAAAATCTGCAGGGATCATGATGAGGCGACCTTTGGTCTTGCAGCTTGACAAGACAAACGAGGGAGCTCAGAAATACGCCAAGTTTCTTCACCTTTGCAAGAGGAGATTCACAAATTTTGGTATGTGGTGTATAACTTAAAAATAAATTTGATTCGTATCTGTTTGTACATGATCAACTTGTTGCTCATTCGTTCTCATGTTGATTTTTAGCTTGATAACTTATGTTTACATGAAACAGGAATTGATGTTCAGTTTTTAAGTTACATAATTATTTTTCCAAAACTTGAGAAGAGAGCTGGCAATTAGGAGTCAGAAAATCTGAGGTCAAATTTAGGTAAAGTTCTCGAAACTTCTGATTTTTATGAATTTGATCCCAGAAACTTGGCCTCTGTTTTTGGGGAAATTTCTCATGCATGCCACTAGAACTGTTGTCTTCATCCATGTTGTGTTGTTTGTCCCCGGCTAAGAAAGATACACATCTGCAATCGAAGTAACAAAGCATTGAATGCTTGTTTTTTGATAAAATGACTCAACGAAACAAAATTAAAAAAGTAAACTTAGGCTTGTTTACTAATAGAATAATAATTTTTGGTAAAATGATTCAACGAAACAAAATTAAAAAAGTAAACTCAGGCTTGTTTACTAATAGATTAACTACGTATTGTCATTTGAAGAGATTACTCTGAAGTTTATTACTGTGAGCGAACACGTAACTGCCAATTAATGTTCTGGGTGATTTTGTTCATTTAAATGATGGATGCATAGACTTTCCGTTTTATTAAGTACTTTGCCTACTTGCAGGATGCTTTGAGAACTTTTTTACTGCAAAAGATTGATAATCTTGCCAAAGGTGATAAGTGCCAAATAACAATGATATCAACTTGGGCAACTGAATTATACTTTGACAAGCTTTTATTCCCCACACCCCTTTCTTTTTTTTTTTGGGTGTGTGTGTGTGCACACATAAAGTTTGGATTTAAGAACTCTGATTTCTCTCTTTATTTTTTTTCCTGCTGCCTAGATGGGTTACAAATTTTTTATCCAAAATGAGATATTATTAAAAAAAAATTGCATAATGACTAAAAGAAGGGAGCAGAAATTTCCCCAAAAGAAAAAGGATTCTAACACAAACAAACCAATAGTACAACTCAGCATAAAAAAACTAACTTATCTGATAGATATGAGTTCCAACTTTGTGAACACAGAATTATACATATTAGCATTTATGGCAGAGCATTTTGATTTTACTTTCCTGTATAATTTATTACTATTTGCTGTTGTTTCAGATAAATTTCAAACTTGATCTTTCCATTTCAGATAAATCGTCTAGTCTTGGAAGATGACACTGCTTTAGATAACCATAGTTCAAAGTACCGATCAATAATAAAAGAGTTCTGTGCTTTTCTATGTGAATGCAAGGATGTGTTGGATGAGGCAACTACAATGAAACTTTTAGAGAGGTAACTATCTATAGGATCCTATGTAAGTTAATCACATTTTTCATAAAAGTATGAAAGCAATAGCAAATTCTTTTCTGTTTTAGTTTAGATGGAAGTTTTGGTTAGTATTTTAGTCGCTTTTATCCGTGGATGCTTACCTCTAACATGACAGGTGTTACGACAGTATGTGTCACTTTTTTTAAACATTAATAATAGTTGTGCATAAGCAGAGCTGTAATTAACTTCTTCTTTTTTTTATTTTTTTTACATAATCACGTAATCTTTTTTATGTTCTTATTTTGATGAAAGAACACTAGAATTAATTATTTAGCAATATGTTGCAGTTATGGCCGGGTTGAAGAGTTGGTGTTTTTTTCCAGTTTAAAGGAGCAGTATGAAATCTTAATTCATCATTTCATAGAGGTGCTTCATCATTCTTTTCTATTCCGCATTTCATTTTTGTGATTGCTGTCATCATAAATCGCATTTACTAATGTTTTATACTAGTTCTGTACTTTAATCCATAAATATACATACACACTTAGTATTGACATCTTCCTCCTTTATTTATTTTTTCTTTTTTTTCTCTTCCAAGTAAATTTATCAACACTTGAAATCTATAAAATATGTTTATGTTCACTTTACGGCTGAGATATACAGGATTATGTTTTTTTTTATTTTCCGTATAGGACTTACTACTTGTTATACTCAAAAACTATTAGAACTATCGTTCTTTTCTATTGAACTTTTCAGTTCACTTCTATATCCTAGGCCAATTTTTTTAAGTTGAAAAATATTTAATTTTATTTTCCTGTATGGATTCTGCCATTAGCAAGGAAAAGCAATGAATGCTACTGGAAGTCATCTGTTTCTTTAGATCTTCAAGTATAGATATCCAAGAATTTCAATTAAAATTGATTTTTACCCTAGATTGTTTAATTTGCTTAAATCTTTGTAACACTTGATTAGAAACAACCAAATATTTTTAATAAATGACCCTGTTATCCCCATTTCCTCAGGGTTTTGGGCCCTCGCCCCGGCCCACGGTCAGAGGGGCCGGTTCGGTATTTGGGCCCAACCCGCGGACTACGGACTGGGCCTGTGTAGAGGGGTCCGGGAAGTACCTCCAGGTTCATGATTCGGCTCGAACGGTCCCGGCACTGTCTGGATTGCCCCGGACCATCGCGGCCATCGCGTCCCGCTCCCGGGCCCAGAATGGTCCGGGCCCGAAGTAAACGCAGCGGGCCCAAGGTAAACTAACCTGGACCGCTTCATCCCCAGGCTATGGGCCGGGCGTCCAGGACACTGAAGCCGCCTCATTTCGCGTGGGTCTTGTCCCCCCACTTTTCACCTGCAGAAAGGGTCTCCTTGGGATTGTCTGCTGGCGTGTCAGGACTGCGCAGCCAAGTACTCTGACCGGTCTTGTCCCCTGAATCTGCCTCGTGATTCGAAGTGGTCAGAGCCAAAGTGCCGTTTTGTCGGGAGAATGCTTGCATCTCAGGGTAACTAATTGGGCCTGAGCTGGTTTGGGTTTGATGTACTATATGCCTTTTTAGCTCGGACCTCTACTAGGAAGGCCCCCTGTACACATATTCCAAATGGGCCCGGGTCAGGCCCGGCCCAAACCTGATGTCCCCCTCATTCTATAAATATAAGTTGTAATGCTCCATAAAAGGAGGGGAGAGAAGGCAGAAACTCTGCTCAAATACAGTTAAGACAACTCCATTGTAAAAGCTTATTCTAGCTCTAATACAGACTTATATACAGACTCGTGGACTAAGGCTAGTTAACGCCCCAACCACATAAAAATCTTGTGTCGATCCTCTATTCTCTTTATTATAATCAGTAAATATCCTTCTTTAAGATAGTTGCCGAAAATCTCGGTTAACAGTTTGGTGCTTTCATTGAGAGCTGAAGGAAGCTAGCGCCAACGTCAGGCCTTTACTACGATGGTGAACACTCGTAACACCACCTTCGACCCTGCCAACCCGGAGCAGGGCAACGAAGACCCACTGCCTTCTCAGCGCATCCCTCAGAACCTGCCTGAAGACGTGCCTCCTCAGACATCTCACCAAGACGAGTCGCAAGACTATGAGGATGAGACGGAGTACGAAGTAGGAAACGAAGGAGTACTATGAGGAGGAGAACGAGGGGGAGTATCATGATGAAGCTGCGGATCCCGAGGTCCCTCGCGACGATCAGCAAGACCTGGAGGTGACTAGACTGAGGCAGCAGATCCAGGATCAGGAAGCCAGGATGGCTGAGCAGGCGAGGGCGCACCGCCGGGTGCAAGAGACTCTCCATGCCCTGCAAGCGCTGATGGCCGCGCAGGGCCCGGCGGCCAACCCCGCAGGTGGCCCGCACCCAGAAACGCAACATCTCGCTCCCCAAGCGCAAACCGAGGGCCCCAGGGGGGCCAGCCCGATCCGTTTCCCAGAGCCTCCCCCCGACACGGCTCCGAAAGTCCCGGACAAGGAGCGACGGACGACTCGGAAAAAGACTACCCCCGTCAGTAAAGCCGGGGCACGTTCGCGACCGTTACCTAGGAAAGAGAAGGTGTGCCCCGTCCCAGGACGAGGCCACCCAATCGATCTGCAGGGGGTACGGCCGCAGGACGATCAGCCCCGGCCCGCCCCAAGGGCGAACGGGAGGGAATAGTCTTTGCACCCAAGTGCCTCGGTCAACAAGAACCATCGGGAACGACCCCGCCGCGAGGATCGTGACATTCTCAGCTCCGGGGACGACACTTCCCGGGTAGATTTACGTGACGGACTGAATGCCCGGAAAGAGCGGGCCCGCAAGCAAAAAATCCTTCCTCGAAACGGAGATCTCAGGAACGACATAAACGACAGGCGGAACGAGAGAATCCCCCTGGAGGACAGCGCGGCCAGGCAGCTCATGGAGCAAATGGCAGCATTAAAAAGGGTCACCGACCGCTTGGTCCGCAAGCAAGAGGGCGCGGACACTGACTCCGACGAAGAGGACAAGGAGCCGTGCGCGAGACATATCTTAGACGCCGTGTTGCCCAAGGGGTTCAAGATGCCAAATCTCACCGCCTACACTGGAAGCACGGACCCTAGGGATCATCTGTCCCGGTACAACCGACTCATGACCGTGGCTCACGTCAGCGACAGCGGCAAATGCCTCTGCTTCTCCATCACGTTGGGCGGTCCCGCCGAAGAGTGGTGGAAAAGGCTCAAACCGGGGTCCATCCAAACATGGTCCGGGCTACAGTCGGCTTTTCGGAAGCAATTCGTGGCCGCCATGAGGATGGATATGCAAATCAGTGCCCTCGCCAATATTAAGCAAATGCCCGCAGAAACATTGAGGGCCTACATCCAGCGCTTCACTGAAGAAGCCTCCAAGACGAAGGTCGACGACGGACAGCGCCTGGTGGCACTACAGTCTGGAATCCGGGCCGGTTCCCTGCTCTGGGATGACATGCAGCGCAGTAAAGCCGCCACCCTAGAAGAATTTATTAGGAGGGCCCAAGGATTCATCAACTGGGAGGAGGCCCAGATCCAGGCCTTCGGGTGGCCCTCGGCCCCTCACCCAGTCGCTCAGACGATTCCGGGAGGTGCGGGACATTTCCCCGCGTAGTCCTACGCATCGCCCCCCATCGTCTCGGGGGGGGTAGTCGCGCCCGGCATTAGTTACACGCGTACGGTGTACGGTCCTGCCGTTTCGGGGTACGCCCCGGCCCAGTCAACGCCCTTCTCCGGGTATGGTGTCGCGCCGGCGGGGCACAGCATGGCCCCCGTCGTGGCCCAGCAATCGCAGACCGGGGTAACCGAGGCAAGCGTGAATCCCTCCCGGAGTAAGCGGGCCGGCAAAGGCCAGAACCGGCCGGAATCGGCCAAAAAAGGGAAGAAGGGCTATGAGCCCCAATACTCGGAATACACTAACTTGGTGGATACCCGGGAAAACATCTACCTGGCTACGGAAAGAGCGGTCCATTACCGGAAACCTGGCCCCATGTTTAGGGGGGGGAGGAACCCCAGAGACACCAGCAAACGGTGCGCCTACCACAAAGATGTGGGCCACACCACCGACGAGTGTCGGCAGCTCAAAGATGAAATTGAAAACCTCATCAAGCTGGGACACCTCCATCAGTGGGTAAGGATGCCCATAGGCGTCCCGGGCATGGCAGCAAATCCCGCGCAGTCCGCGGCGCCTGCAACGACCCGTGCATACCCGCCCCAGGGAGGGTACGCGCAAGGGTTCCCGGCACAAACCCCTCAGGGGGCTGTCGCCACGCAGGCCCCCGGTCCTGGGATGCCCTATCCTTCCGGGGCAGCGCCCCCTCGAGTGGACGGGCACGTGTCGACCATTTCAGGCGGACCCCACCTAGGGGCCCCTTCGAAGAATGATCAAAAGCGCTATCTGAGCGAGCTGGACCATGACCAAGAAGTCTGCGCCCTCGTCGAGGCCCCTGCTCAGCGCCCCAAACTGATGAACCTCCCCATCACGTTCATGGAAGACGACGCCCGTAACGTCCATTTCCCGCACCACGACCCACTGGTCATAGATGCTCAAATTGCCAACAAGATGGTGTCCCGAGTGTTGGTGGATGACGGAAGCTCCGTCAACTTGTTGTTCAAATCCGCCTTTGCCGCCATTGGCCTGACGGAGGCTGATCTGGCGTCGTGCCCTACCCAAATCTACGGCTTCAACGGAGACGCACTCCTCCCCATGGGAAAGGTCCAGCTGCCTGTTACTCTGGGAGACGCGTTGTAGCAATCGTTCAAGTTCTGCACCTTTGTGGTGGTGGATTGCCCAACCGCTTACAACGCCATCTTTGGCCGGCCCGCCCTGGTCGAGTTCGGGGCCATCACCTCCATCTGCCATCTATGCATGAAGTTCCCGTGCAGTAGCGGAGGGATTGGGATGGTCTGCGGAGATCAGAAAAGCGCGCGGAAGTGTTACCATATCTCTGCCCGTCCTGTTTGTATGGTCCGGGATGAGCCCGTCGGGCCGGCACTCCGCCAGCCCGAGCAAGCTGTCCAGGACGAAGACGATCTGGACCCACGGTTGGGAGAGGAACGAACTCTTGAGCCAATGGACGAAATCGAAGAGGTATGCATCAGCGAGTCCGACCCTGCCAGGGTCATCCAAGTGGGAAAAAGCCTGCCGGAAGACATTCAGGCCGCCATTATCGCCCAAGTCAAGAAAAACCAGGATCTTCTGGCATGGTCCCACTCCGATATGACCGGGATCGACTGTAACATCATATGCCACGCGCTGAGTATTGACCCAAACGCAACCCCGGTCCGCCAGAAGCGCAGACCTTTGGGGACGGAGAGGGCTAAGGCCCTCAAGCTGGAGGTAGAGAAGCTGTCCTCCATTAACTTCATCCGCGAAGTCGTGTACCCTGTATGGCTGGCCAACCCGGTCTTAGTACCGAAGCCTAACGGGACGTGGAGGACCTGCATCGACTTCACGGACCTTAACAAAGCATGTCCGAAGGACTGTTTCCCGCTCCCCCGAATAGACCAGATGGTGGATGCTACGTCCGGTTACGAGATCTTGAGTTTCATGGACGCCTACTCAGACTACAACCAGATCTCCATGCACGTGGCAGATCAGGAGCACACCAGTTTCCAAACTGACAAGGGCATCTACTGCTATGTCGTCATGCCTTTCGGACTCAAGAATGCCGGGGCAACCTACCAGAGGCTCGTCAATCGAATGTTTAGGGCCCAGCTGGGTCGAAACATGGAGGTATACATTGACGATATGCTGGTCAAATCCAAGACGTCGCAGGAACATTCGAGCGATTTGGCGGAGGCCTTCGCGGTTATCCGGAAGTACGGGATGAAGCTGAACCCTAAGAAGTGCACCTTCGGCGTCGCATCCGGGAAGTTCCTGGGCTTTATTGTGAGTTTCCAAGGAATTGAAGCAAACCCCGAGAAGATCAAGGCCCTGATCAACATGGCCTCTCCCCGGAAGCACAAGGACGTTCAAAGCCTGGCGGGGCGAGTGGCCGCCCTAAGCCGTTTTGTCTCCAAGGCCACGGACAAATGCGTCCCTTTTTTCAACGTCCTCCGGGGAAGCCAGCGGTTCGAATGGTCACCCGAGTGCGAAGAAGCCTTCCAGAAGCTGAAAGAGCACTTGGCCAAGGCCCCCATCCTGGCGAAGCCAGTCGAAGGAGAACTTTTGTACTTATACCTGGCCGTAACCGAACACGCCATCAGCGCCGTGTTGGTACGCGAAGAGGAGAGGACTCAACTCCCGGTGTACTACGTGAGCAAGCGATTACTAGACGCCGAATCTAGATACCCACTAATCGAGAAGCTGACTTTCTGTCTGCTGACGGCATCCCGGAAGCTTCGGCCTTATTTCCAGGCCCACACGATAAAGGTCTTAACCAACCACCCCCTGCGGCAGGTGTTGCAGAAACCTGAGGCGTCGGGGAGACTCCTGAAATGGGCCATGGAGCTGAGCCAATTTGATATATCTTACATGCCCCGGATGGCCATTAAGGGACAGGCCCTGGCCGACTTCATCGTTGAATGTTCCGGGATCACCCCAGAAGATAGTGCCCCCGCGGCCTGCATTTCTCCCGTTTGGAAGGTCTTCGTGGACGGAGCATCGAACGAGAACGGGGTCGGCGCCGGGATCATCCTGGTATCCCCGCAGGGGCATCAGCTACAAAACGCTCTCCGTTTCCAGTTCAAAGCGTCGAACAACGAGGCAGAGCACGAGGCCGTCATAGCCGGTTTGCGTCTGGCCCGAGAAGTAGGGGCGGCGAACCTCGAAATATACAGCGATTCTCAGCTGGTAGTCAGACAGATTTCAGGGGAATATCAGACCAAGGGAGAGCGAATGGCGGCGTACGTAACCCAAGCGAGGGAGATTCTCCAAGCGTTCGCAGCGCATTCCATCCGCCAAATCCCTCGGGAGAAGAACGTCTTTGCGGACACATTAGCAAAGTTGGCAACCGACGCAGAGGCCGAGTTGACCGGGCTGGTCCCCGTCAACCATCTCCCCGTCCCAAGCATAGGGACTCCGACCGTCCATGCCGTCGATCACTCCAATTCATGGATGGGGCCGCTGATCCACTACCTGTCCACCGGGGAGGTTCCGAACGAGCGAACCACGGCCAGGAAGCTTTTGTACCAGGCCCACCGATACGTCATGATGGACGGGAAACTTTATCGCCAGGGACTGTCCATGCCTTACCTCAGGTGCGTGTCCGGGACTGAGCTGGGAACCATCATGCTTGAGGTCCACGGAGGCTTTTGCGGAGACCACACAGCCGGACCCAGTTTGTCCAAGAAGATTCTGCGCCAAGGATACTTCTGGCCCACCATGAAAAGGGACTGCATAGACTACGTCCGCAGGTGCGAACAATGCCAGAGGTATGCGAAGATCCCTCGGGCCCCCCCAACAGAGATAACCCTAATGAACAGTCCCTGGCCCTTTGCAGTGTGGGGGATCGATCTTGTGGGATCCCTCCCAACCGGGAGAGGAGGGGTGAAGTATGCCATTGTGGCGGTAGACTATTTCACGAAATGGGTTGAGGCGGAGCCTATGAACACGATCACGTCCAAGAAGGCCTTAGATTTCGTCGTTAACAACATAGTGTGTCGGTATGGCCTCCCCTACAAAATCGTGTCTGACAACGGGAAACAATTTGACAGCCATCACTTCACGGATTTCTGCGAGAGGCATGGTATAGTGAAGAGTTTCTCCGCCGTGGCCATGCCCCAGGCGAACGGACAGGCCGAAGCCGTGAACAAAATCCTGAAAGGGACACTGAAGAAAAAGCTTCAGGCCTGTAAGAGCAAGTGGCCCGAAGAGCTCCCCCGCGTGTTGTGGGCCTATCAGACAACCGAACGGACATCAACCGGGCACACCCCATACTCAATGGCGTACGGATGCGAAGCTGTCATCCCAATCGAAACGACCATCCCGTCCCATCGTCGCGACACGTATGATCCCACCCAGAACCATGCCTTGCTCCAAGAATCTCTGGACCTTATCGAGGAAATCCGGGAAGAGTCGCAAGTGCAGTTAAAGATGTACCAGGGCAAGATCGCTCGGCACTTCAACTCCAGAGTCAAGAGCCGTAAGTTCGAAACCGGCGATCTGGTCCTGCGGAGGGTCTTCCCGGCCACTCAGGATCCGGGGGTAGGGGTTCTGGGCCCCAATTGGGAAGGGCCGTATGAGATCCAGCAAGAGATCTGCCCCGGGACGTACCGCCTGAAGCGGCTCGATGGTTCCGAGGTTCCGCGGGCCTGGAACGCAGAACACCTCCGTAAATACTACCAGTAGCCTAAGGGCTCGTCCGAGTTTAATGTTTACGCTATAACATGTACGCCTCAGGGCTAATTCCCTTTTGTAGAACAATGAAAATGATGTGTGCAAAACGTCATAAAGGGCTATTATTTCCATGAAAATGTGTACCTCAGGGCTATTATCTCAAGTGACCATAGACCAGTCTCTGCTCACTTGCGAGGGGTGTCATCCCAGGCATAAAAATAAAAATAAGAGGACCGAGCCCAGGGCCGGTCCCATCCCGGACGAACGATGTCCGGGAGTATAAAAATAAGAGGACCGAGCCTAAGGCCGGTCCCACCCCGGACGAACGACGTCCGGGGGTATAAATAAAGAGGACCGAGCCCAAGGCCGGTCCCACCCCGGACGAACTACGTCCGGGGGTATAAATAAAGGGAATCGAGCCCAAGGCCGGTCCCATCCCGGACGAACGATGTCCGGGAGTATAAAAATAAGAGGACCGAGCCCAAGGCTGGTCCCACCCCGGACGAACGGCATCCGGGGGTATAAATAAAGAGGACCGAGCCCAAGGCCGGTCCCACCCTGGACGAACTACGTCCGGCGGTATAAATAAAGGGAATCGAGCCCAAGGCCGGTCCCCTCCCGGACGAACGATGTCCGGGAGTATAAAAATAAGAGGACCGAGCCCAAGGCCGGTCCCACCCCGGACGAACGACGTCCGGGGGTATAAATAAAGGGAATCGAGCCCAAGGCCGGTCCCATCCCGGACGAACGATGTCCGGGAGTATAAAAATAAGAGGACCGAGCCCAAGGTCGGTCCCACCCCGGACGAACGACGTCCGGGGGTATAAATAAAGAGGACCGAGCCCAAGGCCGGTCCCACCCCGGACGAACGACGTCCGGGGGTATAAATAAAGAGGACCGAGCCCAAGGCCGGTCCCACCCCGGACGAACTACGTCCGGGGGTATAAATAAAGGGAATCGAGCCCAAGGCCGGTCCCATCCCGGACGAACGATGTCCGGGAGTATAAAAATAAGAGGACCGAGCCTAAGGTCGGTCCCACCCCGGACGAACGACGTCCGGGGGTATAAATAAAGAGGACAGAGCGCAAGGCCGGTCCCACCCCGGACGAACTACGTCCGGGGGTATAAATAAAGGGAATCGAGCCCAAGGCCGGTCCCATCCCGGACGAACGATGTCCGGGAGTATAAAAATAAGAGGACCAAGCCCAAGGCCGGTCCCACCCCGGACGAATGACGTCCGGGGGTATAAATAAAGGGAATCGAGCCCAAGGTCGGTCCCATCCCGGACGAACGATGTCCGGGAGTATAAAAATAAGAGGACCGAGCCCAAGGCCGGTCCCACCCCGGATGAACGACGTCCGGGGGTATAAATAAAGAGGACCGAGCCCAAGGCCGGTCCCACCCTGGACGAACGACGTCCGGGGGTATAAATAAAGAGGACCGAGCCCAAGGCCAGTCCCACCCCGGACGAACTACGTCCGGGGGTATAAATAAAGAGGATCGAGCCCAAGGCCGGTCCCACCCCGGACGAACGACGTCCGGGGGTATAAATAAAGGGAACCGAGCCCAAGGCCGGTCCCACCCGGACGAGCACCGTCCGGGGGTATAAAGTCCGTCCGACCCGGGCGTGTTGATCCTCGGAGCACAGAAGCACCAGGTCGACCCCGGAACAAACCCAGGACCTAAAATTCCAGGGAAAGCACACTCCGGGTTAGACAAAGCCCCAAGGGCCCCGAACAGAGCAAAGACTAGTCGTTGGGTTCAGTCCCGGCCGTTGGAACCGGGACAGAACCCCCTGCAATCGGTTAGTCGCGACATCAACTTCTTACTGAATGGTGAAAGGAGAAATCTTTTAAAAACCAAATGAAGAAGCAGTGTTTGAAATTAAATTACAAGCTAAACTAATTAACAAAAAGAAGAAAAAAAAACGAGGCCGAGACAAGGGCCTACATCGCGTCCGCCCGGAGGTCCGCATCCTCCCTCTCCTTGGCCTCGTACTCGGCACGCTTCGAGTCGGGATCGGGGAAGATAAGGAGGTTCATGTTCTTGTCCTTGCACCAGGCCATATGAATGGCCTCGTTAAAGGTGACATCCACTAAGTTGTCGGCCTCCTCCTTCTCCCGACGGGTGGTGTCGTGTGCCGCCTTCTCCTGAAGAAGGGAGTCACCCAGCTCAAGAACACGGGTTTTCAAGACCCGGATCTCCTCCTTGTCCTGGACGGACTGTGCCGAAGCCGTCTCCAAGAGAGTCGCCCTTTTGTCAGCAACCTTCGTCATCCGGGACAACTCCTCTTCCACCCCGGTCTTGGCACGGCAAATTTCCTCGCGCTCCGCCTTCGCGCGGGCCAGCTCTTCTTGGAGGCGGGCCGTTTCCTTGCTGAGATTTTCCTTGACGATCTCCCTCTGGTTCTCGGCCGCCTCTAATTCCAGCCTGGCCGTCTCCATCTTGAGGGCAAGCTCGGCCATCAAATCGGCACTCCTTTGAGATAACAAGGCAACCTGGAACAAACGAGAGTTAGAAAAAAGAGTCACCACCAACGAATGACTGAAGGACATGAGTTGAAAATTACCGCGGTAGCCTGGTGGCGGAGAGCCTGGGAAATGAACAGCCCGTCCGGATTGGCTATCGTGGCGTACCTCTTCAGCTGGAGGTTAGACATAGTGCTCCCGACCTGATCGAGCAGATCAGAGGCCATGGGGGCAATGTCCTGGCCCAGCTTGGGGCGGAAGTCCACCTCAGCAGTTAGCCGATCTACGATCGGCTGAGGAGCGCTGAACTCAGCGGGACGATCTGAAAACTCGACCTGGCGACGGATCATCAGGGCCTTGTAAGCGTCGTCTCTCCAGCATCGGCCGCTCTCCCAGGTCCGGTTGACCAACCGGGATTACTCGTCCCGCAGGGCGGACTCCCCCTCCTCGAGAAGGGTTGGGCGGAGTGGAAGGACAGACGGAGCAGGGATCTCCTTCGCGGTTAGCCTGCTCTCCCCGTGAGACTCCTCGGCTGTCTCTGACAACATCGTCTGAGGCCTCTTCCCGAGGTTGCCCTCCCGGGCATCATCTCCAGGGCCTCTCTTCCCAGAGCTCCGGCTTGTGGCTTCGCCCGCTTCCAAATCTATTACCGGGGGCTGGTCCGGGAGACCGTCTGCGGCCGGCTCCATGGCCCGGAGTGGTACAGCGGCCAGTGCCTCGCCTGGGCCGGGCGTTGTCCCGGGTTTTTCACTGGTTGGGGGGAGCTCTGCGCCGGCCACGACATTTGACCTCCTGGCCGCCTTCAAGGCTGATCTTTCCTTGATAAGCCTCCTCATCTCGCTGGCCGGGTCAGACATGTTGGAATCCTCTGCAAAAATACAGAAAAACAAAGTTAGTATGATAAGCCGAACGGGAAAGCACAATAGTAAGAAGAAAGTATAAGCCCGGGACAAACCCTCGTCTAGGCCCCGGGCGAGACTCAATTCCCTTAAAGCAAATGAGTGTATCCGGTCTCCTACGTCGTCCGGGGTTAGAAACCCCCCGTACTGGAGGAACCCGGACAGGAACATTAGGGTTTCTGATCCTACAGGGATGGGAGACGAGGGCCTCATCCCCCCATCAGCCCCAAACGCGGGGCCCGGCGGCTCTAGCCTATCCCTAGCTAAATCCCCAACTTGAGGGGCATAAATTAAGACTAAAGGGGAGTTACCTCGCCTCGATACGCTAGCCCCGGGAGTCCCAACGTTTGGTAGGGCATCTTCGAAAAGCTCTTCCAGCTCTTCCGAGGTGGCCTCTTCCACCGGGGGCTGATTCTTCTTACGCTGGGCTGCGGTGGCCCGCGCCGCTCTCACCAACCCGGCGATGTGGTCAAGGGCTAGCTGCTCCCAGACCTCGACATTCTTCTCAAACGGGATGCCCCGGAAGCTAGGGACTACAATGGTCTGGGTGGCCGCGAGTAACCCTACTAGCCGGAGGTTTTTGTCGTTGACGTAGCCCCCTACGTCCAGCTCCTCCGCGGTCAGCTTGGCGTAGAACCTCCTCCTTTCCAAGAGAAAGGCGGTGAGGGGGGTTTGGATGAAGGGACCTGCGACCCGGAAGATACGATGAGAGATGGAAAACGAAAGGGGAGTGAAATAGAGGGTCCGGGGAAGTACTTACCCACTCGCTGGAAGTCTAGCAGCAGCGTGGGGTTCTCGTCAATAAGGAACCCGGATGTCATAAACCAGTAATGCCTGACATCCGGGGGGTGCTTCCAGGTACTGGTAGGAGCCGGATAGCCACTCCGCGGCTGCAGCCTGTAAAATCCGTCCTGGCTCTTGTCTTTGACGTTGACCTGCGGCACCAGCTTGTAGACGTACAGGACTTCCGCCGGGGTAGGATCCGCGATCTCTATCGCGACACAGAACACCTTCCACCCAGCAAGCAGACGGTATGCTTGTGGCAGCAATTGGAATGGTGCGATCCCCACATAGGTCAGGAACCGCACGAAGTAATCATGAAGCGGAAGCGTAGCTCCCGCGCTGATGTGGCCGGCACTCCAGGCCCCGAATCCATCCACGGACGTATGCGCCCGCTCCTCTAACCTGGCCATACGATTGTGAAATAGGCCCGAGGTTGATTCGATGCCCAGCCTCGTCTCCAGGAGCAGCATCATCCGGTAGTTCCGGAACAGGTTGGGCGTTACGTCCATCTCCCACCTGTTGCCTTTGGGCGTCTTGGAGCCGGGAACGACTACAGGGGCCCTATTAACCTCCTCTTCGGAGTGAAGTGTGACGCCCGTGGCCATGAGTGACGATCTGGGAACAAAGAAAGAAAGGCCAAGTAGTCAGTACCTGAACCCAATAGAGTCGGTCGAGGTACAGGGAGTCTCCTATGGACTGCTCGGAGTCCCGACGGATCAGGCCCGGGACCCCGAAAAGCCCCGGGACCCTGATCGGGAGGAAAGGCTACTACGGTCCATCCCTTATCCAGGGATCATCCGAAACGGTGCCGCCCAAACTGGGCAGCCTTCCTAGCAAATTCTAAAGCACGGAGCCTAGGTGCATGCGTCTAGAGAGCCTAGGTTCACAAAATTGACAACAGAATCAGAAAATACTTACTGTGTGGTGTCGACGGCTGAAGCTGGCGGTTGTCCGATCGTAAGGACGGCAAAACCTCGTTCCTGAAGTGGCACAACCGGTAGAGCAGTTCGTCGGCGGGGCAAGTCCGAGAAGCGCCGTCAGGTTGCAGAACGAAAGTTGAGGCCCTGGGAAACAGGCGGTGGCGCAGAACTAGTAAACGGTGAAGTATTTCGTCGGCGAGGTTGGACATGCAAAGCTCTGCGAGCGTTCTGGTTTTTCTTTCTCTTAAGTTGGGTCGAAAATGGAAAAATGCCGAATGCCTGCTGTCTGAGTCTTTATATCAGCCCTCAAATGCTGGCCCCCGATCCAACGGTCAGATGCCTCTTCATCCGACGGCCGAGGATCGCGCAGAGGACATTTATGAGCTCTTTTGTGGTCTGGATCCTCGGCACCTCCGATCCGACGGTCCAGGAGTGGTGGACTTCAAAGGACGCCCCATCCTACGGTCCGCCCCTTTCCAAGGAAATCAATGATGACTCTCCCCGTGCGGATGAGACGCCTCGTGACGTGCGCTGACACCCTAGCCCAGGCCTAGCAGACTTTAAGAGGCCTAGGCGACTCTTCAAGGCCCTCGCAACAATCACATGGCGACACGTGTCGCTATTCTTGAAGTTGGCCAAGGGTAAGCGTCCCCGGGATACATCAAATGGTTCGGGCTGGGTAACCTGACCCAGCCACTGCCTTCCCGCGAGCCTCCTGGCCCTGGCAGAAATTGTGGAGGCAACTTGGCAAGAACCGCGAGGGTGGTGCAACCCTCCACCCGGATAACCAGGATGAAGGCTTGGGGGGTAAATGTTATCCCCATTTCCTCAGGGTTTTGGGCCCTCGCCCCGGCCCACGGTCAGAGGGGCTGGTTCGGTATTTGGGCCCAACCCGCGGACTACGGACTGGGCCTGTGTAGAGGGGTCCGGGAAGTACCTCCGGGTTCATGATTCGGCTCGAACGGTCCCGGCACTGTCCGGATTGCCCCGGACCATCGCGGCCATCGCGTCCCGCTCCCGGGCCCAGAATGGTCCGGGCCCGAAGTAAACGCAGCGGGCCCAAGGTAAACTAACCTGGACCGCTTCATCCCCAGGCTATGGGTCGGGCGTCCAGGACACTGAAGCCGCCTCATTTCGCGTGGGTCTTGTCCCCCCACTTTTCACCTGCAGAAAGGGTCTCCTTGGGATTGTCTGCTGGCGTGTCAGGACTGCGCAGCCAAGTACTCTGACCGGTCTTGTCCCCTGAATCTGCCTCGTGATTCGAAGTGGTCAGAGCCAAAGTGCCGTTTTGTCGGGAGAATGCTTGCATCTCAGGGTAACTAATTGGGCCTGAGCTGGTTTGGGTTTGATGTAATATATGCCTTTTTAGCTCGGACCTCTACTAGGAAGGCCCCCTGTACACATATTCCAAATGGGCCCGGGTCAGGCCCGGCCCAAACCTGATGTCCCCCTCATTCTATAAATATAAGTTGTAATGCTCCATAAAAGGAGGGGAGAGAAGGCAGAAACTCTGCTCAAATACAGTTAAGACAACTCCATTGTAAAAGCTTATTCTAGCTCTAATACAGACTTATATACAGACTCGTGGACTAAGGCTAGTTAACGCCCCAACCACGTAAAAATCTTGTGTCGATCCTCTATTCTCTTTATTATAATCAGTAAATATCCTTCTTTAAGATAGTTGCCGAAAATCTCGGTTAACAGACCCTATATATAAATTACCTATAGAACTAGTTCTCGGAGTAAGCCTGAAACAAAAAGAAAGAGCAACCCAACAATTGGAAAAACCACTATGAACAAAGTTCATCCAACTAGAAATACTACAGTTAGGCATGGATTGATTGGTTTCTTGTAATCACAAAATGAGTGATTATTGTTTTGGTTTTTTTATTAATTTTCTTAGGAAACAAACAGAGGTATTGTTTGTTTGTTGAGAAACTGGGGGAGAATTCTTCACTTGTTCAAAGATTCTGCAACCAAAGCAATCCAACGATGCATGATTTGATTCTTTTGCTATTCTTATGTTGTTATATATACATGTTCTTACAATTAATTTTTTTTGTTTCTTCTTTAAATTATAGGAGAAAAGGACTACTATGAAAGACAACTTTTAACTCTGAAATCTTTTGAGGAAGTTGACTCTATAGTGCAATCAGAAGGCATTGATGAAGATGATCTTGATGAACAAGCTCAACATGAAAGAGCCATGAAGATCTCTAATTATGCAAACATAATTCTCTTGGGACTTAAGGTAAAATTTGGGTATTTTTATAAGAAATATTGGCTGAAGTAAGTTCTTAAGAGCTTTTACAGCTCCAGTCGTATCTGTAATGTTTTAGATTATATAGACCATGTTTTAGAGTATTTGAGTTCTTGCATCAAATAATATTTTATGGCCTTATAGAACATTCATTCCCACTTTACAAACTAAAATTGAAACTTATGTTTGATTCTGCAGATCTATGCTACTATAAAGAGTGGGTCCATAGCCATTGCAGCATCAACACTAAGATTCTTTGCTGGATCTCATGGCTGGTGGCATACTTTGGTTCACTCACTTGTCAATGAAAAGTATAAATATTTATAAATACCCCATTGGAAAATTGAGGGTGCAGCCTGTTAGCATAATCATTTTTGCTGCTATCGTGGTGACACTAGGTACAATCTATTGCTTAATTTTTTGTAGTTTTCACATATTTTTCTCTTTCTTGCTTCATTTCCACATTTAAGGCTGTTTGGCTTCCTTAGTGAACACATATATCATCTGGTGTGTTTTACTCTGTTTGTTATAGAGTAGATAAATGCATGAGTATTGGATGAAATAAGGAAAAAATAAAGCTTATTGAGTGACTTTGTTTTATTAAATTTGTCTAAAGAAGACGTGTCATTTTCTGCCGGAAATCTCTAAAGTATATGGTCATGATTGCCAACTACAGACACTTAATAAGGAATTACAAGAGTTTTGACTAATTATTGGACATGGTAATGGTACATAACCAAATAAGAGGGACTTTTTTTGCTTATCCTACTGCTGCTCTTAGAGAAGAGTTTTCTGAATATATAATAAGGGGGAAAGATGCTTATAAAGTTATAATTTTACTGAATAAAAAATATTAAGTGTATGTTGGAGTAGCTTAGGAAGGAGAGGTTTGTTACAGGTAGGCAGCTGTATAATTATAAAACCAACAAGTCAGTAAATTAGCTTATGTAAGCTTTGAATTTTAGTTCTTTTTTCTTTCTTTTTTTAACTAATTTGTTTTTTTGGATTTGGGAATAAGTTATATCAGAATGTATAATTGTTTGGTTTCATATTTTCTAAGAAAATCCTTTTAATTGTTTAATTTCTCTTGTGTTGAGGAGGTTTTGCTTTTGTTTCATTATTTGGCCACACAACATATGATATATATATACAGTTTAATTTGTAAAGTCAAACTTTTTTTAATCTCATTTGCCATTAAATTGTTTTGATCACTATTTCTGAAGTAACTTCTTAGTAAGAAAAAAGAAGATGCTCATTTTTGTGTGTTTTGGTCAAATTTAAGGAACATTGGAAGGAGAAGAAAAGCCTGATGCCACATTTTCCTTCAAGGAAGATGATTTTGTCAAAATTGCATTTGGAAAGATGAATCCCCGGATTGCTTTCATGAGGTTGGTTTACACCTCTTAATTTTTCTAAGTCAAATTGATCAAAGCACTCCTCCTCTGTGACAGTAATTTAAAATTTATGTTTTTGCACCTCACTTAAAATTTAAAGGGTCTCATGAGAGTAGTAGTGTTTGGTATTAGACCTTTCATAGATAATTTGATTCTTTTTTTTCCATATAGATTATACATACTTGTTTATGCATATTATTGTTCAGCAAACACTTTGTCTGTTTTGATTTCACTATCAATGGAGCAGTAATTTACACTATATTGATACACCTGATTATAGGTATAATTATGAATACCACAGTAAGTAGCTAGCCTTCTGATTGTGGAACCATGCTAATTTTTTGAACAATTCAAATTGCATTTGATGAGTAAAAGTAGTAGTACACACTCCGTTTTGTCAATGGTATTTTTCTTAAGTTGCCGGTATATTTATAAAATGGTTTCTTTTAAGTCGCAGTACATACTCCTTAATTAGGTATATTGATATAATAATTTCGGGTCCCTTTTCATTGATAGATTTCCCAACATAATTTATTGATAGGTTCCCTAACACTTTTTTTTATCTGAATCTTTTGTCAATCTAATTTCTTTCTTTTTTATTTTTTTCGGAATTCTGCTAGTTTTTTTACTTAGCATGGCTGCTGAAATTAGCTTGACTTACCATGACTTGAAATTTATATATTTGGTCTTTGATTATAAGCCTTGTTTATTTTATAAAACAATCTACACCTTCTTTGAAATTAGCTTGACTTAGCATGGCTTGAAATCATTAGTAGCTAAATTTTGCAAAATAAAATGATTGAAACTTTATTTTTAGCTACCAAAAAATTAGTAGGTAAATGTTTTTTATTTGCTACCAAAAGAAAATTGGTAGCTAAAATAATAAATTAGCTACTAATAATTTGGTAGTAGAATTAATTAGTCTTATTATTTTAGAATTAGCAACTAAATTATTTGGCTACCATAATTTAGTACAAAAATTTCTAAGTCAAGTACTCGATTTAATTGAACACAGAAATCAAATCCCTTCTATCTTTGATCAATTAAAAGAGAATGAGAAGGAACAACTCAATGATTGACATTTCCAAAAACTTTTGAGAGAATTGAAAGAGCCAAAAAGGAAAATTGTTCATATTCTACGCAGACTGATTAACCGTAGGACCAAAAATGCAATAAAAGCTTCAAAGCACAAACCCCATATAGATAGGAAAAGAGAAAAAGAGAATTACAATTTCTGATCTTCCTTCAATTTCAATTAAGTAAATGGATCATATAAAACTAAAAACATGAGCAAATTGTTTAAACGTATAACTATCATTTGACTATAGTTACTAACTGAATAGAGCAAACAAACCTGGCCACCATGATTCCAAGTCTTCAATCAAGCCATATCAATTGGAGCCTGATCTTCCAACTCTAAAAAAAAATCAACATGATACACATCATAATCATGAATAAAATGTATGTACAGAGTTTGCACCATTATTTCCTTAACAGAATTCACTATGATTGTAGCTTGAATATTATGTTGGATAGATAATTACTCTATTGGTACCAAGATAAAAATATCATAACAAAAAGATTAAAATAAACTAAAAAGGAAACCACTGAACCACTACTCAAATAACACCCAAGTAGAAGCAATTCTTATTGAAATAAAAACGCACAAAACATAACTAATGATGTAACCAAAATAGTGTCAAACCATTAATGGAAGAAAATCACTGAAAAATGAAACACAAACTCAGTATCTAATCAAATCCATTTCTCATAAAGTACTGATATTGGTACTATAACAAAGAATACTACAATTAAAAGTTACTAGAATGAGAAACTTAAGACTAAAAGGCTAGTTTGTTCCATATCTCTTTAGCCTCTTCCTCCAATGTTCCTCTTAAAGGAAAAAGTGTCTCTGGATTCGTTGTGTAAAAAGATGAAGTTTTGGGTTGTTGTGTGGGTTAGGAATAATAAAGTATTCAGCCATTTTGTTTCATTGATCTGTTGGTAGTTGTTTTTTGTTTTCAAAATAATAAATTAAGCTGGGTTTTGGGTGATATTTTGGGGTGAGAGATATGACTTTATCTCCTTTTGGTGTGTATTTTAAGACTTCTTTATCACGCATACACTTTTAACTTTGTATTGAGTGGTTAAAAAGTTATTATTTGATATACTCTTGCATTTGTTGGAAGGGAATATTTTCCAGTGCATATTTTCAATATATATATATAATGGTTTATCTATATGATTACATGGGTTTTCAGACCTGAAACAGTAGAGAACCTTTCATTCTTGTTGTGATGCATACATATACACCAGTTCAAGATCACACACTTTCTGATTAAGCACAAAACTCAGAACACAATATATATGGTTACTAAAACAGATATGAAAAATCAAACATGTAGAAATGAAAATGACACAACTGGTTTCCACTATAATCAATCAAATGACACAGCTGGTTTCCACTATAATCAATTATGAAAATGTTTTCCCTCATTTTGTGTTCTTTGTATGTTCGTCATAGTAAATTCATTGTCTTTATACAGATGAAATGTTATTGTCTATGCCTCCTGACTTATTCTTTTCAAGTTGAATTTTTTAGTGTGTGTGATGTTATCTTTACTTAGATGTGGCTGTATTTTTTTAGATAAACTAGGTGAAATTGCATCTTGAGGATGGATTTTTCTCTAAATGCTTTAACCTACATATGTTAATCGTATGTAGTTTTATTTTCTGCAAATGACACGGCAAGTAAACTAAAGCAAATATTGGTAGATGTAATTTGGTGAGAACTTACTCATGACTTATCCCTATGGTGTCGGACTTGTAATATATGACATGGCAAGTAAACGAAAGCAAACATTGGTAGCTCATGGTCTGGTGAAAACTTACTCATGACTTATTCCTATGGTGTCGAACTCTTAATCTCTGTTCTTATAGTGTCAGGATCTTAATATTAAGTTGTAAATGATAGTTTGGAAATGTGGGGATTTTTATAGTATTATTTTATATAGTTGTTCAATCTCACTAGAAATAGACATGATAAATGATTTCTACTGTGATCTGTATACTTCACTCGCATTTCTACACAAATTTAGAGTTTGACTCACTCATTGTCATTATACCTGATATAAATTTGATTGCTTTCAGTTTTTTTTCTTTTAACAATACTTACTTTAAATTTGGTTACTTGAGTTTTTGTTTGTTTTATTTTTTACTATTTTGGGCTATTGTTTTATCATATACAACAGACCTCAGTATATCATTGGTCAATTGAAGGTTTGTCACTTTATTATTATTATTAAACTTCTCTGAGGGCCTGCTTTGTTTTACAATACAATTACTTTTGTTTTAAAATTTTGGCTGGTATGTGCACTATATCTTCCATGTATGTGAGACTGAACCTGTGAAGATGTTCAAAAGAACTGCTAATCTGGCAAACAATCAGATAATAAACTATCGATGTGACCCTTCTGAAAAGTGGTTGGTTTTGATTGGAATTGCCACTGGTGCTCCTGAGATATGTTCTTATATATTGTAACATCATTTTGTAGATTGATACTCATATGTAGATATGCTTTATGTATATATTTTTCATAGGGAAATCCTCATCAAGCCAATATATTTGATGATCTTGGTATTTATATGTTACATTTGTAATGATGTAATCCATGTAGTTGGAATAGAATGGACTGCATCTCCTGTAACTAGTTAGTGCCAAAGAGCCTTGTCCAAATGGTCCTTTTGAATTTTCCTGTAACATGCTTTAATACCTTATTGATTGCTTGGCAGACTTTGAGCTTTAATTTTCCTATTTCTTGTACTTGATTTATTTCTTTATTTTGTTTGCAGAGGCAAAATCTGGTCAAAGGGAATATGAAACTCTTTTAAGTGGAACAATAGAGAAGTCAAGCTCTGGAAGCTCATGCTGCTGCTTTTGCACAATTTAAAGTGCGTAAATTAACTTCTCCCTCTCTTTATTTCTCTTAATTCTCTTGTTTTTTTATCACACTTGGTATGCATATCATATATGCATATTTTTTGATTGATTGTCGGATTTATACAGGTTCCAGGGAATGAGAATCCTTCTACTCTCATTTCCTTTGCAACAAAGACTTTTAATGTTGGCCAAATTACATCAAAACTGCATGTTATAGATCTTGGTGCCCAACCAGGTTAGCCTAGTATTATTTAATTCACCCCCTTTATTAAAGAAGTTTTCTATTGAAATATGTTTTACTGTACATTGGCTTTAAGGTCTGTTAACTGTTTTTTGCACTTTGGAATTGGCACAAATGGGAATCTTCAATTTGTTGTGTTTTGATTATTTAAAAATTTGCCAAGAGTTTCTTTTCTTAATAGGCTTGTTTGATTTTTCTATAAATTTTTTGGTTTACCTTGTTCTTTCTATTGATATTTTTTTTCTTTATGCTCTAGGTGGTGTGTTTTGCTTTAATGGGCATTGGTAGCTCATTTCATGCTCAAGAAACTGCTGTGAGTGGGAAATTGGAGAGTCGAGTGTGGTAAATACTGTTCTTTTCTTGTGTACTGTGTTATGTTTGGGGTCATTTGGGACATGTTACTTTCTGATTCTTTTGAGATCTGCACGTAACAGCCTCAACTTATCTGTTTGCATACATTTGTTGAAAACATCAGGTTCTAGCCTTCGGGTACTGTGTGACTTCAGGCCATCAACTACAGAGGTTAACATAACAATAAAGCTTTTACTTGTGTTGCTTCTCTCGACAGTGGAGTTTTGTTATCTCAGTTTGCGTTTTGGTGGCATGATAGACATGGAATCTGTCGAGGACGTGGCTAATATTTCTAATGTGTCTGGGATTACACCCATTCTTTGCAACTGTACAGTCATTGCTGACCACTGGACCCTCTCCCTGCAACTATACAGTCATTGCAAATGTTGTCTTTTAATTTGGCAAATACTAGGAGCTTAGGCATATATGCACTGTCAGGGAAGAATATTTTGTGCTGAAAGTAGTAACTTTTCAATATGTTGAATATTTAAGACTACTTGAATACTTAAAGAATATTTTGTTGTTGATGGCAGTGTTGAATGTTTTAAACTAATTTGTAGATTGTTAATACAATGTTGAATGTTTTTATTTTTTGTTATTTGAAAATCAAGTTCATTTGATGATGCTAATATATATTAGAAAGCTCATTTTAATTATATAAAAAAAATTAAAATATAATAGAATAAATTAGTGTTATATAAATGAATATATAATGAGAATTTAAACTTATCTAAATATTAAAATAATACGAAAATTGTGCTATAATATCTATTACAATAACACTTTTTATGTAAAGAATTTTGTTATTCAAACTTCGTTATATAACACAAATAATGTGTTATACTAAAGTGTAGTATAACACAAAAAATGTGTTATACTAAAGTGTAGTATAACACAAATTTATAAGTATTGAAATGTGTTATATAATCGACTATAAATAATATAATTAAACACTTATCTATTTATTAAAATAACACAGAAAGTGTGTTATCGTTGACAGTATAATAACACATTTGTATAACAATGATAAAGTGTTATGTAAAGTACCCTAACCTACGATAACATAGTCGGTCTTAACACATCAAATAGTGTTATTGTATGTTTTGATAACACATTTTTTGTGTTATTAAAAGCATTTTTTCTTGTAGTGGTAGCTAGTAGTAGCTTGTCGTATGTTAGTTTTTGTGGATATTGGTTCAAGCCGGGATTTAGTTGGAAACTCATAGAAATAGTTTTGGATTTTATAAGTTTAGCCTATAGTTTAGAAATATTAATTATAACATAAGGTTTGATTAATATAGTTGGTCCTAGAAATATTATTTATTATAACCTAAGGTTTAGATAGAATTATTAAGAGCGTGACACTTGTCACAAGCATGTTTATTTAAGGATTTATGGATTTTGGATAAATAATTTAATCATGGATGAATCTAGAGGCTCTTGAACCTTCCAGCAGCTGTTAGGATCACGTTTTACTTAGTCAAAGCTGTTTAAAAAAAAAATCAAAATGTGTTGACAGAGTGAAAAAATGTGTTTTATATATGAACGTATGCCGATATATCGCAGCTATAGGGGCCGATATGTTGCCTATGGGAGATACAGAAAACACGTCGACTTTGCACAAACGAAACCACGAATACTCAGGGCATAGGCTTAGGCGATATATCGGCCCTTGGGTCAGTTTTTGAAACTTTGTGGAATCCGAGCTAGAAACAACCTTCAACCACTTGGACTTGATCTTCAATGTTTTTTGATCGAGTTCAGGGCGTCTGTTGAAACGAAAAATTCAAATTTTTTTAATTTATATTCATTTATTTATTCATTTTAAAAGGGGTTAGTTTCACTCCTTGAACCCTATAAATAGGACCTAGTACTTAGCCATTTCATTCATCATTCAAGCATTCTTCAGAGCTTCCAAACTTCTAAGATTACTCTAGAGAGAAAACACTTGGGTTTTGGGTTAAAATATTTTCCAATCTAAGCTTTTCTAAACACTTGGGAAGTAAGATAGAGTGACTTTTTGGTATCGAGGTGTAGATTGGAGTTTTAGATCATTCAAGGTATTCTTATCCTCAGATTTAGTCCATCATAGTTCTTTTATTTTCTTTAAGATCCTAACTCATTATTATGGCTTTTGGTTAGGTGTTTAAGTTCCTTGAAACTTAAGGATTTTTGGTATGTTTCTATCTTAATGGTTTAGTTCTCTTTTTCATCTCATTTTCTTTAGAAACTCATGGTTTTTACTATTGGTTTTATGAGTGTTCCAATCCTGTTCTTGTCTCCATTATCCCGGTTCTTGGTAAGGAAAATAGGTTTGATTATATGTGTTTATATGATATGTTTATATGCTATTATATGCGATATGTATATATGTATGAATATGTTTTTAGTTGCTTGGGGCTTATAGTTTCTTAGATAGCAAACCCCAAGATTTTTATCATTATCGTGGTTTAGAGTTATGATTTACCCTACCTCAATTAGTAGATTGAGGACCTAGATGGGTTATCATATACTATTTTTTTTATCTAACCTACCTCGATTAGTAAACTGAGGACATAGATGGCTTTATCACATGCCACGTTAATGAGTTAATGGCCATTAATATTGTAGTCCTATATGATATACGTTTTTACATCATATATTTTACAGTATATGTTTTATGATATAGTCTTATGATTTATGATATATGTTTTTAGTAGATTTTCCTTGCTGGGCATTAGGCTCATTCCTTTTATTTTAGATGGTGCAGGAAAATGAACTTGGAAGGCGGGACAAATTCGTGGCAGCTTGGCATGTGTATTGGGGATGGATGGATTGAATGGACTGTAGGAAGATCGAGGATGACGTTGTTTAAAGTCTTTTAATTTATGTTTTATGTATTTCCGCACTTAGTATTTAAATGATTTATTAAAATTTATGTTTTTATGTTTTATGTACTACACAATGGGTACCCATACCTTATTTTGTATTTCGTACCGTATTTTGGATTTTTAATAAAGTTCTAATATTTTATGTATATAGGTATTCCAAAATAGTAATTATGTTTAGTAGTTTTTAATGGTCCGAGGTCTAGAATTAGTCGAGGCATTACACCCGTAGCCTTTGTTCTTGATTCTCTGCTCCTTCAATCCATTTTCGCATCCAATTTTTCTTCAAGATCGTCGAACAAGTAGGTTTTCACAATCATCTACCTGCTTCCTTCTATAATTTCTTGCAAAATTTGTGGTAGTTGTGAATTTTTTACTTCCGCATTCCTGGTGTTCTAGAGCAAACTGTGATAATTTTGAGTTTTTTTCTTGAAAAATTATAGATATCTTAGGAAAATGTGTGTTTGGGAAGTAAGAAAATGAACTCTAGGCTTCGGGTATGCTTGATTGTATGTTTGATGCTAGAAAAATCCATAGAATCAAAGAATATTTTGATTGTCCACTCTGAAAAAATAGTGGGAATCTCCCCAGCAAAAGGTAAGTAAAAGAGTTCCTGAAAAAACTTTTCAACTGCCTTTTGGATCCACTTTTATACCTGGTCGAATAAATATTGTGTTTATTTGAGCAGCACACTCCATTTAGGAACACATATGATGGTCAAGTAATTCACTTCCCCTTTTCTTATTTTCAGATGTATGCATGCGATCACTGATGAATTGATTATTCAACTGACCCAGATTTACTCCATATGTTGTCAATGAAGTGGATCAGAATCGAGCAGACATTCATTTCAACCGTAATACTTCTGAAACTCCTGCTCAATCTATGGAGCAGTCTCATCAGTATGACTTTCAATTTGTCCCCGACTAGGAGTATCACCGTAAAGTTGACGAGTTGCACCATGGAATAAGGAAATTCCTTCCAAAAATATTGGACCGATGCTATCCATCCTAACTCCATTGATAAACTCCCGGTTGGACCTAGGACTTCATTTGTTGAAGAGGCTATACCTGTTGCTTTCTGTTCTATAGATATGTCCAGGTTAAAGCACACAACAAGGCAATGAGCACCTGCGGACCCACAAGTTGCAAGGCAAGCGACAACTGGGAATAATGGTCAGCAACAAAGGAAGAATGAGTAGACTGCAGTGGTTGCACCAGCTGTGGCGGTGATCAACAGCATAACACTCTATCGTCACAGCCAACACTCTTTCAAGTAGTGCTCTTGAAGACTACCTCGAGAAATACGGTATTCGAAGGATAAACATGGTGGCACCTCAAACCAAACATCTCACAAACTTGCACGGTGGAGCCTTCAACGCCTGGTCATGCTTCCACATTGAGGCTGGTGCCACACTACCCCTTCATGACTATTTAGTGGGCTCCTCCAACTCCCTAGGAGGTCCATTACCTCTTCGACCTCAAGTCTAATCCAGGTTAACACGGTACTAGATTCTTTTATTTCTACCATAGGGACATTAGCAAATAAAATTGACAAGTATTCCTAATTGACTCCACATTTAGGAGAAATGTGGGGGCCTACTTTAAGGAATACTTTTTGATGACTAACCTAGTAGCAGAAAATCTCCCTTTTCAATAAGGAGGTAATGAGCCATTCTTTATTTTTTTTTTCTTTTCTTTCTCTTATAAATTATCACTTAACAAATTGTAGTTCACTATTTAGGCCCATGGGAAAGGCCTCCCTCTACTTCTGAGATTCTCACTCTAGCATCCATGCTAGAAAGACTCACTCATGATGAGAAAAGTTGTAGGCTTCTAGTAAATAATGCGAACCTTAGGCTGGTCGGCTTGCTCAAACCCACCAGAAAAATAATGATGCCACCACCGAAAGTGCAACAGGTGGAAGAGCTGCCAAGCAAGAGGTTGGTGAGGAGATTGGGAAAAACGAGAACCCTAAGCTGCCCTTACACCCACAAGGAGAAGGACGAGGGGAATAAGCATAAGGGAGTAGGAAGATCTTCCTTGTGCCAGAGTTCCAACACCTTTCGAAGTTAAGTGTAAGGGAAAACAAGTGCTCGTTGAGGATGAAGATCTCCTCAACACCTCCTTTTTTTCCAACGATGATGAGGAGAACATACCAACTAATAATTACATTATAACTTTACTAGTAGCTAAGTGTAGATGTAGGATTTTTAATTCACCGTGCTCAAACAATAGTGTATATATGGGTATCGTCCTTTTTCTAACTATATTGCTCGAGTTTCTTTTATATTTCCTTTAATTTTTCTAACATATCTGCTCTTGATTACTGTCATGTCAGATCTGAGATCTTAGAGTTGTATGCTTCAGCCTCTTCTCCCACTTTGACTAGAAAAACATCAAAAAGAAAAACCCCAACTGATGCCAAACCGAGTAGAGACCATCCTCCGGCCAAACAACCTAGGTAGTTTCCTCTTGCGGCTACAGTCATGCCTGACCTAGTCAGACTTCTCCCGACCAGACTCCTTTAGCTAACCAATCTCCTCCTCATCAATCAACTCTCTTGTAGCCTCGAAAATTGATCCGAGAACCTATCCAGACATTGTTCAACGCATTGGCTGAGGTAATCTGTACATGCACACTCAAGCTTGCCCAACGCTGCCTGAGTGCTGATGCCTTTGCCACTATCAAGGAGGCTTCAATTGACCAAGCCTTTGGTCGAGCCATGCCATAGGTTATGTCGGTAAGCACCTCGAATTTGACTTTTTTATTTTATCTTGCAGGGTATGATGATGTTCACTCAAACTCGGCCTTTAGCAAAGGTTGTTGTCGATGAGCTAAAAAGGACAAGGAACTTTAAAGAAATTTAAAGAGGATAATAAAATAAACCATGTGGTGGAAAAGGAGCTCAAGAGGGATCTTAAGGAGAAGAACATCAAGATTGAGGGGAAGAACAAACTCATTAAGGCTCTCCAGGAGAAGGAGACGAAGTAGACTTGTCTCCTCGAGGAGCATGTGCAGAAGAAAAAGGATAATTAGGAGGGAATAAAGAAGCTCAAGGAGGAGCTTTCTCAGCTAAAGGAGAAACACTCCTCGGATATGCCTAGATTCAAGAACGCCACCTCCAATTTTTTTCTTGTTCCGGAAAAACAACAAGGAGGAAAATTTTGACTACCTGCTTGCTGGTCTTTGAGAAAAAGAGATTTCCAAGTGTGTTGCTCATGAGGCTGAAGAATTTGTTGAGGCTGCTACTCCTGTGAGCCCTGGGCTATAGATCTCTTTCAATAATGATGGTGACCAAGTGCTTGAGCTAGCCGAGGAGGGTAAGGTGGACCAGTGATGCTAGATGTTTATTTTTTTTCTTTTTACTTTGGATCACTCGAGCAATAATGTTCGTGATGTAAAGACATTGGTTGTTCGTTGATTTTGACTAGTTATAAAAATTAAATGCTATATAGAATTTCTAACTTTTTTGCTCATGCGAACAAGCAAAATTTTTAATTTCTATGTTCTTTTTTAACAAGACACAACACTTTATAAATTTCTAAATAATACTCAGTTGTGCTTTTTAATGTTTTGCTCATGTCAGATTATGTATAATCGATATGCCCCCAAGTGATTGAGGAGGTAAGTCCTTGGTCACAGGCTAAATAACCAGGTTTGTTCGAGCTAATCTTGCTGCTTGCAATAGTATTCATAAAGTAGTATACATATTAAGAGAAATCACACATGTTAAGAAATACTTGTTAAAATAAAATAAAAATTTGCAAAATTTGAATGTGTCAAGCATACTCCCTTGTAAATAACTCGTAATAAATTGGACAAAATCGTGTATATTGAATTAAAATATTCATACGAGCAATGAATGTTTTTGAATGAATTTTTTTAATTGAATCTTATAAAATGACTGGTCATTTGAAAAGGTCATAAACGTGCCTTACGACCAGGTACAAACAAATATTATAGACAATAGTTGGTTACTAAATAGTGGCAAAATTGTGCCTTTACAATCCAAAATAAAAAAAGAAAAGAAAGAAATACACTGATTGAACAAAATGGGAATGTATGTGCTTGTGACCAGTGTCGCTGATAATAATTTCTAAGATGTTCGCCATTCCAATATCTCACGACCACTTCATCGTTTAATCGAGCAAGATTATACGTGCATGGCTGCAAAATATCTATGATCTGGTACAGTCCTTCCCAATTAGGCCCCAAAACTCCTGGTGCAAGATCTCTGGTGTTTTGGAACACTTATCTCAAGACTAGATCTCTTGTGGCAAACCTTATATCCTTTACTTGATAGTCAAAATGTCAAGTAACTTTTTGCTGATAAGCAGCTACTCACAACTATGGCTGCTTTCATCGTTCGTCGATCAAATCAAGAGTCTCAGCTAACAATTGATGATTTTGGGTTTGTTCATATGTGTTCCGTTGATGCGATGGAGGGGTTAACTCAACATGTATCATTGCTTCATACCCATATGCCAAGAAAAATGGTGTATGACCAGTTGATGTACGAGCATTAGTGAAATATGACCGTCGAAATTTTAGTAATATATTTGACCAGTTGCCTCTAGCTTGCTTCAGTCGCTTCTTCATTGTTTCTTTCAATTTTTTGTTGATAGCTTCAACTTGTCCATTTGCTTGAGGATGAGTAACTATAGAAAAACTTTTCGTGATACCATGTCTTGCACAAAAGTTTGTAAATAGATCACTATCAAACTAAGTACCATTGTCTGAAAAGATCTTTTTTGGTAGACCATATCTACATATAATATTTTTTTACTACAAAGTCAAGTACTATTTTAGAAGTAATAGTTGCTAGTGGTTCTACTTCAATCCACTTGGTAAAGTAGTCCACTACAACAACCACGAACTTGAATCCTCCTTTTCTCGTGGGTAGTTGCCCGGTAAAATCTATCCCCCATACAACAAAGAGTCATGTACTCTGCATTTGTTTAAGCTCAATGTATCTTACACTACAAGAAAAAACAGTATTCATAACACTTAAAAACTGCTAACCGGGACTATTGATAGCACTTCTGAAAATGCTAACATAGCCCCTGTTATTAAAAGTCCAGTCTTTTCTATAACAGTTTTTGAACGTTATGTTCAGTGTTATCTTAAACTATTCAATAACACATTTTTAGGTGCTATAATATTCAAATAATAACATTTAGATAGAGTTTTTGGTTATAAATTTGAAGTTTAATCTTGTACTTTTTTCATAACACTTTTCAATTGTTACATTTGATTATTTTGATAACATTTTTAGTTTGTTATATTATATAAACCATAACGATTTTTTACGCTTATAATATGTTTTTAAATCATAACATATAGTAATAAAATTTTAAATTTTAAATTTTATTTTGATAAGTATACTTATATGGTTTTTTTTTAATTAAAAGATTTTCATTATTGTATTTTGATAAAAAAAATTCAAAATTAATCATAAAATGTAATTCTCAATATATTGATAAACCATAAGTATTACATTAAACAATAACTAATTCAAACCATGAATGTGTCTACTTCATGAGATCTTAGTTCTAACTAAAGTTTGAAAGCATAACATAATAAAGTTTCTTGAACATTTTTTACTTCAAAAATGAAAAACAAAAACATTACAAGATACACAAAAGTAAACCATGCATGAAACTTGCTCCATCCTTCAATTCATCATCCTTTGTGCACTTGTGCGGAAGACAAAATTCTCACATTCTATGATATCCCTTTGGGTCTGGTTGACAAGTCCTGGAAGTGATCTGAACCTAATACAGCACATATGGACATTAGACACATATTATTTTCCTTAAAACCAAATAGATTATTACATAGATATGCATGAACATCAGATGAGATGAACCTCATACCACTAGCTATTTTGCACAGCTTAATGATTATATGTGCTAAAGACAAAAAAAAAATGGAGATGCTTAAAAATTAACAAAGACCTGTAAAAGATTTCATTAACCCACTTGGAATCCAAACTAACATGTATTTAGCCCAGGTAATGAATGAATGCTATACTATAATTTTTACAGACTTATAATGAAATATCACTGGAACATTGTGCCAAGAACTTAAACAACTCTGAATTATAATAAATGGCTGGATGTTATTTGGGGATTGAACAGGGTTAATTAAACAAAGAGAACAAGCACTTAATTAAACTTTAAAGCATGATTTTTAAACAATTTCATGAACAAATTAGATATAGGTCAAAATTCATAAACTAATTTGTAGACATATCAGAGAACTCTTATAGCAAAAAAAAAAAAAAAATACCTCACCAACATCCATTGCTTCATCTGTTAATGCAGCCACTGTAAACACAACTCCTAACAAACCCTCAACAGCCAGAGTTATTGCATGAGCTTCACTAGCAACTAAGACTGTAACAAACCCATGGACAAGGCAAGCCAAGATGACAACCCAAGCAGTAACAAGTTCCTGAAATGCCAGAAAATTAACTAGCAAAGAAATATCAAAATATAAATAATCATAATAGAAAACAAAATGAAGATTCAAACAAAGCTTGGGAACATCTGCAAGATGAAAACTAAAATAAATAAATAATATAACAAGTGAATGAAAATCCAATCCCATAACTATCATATAAACTATAACTTACCAAAGCTATAAATAAGAAAAGAGAATACAGTGCAAATAAAATCAAACTTGTCAAAAAACTTGCTGCCATTAAGACATTATAGTTTTTCAGACAGTAGGGAGCAATGAAGACATAAAGTGTTTCATAACTTTCTTCATAAAGCAAGGCAAAGGCTTGATACATTACAAACATAATCAAGCAAAGTTTTTTTTTTTCAAATAATAAAAAAAACAGCTATATGTCCTTTACTGATATTAAAACAAGGAAATACAAATCAATGCAACTTAATCTTAACTAGAGTTTATAAGAGCAAGCATATTCCTCTATTGTTGCTCTTTGCAACTACTTAGAAAATAATTCCCTTATATTGCTCTCTAAACAACTTCAGAATAAAGGAAAAGCTAGAAGGAATCAAATAACTCAAGAAAATAAAAGGCCAAACAAGAAACTAGAATACACTCAAGCCATATATTATAACAACTCAATGACTAAGAAACAAAATAAAATAACTCGAAAAATATACCAATTCAGAGAAATAAACAAGAGATAACCACTATAAATTCCAGATACCTGAGTTAGCAAATAGACATATATACACATTCATCAAATTAAACTACAACAATCATAAAAAGCACAACCTTTTATTTACTCTCTTGCTAACTAAACTATGAAAAAGAAACAACAAGGTTTGTACATGAAACAAAGAAAGTTCAAAGAAAAGTCCAGAAAAAAGAGTTAACAGTATGAATGCAGTCCCAATGGAGTGACTAATAAACCTCTTTTAATATGTGGACGGAAAGAGAGGCATACTTGGTTTCAAATATGTATCCAAGGAAAAAGAGTCCATTCCAGAGTTGTCTGATTATTTTGTAGGCAACCCTGTATTAACACAAGTAATTAAGTCAAAGATAAACAATCCGTATAAGCCCATGCCAGAGATCAACATGGCAGTCCCAGCAAGATAAACATCTGTGTCATTGGATTACATTATTAGCAAAAGAAGCTCGTAATGAGAAAAAGATAAGACCAGAAAACAAGGGAATGAGACAGTTTTCTGTTCAAATATCAGTCCTCAAATAAACCATTTGGATCAATAGAGTGGCACAATTACATTGTTTTTTAGCTCTGTAATAATCAGTTGTAACAAGTCTTGGGAGTTGTTATAGTGTGTGTGTGTTTTAGTACATAATTGCTTACACATTGAGAGAAGGAAAAAACTGTTGAAAAGTTACCAATTGCTTCAACTAGCCGCAGAACCATTTGTCCAGCGTGAATCCCTTTAACACAGCTACTCCAGTAACCTTTATATGCATCAACAATATAAATGCAACCCTACAAAGATTGAATTTAGTCTGAGTATTCATGTACTATATATAGTACCAAATACACTTATGTTCATCACTATAACTTATACTTAAATATAACTAAAATGAATTGAATAATGGCTATGGTATTTCAATAATTTTGTAGAGAAGAGAAATTACATTGAGAAAGCACAAGAGGGAACCAGCCAATGAACCTGCAACTACGAAAAGTGCCAAAAATCAGAAGTCAAAAATCACTTGCCCAACAGCAAAAGAATCATAAATTCTTTTCATTTTCAACATGGTTCATAACCCATTTGAGTATACTATTTTCTAGTTTTATTTCCAAAGATTCAAGCTTTAATTATCATGACAATCGACTAAAATTTATACAATTTCATAATTGCCAAACCCAAATCTCATAATTTCATTTAGTTTCTTCCACATGTAGTAGTGACCCTTCACTACAAAACCCCCAAAAGAACTTAACTTTATTGTCAGGACCACATTACAATATGCAAACAAAAACAAATTATAAACATGCAAAAGGCATCAGCAATTATGTTATTAAAACAATAAGTTACCATCAATTAGAAGCTACATGAACAAGACAAACAAAATTCAAGAAACATATCATGTATAGCTAGATGCATATTACCATATATAATACTTGGCTTTTATTGATTTTGTTTTTCTCAGTAAAAGGAAAAGAAAACCGTGACTACACTTTGTTCATGGAAATTGTTACGTACATGGAAATTGAATAGAGTACTGCATAAAAATAATATATTACACTCAAAAAGCAACAAAACCAGAGATAAGAGAAAACTTCACTTCTTAATTAGCTAGCATATATGGAGTTGACAGTGTTCATAGAACAGCAAGTGGCCACAGTACTCTAAATTTCAAACATATGGTTCCAATTCTATGCGAAGCAAAGAATTCAAGATGAAAAAATAAATATAAAAAGTAACAATGAATTTATAATAGCTAATACAATGCCACTAGAATATAACCATATGGAAAACAACTAAATTACTAGAATAATGCTATTGAAAATAACCATAAGGTGTAAACAAACTATTACGTGATGGATTGCAGCTTCTAAAATTCATAGAAATCTTACATATACTAAGGAAAAATTTAGCAATGAAATTAAGGGTTTAAGTTATTTCTCATACTAGTTCATCTTAAGGGTACTATTAGTGTCATATATATACGTATTTATATTATATATACAGAGAGAAAGAGAGAGATTTACTTACAGTGGGAAATGGAGGGTTTTGAGATGCGTTGTGGGATAGCTGTGAGGTGAGAAGGAGAAGGAGAAGCCATGGTCTCTTTCCGCCTTTCTGCTTTAATGATTTACAACACATCAGTCTGAAACTGTGAGGATCTGCAAAGCCCCTTGAACAATGGATCATTCCTCCTCATTTGAAATCAATTCAACTTTTCGTGCAGTGTTGCCATCTCTCTTGTCTGATCCCATCTCTTTCTTTGAACCAACACCATCATGGTCTACTCCACAAACCACTCTTAATGATCTTATTGTCTCTTGTAAAGCAGAGATATATTGTAACATTATGTCATCAAGAGCAAGAATTAGTTCATCTGCCTCAGAACCACCAGTAAAGTTGATACACCTTTCTACAGTTGCCTCAAGAAGTACAATGATATGGGGAATAGATTCCTCCATTCTGCAAATTGTTTCACTGAGTTCAATCCCCTGGGCACCCACACCACGAGTAACAGCTCCCTTGAGATCCACCCCAACAATTTCAGAAGAAAGGATGGCCCGCTCCATCTGTCCATACCTTATATACATATTCAATCAAATCAAAAAATGAACATAGCATTTACAGAATCTAGTATATAATGAAGAAAAAATAACAAAAAAAGTTTTCAAAAAAAAAACCTAGATATTTTAGAAGAATGTGGAAGTGCAAAAAAGTTTATGATTGCTTACCTTTGTTTAAATGATTCAAAGGGAGAGTACACTGCCTTCAGTGTATCCATTAGAACTCGAAGATCAGAATCTGAAAAGGAATGCTGAATATTTCTAACAAAAGTCTGTGTCACGTTGTGTAACTCAATCAATGCCTCCAAATGTTTCCTCTGAATCTTAATTCCCTTTGGCATGTCACCAGACATAGTATCTAATAGACCTGAATAAAAAGAAACACATTGATAGGAGAATTTATAAATTGCCAAAAGTAAAAGTGCATGACTTAAAGCTTGTCCAATTGAAAGATATCATATAATATTAAATGCCTACAAAATTTAAAAGCACCATAAAAACAAGTCCATACAAACCTTTTCCCAAAGATCTTGTTTCAGGAACAACTTCTCCAATTAAAAGGTTGATACGTGAAATAAAGCTTGCTCCAATAGTTGCCATTGTCTCGATCAATAACTTTGGTACAAGAGTTTTATAATCCTCAGGAAAAGCAACCATACACCTGCAGATGACAGTCTAAGCTCAGTGCTTAAATTCAGTGATAGCTTCTTTGTATCAACAAGATGTTCCTCGGTGCTTAAAAAAAAATATAGTCAGAAGAATTTACCACTTCCACTCTTGCTCAAGATAAAGAATCAACTCATCATAGAAGCTTGGCAACCAACTTGCGAATGAAATTGTCGAAGAACTTGATTGAAACTCATGGCTTGATAGCCTTTCAGCTTCAATCTTCTCATTTGCAAAGCATGTTGTTTTGAATCGAAATCTTCCCAGAGCTGCTTTATGGGCTTTAGGTGAACTTTTGTGTAATGTAGCTCCAGTGATTTGAATCTTCCAATTCGAATGAGAATACCCCAAAAATTTTGAACAATGTCTATCTGCAGGATGATAATAGATGTAAGTTATTCAAGTTGCGTATGGTATGTACTAAAAGGAATTAATAAGAGATAAATTGAACAGAAAGCAAGCCATAGGCAAAACAAGTGCTGTAAGAAATTTGGTGACCTTCCGGCTGGATAATGCATCTGTTAAATGTGGCTGCACCATTGCATCTAGCCTATCCTCTAGGACCTCGAGTTGCTTTCTCACATTAGCGAATTCAGCAACCTAAAATGAGCAAAACGAAAAATAAAATATCAAGTTAAAATCATCAAAATTTATAAATATCAAATGTAGACTATAATGTTAAAACAATTTATAGAAAAATATTACCTCCCCAACAGCAGACAAGCAATGCCTCATGTTAGCTAAGGTTTCTGCAGCCCTTGGAAGATCACCACTGGCAAAAACATCTTCCACAGTTGAACTTAATTGAGTTAACCCAGCAGCATCCTGTTGATCCATCAATGAGTAAATCAAATGCAACATCAACATTTTCCAATGCTGCACTGCTTATAACTTATATGATCAAATACCCACCTGCAATGTCTCATAAGCAGCTTCCATTCTCTGCTTTAACAGTATCAACTTTGGCTAGAGCAGCTATAGATTCAGCTGATGATCCTTCAGCCTGCATATTAAAACCAATTGTTTGAAGAGAAGAGTATTGTTATACATATGTATCAAGTGAGAAGCTAAAATCTCAAACCATATAAACAAAGCTAAGCCAGCAACAGCTGTCTACCCGTGTAAATTATATAAACCAATTACATTAGTAAATGTACTGAAACGTGGGTATATCAATGTGAACCTGGTACTATAATTTATAGTAATGCTCTACAACATATTGCAAAGCAGAATATATATATATATATTTAGGCAACTATTTCAGTTATGTGTGTGTATATCCATGCATATAACTCAACGTAATTCCATTGTTCACATTAGCAATAATCTATTCATAATATCTACATTTATTTTTAAGCTGAAAAGGTAAAAACGAGACGTTTTAACCAAAAGGGTGCCCTGCCTTCTTGTAATTTATTCCAAAAATCTATGAACTCATTGCCAAGAGATTGAGCTCAAAAGGTAGCACAAACTACACAATCGTAGTTCTCAAATATCCAAAAAAAAAAAACTAATATCTACATTCACCTCGTTAAAATTTCCATATTAGAGCAATCACACACCAAAACAGAAAATGAGCAACTCAAAACGCAAAGAAGAAAAATTACACATACGGAATTGAAATTAACAAACAGGTCATGCAATGCAAATCAATAACACAACGATTCGACGAGAAATTGGAAACGAATTCCATAATAGCTGAAAACCCAGATCAAAAAAATCACAAAAACATGAAGAACCCAGACACACAAAACGCAAAAACAAAGCAAACCCAGATCACAAAAATCAAAGAAAGACTCACCTCAACTACTGCGTGGAAGACATCAGCCCTGAAAAAAATCCCACCGACCCTCCAAGAATGGCGACCTGATTAGCTTGAACAAGTAAAAATCCCATAAAAATTGAAGCTTGGAAAAACCCCCAGAATCCTTAAACTGAATAAATAAATAATCCCAAATTCAAAGCTCAAATGCTAGGTCTTATCAACTACAATACACAAATTCTTAAAACTTGAGACTCACAGCAAGAAGAAGGGATTCTTTAGCGGTTAGCCTCTCCATTTCTTGGGCGTAAGCAGCTGGAGCTCCTCCCTGTACAGCATGCTGGACCATTGCTCTGCAAGTTAATCTCCGTGGTAGACCCACGAGTCGAGCCACGCCGTAGACCCACTGCCGCAAGCACCGTCACACCCACGAGCCAGCCACGCCGTAGACCCAAGAGTCGAGCCTCCCTGTCACACGACCGAAGCCCCTGGCCCCATCACCTTGTTACACACCTGCAACAAACTGAGAGAAAGAAAGAAAGATTGAACGAGTGAGAGAGAGAGAGAGTTACTGAGTGTGAGAGAGAAACAGCGGAGGCGTGTAGAGTAATTAGGGATTATTGCTTTTGTGTTTCATTTGGCGCCTGTGTATTTCATTTACCGCCCATTTTCCGTGTCTTTTTCTATTACCATGCGACAATAACACTTATTAAAATATGCTATATTTTAATGTAATATATGGGCATAATTGTTGTAGTGTTAGAGAATCTTTCGCACTTGTCACTTTTTCACACGTACTCCAATGCAACTTCATTAATTGCTGGCCAAAAATACCATTGCCTCAATATTTTCTTTGCTAAGCTCTGCTCCCTGTGTGATTGCTATAAAACCCTTCATGCACTTCTATCATCAATAGTTCAGCTTATGCTTTAGTATCACATCGTAGTAGAGGCATTGAGTATCCCCTTCTGTACATAAATCCATCTATAATTGCATATCTAGCAACCTGCCTTGATATATTTCGTGTTTCGTTTCTGTCTTGGGGAAAATTCCTTTGCTCTTGATAATTAGCAATTAAAGTAATCCAGGATGGAGAATTGTCCAGCAACAACGTTGTCCCTGTTTCATTGATACTTGGTTGGGAAAGGTGCTCGACTGGTATTATTTTCAGAGTGTTTGCATCTTCAATTCTTTCTAGCTTAGCTAAGGCATCATCATTTTAATTATGCTTGTGTGGTACCTGTTGTATGGTATATTTTGTGAACTTTGCAAGAATATCTTTAGCTTCGCTTAATTAAGAAGCCATTTTTATTCAACGAGCTTGGTATTCCCCCATAATTTAGTTCACGACTAGCAGTGAATTATTGTAAATGTCCACTGATATAGCTTTAACGTGTCTAGCAAGTTGAAGGCCAGCTAGCAAGGCCTCATATTCTTCTTCATTGTTTGAGGCATTAAACCCAAACTTTAATGCACAATGAATGAGATGCCCTTCTGGTGTAGCCAAAATTATACTAGCTCTCGAGTTGTGCTCATTTAAGGAACCATCTATGTAAAATTTCCATGTTGGCCAGGTTTCCTTATATACTTCTAGTGCTACCCCTTACTTTTTTTTTCATTTGCTACACATGTGAATTCATCAATAAAGTCTGCTAATGCTTGCCCTTTCATAGCAGTCTGTGGCTGGCAAGTGATTTTGTATTGTCCAAGCTCTATTGCTCATTTGAGCAATCGACCTGATGCTTCAAGTATTTGTAAAACCTGCCTGAGGGGTTGGTTTGTTAGAACTGTAATCAGTTGAGCTTGGAAGTATGGACTCAGTTTTCTTGCTTAAAGCTGTAACCAGTATGCTAACTTTTTGATCAGAGGGTATCTTATTTCAACTTCTACCAGCCTCTTGCTGATGTAGTATACTGGATGCTGGATTTTGCCTTCTTCTCTGATAAGTTTTTCACTAACATCATGCTCAAGGACTGCTAAATATAAAAGAAAGGTTTCACCATAAATAGGGTTTTACAAGACTAGTGGCTGCGCAAGGTGCTTCTTAAGTGCTTGAAAACAAGTTGAAGAATGGAACACATTTATCTATTAAGTTTGAGATGAATCTGCTAAGAGCTACTGTAACATCCCAAATTACCTATTAAGGCTTAGGGCTTTAATTAGGGAGCAATGATGGCAAATTATGGAAAATTATGTGGTTTAATTATGAAATATGTTTTTATGTGATCTATATATGTATCATTGTATGATTACGTGAGTTATATTATAATATGACTAGATGTGCATGTTTAGGTGTATTAAACATGCATGTGGGCCTGTTTCATATTGGAAGGACAATTTTCATAATTTGGCCCGCTACAGGTATACTTGGAATATATTTGCATATATGTGGCATGTGTGTGAGACCACATTATTATATGGATATATTTGGGTTACTCGGGGTGAGTCAAGGGGTATTTTGGGTATTTAGTGTATTACTAGGATATCGGGTAGCAGGGATAAATATTCAAGGATATATTAGGAGTTTGTGAGATTAGGAGGGAATTTCAGGGACTTTGACCATTTTACCCTCAGGGACATTTTTGGGTACCCCGAGCCTTGGGATTGCTTAGAGTTACTTCAACTCTATGATATCTCACAAAAATAGAAAACTAAAGAGAATCACTCAGGAAACATTTTATCTCTCTCTTATATACTCTTTCTCTCAATTCATTGTATTCCTTGTGATGTAAGGGAAATCGAGGCTAGCATATGCTTGAGATTGCTTGGGGAAAAGCTTGGCATCGTGTTGGGCAGCGAAGGTATTGATTTCTAGCCTTAATTCCATATGTTTTCTCTGGTTTTGGCTCAGTTTTAGAACTTTGAATACTCAAATCATAATTTGGAGATTGGTAAGGTTTTGGCCAAGTTTAAGCTTGGGTTTGCTGGTGTTGAGGTGCTGAGTTGATTGGGAACCTTGTCTTTGGGATTTAGCTATGTTTGGATAGGTTTTTAGTGAGATTTGGCTTGAAGAAAATGGGGAAAATTTTGGATTTTCATGTCGAGCAGCAAACCTATTCTTAGGGCGCTACGGCTCTCATGAACGCAGGGAGAAGCAAGTCCTAAAATCCCTTTTGAGTCATCATGCTTGTAAGGGCGCTGCACAGTGTGTGTGGTCCAAAGGAGATCCCTTAGGCTCTCTGACTTAAGGCGGGTCGTGACTCTTTTGCCTTGGGCCACAACTCTTGAAGGGCTTTTAAGCCCTGGGAAGGTTCTGAGTGCAGAAACTCAAACCTTAGGGCACTTGATCAATTCTACTACTTTGTTTAGTAGAATTCGATGTCCCTGAGGCTAGGACTCAGTCTGGAAGCCTTTATTCACTTGTTATTGACTTGATTCTCTTTTATCGTTTTGACTAGGATATTGCTAAGGGCTCAAAATTGGGATCGTGCTCGAGGGTTGTTCTTAATATACATTGCACTAAGACCTGAGGTAAGAAAACTGCACCCAATATGTGATATATGTGATTAGGGCTTGGCCTGGTTGTTAAATGTAATTATGAATAGGGCTCGAGCCCCTGAGAATGAGTGTGATTAAGGTAATGTTTGTGCTCGTTGATTAAGATGCTTGAATGCTCTATGTCTAAAAAATTATTTAATGAATATTTGCATTGTCTGCGTAATCAGAGCTGGGCCCCGTTAAGGAACATGGTTATTATTTTGTTTGTATTTAATTGGCTGAGATGTATTATTAATATGTATGCATACTTGTATTGTCTGAAGTATGCTTATCTATATTTGTATCTGTTTGTTTGGTTATCAGAATTTCTGGTTAAGGCATTGACTTATTAGTCAAGGGAAGTAATAGCGCGCTATGCGCTGGTCGAGAGGCTTTGGCCTAATTAGGGACGTACAATTACGTTGGCCGACCCTATGGTCGTTTGGAAACAAAGCGCTTGTCTAGCTCTATGGCTAGTTACTTAGAGTTAAGGCAAAGGGTGCCAAGTGACTCTATGGTCACATAGCTGGGGCATAGGGCCATAGATTTACTTTCTGTTCATCTATTCAGGGCAGCGACCCCAAAATGATCCTATGATCATTTATTTGTAATTGTTTGCATGCATGAGTAGGTTATTACTGCTTGTCATGCTAGATATGCATCTAGAATATGTATTTACTGTTCATGCACTTGTTTATCGTTTTCTTGCTGAGCCTTGGCTCACGGGTGCTATGTGGTGCAAGTAAAAGGAAAGGAAAGCTATGCCAACCATGAGTTAGAGAGCTTTGGTGGCGAGGTGTACATATGTGGCTGCTCGACCACCATGGTCGAGGTTATCTTGGAGGAAATAGGGTTGTATCCCTTATTTTGCTGCTTAGGTCAACTCGTTGTAACTTTTGAACTATAATAACCCTTTTAAACATCTATTTATATTATTTTGGGATCCCATGTATGTGCTAAAGTTTTAAATGAAAAGTCAACGTTTCCTTTTGACCAAATTTTTTTAACTCCAACCCTTGTCACTAACCTTAGTTACACGTTTATAACCAAGGGACATGATTAGCAAGTTTGACATTATTTAAAGCACACAGTGTAATAGTCCTGTATTAAGAGGACGTTACATCTACGATTCTTCGGTGAGGCTACGCATATCCTTAATCTTTGTTGGGGACTTCATGTCAATTATAGTCTTGATTTTCTCTGGGTTAGCCTCTATACCTCTTAAATTGACGACGAGTCCCAGAAATTTGCCTAAGCCCACTCCAAACAAGCACTTTAAGGGGTTGAACTTCATATTGTAATGCTTTAAAATAACGAAGAATTCTGCTAGATCTTGAACATGCCCATAGCCTTTTTTTACTTAACCAACATATCATCAACATATACTTCCATGTAATACTTGAACATCATGTTGACTAGTCGCTAGAGCATCGCGCCAGCATTTTTGAGTCCAAAAGGCAATACCTTGTCACAATATAATCCTATGTTAGTTTTAAAACTAGTATGCTCCTCATCAGGAGTAGTCATCCATAAACGTAAGGACCTCATACCTTGCAGTAGAATCAACAAGTTGGTCAATCCTTGGTAAAGGGGAGCAGTCTTTTTGACATGTTTTGTTTAAGTCTGTGAAATCAACAGAGGTCCTCTATTTGCCATTGGGTTTTGGCACTAGTAGGGTTTGCAACCCATTCAAGATAAAAGACTTCTCTTATAAACCTGTTTTCCTTCAACCTTTCAACTTATTCTTTTAAGGCCTTAGACCTTTCTTTGTCGAGAAGCCTCCTCTTCAGCTATATGGGCTTAAAATTCTACTTTTAACTATTCAAGGCATTGCTAATTAGAGTAAGGTTGATACCCACCATGTCCTTGTGTGACTAGACGAACACATCTTGGTTGTTTCTTAAAATCTTATAATGTTATATTTGACTTCCTCTGCTATGTTTTTTTTCTTCCAATTTTCATAGTTCTAGTCTGATCTTCTTACTCTAGTGAAACCTCTTCGAGATCCTCAATTGGTCCCACTCTAGTATCATAATCCCCAAAGCGAGGAACAAAGTCCCCTTTCTCGCTTTGGGCAGCGCCCTATTTGGAGGTGTTCTACCTATTTGGGGAAGCTTTCTTTTCTGCTTCTGATGTGCTCATCTTCATTACTATTGTTGGCTTGTTTTTGAATGGTCTAGCAAAAACCATGTTGGTCGTTACTAGGCCTTTTTTAGCAGTTCTAATGGAAGAGTTGTAGCATTCTTGAGTTTCCTATTGATTCCCTTTGACCCATCCAATTCCTACATTGGTTGGGAATTTCATTGTTAAGTGGAATGTGGATGTGATAGCTATCACATCAATAAGGATTGGCCTTACAAGAAAGGCATTGAAAGCTGAGGGAAGATTAACCACAACAAAAGTGGCCATGACTGTGTTGTTCGTTGGTGTAGTCCCAACACTTACAACTAGTCTAATTGTCCTTGCTAGAATCATTCATTCTCCAATAAAACCATAAAAGGTTTGCATACAGGGCTAAAGATCTCAAACATAAAGTTTCATCCTTTCAAGAGTGGTCTTAAAAAGGGTTTTAACTTAAGAGCCATGATCCACCACAGTTCGTGCGACGATCATATTGGAAATTTGGGCATGTATTCCCAATGAATCATTATGTGGGAACCTGACGTGTGTGGCTTCGTCCTTAGTGAAGGTAATATGTTTACACTCGTGCTAATTTTTTTTGGGAGCACTCTCCTCAACAACTAACAATTCTTCTCCTAATTCATGTCTTAGTGCTCGAGCATATCATTCTAGGGCCTTTATGCTTTTAGCCAGGTGTGATCCTTCGCAAATCATGTCCAATCAACCTGCCGCAAGGGCTGGTTGTTGTGGTTGGGCTGGTGCATCACGAGTTCTTGCAACAGCCGGATTCTGTTCGGCGTGTCTTCAAATGTATCTTTTCATGACCTGATGATTTTGACGAATTTAGAACTTGACTTTGCCTTTGAGTTGGTTACACTCATTAGTGTCATGCCATAGTCGTTATGGAAATGACATAATTTTTTGGTGTCTCTCTTGCTTATGCCTTTCCTAATAGGATTTGGCTTCTTATAGGGCACTTTAACTTGTGTAGCTTAAAAGACTTCTGCTCGTGATCCTAAGAGCGTGGATTAGGTGGTGAAACGAGGCACATATTCACGTGGCTTATCACTGGTCTTTGCTCATTTGTTATCATTATTACTATCTGAATTGTTATTCCATTTACTATAATTTTTGTTATTCTTGTTACCATTACCATTGATTGTCTGGTTCTGATTAGTTGCCCTAGAGTTTTTTGCTAGTGTAGAACTAGTTCTGGTTTGGTTTGCATGCTCAACTTTATGAATAGCTTCTTCCAATTTAATAAACTATTTTGCTCGATCAAGAAATTCTCTGGTCAAGTAAATGGTGTTTTTTCTTACATCAGTCTAAAGAAGACCTTTAAGTTGGATTATAGCCATGATGGCCATCAATTTTCCATCATCACTGGCTGTCTTGGAGCGAGAACCTTCTTGCATGAAACGCTGAACATAACCTTTAAAGGGCTCATTGGGTCTTTTTTTAATATCAACAAGGTCATTGAGCTCGGCTAGAAAAGTTCGAGCGGCGAAAAATTGTGAGTAGAAGAGCCTCACAAATACATCCTAGGAATTGATGGTCTCAGGCTCTAGTTTGAAGAACTATTGCTGAGCCGAGTCAACAAGAGTAGTAGGAAAGATCCTGCAACGTATATCATCTCGAACCCCTTTGAGCTATATCACAAAATTGTTGACGTGGGAAATACCAAGAGCAATTATTCGATCAGGGAAAAGAGAGCCTTTCCTTCTTTCTAAATTGATGTTAGTTGGTTTCGTGGCTATTAACTCTTGAACCATCTGAGTGAGGGCATCTAACTGTGCTTGAATAGCAGGGGTGACCAATGGAGCAACTACTGGTGTAGCGACTAGAGTGTTGCAACTTCATTTTTTGGTGTTGGAGGGATTACTGGTGCAATGGGTCGCAAAACATTAGACCCATTACCTTCCCAAAACTTGTCGTGGACAGTTAAAAAGTCACGTCCCTAGCTTCCAATTTTGTTAAAAACATTGTTTCCTATAAGTTACCCCTAAAATTTTGACTATGAGCTCAAGGAGAACTAAGAGGTGGTCTAGCTGGACAATTTGCTGGCTCATGCTGCCTTGTGTTGGGGTTTTATGCCCTAATTAAAACCCAATTTCTTTGTAATCTCAATTCTAATTTTATTTTCAATAAAATAATAGAAATCATTTTTTGACTTGGTCAATCACTTTGCTCACGTGTTTTATTTTCATGATTATTTGTTTAATATAAACTTCTATTAAATCCCAAGCATATAGCTAATCGTATTTATAGTGACATAATCACAGTGGAATATAAATATGATTATATGTTCAAAATAAGTTAGTCCTAAGATTAGTCAATACACAGGATTTACATTGACTTGCCAATCTATGATATGATCTACTTACACATTGTGGTGTAATGTTCTTTCCAGAACATTAACAAAGTAGATAAGATCAGATGTATTTGTTACATCGGATATGACCGATATTGATAGTTGATAAGATAAGTAAACATACCTGTAGCATCCCAAATTTTCTAATAAGGCTTAGGGCCTTGATTTGGAGGGCAATAAGTGATTTAATGTGTTAATGTGTGAATTTGATGAATATGTGATTAGAAATGCATGTTTAGGTGAATTAAATATGCATGTGGGCCTCGTTTGGTTATTAGGGGCATTTTTGTAATTTTAGTCGTTGAGGGCATAGACGTGATTATTATGATATATCTGTGTTGCACGATCCGAGACAGTCCTAGGGAGCGGTTAGCTAGAAAGTCACAATGGGGTCGAAAACCCGACTCGGGGCAAGTCGAGGGGTATTTCGAGTATTGGACATTTTATGGGGTTATCGGGTTATGGAAATAAATATTTGGAGATATATTTGAAGTTAGAATGTTTAGGAGGGAATATTGGGGAAATTTACCATTTTTCCCTCGGGGACGTTTTGGTACCCCGAGCCGTTGAGATAACCTTAGAAACTTAAGTTAAATAAAAAAAAGTTGAGGAAGTGTTTAGAAGCTAAGGAAGTCGACCCTCTTTCTTTCTCTCTCTCTCTCTCTTGGAGTTTTCTTCCTTTGGAAGCTTGGAGACTTTGATCCATTGGAGAGTTTTGGCTTGGAATTCAAGCTAGTTGTGATTGGGGATTAGTTCAGGGCCAAGTTATCAGTTAAGGTAAGGATTCTAGCACTTGATTATCTAAATTTTGTTTGGTTTTCTGCTGGTATTTTGAAATGTTGCATGTGAGTTAGATGAAGAATCATCTTTCAGTTCTAGATGAGGTTTAGGGTTAGTTTCTATTGGGTTTTGCTGCTAGGATCACTCTAGAACTATTGTGATGATTGAGTTGGATTGTTAGGTTGATTTGGGGGTGAATTGGCTAGGTTTTCATGGTAAAAATGGAGGATTTTTCTAGGTTCGAAGGCTCAGGCCGCGCCATTGTTCTTGCTGAGCCGCGGCCCTCTAGAGCAGGTTGGAGGCCAAGAAGAGGGGCGGGTCACGGCATGCCCAAGCTTGGGTCGCAGTGCGCCTACCCTGCTTTAGGGTTGGGGGTCTCTAGTTGAGGCGGGCCGCGACATGGGCTCATGGGGCAGCGGGACTTAGTGCATTTTTGGGCTTTAAAGAGGTTTTAGGCTTGGGAATCCAAAAGTTGAGGCTTGGGATGGATTTTATCACCCGGATTGATTGAATTCAAGGTCCCGGAGACTAGAATTATTATCCAAAGCTATTTAGTGAATTAGAACTTGATGAATGGATATTGTTGATGTGTTGTGGCTAGGGTTTCAGCGAGGCTTGGACTTGGGGACTGTGCTCGGGACATCGGTGCTTGGAAAGCTCGGAACACAGATAAAAAAATTGTTGTACCCGTAGAGCAGGGCAAGGCCCTATACCTTGTGTTGCAAGGCACATCCCTATATGATTGTGTTGCAGGGCGTAGCCCCATTGATTATGTTTATACGTGTTTAAGTATTTGTTTAATCATGTTATGTGTGCATACATGTCTGAATGAATGGCAAGAGTCGGGAACGGCGAGAGCCGAGAACGGCGAAAGCCGGGAATGGCGAGAGCTGAGAACGGCGAGGGCTGGGAACGGCGAAGGCCGAGTATGGCAAAGGGCCGGGAGTACCGTTTAGCACGCGGAGTGCGAGTTACCAGGGTGAGACCCTATAGGATACTTGGGATATCCTCACGGTGTAGACCACGAAAGGGCCTGGTAAAGCGCCTGGACCCTCCCAAAACTTGGAGGTGAAGGTGGGATCCCTATCGGATACTATCGACCTCAGAGCCCCATGAAGTCTAACAATTTCTTTCACATATAACTCAGCATACTGCTCCACAGTATAAGTCATCCTAACAGGCAAAAAGAGGGCAGACTTGGTATACCTATCCACAATCACCCACACCGAGTCATGCTGACCCACAGTTTTCGGCAAACCAACCACGAAGTCCATGGTGATATCTTCCCACTTCCATTCCGGAATCCCCAGGGGCTGCAGCAACCCTGCTGGCCTCTGATGTTCAGCCTTGGCCTGCTGACAAGTTAAACACTTGGCCACATAATCCACCACATCCCTTTTCATGCCCGACCACCAATACAAAGCTCTCAGATCTTGGTACATCTTCATCGTACCCGGATGCAAGGAATAGGAAGTGGTATGTGATTCATCTAAAATCTCCCGTCGAATATCAGAATCCATCGGAACACAAATCTGACCCTTGTACTTCAGCAACCCCATCTCTGAAATGAAAAAGTCCTTAGCCGCTCCGACTAAGACGTTCTCTCTGTGACCTCTCAACTGGGAATATTTCCCCTGCGCCTCCTTGATCCTCTCGAGGATTGTAGACTGAAGAGTGATGTTGGCTAACCGGCCAACCACCATCTCTAACTCTAGTCATCTCCTCAGCTAGCTTATCGGGTATCTATCTCGAACTGAACAACTGTCCTGGGCCTTTCCGACTCAATGCATCAGCCACCACATTAGCCTTCCCAGGATGGTATAGGATATCACAGTCATAATCCTTAACCAACTCCAGCCACCGTCTTTGGCGCATATTCAGATCCTTCTGAGTAAAGAAGTACTTCAAACTTTAATGGTCGGTGTATATCTCACACTTCTCACCATATAGATAATGTCTCCAAATCTTAAGTGCGCATACCACCGCTGCCAACTCCAGATCATGAGTGGGATATCTCTGCTCATATTCTTTCAACTGTCTCGATGCATAGGCTATCACCTTTCCAACTTGCATCAACACACACCCCAAACCCTGTCTGGAAGCATCACAATAAACCACGAACTTCTCATTATCCGTCGGCAGACTCAACACTGGCGCTGTGATCAGTCGCCGCTTCAACTCTTTGAAACTGTTCTCACATCTATCTGTCCAAACATACTTTGTCTTCTTCCTTGTAAATTCTTTCAACGTCGTAGCTATTCTGGAGAATCCTTCAACAAACTGCCGATAATATCCTGCCAATCCCAGAAAACTCCTCACTTTGGGAACATTACTCGGGCCAGGCCAATCTCTCACTGCCTCAATCTTACTTGAGTCAACCAGAATCCCCTCTTTACTGACAATATGGCCCAGAAATGTAACTTGTGGTAACCAAAACTCGCACTTGCTGAACTTAGCATATAACCTATGCTCCCTTAACCGCTGCAATACCAACCGCAAATGCTGCTCATGCTCTGATTCTGACTGAGAATACACCAAAATTTCGTCGATAAATACAATCACAAACGTATCCAGATAGTCCTTGAAAACCTTGTTCATCATATCCATAAAAGTTGCTAGGGCATTGGTTAAATCAAAGGACATAACCAGGAATTCATAGTGTCCATACCTTGTGCGAAAAGCAGTCTTTGGTATGTCCTCTTCTTTGATTCTTAACTGATGATAACCTGACCGGAGATCAATCTTGGAAAACACTGTCCTTCCCTGTAGCTGATCAAATAAATCATCGATCCTTGGCAGTGGATACTTATTCTTAATGGTCAACTTGTTCAGCTTCCTGTAGTCAATACACTTCCTAAGAGATTCATCCTTCTTCTTGATGAACAACACTGGAGCACCCCATGGCGAAAAACTCGGTCTGATGAACCCCAAATCCAGTAACTCCTGTAACTGAATCTTCAACTCTTTCAACTCTGCCGGAGCCATTCTATAAGGTGTCCTGGATACTGGCTCTACCCCTGGTGCCAACTCTATAACGAACTCGATCTCCCGCTGCGACGGCAAACCTGGCAGATCTGCTAGAAATAAATCTGGAAACTCACACACCAGTCTGGTCTCTCCCGGTCCAACCAACACAACCTTGGAGGTATCCACAACATTCGCTAGGAATCCCATACAACCTTCCTGCATCAGGTCTCTAGCCTTCAGTGTCCAAATTATAGGCACCCACAATCCACTAACTGTCCCCACAAATACAAAGGGTACCTCCCCTTCTGGTTCAAAAGTCATCATTCTACGCTTGCAGTCAATCGTATCCCCATACTTCGATAAACAATCCGTCCATCACAAGCTCAATCAGATCAACAGACAATTCCCTACCATCTACCTCTACTGGTAAAGCCCTAATCCATCTCCTAGAGACCACCAGCTCCCCAGTTGGCAACAAAGTCTGGAAACCCCTAGCATTCAAAACACTAGGTCTACACAGCTGATCTATCACTCTAGCAGACACAAAGGAATGAATAGCTCCTGAATCAATCACTGCAGTATACAAAGAAGCAGCACTAGAAATCTAACCTGTCATGACTGAGGGGCTAGCCTCCGCCTCAGTCTGAGTCAAAGTAAATACTCTGGTAGGAGCGAGACTGTCACTCTGCTTCGGCTCCTCTTTCCTGACTTGTGGGCAATCCCTCTTCAGATGGTTAGCACTCCCATAGACAAAGCAGGCCCTAATCTTGCACTCACCCTGGTGTTGACGTCTGCACCGTGGACACACCAGAAAACTCCTCCAGTTATCATTTCCGCCTTGACGGCCAGTAGAAGCACCCCGTGCCCTCTTGTCTGAGCTGGGAGGAACAAAGGAATCTGGGGCTTTCCTCTTCTGCTCACAGGGGCCACTACCCCGACTGGATCCAATAAAAGGTGGAACTGTCCTCCTAGCATCGCGCCTGACAGTGCTCTCTCTCCAAATCTGATCCTTGGCCCCCTCAGCTGTAAGGGCCTTGTCCACAACCTGAGCATAGGTAGTAGTCTCTGGATCCAAAGTGATCTTCACATCACGGGCAATCATAACGTTCAATCCCCGTACAAACCTATCTCTTCTTGTAGCATCTGTCGGCACTAAATCTGGTGCAAACTTTGCCAACCGGTCAAACCTCAAAGCATACTCAGTCACGGTCAACCGATTCTAAGTCAGGTTGATGAACTCGTCAACCTTTGCAGCTCGGACTACCACACTGTAATATTTCTCGTTGAAGATGTTCTTGAATTCTTCCCAGGTCATGACTACCACATTCCTTCTCTGAACCACTACATCTCACCAGATGCAAGCATCCTCTCTAAACATGTAGCTGGCACAAGCTACTCTCTCATTTCCCTCAACCCTCATGAAGTCCAGAATTGAGGAAATCATATTCATTCACTGCTCTGCCCACAGTGGGTCTGATCCACCTTCAAAGGTGGGAGGATGCTGCTTCCTAAACCTTTCATACAAAGGTTCCCACCTGTTCTCCATTACAGGCTGAACCGTCACTGGCACCACACTCTGCTGAATTGGCAGCCCAGTGACCTGTGGAGGGGCCTGCTACCTCAACTGTCAAAGCTCTTCCTCTGTTCGTTGCAGTCTTGCTTCCATTTCGGCAAACATCTGTTGCCAATTCTGTGGGGCAAGTGGAGGGTCCTGACCCTGATTGTCATCCTCGGCCCTACTGTCGCGGAGTCTCGATGATTGTCGAGGCATCTCAGTAAATATGCCTGCAATCAACGACACCACTCATCAGGCATGATAACAACATCCAAAACCACCTCCCAATCACATCAGCCAACCACAAACAACAGTCCACATAACACACAGATAGCATATAGCATACAACGGGCCATGCCCTAACATCATGCATAAGTTAACTCATTCATCATGCTCTATAAGAAATAAGCAGGAAAACAGGGCATTTAAACACATATTCAAGCATTTAAGTCAATTATTACCAACCAACCCTGAGTCGAGCTTGTGACTGATAGCGAGCGTACATGTTTGGTCAATCTCCAGAAACCATAAACCTTGGCTCGCTCTGATACCAAGTTGTAACGCCCTACTTCCTTAGAGTCGTTACTAAGTGAGTTTAAAACGTGCATTTAACTCGCTAATCGAGGTTTTAAGGAAAAAATGTGAATAAACCATAATCAGAGTCATAAACTTTGAGAATAATTCTATTTACTGAAAATCATAAAACGTTTAACATTTGGGATCCCAGAATACTATTTAGAAATATTTACAGCTCAAAAATATAATCAGAGTCGACTAAACAACAAAATCTAGTTTCAGTACAAACATCTCCCAAAATACCCCTGACTGCGGCAACCAGGCAGGCCAAACATGTACGCGCCGCTTCACGCTCTCCGTACTCATGGTTGGTCGACTTTCCCCTTGCCCTTACCTGCACCACAGAGCACCCGTGAGCCGAAGCCCAGCAAGAAAACCCTCACAAGCAAATAACATATGCATATCAAACACTTAGCATATAAACAGGCCATCAATAGGCTATACAAATACGGCTATGCCGTTCCAGGCACTTTACCAGGCCATGGGTTCGCGGTCTGCACTGTAAGGATATCCTAGGTATCCTTTAGGGTCTCGCCCTAGCAACTCGCACTTTGCGTGCTAAACGCTGCTCCCGGCCCCTCGCCGCACTTGGCCTTGCACTCTACGTGCTTAACGCCGTTCCCGGCCCCTTGCCGTTCTTGCCCTTGCCGACCTCGGCCTGCGCCGTTCCCGGCCCTTGCCGAACATGTATACATATACATACATAGCATAATAAAGCCAGTACTAAACATGAACAAATTCAATCAAAGGGCTATGCCCTACATACACAATCACATAGGGCTTAGCCCTGCATACAAGCTCTATGGGAACAGTGGTTTTCTTACCTGTGTCCCGAGCTTCCTAAGCACCGCGATCGCGAGCACAGTCCTCTATCCCGAGCCTCGAAGAAATCCTCGTCACAATGAATGAACCATAATCAACCATCACGTTCTAATTCACTAAATAGTTTCGAGTCATAATTCTAACTTCTGGGACCTTGGTTTCTACCAAACCGGGTAGTAGGAACCTTCCCGAGCTAAAAACCCTCATTTTGCCAAATATCCACATTTGGGCCGCGGCTCAGCCTTCCTTAAGCGCCGCGGCGCACCCCTAGACAGAGGCAAAATTGCCTCATATCTGCCAGCCTAGGGCCGCGACGCCTGGGAAATTCCCTCGAAGGCCACTAGCCTCAAAACGCAAGCAGGCCGTGGCGCTGAAGAACAGGGTCGCAGCGCGAGCCCGAAACCCAAAATTCCCATGCAAAATTTTCGAGCTAACACCCCTGGAATCACTCTAAACACATCCCAACAGCATAATTGAGTCTCACACTCATACTAATACACTTTAAGCAGCACATAACCTTAGAGAAACCAATCAAAATCCTGCCAAAACTCAAAATCAATTGCCTAAGTTCTAACTCCTCAAACTTCAATAAAACAGAGAAAAACTTAGATAAAACTCAAGCTTAAATCCTTACCTCAAGAACAATTCGACCCTTAGCTGTCTTTAACCTTGCTCCTTGCTTTGATTCCCCAAATTGCAACCTCAAATCCAAAGCTTTCCCTCAAAATTCCCTTGGCAAGTTGAGAGAAAACAAGAAAGGAAGAAGAGAGAGAGAGAGTTTGAGTCGGTTTCTACAATTCTGAAAGTTCCTTATATTTTGTTTTATTTAACTTAAGCTTTAAGGTTACCTCAAGACTCGGGGTACCAAATACGTCCCTGAGGGAAAAATGGTAAATATTCCCTCCTAGACATTCTAACCTCAAATATATCTCCAAATATTTATTTCCATAACCCGATAACCCCATAAAATATCTAATACCCGAAATACCCCTCGACTCGCCTCGAGTCGGATTCTAAACCCCGTTGTGATTTTCTCACTAACGACTTCCTAGGACTGTCTCGGATCGTGCTACACAGATATATCACATTTATCACATTTATGCCCTCAACGGGATAAAATTACAAACATACCCCTAATATCCAAACGGGACCCTCATGCATATTTAATTAAACTAAACATGCATCTCTATCACATATTCACATAAATTCACATATTATATCCATAATTCACCCATTGCCCTCCAAGCATGCTAATCAAGGCCCTAAGCCTTATTAGTAAATTTTGGTCGTTACATGCTTGACTTCGAAATATTTTTAGATTTTATTTTTCATTTTAAAAATAATATTTAGTAAAGATGTTCTCCTGACATTAGAATAATCTCAGTCATTGATCTATGTTTAAAACCAAAAATGAAAAAAAAAATTGTCAAAAACAAAAACAAAAATGAGAATACTCTGGTAAGCCCTAAATAATAATATCTATTACAATAATAATTAAAAAAAAAACTATATAAAGACTGATATGAATCCAAATGAAAGTTCATTTAAAAAAAATAAAGAATCCAAATGAAAGTAACTAGACACATAAGTATTTTTTTTGGGGGGAGGGAGAGTTTTAAGAAGGGGATATTAAGGGACAGCTGATTTGATCCGGTGGAAGCAATCTCACTAGACTGCGAGATAATTATATATACAATATGATATTTTTAAATATAAAATTAACATTTTTTTTAAATAACGAATTCATAAATTTAGCTACAAATTTATTCTGTACAATCTAACAATTTGAAGTTTTTAGGTTTAGCAAATTTGTTCTTTAATTAGTATTTAAAAAATTCATTATTCTTTTTATTTTGAATATCTAATAAATTTATAAATTTGTTGAAATATTCAATATTGCAACTCACGATTACAAATGTCAAAGTATTCAACTCAACACAAAATTTCTCTCAACTTTCTTTTTAAAATCCTTAATTCAAAAAATACAGCTAAATTTTCTCTCAACCTTTCAAAAACTCTAAACTGACAAATAGCTTCATCTTCCAATGAAACTAACTGCTGAAATGAATTGTAGGAGAAATATGTAATTACTTCAATACTTTTGTTTGGTTATTAAATAATATTTACTATGTTTTTTTGTATTTTTTTTAATGATTGTTGGTTTGTATTTCATTAGTATTCATGAAACAATTTTTTTTCTTTTTGCCAAAAATAGCTTAGAATGTTACTATAATATTAAGTTTAATGCATAAATAAATAAAATTTTATTTTTATTACTAATCGTATAATGCTTACCTTAATTATTTTACATATTGTGTCTACCATATCGTGTATGTGCTCGTACTCCTATCATGACACTCTCTAGAGTAAACCTATTTTAATAATAGGCTATTTAGGATTTTTGTCACCGAACTATAACCATTATAATATTCTGCCCCCTGATTTTTTTAAATCGTTAAAAATTACCCTCAAATTATTCACAGTGTTGGAAAATGAGATTTATGTTAAGTTTAATTCTATGTGGCTAACGGATTGTTAACTTATCATTGTTACATCAGCGTCATGTGTATAATTAAAATAAAAAATCATTTAAAATTAAAAATATATATGTCTTATAAAATATTAAAATTAAAAATATTTCAAAAAAAAAATTTCTTTTAAATTCTTAGAAGATTAATATTTTTTTGGATAAATTCTTTAAAGATTAATTAAATAAAATTTTCAAATATTAAAAAAAAATTAACTGAAAATGATCTTTTTTTTTAACAAAACTTAAACTAATTTAATTTAAATTTTATTAATCTCATCATTATTAAAAATAAATAGTTTTCCAAACAAAAAAATTAGATGAGTTTCAGTTTATTTTTTTAATATTTGAAAATTTTATTTCATTAATCTTTTAAGAACTTATTAAAAGAATTGTTTTTTTAAGAATTAAAAAGAAAAAATATTCTTTTTGAATTTTTGAATTATTTTTAATTTTAATATTTTATAAGAAATATTTTTTTTTTTTAATTTTAAATTATACACATAGCGATGACGTAACAATGACAAGTCAGCAATCCATTAGCCACATAGGATAAAACTTAATAGAAGTCTCACTTTACAATATTATGAATAGTTTAGTGGTAATTTGTAACGGCTCGAAAAGATCACGGGCACAATAAATCATAGTTTGGGGGACGAAAATCCTAAATAGCCTTAATAATATTAATTTAGCCCTACTAGAATTTGATTCTGACTCCAGTCTTAAGAATAATATTACTATTTAGTTTTTCCTTTTGAATAGCTTGATTCGGTCAATGGAAACATTATCCTTGGCAAGACATGCTCGGAATTTGGTTCTTTTTTCATCAAAGGAAAATAAATATTAGTCTGATGGGAAAAGAGAGTTTGGTTTCTTCTGCTTTCACTTTCCCTTGTTCCAGCAGAATCTTTTTTAAAAAGAAACCCAAAAACAAACAACAAACAGGCCAAAATTTGACAGAAACAAAATTTAGAATTTATAGTCTGACGAAAGCTTCATAATAATCGAAGTAAAGCCACCCAACAAAAGATTGGTTGTAGTGCTGAAAAAAAATACTATTATGAATCAGTTGTTTGTTTGGGAATCAAATATCAACTCCGAACAACATGCATTGTCCAGCCTGTGTGGTTGAAACAAGCTTCATTTTCTTTGCAAATAACAGTGAGGTATAAGATTCCAACAATATTTATTTAGGAAGGAAAAACAAATAGGCCTGCGTAGAAAACTTTCACTTGTGAGAGAGCAGCATCAAGCTTCCAGAAGCTGAATAGCTCTGCTACTCCACAATAGGCCATAATTGAGAGAGAGAGAGAGAGAGAGAGAGAGAGAACTAGTTCAAAGAATTCACTAACAAATTTGAAGAAGAGTCAGGCAGTGCAGTGCGGAGAAGTATAAAAGAAAGTCTTAAAATAATACTAAGAAACAAATCTTGGTTCTGTACAGTGTACGTCAATGAGCAATTCAATACAAAATTATAGAAGGATCACTTACATACTGGTATAGATCAAATACAACACAAAAATAAATGGTAAAATTTTCTGCAAAATGGGCACTCTACGACTAGGGCGCTAAAGATATGTATCATTATGTATTTAAGTAGAAAGTTTTCTCTAAAGTTTTGGGGAGAAAGAAGATCAATGGAAAGTCACAATTCAGATAAACCATGATCCTTGGTCCTCACTAAAAATCCGACCGACCTGCCTCGGTTTGACTTCACCATGATGAAGAGTACACCATACCTTCATGCCGTGGTAAGTCATGACAACTAATGTTTCCGAACCAACATGAACAAAGAGTTTTACAGATTCTGTAAGTTCTGATTTCTCAAAAAGAAAGCATCTCAACACATAACTAAATTCAAGAAAACTTGAGCTGTAATCAACATCCATCAATGAGATCAGTTAGAGTTGCCAGTATACTATACAAACTCCTAACCTCCACCAGCACCACCTTCAAAAGATGACATTTAAGTTGAAGGTACTTGGCCTGATTTATCAGAAACTAGATCTCCTGCTGCTTCACCATGGCGTGACTGCTCTAAACTTTGATCGGGAAAGACTTCAGATTGCAAGGATGGAGCAATGTTATTCACTTGTGACCATGTCAATTCCCACAAACCTTCTCCACTTGAAGCACTTCTCGGCACAAGCACTCCACTGGTCTTCATAACAATTAAGGTATTCTTAAGCAGCTCAGGTACTAGCTCCTGAAGCTTTTCACTTTTCTTACCTCTAACTTTCACCTTCATATATTTTTCCATACGATTGAGAACACCAAGCCATAATTTGATGAAGGTTGTTAATGGAGATAAATTGGGAAGCAATCGAAGAAACACCTTCGGCAAGAGCTTCATGGCAAGTATAAGAGTTCCTTCCATGTTGCGATAATCTTTTTGGGCGTGGCCTTGTGCAATTTCATGCAAGTCATCAAGCATTGAAAAAATAACCAGATCAAAACATTGTAACCACAGACCATGAAAAAGATGTATCCCGTCCGCTACTGTCAGGCACTTTTGCAGTGACAACAAAGCATGATTTCTAACCACTTCTCTCTGATCCAAACAAACTTTTCTAAATCCCTGCACAAGTCGCAACCACATTTCGCCAATATCCTGGGACATCCTGACAGCTTCCTCCTCTCCCATTGCTTTCTTAGCCTCAAAGGCCCACCGTGTTAGGCAATCAACAGAACCTGCCATAAGATCGAGTGCACAAACAGAACGCTCTACCTGTCCAACACGAGACTCAGCAAACTGCCTTGCTGCATCCACAAACAAAACATAATTGGCTGGTAACAAATGGGCCCCATCAGACATAATAAATAATAATGCGTCAAATCCAGCCTCTGAGGCTTCAGGATGTCGAGCAGTGATAGAAAGTAGGGAAGTAATAGTGCGCCACCCTAATTGGGATCTGATATGAGAAGCATTTGCTTTTACAAGACGACCCACTTCTTGTGTAATCTGTTCACAGTATGCATCAGCAACCCGGGCGTCAAGTTTTAACACAAGTTGCAATGACCTCAAAAGTTCATCAGCGAGATTCTCTTTGTAAGGAAGCAGCCGCTGACAAATACGGAAGAGACCAAAAACAGCCTTTTCCACAAGAGCACATGGCATGACTTTTGACTGAACAATGTTGGATATGTGATCATAGACACCCTGCCAAAGAAGCACAATCCTGTCCCTGTTATTCAGAGTTATTGCAATCAGCAACTCCAGACAGAATACTGCACTGTCTTCATCCTCAGGGGAGCTGCTCCCTTTCTGAAGTCTTCCTGCAGCCAAGATGAGTGCTTGTGCAAGCTGCAATAGAGATTCAGCTTGCAGAAACTTACTCTCAGTAAATATGCTGTCAATGTGGAACCTTTGAATTGTCTGAAGCGTGCGCTGATGAGCTGCTAGTTGTTCCTCAGTGGGTTGTGACCTTGGCTCCTCTGTGTCAAGGGACAAGAATTGACTAAATCGGCCCATCAATCCAGACGGTCTCTTAGGAAGATTCATGGGAGGCATATGACCAGAAGATAGAGAATTTGTGACAGGTTTGCCATGTCCAGTGTCAGCAGTAAGCTCTGACTCATCAGCTGCATCACTGGCCACACGGGCATGGAGAAGACCAAGATTGTGCAACTTTAAAATGCAATCCAGGATATTTCTCCAACCTGTGCGAATGTAATCACCATAACTGTTGGCAATAGTGAAAACTGTCGCAGTTGCCATTCTAGCTTTTGTGTCATCACCAAATTCCAGCATAGGTTCCTCAAAAGATGATGGGTTCAACAGTGTCGTGAACTTACAGAGAGACACAACAAGATCATCAAGTACATCTTCTAGATGATGGCATGCTGAAATTTTTGCAACAGCTAGGAATCCATCAATACAAGTTTGGTAAACCTCTTCATCTTCTGCATGATCAAAAACTACAGAAAGAGCAGCTATAGTTGGCCCTGACACTATTGCAAACATATCGTGGTCAACGTAGGCTCCGGAATCTGATAATATGAATGGAGCAGTTCTCTGTGATTTCAGGATTAAGTCAATCCATCGACTTGGGGTCATTTCAGGAAAACTAGCACCTTGTTCTGGGGTTGTGCGAATCTCATTCTTCAATATCGAGTGGTACAGCTCTGATAGAAAGTCTCGAGGTAGGTCATTGCCACCATTTATTTTCCGATTATTTCGGATAAAATCCTCCTCTGTCATTTTTCTCTTCACTTGTACATTGTGTTGGTCTGTATTAAGCAGTATCAGTGAATACGACAACAAGAGAGCAGCATCCTTATTAGCAAGAATATGTGGTGATTGCTCATAATATCTCTCTGAGAATGCCTCAAGGACTCTTTGTATCTTTTGTGACTCTCCAGGCAGTCTGAATGTTTCTAAAAACAGTCGCAATGCAGTATCCAAATTCATGTCTTGGAAATCAAAAGTCCAAGCAAATTCGTGAAGAACCTGAATACAAAACTCATCATGATTCCCCAGAAAATCCCCAATTAGATTCTTATCCAACCCAGCTGTATTCCTGAAAAAGCATGCCACACTTTGAGGATCAAGTTTGTCAGGCATGAGATGTGCTCCTTGGAGGAATTCTAGCCCTTTCTTTGGATCACGATTGAAGTTATCAGCTCCAACCATCAACCTTCTTTTGATGTATTTTCTCCGGCGAACAAATGGAACCCAGTGACTAGGGTCGCTATAGTTATCACACTTTTCCATCCAAAATGGAGTATACTCTTCAAGTTTAAATGGGGTGCACTCTGAACCAACTGATGCATTGCCAACCCTTTCACCCATTCCCTGAATAACAGCAATAAGACCATCCAAAGCCAGAATGTGCATTGATGACAGGGGGCAATTAACAGGGAAAGCACTCTTAGACAAAAGATCAGCAAGATCTTCAAAGACATTACTGCAAGTTATGTCACAATCTAAGTTAGCATACATTTCAACCATAAATGTTTTCTGCCGACAGAAGTCAACAAGAGCCTCCATAGCAACCTCCTGCTGCTGGTAAGATGCTCCATATCTGCTTTGTGCAAGCCTTAAAATAACACAAGAAAAGAATGCCTCCAGCTGTAATTTGAGCTCAGCACGCAGATGATGATACAGATTAAGAACAATGCTGCATACCATTGAAAGAATAAGTGGACTTGTTGACAGACCAAACTGCATCAGATTATGAAACAGTTCATCCTGAATGAAACCCAGCAATGTAGGGTGATGGCGAATGGAAGGACCACCCAACTGTACAGCAGAATTTATCAAACTCAAAGCAAATAAGGGTACATCTTCGTCAATAGCTATAGTACTTGATCTGGGATCCATTCCCATATTCTCAACAACATTTAGCATAGAGCACAAGAAATGAAATATTTCCATCATGCAGGGTACCCCATATGGCTTTGCCATCAGATGTAAGTCATATGGTAAGCTATCCTTTCCAGATCCAGTCTCATTTGTCTCGTCATCTACTCCTACTGCTGCACTTATAGAAGCATTGGATTCCAGATTTGTAGATAATGTTTGACCACCATATTCAGAAGTCATGTCACCGTTATCAAATTGCCTACTTCCAAATGCATACTCATTGTTCAACCCAGAGCTCTGCAGAGAAAGAAAAAAATCATATATTTATTAAAAATTGATCATTACATAATAAAAATGAAGAGATTCTCGACATAAGAAACCAATTCATTAGGTTTTTCTTTCAGCGTATCAGCAGTACATCTTGTCCAGTTTCTAGCCTATAAGATGGTTGTCATTGGTAAATTTCTAAAAATAACTATTTTTCTCAAACTCCAGAGCTAGACTGCAAATGTGGAGTTTCTAAGTCCAGTACCTGGCATATAAGCTATTTAACTGATTTTAACTCTTTTTAATCAAATGTTTAAATCCTATTTTTAAATAAATAAATTAAAAATCACAATCTTGGATTTTCGGTCGTCATAACATATAAAATGGATATGTATTCCCTTGAACTTTTCCAAAATAATGTGATAGAAAATAGAAACTATGGAAAAATAATGACTAAAAAAAGGATCTTTATATATCCAGTTTCTCCATCTTGTTAACCAATGAAATGCAAGGGGAAAATTTACAAAGTAATTTAACATAAAATTTTAACTGAGCCCAAATTAAGAAAGGAAACCAATATATATGACTGGGGTTTGTACTTGCTGTACTCCGTAGTTTTAGCTAAAGGCATAATTCAACGATAATTCAATTCCTTAATACTACACAAACCAATATTCTTCTTTTATTCTCTTTTTCCATTAAATTGCTAATAACTTCCTTTCGTACCACAGCAACTAGTACATAGCAAGCAACACAATGAAACTTTCAAGAAGAAGACAAGAAAAGAAAAAAAGTAAAAGAGCATTTTTACCTTGTTCGGATTATTGACTCCATTTACTGGAGACAATTCCGAGTAGTCAACATTAGGAAGGTGTAAAAAGATACACCTAACAAGTTCATCCATGGTGTGCCGAGCTATACGTTGTAATAACTCACCTTTTGTTCCTGCTTGGTGGACTATACGAAAACAAGTATTCACTATAGTGCAAACATGCTGATTACTCAACATAACAGATGCTTTGCTCTTCATACAAGCCAAAAGAACTTGTAATATCTTCATTAGAACTACCTCTTCTGATGCAGGATCAGTCACCTCAAATCGACAGCTAGTGACAGCGTCAACTAACAAGTGCATTGCATCTTCAACATTTACAGTGTTTCGATCAATGACATCAAGTGTTAAGATCTTGTAAACAGAAGATAAAGCAACACCAGTGATCGGAGCACCAGTTTCATCTGATCGAATCACATCTAGAAATGGTTGAAGGTACACAGCAGGGTTGATGGTATGCCAGCGATGGTGCCATGTAAAAATCTGCTTGCGTAATGCTTTCAAAGACTGAATTAGGGAGTGCTCCAGCTGCTCTTCGTTGGACATATAATGCACACCCCACCTTACATTTCTCCTCATCACTGCTAACACAGCCCCTATTTCTGAATTAATCACGCATGCTAAAGTAGCTTTACTAGAATGGCGATCACAGTTCTCAGATTCTTCTTCAATTGCCTTTATGCCAGTCTGCAGCTTTACCTGCCCCATCTTGAAACAATATTCTTCAGATAGAACCCAAGTGCTACCTGTAGCTAGAAGCTACTGACTCTTATGCAGTGCTTATGCAGAGACAGTGTATAAACATAAGCAAAGCATTCCTTCACAATCTACAGAAATGACAACGGATACTATTAGAAAGTTTGCAGGCTAAATTTTAATGGAGTGTTCTATAACTTATAATAAAGAATTCCATGAATCCACCATAATAAATAATAAAAACAGAGGATCAAAGACTTAATAATAATAGTTATAGATTTCAAATACATGCACGATCCATAAGTCTACACAATTGCGAGACAGAAAATGCGTTGGGCATAAGCAGTAAATGTAATTCCTATCTTCTTTTCACCAATGTAACTCCATATAATGAAAAACACCCACAAATGTACAATCGGAAATATAGAGTAAAATTGGATTAGATAATTTTATTATGTGATTTTGTTATGAAATCGAAAAGGATATTAAGAAAATTATTCCAACATTCTATAATTCCTCTAATGTGGCATAACTTAACCTCATTGAAAATTTTATCTTATCTGATTCCTCATCTTCGTGTATTACAATGATAAGAAAAACAAAATTACAACTTTACATCTAACTTGGCTTTTCCTAATTTAGTGTTAGAAAATGATAAACCCATTCATTCTTATATGTTTTTTCTCTTATATTTTTAAATCCACATCCTATCTAATTCAATTCTAGTTTCCAAACGTAACCAGAATAACCAGAATGTATAACACCAACTTAAAAAAAAACAAGACACCTTAAGTAGCCGCATAACAACAAAGTAACTCCATTGCCACCATTGCGGCACCACTACCAGAACCAATCTTTGTTGTCTCTCAGCTGTCAACAAAATACTCCCATACAAAAAAAAAATGTAGAGTAACCCATTACTTCCTATATCGGTTGTGGGCAACTTATGAACGTCAGAAAGGAATTCTAGTTAAACTTAAATGCCAACGTATTAATTCTTCATTCATTTATCAACAACCACATCAAATCTAATTTACCAAAATCGATAGACACAATTTAACACAACAAAGAAAAAAATGTAAATTTAATACAAAGAACTGCGAGATCCAAGTGTAACTCAACAATGTAATCCCAATTCAATATCAAGTCAAACAAGATCGCACAGATCTTCAAATTTTAGATCCTAAAAAAGAAAATGCAGAAAAAACAAGACATTCTATAGCCCCAAACACCGGTATCTGAAGCCTTTCAGGCTTAATTAACCCTTGAAATACGTTTCAACAAGATCAAATTGAAGTGGAATAAAAATATGAATGGCTGAAAATAAAATTGAGTATATAAACGAGAGAGAGAATAGTATAGATAACCTGAGATTGGGAGAAGCATGGAAACCCTAAAGCTGAGAAGAATTGTAGGAGAAGAAGAAGAGAGGCTTTGGAGTTTGGAGTCGAGGTGGTAGCTGCTGGCGAAACCAGAGCAGCCAGTCACCATATCATCTCCGCTGGGGATGCGATCGGAACCGTTACTATCCACGTTTGTTTAATAATAATAATAATGGTTTATATCTTTTTGCAGTGTTTTTTAAAATAGTAAAAATAAGCCCTTGAAATTAATTTTGGTCAACAAAATTTTAAATATCCCCAAAATACCCTCTGTTTTTTAGGTTTTAAAATACTAGAAAATATATTTAATGAATTTAAGATATTATAAAGAAAACCTAAAAATAAAAAGAATTAAATAAATGAAATAGAAGAGGTAAAAGGAAAGGAAAAATAGTTTTACATTTTCGTCTTCCTCAAGCAACTAGAGAAAACCAGAGAAAAAGAAAGACGACAACATCAAAAGCACTAACCTGCGATTTCGTGCTGAAGGAGTCGAGTGCGGAGTGGAAACTCATACCCACAAGGTGAGTCCTGTGCATTTTGAGCAGTTCTTCCTTCTTCTTGTTCTGTTTTTTTTTTTTTTTTTTTTTGGTTTTAAACTTCTGGCTAATGCACGTGGTGTGTTTTGCTTGTTTTTTTCTTCAAATAATTGGAAGTATATTTTTTTTTGCATTAGTTTTTGTGGGCAAAATGGATGTTTGGACTAGGGTTTTTTTTTTATTTTTAGTTTTTAGTTGATGATCATTTTGGAAAGTTGACGAAAGTGAAAAATTCAAGTTAGAATTTTTTTAATAGAAAATGGTGCACTAGAAATTAAGTTTTGAAAAATAGAGTGTGTGTTTCAACATTGAAAGAGAGAGTCAAACATGTATTCTCCACCTTTATGTAATCTTGTCACGAAAGCATTAAAAAAAATTAATAGGAGTTAATACTCTTGTTGACTTCTTTAAAGAATCACCACGTTATTATGTATGATGAACTATGTGCTATTTGTTATTATTCATTTATGTGAAACTTCTAATCCATGAGTATAGTATGTGTAACATTATGAATACATATGCAACTATGCCCTTGTCTTCTCTGTATAAGCAAAAAAACACATACATAAACATGAATTAAGAAACTATCAATCAAGGAATATATATACATATTGTTATCCAAAAAATCAGAAGTGAATGACATGGCGGGCATTAATTACACATGGCTGGCACCTGGCATAACCTGTGTTCGATTATCGACCAGGAAGATATTCGGTATCATGCGATCGGTCTCTTCACGCGACCAGTCTGGTCGTATGCACGTAATACGCGGAAGAAATCTTAGGCAGTTATGATGGAATCTGAAATTCTCTCCCATGATTTCCTGAGTATCTGATTATTTAGGAAATAATATATGTAACAAATCAATGTAAATCTTCCCTGAGCTTATAAATAGAAGAAGAAGGCTCAGGGAAGGGGGGCCTTTTTTCTTATCTGACTTCTAAATCGTTTGAGATTAGAGTTATCATATCAATCACATTGTATTGTTCTTCAGAGGTTGGTGAAACTCATTGAACCCTAGTTCTTTGATCACTCCCTTTGATTTTATATCAATAACAATCTAAGTGGACGTAGGTTATTACCAGATCCTAGGGCCGAACCACTATAAAATATCGTGTTCTTATTATTTTTGTCATCACGTTCTTTTCAACGCATTCATCCACGTCAAGCGTATTTTGACTCCGTGTCAGTTGCCCAAAATCAGGGTCAACATTCTGGTGCTTTCATTGAGAGCTTGGTATATCACCGTTGAGAAAACCAATGGCGAAAACTTCAAGGAAAACTGGACAGGCGGCCGCCGCTGCACCATCAAACCCGCCTCCTCCTCCTCCTGCAAGCGTGGCTGAGGACGAGCCACATTTGGACTTTGAGGAGGAAGAAATGGATGACGCGACGCTGAAGAGTACTCTGGGGGCGTTGCATGAAGAGCTGGCCAATCTGAGGGCCAGTCAGGAAAGTGCTGCCGAAATCATGGCGCGGCAGCAGCAAGAGATTGAATGGCAGCGCGCGGAGTTAAGTGAGAGGCAGGCGGAGATGGACCGTCGCCAGAGCGAAGCCATGGCAGCCCTGCAATTGGCTAGGAATCAGGTTGCACCTGCCTCGCAGCCTGATCAACCTACGAATGGGCCACCCCACAGGGGTCCCAATCCTAGTCCGCCTATCCAACCCTCGAGCCCACAAAGGCCCGAGCAGCCACCAGCGCCTCAGGACGATGTCCCTCTAGGAGACCCTGAGGCACAACCTCCTTCCCAAGCTGTTCGTGGCAATCCCCCGCATCAGAGGCAGAATAAGACCGAGCATCAGCCTCGTAGTCCTAGACGCCATAGGGGCGACGAACCGAACCTTCTGAACAGAGGTCAGTATCCTCCTGGTAACAGGAGGAACTCGGAGTTAGGCTCTGCGGTCCGTGGTCCCCCACGGCATGATAATGCACGGGGGCCTAACGACCAACGTAGGCCACCCTCTAACGCTCGGGACATTTCAGCCCGGGAGGGAAATCGAGGGAACAGTCGATCCCGTCATAGCCAATCACGATTCAGAGATGGCAATGGTTATGATGAGGCCGATTCCGGCAGGGGAAATGTCGGTCGGAGGAATGACGAAAGAGGTGGAAACAGGAATCAACCACCTCAAGGTGACCAACCCGGCAGACGGGATGCTGGGGGGCAATCCAGGCAAAATAACGTCTTCAACCGGCTCGGAGGTAGCGAGCAGTGGAGAAGAGACGAGAATTTGAGAGATGTGCTCAATGATCGCCGTGAGCGACATGGCGAGAACATCCCCCCAGCAACAGAGGCCACAACAATTCCTGTCACTGTGCAAGCCCAAATAGATGCCCTCAACCAGGCGGTGCAACAGCTGGTCGGGGGAAGAACATCTTACATCGACCACGACAGGAGGAAAGGCACTCCTTTCGTCCAGAGGATAGCTATGGTAGAGACTCCTAGCAAGTTTAAAATGCCTACGCTTTCGAACTTTGATGGGTATGGTGACCCGGTATCTCACGTCAATAAGTTTGAGATACAAATGGACATTCAGAAAGTGTCCGAAGATGCTCGGTGCAGGATCTTCCCTGCAACACTTTCTGATCCCGCGCAGGAATGGTTTTTTAAGTTCCCTCCTGCAAGCATAGTTTCCTGGGAGATGTTCGTAAAGGAGTTTTACGGACAGTTTTACGCGGGTCGTGTGCATCCGACCGAGGAAAACCAGCTGGTTGAAATACGCCAGCAGGATGGAGAATCGCTTAAGGACTACATCCAGCGCTTTATGCGAGCGGCAGCTGGAGCAAAAATAGTGGGGGACGAAGGCAAAATGATGGCCATAACCGCGGGGGTTAAGCGTCGCACCCCCTTCTGGAAAAGCCTCCGAAAGGATGGGGTTAGAACTACCCAGGAGTTCTTGGATCGGGCTGATCATTACATCAAGCTCAAAGATGCCATTGCCGATGATGGAAAGCCTCCAGGCAAGGATAAGAAGGCTGTCGAGCCCGCCAAAGCCGCCAATGGGTCTAAACCTAACGGCAAGGGCAACGGGAACGGTAACGGCAATGGAAAGAATGGTGGAAAACGACCACACAATGAGCCTTCCACCTCCGACAATAAACGAGCCAAGGGTAACCGTTACGAACCTCGGTTCACTAACTACACTGCCCTAGTTGAGTCTCGGGGAGAGGTTTATCAGGCCATGAGTTCCAGTGTGCCTTATAAGAAGCCTGCCCCTATTCGAAAGGATATTTCGAAAAGAGACACTACCAAGTTCTGTCGTTATCATAACGACTACGGACATGACACCAACGAATGCAACCAGCTGAAGGATGAAATTGAGTTCCTTATTAGACAAGGACACTTGAGAAGATACGTACGGGCCTCGGGAAATTCCCAACGAGAAGCTCCAGGTGGCAACGAGCAAGCGCCCTCACGCCAGCGCCCGCCACCTTTGCAGCCTGCCCCCGTGACTGGCACACTGTTAACCATTTGTGGAGGCCCACACCTCGCGGGAAATAGCGGAAAGGCCAGGGAACGATACGCTCGGACTCTGCGCCACGACCAGGACATCGAAATGATGATTGTGGAGGACCGCGCGCCAAAAAAGGCTCGATCAGAAGAGGGTGAGATAACCTTCTCTGATAGCGATTCCCAACATGTCCAGTTCCCACATTCCGATCTGCTGGTCGTGGATATACAAATGGCCAACATGATGGTGAAAAGAGTGCTGGTCGATACAGGAAGTTCGGTCAATATCCTGTATAAGTCTTCGCTGGAACGCATGAAATTGTCCGTTAAGGACCTGGAGCCCTGCAACCAGACAATATACGGCTTCTCTGGTGAGGGACTCACCCCCGTAGGATCAATCAGACTACCAGTGACGACGGGTACAGCGCCTGCTACCAGGACATTACTCGCTACTTTTATAGTAGTTGATTGTCCTTCGGCGTACAATGCCGTCATTGGGAGACCTATACTGGTTGATCTACCGGCCGTCACCTCTATGTGGCACTTGGCCATGAAATTCCCGACAGACGCAGGGGTAGGACACGTGTTGGGAAACCAGAGGGAGGCCAGAGAGTGCTATAATGCCTCAGTCACGAAGGCGAAAAAGGGAACAACAAATAGCACTACCTCATATAGGTTGCAGATGGAAATTGATACACAAGCCCAATCCGGTGATGAAGTCGCCAAATAGGGTGTTGCCCAAAGGAGGATAGAGATCTAGATCCTCGCTTTGGGGATTTTGAAGAGAACGTTGGACCCGTCGAGGACCTGGAAGAGGTCCAACTCGACGAAAAAGACCCGACCAGAGTCGTGAAGGTCGGGAAAAACCTAGAACCAACCACGAAGCATGCACTAGTGGAATTTTTGCGAAAGAACCAGGGAGTCTTTGCCTGGACGCACAAAGACATGGCTGGAATAGATCCTGCAGTTATCAGCCATGTCCTGAACATAGATAAGACTTTTCCACCCGTGCAGCAAAAAAGAAGGCTGCTTGATAAGGATCGATCGAGAGCCTTAAAAGAAGAAGTTGAAAGGTTAAAGGAGAATGGGTTCATCAGGGTGGCGTTTTATCCATCATGGGTCTCCAATCTAGTACTGGTTCCCAAGCCTAGCGGCAAGTGGCGAACCTGCGTGGATTTTACAGACCTCAATAAAGCCTGCCCAAAGGACTGCTTCCCACTCCCAAGAATCGACCAGTTGGTCGATGCTACTGCAGGACACGAGATCCTCTCCTTCATGGATGCATATTCGGGCTACAATCAGATTAGCATGCATCCCCCTGACGAGGATCACACCAGCTTTCGGACCGATACAGGCTTATACTGCTATAAAGTAATGCCCTTCGGACTGAAAAACGCAGGTGCGACTTACCAACGGTTAGTTAACCACATGTTTAAAGAATTGATCGGGATAAACATGGAGGTGTACGTGGACGTCATGTTGGTAAAGTCTAAGAAGGCGAAAGGACATGTGAAGGATTTACAAGAATGTTTTGATGTATTGAACAAGTACCAGATGAAACTAAATCCTCTCAAATGTTCCTTCGGAGTTGGATCAGGGAAGTTTTTGGGGTTCATTGTAAATTCAAGAGGAATCGAGGCCAACCCCGACAAGATAAAAGCCCTGATCGACATGAAATCGCCAGAAAAGATCAAAGATGTACAAAGTTTAACCGAGAGGATTGCAGCCTTAAGTAGATTTATTTCAAAATCAACAGACAAATGCGTCCCTTTTTTCAATCTACTTAGGGGCAATAAGAAGTTCGAATGGACAGGGGACTATGAGCAAGCTTTTTCAGGCCTTGAAATCACATATGGCACAGCCTCCCGTTTTATCCAAGCCGATAGAAGGAGAAACTTTGTTCATTTACCTGGCGATCACGGAAGTTGCTGCGAGTGCGGTACTAGTGCGAGAGGAGGAAGGCGTACAGAAAGCAGTGTACTATGTAAGCAAGAGGCTGATCGGAACAGAATTAAGGTATCCTCCCATCGAAAGGTTAGCATACTGCTTAATCCTGGCATCAAGGAAGCTACATCCTTACTTTCAAGCCCATCCTATCACGGTATTAACCGACCAGCCCCTTCGACAAGTCCTCCAAAAACCAGAGGCGGCCGGGCGCTTATTAAAATGGGCAGTCGAACTAGGGCAGTTCAATATCACATATTCACCGCGAGCAGCGATAAAAGGACAAGTCTTGGCTGATCTTATTGTAGAGTTCACCGAACTCCCAGACAGCGAGCAGTGCGAACAGCCTAGTGAGCCTGAGCCTCAAGATGAAGCTCCTTCGTGGAAATTATTCACGGATGGATCATCTAACGAATCTCACGCAGGAGCGGGTGTGATATTGATAACGCCAGAAGGGCATCGATTTCACTGCGCCATTAGGTTCGACTTCACCGCATCAAATAATGAAGCCGAATACGAAGCACTCCTCGCTGGATTGAGAATGGCGAAAGACTTGAGCATAAAGATGCTTGATATTTACAGTGATTCACAGCTGGTAGTGAATCAAGTTCTAGGGGAATATCAAGCACGAGGCCTAAAAATGGTGGCCTACTTAAATAAAACCAAAGACCTGCTGGCCCAGTTCACGAAGTATACCCTCCAGCAAATACCGCGGGATCAGAATTCGAATGCAGATGCCTTACCCAAACTCGCGAGCGTGAAAGATGCTGACACTTTGAACATTGTGCCTATAGAAAGATTGAGTGATCCATGCATACAAGCAATTGAAGCCAGTATGGAAATCCGAATGGAGGATACGTGGATGGGGCCTTACTTGGAGTATCTGACAAATGGTGTGCTACCAACAGATAGAAACAAAGCCAGAACTCTACAAAGGCAGGCTGCTAGGTACATACTGGTCGATGGTGTTATGTACAGGAGAGGATATTCAATGCCACTACTCAGATGCGTTACACCAGAAAAAGCTAAGGAACTAATGAAAGAGGTGCATGAAGGCTTCTGCGAAGATCACGCTGGGGGGCAGAGTTTGGCAAAAAAGATTCTAAGGCAAGGCTACTTTTGGCCGACAATGAACGAAGATTCAATGGAGTTTGTACGAAAATGTGATAAATGTCAAAGGTTCTCCAAAATTCCACGAGCAACTCCAAACGAGTTGAAACAGATGCAGAGCCCGTGGCCTTTTGCAGTGTGGGGGATAGATTTTATTGGATCCCTGCCCACGGGAAAAGGCGGAGTGAAGTACGCAGTTGTGGCAGTCGACTACTTCACCAAATGGGCAGAAGCTGAACCACTCGCTACCATAACGACCAAGAAAGTTCTTGACTTTGTCATCACGAACATTGTTTGCCGGTATGTTTTGCCTCGAAAGATCGTTTTCAGACAACGGAACCCAATTTGACAGCGACTTATTCACCGACTTCTGCGAAAGGCACGGGATTATCAAAAGCTTTTCTTCAGTTGCGCATCCACAAGCAAACGGGCAAGTAGAGGCCGTGAATAAAACTCTTAAGGACACCATGAAGAAGAGGCTTGAAGACGCTAAAGGAGCATGGCCAGAGAAGCTGCCTAAAGTCCTCTGGTCGTATAGAACGTCTCACCGAACAGCGACAGGTCATACCCCATTTTCCTTAGCCTACGGATATGAGGCTATGTTACCTGTCGAGTTAGATCCCCCCTCACATCGACGCATAACAGACGACCAGAACCAGAAAAGCCAACTAATGATGGAGTCCCTAGACTCAATTGATGAGATACGGGAGAAAGCCCAACTCCGAGTTGCTGCGTACCAGCAAAAGGTCGCCCGGTACTTTAACTCAAAAGTAAAAGAAAGAAAATTCAACGTTGGTGACTTGGTGCTACGACGAGTTTTCTTGAATACCCGCGACCCCACTGTTGGAGTACTCGGACTTAATTGGGAAGGACCTTACCAGATTGAAGAAGTCCTTCACCCGGGCACCTACAAACTTGCATGCCTAAACGGAGATCTCGTTCCACGTTATTGGAATGGAGAACACCTGCGCAAGTATTATCAGTGAACAATCCTTTTTAAAGGACTGGCTTGTATTAAATTTTACTTTTTACAAGTTTTGCAAAAAGGGTTAGCCACGTTGTATGGCTAATCGCTTATATATGTAAGATCCTTTTTTAAGGATCACTCGTAAAGACATGTTTAGTCCATTTTCAATACGAGATTATAAGGGACTGTGCGCAGCCAGTCATTCTTGCCAACTTTTGTAAATTTATTTTTACAAGTATTTGTTCATTACGTGTGTTGTTTTGATGTATTACAAGTGTTAAATTTTGCAACGAGCAGTAATGTTCGCACAAGTCGTGGTCAAGGCAAGTGACCAAGGACCTAAAGCTCCTCGATCACTTGGGGGGCATATAAGGTACATTGATAGCAAAGTGTACCATGAGGTACGTAAACACATGAACAAAATAAGTGAAAGCATGCTTCGGTACTTAGAGCATTTTTCAAAAATGTTTTGAAAAAAGCAAACCAAAGTACTATGCTAAGTTCGGTCATGCGAACAGGTATTATAATAAAAGAAACATTATAATATCAAAAAGGCAAACATTTACACCGCGAGCATTAGTGCTCGGATGTAAATATGAAATTAAAAGAAAAAAGACCTTTACACCGCGAGCAGTACTGCTCGGATGTAATTGTTCCAACATAAGCAAAAGAGCTACCCTCGCAGCAATAAAAGAAAAAAGATTGTCTTTACAAAAAGACCTGTGGGCCATAAAAGCTAAATATATATATAAATATTAATTTTGCTGGGGGGCAAGAGGGTCTTCTGGATTAGGAGCACTCTGGTCAGCCGCAGCATCAGCAGCAGGAGTTTGGGCCTTGGCTTTCTCTTCCGCCTCCAACTGAGCAGCGCACTGCGCCATCAGCGTCCTTTACAGCCGTTCGGAGAGATAACTAATGTCGGCCTCCCGATTGTGCTTCCAGAAGTCGTAGAAGCAAAGAAAGGTGGCTTCCTTGTACTTCTTCAGAGTTTTAACTTTGTCCTCCTCGAGCTCGCGCACCCGCTCCTCAAGCTTCTTTGCCTTATCCCTGTTGGCGGTCAGATCGAGTGTGAGTTGCTTACACTCTTGGGTGTTGAGTATGGAATGCTCCTTCCCTTTGTGCCGCTCATCGATAGCTTTCTTCAGGGCCCCTTGACTTTCCTGAAGCTCCTGAGTGAGGTTGGCTTGGTCCTCGCATAACTGCTCGTTCAGCTTGCACAGCTCCTTGTTCTCTTCGAGCAGCTTTTTCTTCTCATCCTCAAGTGCTTGCTTGGACTGGGCAAGCCTAGAGTCAAAGTTCTGCTCGCGAGAAACCAGCGCCCCAGTACGACGCCAGCCAGCAGTTAGAGACAGCAGTCCCTGAAAACAAAAACAAAAAAAAAATGAAAAAGTAAGGAATAGAAGTCGGAATAAATGATGAGACAACAGAAATTGACTTACGCTGGCTATTTCGTTCAACCCTCGGTTGATGATTTGGTCGGCCTCCATTGAGGCAGTTTCATTGATGGCGGCCTGGCTGCATCTGTGCTTCGAGAGCTTGTAGATTCTCTCCCTGGCCGACCCAACCACGAGGCTGGACAGGGAGCCTTCAGACAAGTTGTCCAGAGTCTCTATACCAGCGGCCCTAGAGGAGGGCTGTGGATTCGCAGGCGCAGGTGATGACTGTTCCGTGGGAGGCGGAGGTGTTGTGTTCTCCTTAGAAGGGCCGGCGCTGGGAATGTCCTATGTTCGATCCTTCTTTGAGGGGGTCTTACTGCTTTCCCCTCGAGCCCTTTTGCTGTCCTTCGGGACAGAAGCAGCAGCAGCGGTTTGGTAATGCTCGAAGAAGTCATCAGAGTCCATACCTGCGCAAAGGAAAACAATTCGAATAGTTAAATTAAAGGATCACGAGGAGCAGAAATCAAAGTGAAAGGATTACAAGTAAAATACCCGAACTACACCTACTGGTCGTAACATTATCTACTGAACTACCTAGTCCCTGGAAGAAATCTGAGTTTAAAGAAAGGGTGTTCCTAAAGTTTTCGTCCCCATCAAATAGATGGGAAAGAATTGGCAGATTATTCAAAAACGAGAATGATATACCGTTTACTTCCGACGAGTCGTCAGACTGTTCGGTAGGCTCAACAGCCTTTTGTTTCCCCTTACCTTTGGGGACCGAAGGTTCTGCTGCTCGGAGGGGAACATCAGGTTCCCTGATTGTAACCCCAGTTGGCCTCCTCCTAGGAGGAGGTGCCTGAGGATGCTGCTCGGGTCCCTGCTCAGCTCCTACATCAGCGCGAGCACCACCCGCCGCGGGTTCGCTGGTTGCAGGTTGGGAGCCCTTAAGGCCAGCCAACCTAAGGTTAGCCTCATTGATCAAGTTCTTCACACTCTTAGCAGCATTAGACATACTGGCTAAGAGTGCTGCCCTCGACTCCATTCCTGGAGTGGGGGTCGGGCGCAACCATGGACCTGGAACACAGTGGAACAGCGAAATATTATGACAAGAAAGATTTAAAGGGCAAGAACTAGTTTAAGGCTCGTTATTTTCCTTACCTCCTCGGGTGAAGGCCAGGTTGTCCGCGGCAATGTCAGGCGTAAGGAAGTACTCCATATGATACTTCCCCACATTGGAGATGTGAGTGGTCTCGGACAGAAAGGTGCGTCCGGTCTCCTGGTGGCAAAAGTGGAAAAACCCCGTACCATCTTGGTTGGGGTTGGACTTGAGATCAAACAGATAATTGACCTCGTGAGGAGAAGGAGCTGGCCATTTCTTGAGTTTATAAAGGATATAGAGCGCGACCAGCATCCTGTACCCGTTCAGGGTAATTTGAAAAGGGGCTACCCCAAAGTAGTTTACCACCCCTTGGAAAAATGTATGAAGAGGCTGGGTAGCACCTGCCTCGATGTGGTATCTCGACCAGGCACTATAAGCCCCCCTGGCAGGTTGGCTCGCTGATCGATGGAAGGTATGACTAGGGTTATCCCCATCAGATTATACTTATTTAAATAGTTTCTGATCATGCGAATTGTCACCGTACTTGGGGGTACCACATGCCACTCGACAGCCGGCTGGTCGGCATGACGAGGACGGGCACGCCTCTGGACTTCAGTTTCAGGAGGGAATTCACCTCGACCACTGGTCGAGGGAGCATCAGCAGGAGGCTGACTTGGAGAGTAAGGGTTGCGTCTTTTTCTGGCCTTGGTTTTTGTTCTGGCCATTTTCTGAGTAGGAGCCGGTGGAGGATTTGGGTTAGAACGTGAGAATGGAATTTCTGGAATCAACGTGGATGGATTCTCTTCGCCCTCGAGTAGTTGGGCCAAGAGTTCATCTTCGATAGGTCTTTCTCCCCCCCAAGGGTCTTGCATATGAACTGCAAACAGACAATGGAGGAGATAAGACACAATCCGCGAAGTAGTGGGAAAAGCTGGGATAACGTTGCTCGTGCCTAAATAACCAGCAGCATCCTAGTCCTACACTAACTTCAACGTGGGTAGTTTAAAAGACGGATGAAAACAAAAGGAAAAGTAAACCGTTTTCTGAAAAGAGAACTTTTTCGACTCCTGAAGAGCAAAAAAAAAATTTCGGTTTTTTCACCTGGCTTAAAGGTTGAATCTTTCGTCAACCTAACGCCCTAAATCAAAGATTCTATATATCAAGGTGTCGACCTAACCTATACAAGGCATAAAAATGCACTTCTACCTAGCAATGGATGGCTTATACCAAGAAATTTTTAAAACCCTATTCAAGAACGCAGATCACAGAGTACAAAAATGGCATGCATGGCGTAATAAAAAGCTTAAAGAACGAAGTTCTTACCTGAGCGAAAATGGGGATTCGGAGAAAGACACAAACCTGAATCTGAAGGCCTGCGGCAAGACGTCAGACGTTTTCGAAGCTATGAACACTGGTGCAAGTTCTTGAAGTTTTTGGCAAAGGTGATGGGTAAAAATTTCTTGAAAGAGAAGAAAGACCTACTTATAGGGAGCGAAGGGACAGCCAAAAGGCGGTAATCATCACTTCCCACTTTCGAAATGTGGGGAAGTGGACAAGCCGTCAGATTTCCTTTTTGGAAACCGAAAAGGCTTGATTAGACATAATTATGTCACGGCTTTCGAAAATGCACGGGGACTCTGACAGACGTGGGAAGGTGAACGATTGTTCCCTTAAGTTTCTTTATTACTAGTCGCACTAAACAAACTTGGGGGGCAAATGTTATCCCAAAAATCAGAAGTGAATGACATGGCGGGCATTAATTACACATGGCTGGCACCTGGCATAACCTGTGTTCGACTATCGACCAGGAAGATATTCGTTATCATGCGATCGGTCTCTTCAAGCGACCAGTCTGGTCGTATGCACGTAATACGCGAAAGAAATCTTAGGCAGTTATGATGGAATCCGAAATTCTCTCCCATGATTTCCTGAGTATCCGATTATTTAGGAAATAATATCTGTAACAAATCAATGTAAATCTTCCCTGAGCTTATAAATAGAAGAAGAAGGCTCAGGGAAGGGGGGCCTTTTTTCTTTTTTGACTTCTAAATCGTTTGAGATTAGAGTTATCATATCAATCACATTGTATTGTTCTTCAGAGGTTGGTGAAACTCATTGAACCCTAGTTCTTTGATCACTCCCTTTGATTTTATATCAATAACAATCTAAGTGGACGTAGGTTATTACCAGATCCTGGGGCCGAACCACTATAAAATATCGTGTTCTTATTATTTTTGTCATCACATTCTTTTCAACGCATTCATCCACGTTAAGCGTATTTTGACTCCGTGTCAGTTGCCCAAAATCAGGGTTAACACATATGTAGAAATAATGGGATGTTCTCCAAAAGTTTGATTAGGGAATGAATATATATTCTCCTCAAAACATCTGTATAAAATGAGCACCTCCATGTTTCCCAATTGTTATGTTAAAAAATACAAAAGATTGCCATTATTAAAACTATAATACACATGCAATCAGTTTGGCTTTGTTACTGCTTTGAGTTAGTTTATTTTGTTTGATTTGTATTTGTAGTATGAATACCTCATTGACCAATTGACATTTCTAATAACAGCACCCCATTGGTGACCAATAATGTACCACAAAACCATGGTTCAAACCACTGCATTGCAAGAGTTACCATCTGATGTAGTTGTAGAGAATGATGAGGTGACTGAAGTCCCTGCACCAAGTGGCAATGCAGATGGTGTATTTGCTATTCTAATAGACTCTGTATATGAAGTTGACCCAATTGAAAATGCAGTTGACCCAACTAAAATTACAAATGCCAATCCAAACTTGCCACGACCAAAGAGGATGAAACAAGTTGCAAGGAAAAGGGCATGTCCTTCCCTATCCAGGTTGAGAACTTCAATTACTGAGGAAACACAAGTTGCTGGAACTGAGAAGGCAACCACTGAAGCTGAAATGGAAAATGATACTCCATGTGTTATAGGTAATGAGTGAAATTGTTTTTATTGTTGTTGTATTTTAAAATTATGTATCTAATTTTTTTTTGCCAATGTTGTTACAATCTCAGTCACAACAAGATATTCACCCCAGCTAGGTCCAATGTTTTTGACCTACCATTGTCCTAGCTCATCAAACGTGGTTGGTCCAAGTGAAAGGCATATGTATGAAACTCAAAAGGGCAGTCATATTGTCTATGAAGGTGAACAACTACAATCACTATCATCACCTACAGATGACAGTGACCTAGAATGGAAAGAAGGAAAGCACTACAGTGAAGAGGATGGTGAGAGTACAAATGCTGAGATGACATCATTGACAAGTAGTGATGCAAAACATGCAACTGGGCAATGTTATGATAGTGAAGAAGAGGGCCACATAAATTGGAAAAGAATTAGAAGAGATGAAATTGATCTTAACTCAAACATTTATGTACCTAAAAATGAGCAAATTTATGTTGATGGAAGGATAGTGCTTCGACAATGGTTGAGATTCCGCGACTACCGACATTTTGGTGACATCCTGAAAGATTTTGCAGTGTAGGAAGGTTTTGAACTTAAAAAAAATCAAGCATGAAAGAATTAGGCTAACATATGGTTGCAGAGGAATTGGCTGCCCATGGAGGGTACACGCCTCAATCACCCCTGATCAAAGAAATTTTGTGATAAAAACACTCAACCCAAGCCATACATGTCAGTGTGTGCGAAGAAATAGGACAGCAAATAGTACTTGGCTAAGGATGAAACTGAGAAGGTTGTTCCAATCGAATCCAGAAATGAATTTGAAGGGTATGCGAGAACACTTGAAGAATGAGTATGGGATTGAGGTCGACAACAGGAGGTTATGGAAGGCCAAAGGTGAAATTGAGGGTGACCATGTGCAGTCTTATGGCAAGATGAGAAGATATGCATCAATGATTATAGCCACCAACCCTGGTAGTACAACTATTGTGCAATCTGAGCTAGTAGCTGTGGAAACAAAAACTATAGAAGATGGCAATGAAGCTTCAGATTCTATTCCCCCAGTAATGAAGCCTCAATTTAAGAGGTGCTTTGTTTGTTATGAAGGTGTAAAAGCTGGATTTTTAACTGGATGCAAACCTTTTTTTGGCCTAGATGGTTGCCATCTGAAAAGCCCTTATAAGGGTATACTATTATCTGCTGTTGGACTCGATGCAAACATGCACTTTTATCCCATTGCTTATGCCATAGTGGAAGCTGAGAATAATGAAAGATGGAAGTGGTTTCTACAGCTTTTAACTGAGGCAATTGGAGAAAAAGCCATCAATGGACAACCTTGGTGCATAATGAGTGATAGACAAAAGGTATAGCCTATTTTCTAATCTATTGCATTTGATTGATTTGCTTCCTAGGTGATAAACTAAGGTGATTGATAGATTGGAGAAAATTATTATTATAGTATTATTATAGAATGACAATACACAAATTTCATATGATGCAGGGGTTAATAGAAGCCGTAAGCACTATACCAAATGTTAGCCATCGTTACTGCTGTTTCCATATTGAAAATAATATGGTGAAAGATTTTGGCACTTCTTACTTGAAAAACTACTTTTGGGCAGCTGCTGAAACGACAAACTTACAAAAATTTCATAATATTATGAACCAAATCAAATCATTCAACAAGGAGGCGTACACATGGTTGTCAAACATAGATCCTAAACATTGGACGATGAGTTGTTTCGACCCAAATGTCAAAGTTGAACACTTAACAAACAACCACGTCGAATCATTTAATGACTGGATAGAAGAGGTTCGCTTCAAGCCTCCAATAGATTTGCTAGAAGGCCTTCGAATCCAGAATTCAAATATGATGTATGCAAGGAAGGTCACGGCTGATAGGTGGCAAGAAAAATTAACTCCAAAAATACAACTGAAAGTTACTGAAATTTTGAAGAAATCAAGATTTGCTCAAGTCACTAGAGTATGGGATTATGAGTTTCAAGTGGACTACAAGAACAACAGCTACACTGTGAGATTAGATGAAGGTTATTGTATTTGTGGTCAGTGGAAAATTCGAGGGTACCCTTATGTTCATGCAGCTGCATGCATCAATAGTATAAGGGCAAACATTTATGACTACTGTTCAAATTACTTCACAACAGAACAATGGAGAAAGACTTATGAAAAAGTCATACACCCATTACCAGATGAGTCCATGTGGCCTCCTTTTGAGGATGAACTCCTTTTTCCCCCACCAGTTAGAAGACAACCAGGGAGACCAAAAAAGCATCGTAGAAGGAAGGTTGCAGGGGAAGAGCGGACCTTGAAACCTATATCCAGCTCAAAGACTTGCAAAAATTGTAAGGAAATTGGTCATACTAGACATACATGCAAGGCACCTCCAATTGTAGAACATCCAGCACCAACAACTCCAGTACAAAGAAGAGGCAGGGGACGAGGTAGAGGAATAGGTAGGGGCCAAAGCAAGGATAAGGCAACCACGACTGTTGCACCAAACACAAATTCTACTCAAGGAAACCGAGGGAGAGGTAGAGGAAGACCCCGTGGTAGAGGTCGTGGTGGCATTCGTCATGCAACAATCCAGGTTAAATTTTTTGATTGCTTATACATCACTAACCATGATCTCTTTTGTGTCTATTTTTAACTGCTTGCTTAATGTAGGATATGGAACAATCTGAGAATGAAGTTGAAGAACATGCTCAAGAAACTGAGGCTGAGGAGTTGACCACAGTTGAGCTACCACTAGATTTGTTCCAAACTCAACCAACACGGTGAATGCAATAGATTTGTCAGTTTAGGTCTGAGGTGGGTTTCTCTTTTGAAAAAAATGGTCTTTCTGAATGCCCACACAGTGACTGCATTTTGGCTTAAATTGACTCAACACTCTAAGTCTAATACCAAAAATGTATTTTGGTTACTGCATTTTGAACCTTGTAAGCAACACAAATGTATTTTTGTTATTATCTTATTTACTTTACTAATTGAAGAATGTAGTATTTTATCTATCTAATGAAAGCATGGTTGATGGACATTGGTGTATATATACTAGTGCAATTAACAAATAATACTTTGCATACCAACTTTAGATTAATTTCTTATAAAATTGAAGTAAAGTACAATAAGATCTTCTAAAAAGGTACCATTACAATACATTATTATTAGATTATTATCATACACAAAAGAACAAGACTTTTGTTGTGAAAATTTTGAACAATTTCCCAGCATTGATATTTACTTCGAAGCTTTGCAATGTATCATATTTGAAGCATATCACAGTAAACTTTCTTCTTGCTCTTTTTATTCCTTCTGGATACCTTCATATCCAACGTCTTCATTTCCCCACCATGAGAAATATTCACATCTCTCTCTACAAATTGGCAACAAAAATAAAGTGTGTATGGATTATTTATTGAGTCAATAATTTTCACCAAACACTTCTTTCCACATTCACATTTCTTATTTATGAACTTCACACGATTTTTGCATATAGAAATGTTGTTGTAGGATGTCATTGTCCTGTTTGAATAAAAAAAATTAGATGAGCATACAAAATATACAAAACCCATAACCACCCAAAATGTAATATCCACCCCCAAAAATTGAAACTTGAAAAACCCATATACACCTAAAACATAATTTGAAACTTGCAAAACCCATAAATTTTTTAATACCCCTTACAAGTAGGACAAACGAAGGGGAAGAAAAAATGGAATGAAACGCATGGTAATAGGAGGAAGAAGGAAATTAAATGGAGGGAAACACAGTAAAAGGAGGATGAAGGACATTAACTTTTGCCCTAATTTTCTTCAGCCTTCCAATGAATGAGTTGGAGAAAAAAACAGAACAAGAAGAGGGTCTGTATAATTAAAATAATAATAAAACAAAATCAACAGAGATGTGCATAATTAAGCACACCAATCTATAATTTGGTTCAACTTATGAATGTGAAAAGAGAGTTTGTATTTCAAGGGCCATAAGAAGAAAGAGTAAATAAATAAACTATAAAACTTACTATGCATTTTGAGCAAGGTAGAATTTTAAAAGTAATTACATGAAAATAAAGAGAGAAAGAAAAAGGAAAAATTTCCTATAGCATCTAATTTTATATTTTTAAAAACAATTATATTCTGAAAAGAAAAAAAAACTTTAGTCAATCTATAATTTAGACTTCCTTTGAGGAAAGATATAAAGTATAATTAAGATATGAGACTTGAGACTTACTACTCCAATGAATTGTTCCCAGCTAAGAGGGTGGGAAAACCACAAGCATGACAACAAAATGCTCACCAACTTTATATCACCAAAATGAAAAGTCATAAACCATGGTTTGTCAATAGTCATTAGCTAATGATGAAAAAAGAAATTTTTGTTCTGAATAGTTATAAAAAAGTACCTGTCTTGTGGTCATTATTATGGCAAATGTGAGAGCACCAAATGTTCAGATTGTGTAAGAAATAAAAAATTGACTAGCTGTTGCTACCTGCAACCCAATATCACTGGTGAAGCCATCAAACCTGTAGATACACTTTTGAGTATAAGACTAAATAGATGGCCTTCCCCCTAAAATTTCTATTTTAAACATTTAAAAGGTCAAGTTCTAAATGCAAATGAGTAGTTCTATCTGTTTCAAAGTAAAGAGACATACAAGGTCGTGAACTGGGGTGAATAGAATTATAATGCAGTCAGTACAACACCTCCTCAAACTATTAAAGCTCAAATATAAATGGATGATTAAAAATGAAAATTATTACAGCTAGTAGCAACAAGTTTCAATAAAATTATAACAGAAATAAGTTTCAAACTAATACCCAAGATAACCCATCATCAGTGAAACGCCCCAAATCGTATTCTCCATTCCTCTTCCATATGGACTAATGTCAGATCCTGCCTACAGTCAAAGTACAACAAAATTAGTTTAGAGCATTACAGATTCTTCAGCATTATTGACAAAATAATCGTCAAACATGAGTCTCCTTTGAAAAGTATAGAGCTTATGCTCCTTTGAACAAGAAGAAGGAAGAACTGCTCAAATGCAGGACTCACCTTGTGGGTATGAGTTTCCACTCCGCACTCGACTCCTTCAGCACGAAATCGCAGGTTAGTGCTTTTGATGTCGTCGTCTTTCTTCCTCTGGTTTTCTCCAGTTGCTTGAGGAAGACGAAAAGGTAAAACGATTTTTCCTTTCCTTTTACCTCTTCTATTTCATTTATTTGATTCTTTTTATTTTTAGTTTTTCTTTGTAATATCTTAAATTCATTAAATATATTTTCTATTATTTTAAAACCTAAAAAACATAGGGTATTTTGGGGATATTTAATATTTTGTTGACCAAAATTGATTTCAGGGGCTTATTTTTACTATTTTAAAAAACACAAGGTCCAGATCCAGTAATAGGAAAAGGCTGAGAGGTTTTCGGTATTGTAGCAAACTACCAAGGGATTGGCGTCGTAGTTATCCCGAACGGGGACGAAGTTCCCAAATAGCTAGTTGAAGGTGCCTTTGTCGGTTCTTGTTGGCAGAACCGATTCTTGAGGGATTCATATTGGGTTTTGAGGCTCTTCATCTCAGCTTCTTTTGCTAGGAATACTGGCATCGGAACTGAGTTTGCTTTGATGATAGCTAGAAGCTCTTCATGAGTCTGTTGGATCTTTGCAGTGAGTTTGTCAATGACAGTATTCTAGGATTGTTTTACTGCCGTCTCTATTCTGGTATTCTGTAACTCAAATTGTTTTAAGACCTTGTTTTGGGCAATCATATTTTCTGATTGCCAATTGAGAACTTCTTCGGCCGGAGATATCTTTTTGAGAGTCCCATATGCATTCCTGGTTGTAGAGTTTTGAACCTTTGGTTGGTGAGAGACTGTACCTTGGTCATCTTGCTTGTCAAATTTCTTGAGTGGAGGAAAATCTGACTCATAATCAGTAGTAGTCATCATACATACTTGTGGAATTTGTTGTAACTGATTTTGAGCAGGAAAAGCTTCTCCATGATGTTGCATCCATTTTGCTGTCTTTTTGTAGCATGGCAAAATGTTCTATTGGGGAACCGAAAGTGGAGGCTCTTGGGAGCCTGTGGGAGGAAGCTCAATGTCCCATCCAGTTGGTTCTGGAGGAGAGTCAGGTAAGCCTTTGGGAGTAGAATATTTGACTATATAGTCAAACTTTCCAGAGGGTTGGCCTAACAATCCTATTTCCTTTTCTCCTTGATTTAGCTGTTGCTTAAGTCGTTTTCCTGAGCTCGGACGTTGCTTTGGCTTTGGGAGGTCTTCTTCCAATATTAGGCAACTTTTGCAGTCGCAAACATCCCAATACTTATGTCCATCCGTAGATTCGAAAGCATAAATAGGACTGCCATGAGAATCGAAGGATTGGATTTCCACATTAGCTGGTGTGACGGAAGTCATCATATACTAGGTGGTAAAGCAACTGGGAGCCTTGGTTTGAGTTCTGTCAAAGATTATTTCGACAGAGCCATCCTCTTGTTTATGATAAGATGGTTCAGTAAAAGTCTGGACAACTTTTTGAGGTTGATGGAGCATCTCATAATTTGTTATCCATGAACTAGGCAAAATCTTCATAAGATCATCTGTAGAGATTTGCCTTGGAATATGAGTGCATGTTGGAACTTGGGTAGAGTCCACTGTGACCAGTAATTCTTCGTCATTTGTTGGCAAGGAAAGATCCAGAGCGTGGTCTTGGAGTCTGTATGCCATCTAGTAGTGAAGAGTAGCTCCAATGGAGGTGAGATCTTGGTCAATTCCAGAAAGTTGGACCTCTACTTTAAAAGCATTAGTCAAACGGTTGTCCTTGAGAGGTTTCTTTTGCCACAACTACTCAATGAAAGAATTATAAATATTGAAAAATATGTGTTTTTTTTTATAATTCATCCTTATTCTTGTATTTATTTTTGTAAATTTTAAAATAAAAAACAAAATAAAATATTTGAGGGTGTAATTGATACGAAGTGTAAAAAATAAGGATTGCAATAAAAAATAATATTTAAGCTTAGGGATAATTCTAAAATTATAATTTAATGTTTCTTTAAAAAAAAATTAAATGGGGCGGGGTGACTTGTCCCACTCCAAGAAACTAATTGGGGCGGGTGGGGCAAAGTGCTTGCGGGGTGGGGCAGACCCGCCCCATTTACATGCCTAACTCTGTGTTAGATTGCGTTTTAACGAAATAAACCTCTGCTACTACATATTTTCGATAATGATTATCAAGTGTGTTGTAATTTAAAATTTTGTATAAAGTGGTACCCTATATCCTTAATAATAGTCATCAGGTACTCTTTTATAACGATTTTATAAATTCAAGATATCGAATGAGCATTATTCATAACAGAGATCCGAATATATATTTTGTTAAAATACAAGGTGTAACGCCCTGGGTAGCCAAGACCGTTACACTGTGTGTTTATAAAGGTGCAAGACTTGCTAATCAAGTCATTTAGTTAGAAGCGTGTTACTGAAACTATAATTGAACTAGAGTTAAAAGATTATGGTCATAAAAGATACATTTCATTTAAATGAACATTTCGTACATGGGATCCCAAAAGAAATAGAGTTTAAGGACAGTTTACAAAAATTCCAGGATATATACAACTACTGGCCACTCTAAGGGGAAAATAAACATTTTAGGTTCTCCTGTCCCTGTACCATCCCTCGGCTGTGGCGGCCGATCAGCTGACTATGTACATTTAGCCCCAGAGCTGTCCAACTCAAGATTGGTCCACCTTGCCATTGCCTTTACTTGCACCACGTAGCACACGTGAGCCAAGACCCAGCAAGAAAGCCATAATACAGAGTATAAATGATAATCAACAGTTAGATATTTCACAAATCATCACTCAAATATACAGCAGGTCATATTGCTCACATAATCAAAGATATCAATTTACAAGCCAATAATCAGTCATCCAGACAACAAACTTGTCACAATCATCAGTTAAACAACAATAAACATATCACACAATATCCAGGGTCGACACCCTTAGGCCGCACCCTCTGATTATCCCACTGACTCCGGCTCGCTTAGGCCAAGCTCAGTGATTATGTACTTAACCTTAGCTACCAGTGGTCGAGCCGCGTCCTGTGCGTAAATGTTGATTCTGACACTCTTAGGCCATTTATCATATGTCCCTGTGGCATAATACCATCTTATGACATCACATACAAGCATAGGGAACTCTTAGTCCCACATAATCACATAACCGGGTGCAGTTTCTTACCTTTGATTCCGAGCACTCTGGTTAATGAAAACGACCTTTGAGCATGATCCCGTCCGAACTCTGGCGTACACCTAGTCATAACCATAAAATATAACTATCATTAAATCTCAATTTCGTAACCCAACTTCGAGACCAATCCCAAGCCCTCGGGAAGCCCAATTCCACCAAACGAGGTGGTGGAATCGACACCCGAGCCCCCAAGCGAAAACCTTAAGAAAAATACCCAAAACCTACTTCTGGAGGCAGGGTAGCGCTACAGCGCCACAAGGTGGGTGCTATAGAGCTACAAGCTGAGGCAAACGCCCCCCCAGGAAACCAGGCATAGCGCTGTAGCGCTCTAATGCTAGCGCTACAACGCTACAAGTAGCACCAGTAACCCTCTTAGTTTTACCTTCGAATTTCCCCGAGCCAAAGCTCCATAAATCCCCTCCAAACCTCAACCACACTTCAAATTAAGCCTACCATCCACTACATCTCATCCAACATAACACAACAACATCAAACTTGGCCACATGCACCATCAAACACAGAAAATCAAGATTGAGCTTGAAGCTCAAGAACTTAACTAGAAAACCCAGAAATTCAAAACTTCAAAGCCAGAAATTGTTACCTTTAATGGGAGAATTCGACCTTAGGTTGTTTCTATGCTCTTCCAGCCTTTAGTTCTTCAAATCCCCAAGCTCAAGCCCCTTGATTCCCATCCAAAACTCAAATTCGGAAACAACTTCATCAAAGTCAGAAAATTCAAACCAAACTCTGTAAACTTTACCTTAATTTGGACACTAACTCTAGTTGAACTTCTAGCCACTCCAAGGATCAAAGTCCCAAGACTTTGCCCAGACCTTCCCTGAGTTTCCAGCTCCAAAATCCACAAGAAATGGTGAGGAATAGGGCAAACCGTGTGGAAGAGAAAGAGGTGAGTTGAATGTTCTGTTTTTTCTTCTTGCTTTCTTTCCTTCAGCTTCTAACCTTTTCTATAACTTCCACTTACTCTAAAAAGCATATTAATACTTATCCTTTTTTAAACATTAAAAGACCATTTTGCCCTCCCAAATGTAACCAAGCCTTTTATTCATTCTAGGGGCATTTTGGTCATTTATTCCCAATTCCCGCTAACTCCTCACGTTTTCCTAACATTTACCACTTAAATCTTGCATCTAATTAATCACCAATTATTTTCCCCGATGCCTAATTATCTCCAATATATTTTCCCAAGTTCCCATAAATACCCCCAAGCTCCCCCGAGCCAGGTATAAATCGTCACCGTGACTTTTTCACTAAACCGCTCACTAGGATCGCCTCGAGCCACCAGCTGCAAATATATCCACATAATAATGTGGTCTCAACAATTTATCCCAAATAATTACATTTATGCCCTCAACAGGCCAAAATTACAAATATGCCCTTATAATCTAAATAGGGCCTACATGCATACTAATACTCGTAATCATGCATCTCATTTATCCATATAATCATATAAGCATGCTTATCACATGATCATGCATATAATCATTTAAATCACACATAAACCAATTATGCCCTCCCAACACATTAATCAAGGCTTTATTAGTAATTTTGGGTCGTTACACAAGGTACCAAATGAGTATTAGAGATGACAATATAACTCATGGTTATAAATACTAATGGTTATTCGAATTGAATGAGGAGGGAAAAAATTGTTTGAATCGGGAAAATAATCGGAGCGCGAAATAATCGCTCTACATATATACTGGTATGGTGTAGATACAGTATGTTGACACTGTTTCTTGTCAACTTAGAAATGAAGAGAAATTAAACAAAATACCAAAAGAGACAAACAATAAAAGACATGATTTTTACGTGGTTCAGCAGTTAAAATCTGCGTAGTCCACGAGTCGGTGTTATTCACTTTATGGAATTCTCTCAAAGCTTTTTGGAAGCAATTTTACAAAGTCTTCCCAATACAAATTCTTCAGTCCCCACAAATGAATTGTTCCACACTATTTATAGAGTGGTTTGCCCAATATCTCCCCTCATATTTCGAGGAGTTATTATACAAATCAATTAAAATAAATGTAATTAAACAGGTATAGTTACTATGTACGCGTATAAATCCCATGACATTAGGGATTTAATAATGGGTTACAACCAATCCCTTAAATATAGGGATTCTATAACAATAAACATGTTCACACTTAGCTTGCGACCTTGAACATTCGAATCACATGCCTTCAAGACTGACCAACCATCACGAGCTCGCTACCTCGGTTCGCCTTGGCTTTTAACAAATAACATTGTTTAGATCATCCTTTTTGAGCTCACAATGCCTGAGCTCAAACCGTCTTATCTGATGGCAAGAAGTGAATCATGACATTTATACAAGTGTTGAACCATTGTCATTGTAACTTCAAGCTTGACTTATAATCTCGGAACACCTTCGAGACCACGTAGTTTTCGAGCTCACCAATTCCGATGTTGTCACACTTACTGCTCAGCGAGACTGTTCTTGATATTTTCATTAAAGCTGATTATGATGAACCTGCTTATTCCGAGCTTGTACTTTATGAGCTTGACTTTCAAGACGAAAACTTCTATTCTCAAAATTTGGGTGTAACATTTTTCTCCCTCAAAAGTATCAGTTCGAATCCTATGAGAAGGAAACTTTTGAACTACCACTTCCAAAAATCGAGCCACCTACCACACTCAAGTGTGGACATGCATCATTCAGGGATTGCATAGTCAGAGTACTTGATTCCTCTTTTCATCTGCCCACGTCTTTTCATATCCCAACTTTTTTCCGCCAATGTTATATTCGTACCCCACCTGTTGGATCAAATTCCAAATCGAGCCAAAGGCCCAGATCAACCTAACCCTTGATATCCTCTGAGGTCTATAAATAAGCCAACTTCATCTTCTTCCTTTTACTTTTGTTCTTTCTACAAAGATTTATTTGTTTGTTCTCAAAACCCAAAAAGCAAAGCAATCTTTCAACCCTCAATTCAGTGGGATCGTTTTTGCTTCCTCTTCTACAATCGACAATATCCTCGTATCTTCGATCAAATTTACGTAATTGCTCTGATCATTCATTGGTGTATATACATTTTTTACTTTCTACGTGCTTTTCTGCTGTATGAATATGCTTGCTAGTTTTTACTTCTAGCCCTTACAAAGTAGTTTATCTAATATTGTCCAATCTTTGGATTCAAAATTTTTGAAATCACGGTTCTCAAACCCATATTTAGTGCAAAAAATGAAAAAAATAGGTTCTTTCAGATTAAAGTAGTGTTTCTTGTAAGCCAAGAAATAGGGGTTTTGACTTAGTGTTTTTAACTGCAAAAATCCCAAAATTATCACATTTTGGGTAACTGTCAGCTTTATCCCTGAAAATCCAGGATCCTTAAAATTGATATCCACTACCCCATGCTCGAAGCTCAAACTTTAGAATAGTTCGGGACTCAACTTTGAATTCAACGTATCCTTTCGAGACCTCAGTCTCGATTGAATTAATTTCGTGATCTCGGGCTTTCGAGCTCAAATCACCAAAACTATCTTTTCTCTTTTCTCTTTTCTTTTTTTCTTTCATGCCTGGCCCTTACCCTTTTCTTTCTTGCTAGATGTCGCAGAATTCTAAGAATCGGTGGGGGTCAGAGCTCGCAATCCCCTATTCTCCATCAACTCCTAGCCTGGAATCACCTTTCACTCGAAACCAACGCCCGATACACGAGCACCAGGAGAGGTGCGAACAAGAAGACATCTGAGATCACTTCCGACGCCAGATTGACGAGGTCGAGGAGAAGAAGAGGAAAATACTCTGGGTCGCAGTCTACCCAAATCCGGATCCTGAGATCAGACCCATCCCTCTCGATCCAAAACTCAAATTCACCATCACTTTCGAGCCTAGTGTTCTTTCATTCTCACTGATGGGAGATCCTTTGAGCCGCCCTTCTACCTCACAAGCTGCTTCAATTCCGACCTCAAGGGAGGAATTCTTCGAGGCTGAACACTATTGAAGCTCAGTCACCTCCACGAGCCAAATATCTGACCTACTAGCCTACCATGGCTTAAAGCTTTCAGGTGCTCTAATGTGTCAGCCTGTGACCTCGAGCGAGTAGAGTTGCTTTGCCCTAAGAGATGGCAATCTTGACAATAAAATCAAGCTCGCCGCATGGAGTCTCGAGCACATGAGGGCAGGGGCTCTGCTCCCCCTGAAGTCCTACTTCAAGGACTTTTTGGACTTTGTTGGACTCGCTCCCTTCCAACTTCAGACCAATTCTTACACGGTCCCCTTGGCCCTTAAATCGTTATATCACGAGCTGAGGTGGGAAGGACCCTCACCTCGAGATATTTTATATCTCTTTTGCCTCAAGGGAAATCCCTCTCAAGCTCGAGGAGGAGACGACTTCTATCACCTCTCAAGCTATCCAAAGGAGAAGAAGCTCTTCAGGGACATACCAAACCATCCGCCGAACTTCAAGCTTGCGTTCTTCTGGACGGATGGCCTCGCCCCTTCGAAGCTTTACTCCTTCAACGCATCCGTAAGTACTCTTAAGCCTAACCTTCTTTCTTTTCCACCCAATTGTAAAGCTCGGAATACTAACATTAAACTGTTTCTACAGCCAACTACCACCGTCCCACAACCACCGACTCAATGGTGGAACATAAGGCAACTTTGTTCCAATTGCCTTATGGATGGTGATCGCTTTCGTGTCTTCTCCACGAACAGCAACTTCAAGCCTACGGACTTTTGGAGGAAGGCCAGTCGACTGATGACTCTACCTATCACAAATATTTCTGGTGGGAACACGTGCCCCTTCCTACTGACAAGTTGAGGTCTTCGAGCTCGCGGGCTCACCCCTCTACAGCTCGCCGTAATGATCATTCTGCTTCGGGAAACGAAGCTCAAGACGAGGCTTCGCCGAGCTCGGGTAGTGGAGGTAAATTTGTGCTTATCTCCAAAATGTGGTCACATTCCTTAATTAAGCACAAACCCAACACCTTAATCCTTTTCCCTGACCTAGGGATAATTTTTACGTTTGGTCTTGGGTAGATCATAGGGTACAAAGATTTGATAGTTAGCTAGGTCTATTTCAAACCATGTATAGTCTAAATGAGGTCTGGGATGAGGTCGTTGTACAGCATGGGACCAATATATATAGGGATCTCTCGAGGCTAACCCCTACTTATAGAGAAGGGACTCCCCCAGCATCCTCGGAGGATAGAGGAATTATTTGGTCATCGAGCTCAAGCTCGATAAAGAGTACCAGTTAGGTTTCTTCTCTTCTTATTTTTGCTTTTTTTTAGTTGTTTATGCTTGTATACTAAACTGTAACTTGTATGTTTTGCAGACGACATAGACTCTGACCTAGACAATGTGCTCAATCGCCCCGTAGGAGCCAAGGGAAGCAAGTGCCCAAGAGCGTCTCAAAGAGGAGGGCGCCCTTCCAAAGCCCTGAAGAAAACCAAGGTTACTCCTCTAGCCTCGGCTGTCCAAAATTTGAGCCATGTTGTCGACCCTATACCCAAGGTCACGGTCTCTACTGAAGTGGAGTTGGCAGTGCCTGCGGACCTCCTGCCTCCGGTTTCATCCCCCAAGCGACCTGCACCAGCCCCCAGAAAACCAGTCCTTACCCGGGAACATCTTCCGTCTATCTTGACCCACGTTCCCGAGTATGTGATTGATCCAGCCATGGGATCACACGGGATCAACTTGGGCTCGGACGTCTTATCCCAAGTCGGCCAAAGCCTTAGCAACATCGAAGATCCCCAATGGCAGGTCCTTACCTCCTGTCGTGACACAAACACCATCTTTGACAAGGGCAGCGAGCTCTTCACCTTGGTAAGTCATTTGGTAACATTGCCTATACATACTTATCTCATATGTTTAACAACCCATTTTTGTTTATGTGTACAGGCTTTCGCCGCATTTGTTCAACACAACTTCAAGTTGAACATTGAGGTTTTAGCAAGCCGGGCTTACGCTCAAGAGGCAAAGAACCTCCAGTTAAAGCTCCCAGATTAGGTCAAGGTCGCGATGCTGAAGGTGTCCGAGCTTGAAAAGAAGTTGGAGGCTGCCCTGGTGTCTGCCCAAAGGGTGTCCGATCTCGAGTCTACAATGGTCGTGACTTTGAAAGAAGTCGAGGCCAAGAACTCCAAGATCAAGGAGAAGGACTCCAAAATCAGAGAACTCCAAGACCTCAACGCCAAACTGGAGGAGGACAAAAAGGCAACCTTCGATATAATCGAAGGTGCGAAGGCCCGCCTTCTTGAGGAGTTAAAGAAGAAAAAAGATCATGCCATCGACATGGCGATGTACCATATATGGGTCAACAATCCTGACTTTGACACCAGCTTCTTGGACAACCTTGAGGCCAAGTTCATTGAGAGGTGGCAGACTCACCTCGATAAAGAAGACGCTAGGGCTGAGGTCAAGGAGACGACTGGAGTGACCGGAGCCGCTGAAGGGAAGGAACCTGCTCCGTGAGGGCGAGGTCGTGGGTTGCATCCCATTAATATCTTTTGTAATAATTGACTTAATTTATACATTCCCTTAGGGCAAGAACAATTCTCAACTCGATTCAGAGCTATTTTTTATATAGGAATGTTAATCTTTGATGCGTACAATCTTCTGGGTCGAAAATATTTCATGTATTTGATTTTGCTTTCAGCTTTTTGTTTTAATATTATACTTTACATTTCAAGGTCAAAATATTTTGAACATGTTATATTAAAAGCTTGCTTTTATATTTGTTTATTCGGACAAATACATATATTGGATTTATGCTTGAATTCCAATGCACTCATGCACCGTTTGTTCGAAATATCCATGTCCGACTTCGTTAATGCCAAGGTCGGACCTTACTTTCACCATGTACTCAAAAGTACTTAATTGGCATGTAAGTTTAGTATTTTAGTTATATCTTGCTTTTCTAGTCACTTTTTCTCATGCTCGAGTAGCTCCTCGAGGTTGTGTTGAAACTACTTTTTGCAAAATTTCCAGCCTCGGCATCGACTTAATTTTTAGTTGGTTTGTTTTTTATTCCAACTTTCTTGCTTGTCGATTAGTTTTAGCTGGTTTGTCCCAAACTAATTCAGCTTGTGTTTGGTTTGTAATCCATCCACTTATAAATTTTTTCAATCTGGTTTAAGTCCAGATAGCTTTAGCTTGCGTGTTTGGTTATTACTCCATACACTTTTAGTTTGCATGTTTGGTTATTATTCCATACACTTTTAGTTCGTGTGTTTGGTTATAATTCCATACACTTTTAGTTTTAATGTCGGGTTAAGTCCATGCAATTTCAGCTCGTGTATACACTTATAACTTTTGTGTCGGGTTAGGTCCAAACATCTATATTAGTTTGCGTGTACACTTATAACTTTTGTGTCGGGTTAGGTCCAAACATTTTTATTTTATGTTATTTATTTTTTCAAACTTATGGTATGGTTGTATACCACTGATGCCCCCTTAATATCCTATGAGTGTGACCATAGGTTATTGAATTAAGAGAGTTTGCAAAAAAAAAAAAGAAAAAATACAACATTTAATCGAGAAAACAAAATTTTGAACAAAACTTAACATGCTTGGTTACAACGAAAACATCATTTCTAGATTATTGTTAATAAGGTCGTAGATGTTTGCCATTCCAAGCTCGCAGAACCAACTCTCCGTTCAATCTCGCCAATTTATACACCCCAGGTCGGATGACAAACTCAATCTAGTACGGTCCTTCCCAGTTAGGTCCGAGTACCCCAGCAGACGAGTCTTGTGTAGCTAAAATTACGTCTTAGTACTAGGTCTCCTAATCCAAATTTTTTATATCAAGCCCTCTTATTAAAGTACCTTGTAGCTCGCTGTTGGTATGCATCATTTTTAAATTGAGCTTCATCTCGTCTTTCTTCAATGAGGTCTAGACTTTCTTCGAGCTGGGATTGGTTTGAGGCCTGATTGTACACGTGGCTCCGTATTGTAGGGATTTCGACTTCAATAGGCAACATGGCCTCGCACCCATATGCTAGGGACAAGGGAGTATGCCCCATTGAAGTCCGAGCTGTGGTTCGATAAGCCCACAACACTTGAGGTAAATCCTCGGGCCACCTTCCTTTTGCCTCTGGTTTGGACAAAACTTGCCGTAGTGGCTAGTCAGTTAGCACATGAATGGGGCGTGCTTGGAAATAAGGTTGGAGCTTTCAAGATGAATGTATCAGGCTGAGAGCAAGGGGAGTATGCCCCATTGAAGGTCGATAAGCCCACAACACTTGAGGTAACTCCTCGGGCCACCTTCCTTTTGCCTCTGGTTTGGACAAAACTTGTCATAGTGGCTAGTCAATTAGCACATGAATGGGGTGTGCTTGGAAATAAGGTTGGAGCTTTTGAGATGAATGTATCAGGCTGAGGGCCAATTTTTCCATCAATGGGTATCTCGATTCTGCCCCCAATATCCTTTTGTTGACATAGTATACAGGCTTTTGTACTTTTTTCTCTTCTCGTACGAGCATCGCACTAATGGCATGTTCGGTTGTCGCGAGGTATAGATACAAGACCTCTCCTGTGATATGTTTCAACAAGATTGGTGGTTTGGCGAGGTGCTTCTTAAGGTTCTGAAATGTGAGTTCGAACTCCTCTGACCACTCGAATTTTTCGCCCCATCCAAAAGGTTGAAAAAAGGAAGACAACAGTTTGTAGATTTTGAGATAAACCTACTCAATGTCGTCATCCGTCCAGTTAAGCTCTAGACATCCTTGTGCTTCCGAGGTGAGGGCATTTCTATCAACGCCTTAATCTTGTCTGGATTAACTTCTATCCCTCGTGCATTTACTATAAATCCAAGGAACTTTCCCAAAGACACTCTGAACGAACACTTTTGTGGGTTAAGTTTCATGTTGTACTTTCGAAGTACGGTAAAGCACTCTGCGAGATCATCGACATGGTTATCATTATGTTTCAATTTAACTAACATATTGTCCACATAAACTTCCATGGTATTTCCTATTTGCTCGGCAAACATCCTGTTCACCAGCCTTTGGTACGTGGCTCCAACATTTTTTAGCCCGAAAGGCATGACATTGTAACAGTATAACCCTTTGTCAGTCATGAAGCTCGTGTGTTCCTGATCTAGTGCATGCATGGGGATCTGGTTACATCCAGAATAAGCATCCATGAATGACATGATGCCATGACCTGCAGTGGCATCTACGAGCTGGTCTATCCAAGGTAAGGGAAAACAGTTTTTAGGGCATGCCTTGTTAAGACCTGAGTAGTCGATACAGGTTCGCCATTTTCCATTGGGCTTCGGGACCAACACTGGATTGGCAATCCAATCAAGATAAAAGGCATCCTGTATGAATCGATTTGCCTTTAATCTGTCGACCTCCTCCTTGAGAGCCTTCTTTCTATCATCATCCAGGAGTCTTCATTTTTGCTGCTTTGGGGGAAAGCTTTTGTCAACATTGAGTGCATGGCTCATGAAATTCGGGAATGATTCCTACCATGTCCGAGTGCGACCATGCAAACACATCCTGGTTTTCTTTCAAGAAGCAAATTAATTGCTATTTTGCCTTTTCAGAAAGGTTCTTTCCCACCTTCACCACCTTTGTAACATCTATTGCATCGAGCTTTACTTCCTCGAGCTCTTCCAAATGTTCGAGATCAGCCCTCTCATTTACTCTGTGATCGATCTCCTCATCAATTTCAAAAATGGCTCCAGTTATTTCTTTGATAACCACTAGAGCTTGCACACTTTTCTGACTTTTTCCTCTTATGGAAATGATGTAGCACTCCCTTCCTGCGAGCTAGTCTCCCTTTAGCGTCCCGATGCCACTAGAGGTCGGGAACTTGATGGCCAAGTGCCTAACAAATAACACTGCCCCCAGCCCAATTAGGGTGGGTCTCCCGAGTAGTACGTTGTAGGCTGATGGGAGGTCCACCATGACAAACTCCATCATCTTGGTTACTGAGATTGGATAGTCTCCCAAGGTTACGGGGAGTTCGATGGATCCCATACAGGTAATCCCTTCTCCTGAAAAATTGTACAACGTTGTTGTACATGCTTTCAAATCGCGAAGCGCGACCCATCTTTTCTAGAGTGGCTTTGTAAAGGATATTCATTAAGCTCCTGTTATCAATCAGGACTTGGCGTACCCTCTTGTTTGCGAGTTGGAGAGTAATGACCAGAGGGTCATTATGAGGAAATTGGACATGCGCCGCGTCCTCTTCTGTAAATGTTATGGGTTGAGTCTCAACTCTTTGTTGTTTTGGAGCTTGCGACTCGGGTTCGTAAGGAGAACTGTCTCCAGTCTTAAGCTCATTTACGTATCTTTTCTGGGCGTTCCTGCCTAAACCTGCGATATGAGGTCCCCCCGAGATGGTTACTACATCCTCTTCATTAATCGGAGGGGGTCTCTCATCCTCTCGAGATCAGCAGTTATTGTGTTGGGCAGGCTGCATGGTTGCTGCCCTCTAACTTGTTGATGCTTAATTGGGACTTCAGTTTCTGACGTATTGACCGAAATATCCCCTCGAGATCAAACCTTCGATCTTGTTCTTTATTTGCCGACACTCGTTGGTTGTGTGTCCAATGTCTCTAGGGAATTTACAATATTTATTTGAGTCCCTTTTCGCCTTCTGATCCCTCATGGAGTCAAGTCGTCTGAACAGGACCTGGTTTTCATTGGCTGGGTAAATATTTTCCCAAGACTCATTGAGGTCGGTATACACCTTGTATACGGAGAAGTATTTATCCCCTTTCTTCTTTTTACCTCCATCAGCCTCGGGGTTATTCCCTTCGTTTTTCTTCCTTTTAGAAGGGTTATCCCCAGAGGGTTTTGAAGTTGATGGGGTCACCGAGGTCGAGGCAGAGTTCATGTTTATCATTGTAGTTATGGGCGGAGAGGTCAGTTTCAGTGCTAGCCTCACCTCTTCTACATTGACAAATCTCTGGGCCCTCCGATTGAACTCGGTTAGTGACCTGATAGGTTTCCTTTGTAAATCTTCCCAAAGTGGACTCCCTAGCAAAATACCTGCTCTAACGGCCATCAGGTGGCCGCTATCGTCGACATTCCGAGCTTGGGCCACTTCTAGGTTAAACCTCATGAGGTAACTCTTTAATGACTCACCTTGCTGTTGTCGAACATTGGTTAAGGCTAAGGCCTCGGGCCTGATGCCAACCATTGCTTTAATTTGCTTATTAAAGTCTCTAGCTAATTGATCCCAGGACGAGATCGAATGTCTTCTAAACTTCTCAAACCAGTTTTTTTGTTGGTCCTGTAAGTGTAGCTGGGAACAACATACATCTGAGCTTGTAGCCAACATTTCTGGCTCGCATGATGGTGTTGAAGGTACTCAGATGACTATACAAGTCTGAGTTTCCATCAGATGGTGGGACATGGGGTATTCTGAATCCCTGAGGAAACGGAGTGCTGGAGATATGCGGGGCAAAAGGCTCGAGCTCCTCATCAGACTCTTCAGCCTTGTCCCTGTTATGCTTGTCTTGCAGGAGCCTGAATGCTCTTTCTAACTGGTCAATTTTTTCCTAGACTAAATCCACTGGGGTTCGAGCTTGGACCTGAGGGGGCTGGTTATCGTTAATAAAATATCTAGCTCCTTGTCTTGGTATAGGGTTATATGCTGGTTGTTTACGACCATTCAGATGGTCACGCAGATCAAGGTTTGGGGGATTATCTCGCCCTCGATTATGGTTTAGATGATCCCACTGATCAGGGTGATTCCCTTGATTCCTTGTATGCCTCGGCTCAGTGTTATAAATGCTTACAGACCGAGTGTAGTCCTCTCTGGAGGTATGGCTCGATGATTACGAGGTGGGTCCCCTTCTGGTCTCCTTGTTCTAGCAGTTTGTGATCTTGACACTTGGCTTCCCGAAGGTTGAGGAGCTCTGCGATCTCGCGTAGCCTCCTTTTTGTTCCCCTGTCCAGGCCTGGTCTGTCAGTTTCCATCTCGACCGCCGCTGCGAGATGGCCTTCGTGGTGAAGATCATGGGACCTCTCAAACTGGCGAGGGGTGTCTTATTGGTGATGGCGGATGTCTTATGGGCGACAGTGCCTGTCTCTCATTGTTGGGCCTAGATGGCCCAAAATTCGCCCGGACAGGCTCCGGGTTATTTCTTGAAGTATCAGGATTTGGGTTCTGAGCCATTAGAGGGGCTCAGTTATTACCCATTCCTATTGATAATTTTGCAGTTGGGTTGGCAGTGGCCTCAGCCCGTGTACTCCTCCGGGGCCTCGGCTAATTCGGCTGCGATGCTTGTTTCGCCCTCCTAGCAGCCGTGCTCCCATGGGGGCGTCCTCTAGGCCTTCGAGGAGGTGCCTGGGCGTCAGCTGCCTGTCTGGCTAATTCTTCATTGCGTTTTCTTGCCTCTGCCAATTGTTTGCCCAATTGATGATTTTCAAGTTCCACAATAGGAACATATCTTTCAGGGTTGTAGTATAAATCCTCATCAGGCCTGGGAGCAGGTGGCCCTCGAGAATTGGATGAATCATTCCTCTCCTCAGGGTCCGGGTCCACCATAGGTTGCTTTCCAGGTCGTCGGGGATATTCCTCAGTACGAGGAGTCTGCTCCTCGGGTATCTGGGGCAATGGTCGTAACAGTATTAGGGTTGTTTGCAGCAGCCATTGATGATTCATGAGGTTTTCTTATTAAAGAGGCTCACGTCTTGTTTAATGGCTCTCAACGAGAGCACCAAACTATTGATGTCGTTTTTCGTCAACTTAGAAATGAAGAGAAATTAAACAAAATACCAAAAGAGACAAACAATAAATGACATGATTTTTACGTGGTTCAGTAGTTAAAATCTGCATAGTCCACGAGTCGGTGTTATTCACTTTATGGAATTTTCTCAAAGCTTTTTGGAAGCAATTTTACAAAGTCTTCCCAATACAAATTCTTCAGTCCCCACAAATGAATTATTCCACGCTATTTATAGAGTGGTTTGCCCAATATCTCCCCTCATATTTCGAGGAGTTATTATACAAATCAATTAAAATAAATGTAATTAAACGCATATAGTTACTATGTACGCGTATAAATCTCATGATATTAGGGATTTAATAACATATTACAAACAATCACTTAAATATATGGACTATATAACAATAAATATGTTCACACTTAGCTTGCGACCTTGAACATTCGAATCACATGCCTTCGAGACTGACCAACCATCACGAGCTCACTACCTCGATTATTTGAACATTGTATTTTGGCCGATTACCCGTTTTGACCATTTTTTTTTTTTAACCTTTGGGCCATGTATTTATTGAAAAGGTTCATAGTTCTTTATAAAAATTAAATTATATATATAATTTATGTTTTCTGTAAGGGTTCACACCATTTTGAACCTTGTATTTTAGCCGATTACCCGTTAGGACCTTTATTTTTAAAAATGAACTTGTGGACTTCAAGTTTTGTCAAAAGGTTAAAAAAAGGAATAGATAGATCGGTTATTTGAACATTATATTTTGGTCGATTACTCCTTTTGACTCTTTATTTTTAAAAATTAACATTTGGACCATGTATTTATTCAAAGTGTTAATTTTTTTTATAAAAGGTAAATTATATAAATATATATAATTATCTATATAATTTATGTTTTCTATAAGTGTTCACACCATTTTTAACTTTGTATTTTAGCCGATTACCCACTTGGACTCTTTATTTTTTAAAATTAACTTGGGGACCTTGTGTTTTGTCAAAAGTCTGATTACCTATTTGAATCCTTCATTGTTAAAAATTAACATTTGGATATCTTGTTTTGTCAAAATGTTAAAAATACAAATAGATAGATTATTTATTTATTATTATTATATATATTTTTAATTGACATCTATTATTATTACTAAAATAAAAATGATAAGAAAGAGAAAATTGAATGAGTTTTTTCTTAATTAATTAATAGCTATAAATTAAAAAAGTAAAATAAAAAATGAGAAAAGTTCACGATTATTTATATTTATAATTTAATTAAACGGTTGTTGTAATTAAATATCTAATCAAATTTGAATTCAAATTAAAAAATGTGAAAAAAGAATAAAATAGAAAGGGTGTTTTGGAGCAATTTTAGAGTGTCACATCATATAAATATATTAGAAAATATACCCGCTTTCGCATATTTTTTTATAATAATTGAAAAAATATATTTAAGGTAATTTTATATTTGTTTGATAAATATTATAATTTGAATTTATACATTTTATAATTCAACTATATATTCTACATTTGTTTGATTAATTTTATAATTTGTATAATGTGAGTGTGAAAGTTATACCTTTTGTAATTCCTCCATTTTTTTAAGTTATGCTCTAATAATAAAATTGTATAAAAAGTATTTAATTAATCAAATATTTGTTTCTCTCTCCTTTCAAGAAATTAATAGAATGTATAATAGCATTTAAAAGCAAGAGATGTAAAAAAATTAAGCTAACAAATAATATTAACATCAATTGTCATAGTTATATACTTTTTAATTCATAATACGTTCCTTGTTTCTAAAAAAGAATTTTTGTGCTTCACATCAACATCCGCATCTTTTGTTGCTGCTGGAATTTCCACTACATTACAATCTAGAAAACATTTATTTACTATTGTGAATATAAATCACAAATCCAAACAATACTATTAGTAATATCGTTTTGTCACAAGCTTGAGAAAAATATCAAATGAGAAAAAAAATAAAATTATTAATATTATTTTTATTATTACTACATTTTTTTAAATGTATAAAATAGATAGAGTAAATAATAATTCTTGTAAATATCTTATTTAAATTTAAAAAATATGTAACTACATATTTTTTATAACGTGTATGATACATTTTTTTTAAATTACTACATTATTATATTCTATATAAAATGAATAAAAAATTAGATTAAATGAGAAAATAAATAGAGTGCTTTGGAGCAATTTTAGTTTTTTGAACGTGAAAAATAGATAGAGTAAATAATAATATATTGTAAATATCTTATTTAAATTTAAAAAAAACATATAACTACTTAATTTTTTTAAATTACTATATTATTATAATCTATAAAATGAATAAAAAATTAGATTAAATGAGAAAATAGATAAAGTGCTTTGGAGCAATTTTAGTTTTTTAAATGTGTAAAATAGATAGAGTAAATAATAATATCTTATTTAAATTTAAAAAATATGTAACTACTTAAATTTTTTTAAAATTATTATATTATTATAATCTATAAAATTAATTAAAAAAATTATATTAAAGGAGAAAATAGATAGAGTGTTTTAGAGTAATTTTAGAGTGTCACATCATCTCCTTGAAACTCTCCTTTATACTTATATATATTTTTAAAATATATATTATTATAATCTATAAAATAAATACAAAATTAGATTAAATGAGAAAATAGATAAAGTGTTTTTAAGCAATTTTAGTTTTTTAAATTTGTAAAATAGATAGAGTAAATAATAATATCTTATTTAAATTTAAAAAATATGTAACTACTTAAATTTTTTTAAATTACTATATTATTATAATCTATAAAATGAATAAAAAATTATATTAAAAGAGAAAATAGATCGAGTGTCTTAGAGCAATTTTAGAATGCCACATTATCTCCTTGAACATCTTCTTTATACTTACATTTTTATTAAATTACTATATTATTATAATCTATACAATGAATAAAAAATTAGATTAAATGAGAAAATAGATAAATTGCTTTGGAACAATTTTAGTTTTTAAAGTGTGTAAAATAGATAGAGTAAATAATAATATCTTATTTAAATTTAAAAAAATATGTAACTACTTAATTTTTTTTTAAATTACTATATTATTATAATATATAAAATGAATAAAAAATTAAATTAAAGGAGAAAATAGATAGAGTGTTTTAGAACAATTTTAAAGTGTCACATCATCTCCTTGAAGCTATCATTTATATAATATATAGATAGATTAATTCAAACAATAATTATAACATTCAAATATAATAAAATTGTACTTTTATTTAAAATCAATAAAATATCTTCACATGCTTTTAGGATATTAATCCTAACAGATTCCCTCATGAATCTGTAGACATAATCTTGTAAAAGCACGCTCCTTGCTTAATATCGACCAAGTGATTGGACTCTGTAGGATGGATGCAAGCAGCGTAAATTTGGGCATAGAATGCTTCTACGAATATATCCCACAAATTTATCGAGTCGGGCTTAAATTTTAAGTACCCTTACTAGGGTGAATTAGGGAGGGTAGATTGAAAAATTCTACATCGAGCGTCCTCTGGCACCTTCTGTATATACATATGTACTTCAAATTTATTTACATGAGCAACCAAATATTCTTTACCAGTATATGTAGGTAGAAACGACATTTTAAACTCACTCGATATTTCAGCTGCATTAACTTTTTTTTTTCTAAAAATGGAATTCTGTTTCGTCGCTCAATGTCTATGGTAGTTGGTTGTTTCTGGTCGACTAGACTTTTCACCATCTGATTTAGAGCATCGAGTTGAGCTTGAGTGGGGAAAGAAATTGCGAGATCATTTTGTGGTTGGTTAACTTGTGGCACTGGTGGAATAGTTGTGTTTCCATTCAAAGGTTCAATTACAATTGGAGGAATAGTCGAACCTACACCATCGGCCATCCTTTCTCTACGGTGGTCGAGAATGTTTCTCAAATCCTCTATTTGGTTTGGGACCCCAACTCCCAGCTTGTCAAAGACATTTCCACTTCTTGGTCGTTCTCTAGCAAATTGACTCCCTGGTCGATTATTCATTGGACTATGGTGTTGAGGATTTTGGCAGTTGTCTCTTGAAGGTATATTTTAAGGGTTTGTTTGTCTTTCTCTATTTCGTTGGGTATCGTTGTAATACTGAATGTCCCCTTCATCATCCCTGTAACCATTCTATATGTTGGTCGATGTCCCATATATCAGTGGGTTCTCCTTTGGGCGTTTTCAGTTTCATCATCTTCAAGACCATCCTTGTGTATAAAAGGCAGTGTTGGTCGATATTCTCGATTGTCATGATGAGAAGGTCCAACAGGTCGGTTGTTATGACGAACACATGGATCAGCGCGTCTTGGTGCATTAAATCGACCCAAACCTGCAGCTGGCCTTAAATCTTCTGGGTGTATTCTTTCTTGATTTTGAGCTAGGTCATTATCGTGAGTAGGGAGGACCTACTCGTCAAGCAAAATAATTTTTTGTCTCCTTTCCCGCTGACCTTGATTGCCAACCAGCAGAACATTAAAATTCCTTGGTTGTTTGTTGAGTCTGTTGGAATGATGACTTCTACTCCATGTTTGTTTGAAAGGAATATCATATCCTCCAAGTTGGTCATCACCTCTCACTGATGGTGATCGATGAGCCTCTGTCTGACGATCAGGATTCTATGGGACATGCTATTGTGGATTTTGCTGGATTGGAGGTGCTGGTAGTGTCATCCTTCTTTGAGCTAATTAGAGAGTTGCTTTGAGGGCCACAACAACAACTTCTATACACATGGGGATTAGCCTCCTACTGTCGCTCCTCTAGAATCCTAATTTGGTAGTCCATTTCGACTTGTTGTTTGGCTAAGGCTTTGGCTACAATGGCTTGAATGTTAGCCACTTCATCCTGCATGAGGCTCATAGCTTGCCAGATTTTCTCAACCTTTTGGTCGGAGCCTTCTCCCAAATCCACCCTATGCTTGGTATTGGGGTCAGCTGGACCTAGTGGGGGTATCGATTGCGTAGATTGAGTAGAGAACTGAATGAATAAACATAAGAACACAGGAATTTTATAGTGGCTTGACCCAAAAAATTGGTAAAGATCAATGTCCACTCGACATTTTTATTGGACAAATTCCCAAACTCAATATCAGAAGAACAAGATTAAGATGAGCTTCTTAAGTGTAAGAGAGAATTATAATGACAAGGTTCTCGTGTATAAAGGTGTGCATGAAAATAAATAAATCAATAAATGACTTTCTAGCCTTACATAATGGACATTGGGCCTTCGATAGGCTTTTACCACAATATTTATATATAAATGACTGAAAAAAAATACCTTCAACCACCACCAATATCGTATGAAGTTTTCCGTAGCCACATGTCATATGTGAGTGCCACATTATCAAATTGATTTTTAGGGACAACACATGTTTATTAATTAAATTAATATAATTCAATTCAAGGGCTCATGATATATAGATTAAAATTTGGAAATAAATTAAGTTTAACTTGAATATCATATTTGTATATCAGAAAGCTAAACTGACATTTGGTCCGGTTAAATTGATATGTTAAACATGATTTTGGAAAAATTAATTTTAGTATTCTCAACTTTAATATCCTAACTCATATAAAAAAACTTTAATATCCTCATATATTTAAAAATTTGTTATTAAAATGCTCCACCTGCAAAAAAAAAAATGTTATTAGAATTTCTATTATACTAAATATTTTTTTTAAAAAAAAGTATAAAAGAATATTTTATAATTTTAATTAATTTAAACCAAAAAACTAATTTTTTTTTATTTGTAAGTTTGAAATTAATAAAAACAAAAATTACATCTTTAAATATTTATTTTATTTTATTTAAATAATAAATTATTTTCATTTTAAAAAACGTTTAAATTATATTTTATATTAATAAAATAAATTATTTTATATTTTATATTTTAAATAAAAATAAATTTTAATATATTAAGAGTTAAAGCTGAGGGCATTTAGATCTTAAAAATAATAGTGTACTAATTTGTACTTAATTAAAAGATTTAAAGTTTTTTTCTTTTTAAAAAAAAATTAAAGACAAACTTAATATTTCGCTTAAATTCAGCTAGTATATTTTCATAAAATTTCAATCATTAATAAAATAAAATAAAATATTTTAAAAATAATATTAATAAATAATCAAATTAGCTTCCATTACAAGTTAAATGAATATAACTCCAATTTTTCAACAAAAGAACAAATCTCCAACTGTACGCCCTGGTTTTCACACGGGCTGTTTAGCAGGGCGAGCCTCGGACTAAACCTGGTTTAGTCCGAGGCTCCCACAGGCCGGAGGTTCTAATTCCAGGACGGGCCCTTGTCAGATCGAGGGGGTCCTGTTTCCAGCTCGCACTTGTTGCCCCAGGAGCTGAGAGTGACATCCGACGGTCACGGCCGGATAAGCTCGGGTTATGAGCTGCTCCGGTCGCGAGCTTCTCAGGAAGCTCCGACCCTATGGGAAGTCAACACGCAAGATAAACGTGCATATTCCTGCCATCACGTGTCCGATATCCCCCTGACTTCTCGGACACGCAGCAGGAACGTGCGTATTCAGACACCCACGGACGGGTTGGGCCGTGTGGCCCATTATCTCCTTCCATACTGATTAGACCACACTTGTGTGTCAGGTTTAGGAATTAATCATGAATATCACAGATTTGATATGACAAATGGTAAGGTCACGGGATGACCTCCCTACCAACTTCCAGGTGCCTTCTCCTATAAATATGGAGACCTTGGGAGTTGATAGGGGTTGGCAAAAGTAGTCTTTGAAGAACTATATACTTTGTAAACCAAATACCCAGAGAATATCAATAATATTGACTAGTGGAGTAGAGGGATTTTAACCTTCGAACCACTTAAAAACGTGTCTTGAGTCACCTAGTTCTTTCCCAAAGATTTCATATCTGTGACGGTTCTACTTTTAGTATTAATCTCTTCCTCTTCTTCTCTTAATTACCTGTTGCCGAAGAACCGCGTCAACAGTTTGGTGCTTTCGTTAAGAGAAAGTCCGATTAGTACTACCACAAACGTACAACTATGGTGACCACTCGATCCAAACATGGCAACGAGGGAGAACAGCATGATGGGCAGGAGGCCCACCATGTTGCCCTCCCTGATGAGCAAATTCCTGAAGTCCAGCAGAGGCCAGGGAAGCAGCCGGCGGGCCAAGACGACACTGGTAGTTCAGCGCCCCGACCGCCTAATCCGAACCCATGTTATTACACTGCGGTGGAGATGGAGAATGCTCAGCTGAGGAGCCAGTTAGCAGCAGCTGGTCAGGAAATCCAGGATATTCTGAGTCGACCACCCCCTCTCACAACCAACGGTAACGTTGGAGAGAGGCAAGGCGAGGCTCCTAAGTCTCGCCGGAGTAATCGATCCCGGCATAGCCGTTCGGGTAGATTTCCTATAGCCAACTCCACCCCTTCATCACACCATCAAGAGGCGAACTTCGGGGAAATGCCTCGGACCGAACAGCAGCAGTACAGCCGTTCGGTTAGGACGTCAACCCCTAGCTCTCAGCCTTCCTCGAGGACGCCCGGAAGAGATCGAGGAAATTCCCAAAGAAGGGCCGAGGAGATCCGGAGACGTCAGCCCGTCCCCGAAGAACGTCCAGTTCCTCGTCCAGCTCGCCCAGCGCAAAACCAGCAAGTTGGCAGGGCCGAGAGGCCCCCACCTAATTTAGTTCGACCAGACGGTACCAGGATCGCCTCTCCGGTCAGGCATCCTCCTTCTCCCATCAGATATCCGTCTCCTCAGCCCGTCAGAGACATCCCGACCTACGGAAATAGTAAGAGAGACCCGCCATCGGCCGGGCCCTCACGGCGCAGCAGGATGCCGGGGGAGGGATCAGGTCGGAGCCGCCAAAGACGCACCCCAAGCCTGTCCAACAGGAGTCACTGGACCGGTAGTGCACGGAGTGATCTTTCGAGAGGAGACCTGCGACAGCGACTAAGTTCAGCACAAAGTCACCACACTACCCAGGGAGGCGACCTTCGAGATCACCTCAACTCTCACAGAGAGGATCGAGTTAGGGATGGTAGCCAGGCCCGCTCAGTTGGGGTCCGATCCGAAGTACGTAACGGCGGGAATGCCCCAAATGACCTATCTCAAGATAGGAGGGGCAACAACCCGCCTAATATGTACAACGGGTCCGGAGCTGTTGAACAGCCCCGGAATAACCCCGGATCTCAGGACAAAACCCTAGAGCGCTTAACTCAGATGGAGGAGCTGATGAAGAAACTCCTATCGGAAAAGGAAAAAGACGAATATGATTCAGGGGATGAGATGGAACTCTTCGCCCCCAATATAGCAGCGACGGCATACCCTTCTGGCTTTCGTATGCCCCACTTGTCAAAGTTCAACGGGGATGGAGACCCATCTGACCACTTAGGAATGTTCAACACCCTAATGATGGCCCATAACATCGGACTGGAGCTTCGTTGCTTGATCTTTCCTTCCACCCTAACTGGGCCCGCCAGACAGTGGTTCAAGCAGAGTAAAAGGCAGTCAATCAGCTCATGGAAGACATTTTCGGCTGACTTCAAAAGGGCATTCCGAGCCTCTCAGGCCGCCCGAGTCCAGGCCGACTCCCTAGCTAATGTGAGACAGCAACCTGGTGAAACACTGAAAGCCTACTTGAGCAGATTTGCAAATGTCGCTGCTCGAGCTAGGGATGCTGACGATAGCTCCAAGCTCATGGCCATGAGGACCGGGATCCTAGTCGGCGGAGACCTATGGAAGGATATTCAAAGGAGGGGGGTCAGCTCGGTTAGTGAATTCCTTAACAGAGCCCAAGTGTGGATAAACTTGGAAGAAGCTGAAGCTTCAGCCGCGGGGACCAGCCAGGTCCTCGAGAAGCCCGCTGGGATGGGAACAGAGATCGTAGTGGCGACTCCCGACGTCACGCAGAATAACCAGTCCGGTGGTAGCAAAAGAAAAGGAAATGGTGAAAACGGCCAGCACGGTCAAAAGAAGAATAAGCCGGTGGATAAATTCAAGCCCGTGTTCACAACATATACCGAGCTCACTCAGACCAGAGAGAATATTTTCCTGGCCAACGCTACGCGAGTCCCCTGGAAGAGGCCGGAGCCATTGAAACACCCTAAGGGAAAGAGAGATGCTTCCAAATTCTGCCGTTTTCATAACGACGTCGGGCACAATACCGACGACTGCAGGCACCTCAAAGATGAAATCGAGACTCTCATCCAAGCAAGTCCGTTGGCGCAATACTCGCGGAACAGGGTCCCGGCAAGTCGACCCGCTCCGGAGGTCCCAGCCAGTCAACCTGGACCTCGGGTAGATCAGGACGTCCTTCCCCCCGTGGTCGAGGGAGAGATTTCCACCATCTCTGGAGGGTCGCACATGGCTGGCACGAGCAGAGGCGCCCAAAAGAGGTATGTGAATGAATTAAAGGCCCATAACGGAGCGGAGTTCGTCCCGGAACAGCGTCAATCAAAACAGCAAAGATTAGAGAAACAGCCGATCACTTTCACGGAGGAAGACGCAAGCCATGTCCAATTCCCTCATAACGATCCCTTGGTCGTAGCAGTCCAGCTCGCCAACCGGAGAGTAAGGAGAGTGTTAGTGGACAATGGGAGCTTGGTGAACCTCCTATTCCGGTCCACCTTAGAAAAAATGGGTCTGACCGTCTCCGAGCTGAAGGCAACCTCGATGATGCTATATGGTTTTTCAGGAGAAGGATCAGCAGCGATAGGGACGATTGAGCTGGTGATCACCCTAGGAGACGAGTCCCGAACAGTGTCCAAACTACTCGAATTTGTGGTCATTGACTGCTCCGCTGCTTACAACGCCATTTTGGGCCGACCTACGCTCATTGCTTTCGAGGCTATCACTTCCGTCCGGCACCTCGCCATGAAATTTCCTACATCAATAGGGGTATGTACTATCAAGGGCGATCAGCTCGCTGCCAGGGAATGCTACAGCATTTCCATGAAGGGAAAATCTAAACCCGGGCAGATGGCGATGGACATTTAGGACGAAGAGGAATCCCGGGGACCCAAGGCGGCTCCCGAGATTGAAAAACCTCGGATTCCCGAAGGCGAAAAGCTCGCCCTAAGCGAGGACATTGACCCCCGAGTAGGCGAGGACAGGTCCGAGCTCCAAGCTATTGAAGAGCTCGAGGAGGTAGGCATTGATGAACAAAACCCGTCACGGACGGTTAAGCTCGGAAAGAACCTCTGCGATAGAAGAAAGGCGGAACTAACTACGTTTCTGAAGAAGAACCTGGACGTGTTCGCATGGTCGCACGAGGACATGATAGGGATCAGTCCGAGCATCATCATGCACACGCTCCACCTAGATAAAAGCGTCCCTGCCAAGTCCCAAAAGCAGAGACGTTTAGGGACAACCCGAGCCGAAGCCCTTGAAGAAGAAGTGGCCCGGCTCAAAAGATGTGGCTTTATCCGCGAAGCCAAATTTCCCATTTGGGTTGCCAATCCTGTGTTAGTTCCAAAGCCCAATGGGAAGTGGCGGACCTGTATCGACTTTTCCGACCTGAATAAAGCCTGCCCCAAGGATTGCTTTCCATTACCGAGGATCGATCAACTGGTGGATGCCACGGCGGGGCACGAGCTCATGTCCTTCATGGACGCGTACTCAGGCTACAATCAGATCGCGATGAATCCGGCAGACCAGGAACATACCAGCTTCATGACCCCAACTAATGTCTATTGCTATAAGGTCATGCCGTTCGGTCTGAAGAACGCCGGAGCTACCTACCAAAGGCTGGTAAATAGAATGTTCGCGGACCAGATCGGGAAAAACATGGAAGTGTACGTTGATGATATGCTTGTCAAGTCAAAGATTTCCAGCAACCACGTCGCCGATCTGGAAGAATGCTTTAACATACTGCGAGAATATGGCATGAGGCTCAATCCTCAGAAGTGCACTTTTGGTGTCGCATCGAGGAAATTCTTGGGTTTCATAGTCAATACCCGAGGAATCGAGGCAAACCCCGACAAGATCAGGTCATTGCTCGAGCTTCCTTCCCCCAGGTCGCGGAAAGATGTCCAAGGCCTCACAGGAAGAGTGGCAGCACTGAACCGGTTCATTTCCAAATCGACCGATAAGTGCTTGCCCTTCTACAACCTGCTCTGGGGAAACAAGAAGTTCGAATGGACAGTAGAATGCGAAGGCGCATTCCTCGACCTAAAAGCGCACCTGGCCGAACCGCCTGTGCTATCAAAGCCCAAGGTAGGAGAACCTCTTTTCCTCTACATGGCCGTCACTGAGGACGCAGCTAGTGCCGTTCTGGTGCGAGAAGAGGACCAGGCTCAGAAACCGGTCTATTACATCAGCAAGAGACTCCTCGGAGCTGAATCAAGGTACCCATTGATGGAAAAACTGGCGTTCTGCCTAATCACGGCCTCGCGAAAACTCAGGCCATACTTCCAGTCCCACTCTGTACACGTCATGATCGATCAGCCTCTAAGGCAGGTTTTGCAAAAGCCTGAAGCCTCGGGACGCTTGCTAAAGTGGGCGGTCGAGCTCAGTCAGTTCGAGATTTTCTATACTCCCCGAACTACCATAAAAAGTCAAGCCTTGGCCAACTTCATGGCGGAATGCGCGGGATTCCATGAGATTCCATCAGAAGACTCACCTCAGGTCGCCTCCTCGAGCTCATCGTGGAAGATCTTCGTTGATGGCTCATCTAACGAAAACGGCTCCGGGGCCGGAATCATTCTGATATCCCCAGAGGGGCATAGATTCCACTCGGCGCTGAGGTTTGGGTTCAAGGCATCTAACAACGAGGCAGAGTACGAGGCCTTGTTAGCTGGACTTAGGATAGCTAGCGAGCTAAAGGCGAGCTCTGTCCAATGCTTCAGCGACTCCCAGCTCGTGGTGAATCAGGTTCTAGGCGAGTATCAGGCGCGGGGTCCCAAGATGGCCGCCTATTTGGCAAAGGTAAAGTCCGAATTGTCCGCGTTTGGGCGAGGGTCGATCGAGTAGATACCTCGGGAGCAGAACGCCAACGCAGATGCTCTTGCCAAGCTCGCCACCTCGGGAGAGACAGAAACCCTGGGGTTGGTGCCAGTTGAGTTCTTGGAGAAACCTAGCATAGACGGAGATCGAGCAGATATTGAAATGATTGACATCAGGCCGACCTGGATGACTCCCATTATTGAGTATCTCGTCGAGGGTAAGTTACTCGAAGGGCGCAACGACGCACGACGAGTCCTTTATTAAGCTCCGAGGTATACGCTAGTCGAGGGGGTACTGTACCGACGTGGGCATTCATTACCTCTCCTCCGGTGCGCTCTTCCAAGCGAAGCGAAGGCCATCCTGCAAGAAGTTCATGACAGATTCTGCGGAGATCACACTGGGGGGCAAAGCCTGGCCTTGAAGATCCTCCGGCAAGGTTATTACTGGCTGACTCTGTCCAAAGACTCGATCTCATATGTAAAAAAGTGCGACAAGTGTCAGCGGTTCGCTGCGGTTGCTCGAGCCCCTCCGACCGAGCTAAAAATGATTTCATCTCCCTGGCCATTTGCCGTTTGGCGAATAGATCTAATAGGCGCCCTGCCCACCGGATAGGGCGGGGTCCGTTACACCGCGGTAGCCATTGACTACTTCACCAAGTGGGCCGAAGCAGAACCGTTGGCGACGATAACATCGAAAAAGGTGCTAGACTTCGTGGTTAAAAGCATCATATGTCGATTTGGCCTACCAAAAAAGATCGTCTCCGACAATGGCACTCAATTTGACAGCGATCTGTTCACCGAATTTTGCGAAAGGCACAGAATTGTGAAATGCTTCTCGTCCGTGGCCTATCCCCAGGCGAACGGCCAGGTCGAGGCTGTCAATAAAACTCTGAAGGCGAGCCTCAAGAAGAGGCTAGATGAGGCAAAGGGGATCTGGCCAGAACAGCTCCCCCAAGTTCTGTGGGCCTATAGGACCTCACATCGGACTCCCACGGGTCACACTCCTTTCTCCCTAACATTTGGGAGTGAAGCAGTCCTCCCCGTGGAGATTAAAGTTCTGTCACATAGGGTCCAGTCATACGACCAAGACAGGAACCACGAACTCCTATGCCATTCCTTAGACTTAGTAGATGAAAGGCGAGAGGATTCACAACTCCAACTCGCCCATTATCAACAGAAGATCACTCGCTACTTCAACACTAAGGTCAAAAGACGTGCCTTTAGCGTCGGTGATTTGGTCTTGAGGAGAGTTTTCCTGGCCGGGAAAGATCCCAAAGATGGGGTTTTGGGACCAAGCTGGGAAGGACCATACCAGGTCATCGAAGTCATCAAAGAGGGAACTTATAAGTTAGCCCGACTTGGTGAAGGGGCGGTCCCGCGGACTTGGAATGCTATCCACCTAAAGAAATACTATCAATGATCCATTTGTAAGGCTTAGAAGGTCACCTTCCGTGTATAAATAAAAATCAAATGTTTCACTTTATTTGCAAGTGTAATTTTAAAGTAACCACGAAAGACCCTTTCCCAGTTACTTGGGGGGCATATGGTACCTGGACATAACCAGGTCTCCTTAACGACTTAGGTGTTAATTTTTATCTATGGATAAGAGTTATCACAAACTAAGTCCTATCCTGGTTTTAACCAGGTCATAAAACTTAGAAGTCAACTAAAATTTATTGACCGTGGTTCTTCTTTAAAGAGCCCGAGATATGGATAAAAGTTGATGCGAACTAAGTTTTCAAAATAAGTTCCTGGTCTTAACCAGGTCATAAAACTTAGAAGTCAACTAAAATTTGTTGACCGTGGTTCTTCGTTAAAGAGCCCGGGATATGGATAAAAGTTGATGCGAACTAAGTTTTCAAAATAAGTTCCTGGTCTTAACCAGGTCATAAAACTTAGAAGTCAACTAAAATTTGTTGACCGTGGTTCTTTGTTAAAGAGCCCGGGATATGGATAAAAGTTGATGCGAACTAAGTTTTCAAAATAAGTTCCTGGTCTTAACCAGGTCATAAAACTTAGAAGTCAACTAAAATTTGTTGACCGTGGTTCTTCGTTAAAGAGCCCGGGATATGGATAAAAGTTGACGCGAACTAAGTTTTTTAAAATAAGTTCCTGGTTTTAACCAGGTCAGAAAACTTAGAAGGTTAACTAAAATTTATAGAACGTGGCCTTTCTCTAAAAAGCCCGGGATATAGATAACGGTTAACCCGAACTAAGTTCATAAAAATAAAGAGATGAATTGTAACCAAATGCATAAAAATATATATGTTAAACTGGTTGAGCAAATTGTCTCGAGGTGGAAGCACCTCATAAAAAATCTTATTACAATGTAAAGTGAGAGTTCAAAATGCCCAAAGAGAAGTATCCTAAGCCCCATCGGTTGGCCTTTTGGAGGTCGCGGTATCGTCTTGCCCCGCCGCGGCAAGGGCCTCTCCAGTCTCCGAGGGAGGAGCCTCCTTATTTAAGCAGGCTTGGAGCTTCGGCAACAAAAATGCCCAGAGGTCCGGCGGCATGAAAGAAAAGTCCGCGTCCGGATTGTGGGACCAGCAATGATAGAACAGGTCTTGTAAGGATTGCTCCGAAACGACCCGCTCGGCTTCCAGGGCGGCCTGTGCGGCCTGGGCCTCGGTCTTCGCTGCCTCGAGATCCGTCTGCGACGCGGTCAGGGAGTTTTTGAGCTCTTGGTTCTCGGAACGGATCTTCTTCAGTTCGGCTTTGGAGGCCGCCAGCGCGTCTTTTGCCTCCTGGGCCTCCTGAAGCGCGGTCTGGCGCTCAGCCTCCATACCCTCTCCTCGCCCATACCCTGGGCGACCTCCAAGGTCCTCTTCCTATTCATCACGAGGGGCACTTCTTCACCCTCCTCCTCGCCTTCGTCGTCTGCGACCTCCTCCGCGACGATCGGTCTGTTGTCGCGAGCTGGGGGAGGCCCCCGGGGCCTTTTCAAATTCAAAGTCTGATTTGGGAAAATCAGCTTGCAGAATACCATCGTCTCGTCCGTCATGAGCACGCGGTAGTCTTTCTCTCTGGGGGGCAAGTTCGCCAGTGTATCGTATTGACCCCCGAGGGTCACAGACTTTTCGGTCCTCGCGTAGATGGCTGCAAGGTTGGTTGAAGTCAGAAGTGGAATAAGGGAAGAGCTAAAATAAGATAACCTTTAAAGGGCGAGCTAAATCAAGGATCACTTACGAGGACGGTTGAAGTAGTGATGGTCGCAATTGCGAAACCCAGTTGACATAAAAAACTGGTCCTTGAAGTCGTTTGGATGGCTTGGCAGCTCGATGACTGCTGCCGTGTTAGGGAAGCGGGTTAAGTAATAGAACCCGTCGCCTCGCCCCCGCTGGTCCGGGCTGGCTTTGAGGCAAAAGAAGTATAGAATATCAGCAGGAGTGGGGACCTCCCACTCATGCTTTTGAAACAAATACCTCAATCCCGCCAGCAAACGGTATGAGTTGGGGGGGAGCTGAAATGGGGCCAACCCCACATAGTTCAGAAAATCAGCAAAATACTGATCCAGGGGGAGGAAGGCCCCTGCCTTGAAGTGTTCACCGCTCCAGGCCGCGAACGACTCGTCGAGCGGCGTGCAGCTCCGCTCCCCATCCGCAGCAGGTCGGGCGATCACGGAAGCCATCCCCAGGGGAATGTTGTGGTTGAGGAAAATTTTGGTGACCTTTGCCTGGTCGGTTATCTTCGAGACGATTCTCTCCGCCTCAAAAAACGCGTCAGGGGCCACCTCGGCCTGCTTCTCCACCGCCGGCCCAAAGTGAGGAATTGGCGAGCTGGCAACCACCGCCTTTCCTTTATCCTGCTGGGAAGACAAACTTCCCACGTTCTTCTGTGGCAGATTTCTCTTTGGAGCCATCTGGTCGCCTATCGAACAAAAGAAAACACTTTAGAAAAGGCGACCCAAGCAGGAGAATGAAGCAAGTATAATTTACACGAGCTGAGGTAAGCCCAGTCCGTGGAGAGTAGAGCCACGCGTTTCAGAGAACACGCACCTGTGCCCTCAACAGATCCCAGATTACTCGGAATTCGTGTGTCAGGGGGCTCAGAGTTAAAAATTTTCCTTGGGGGGAAAGTTTCAACAAGCAGAACGTTGCAAAACCGCTTTTGAGGCGTATTCCCTAAGCTACCCGGTTTTACACCCCAAGATTCCTAAGGGTCCTACCCAGAAATTGTTCCTAAGGGGGAACCATGGAACCCATAGCCTAAGACGATATCCCATGGCAAGTGTGCCCTAATCTAAGAAGGGCTATCACCCTCCATATCCGCGCAACCCAGAAAACCCCTGCATGTGGCTACAGTAAAATTTTTTTACCTAAGCTACAGTGGCATGCTTTCAAAAATAAACTGGGTCAGGAAACTTACAGTGTGTGGCTGGATGGTGAACGAGATTGCTGCGCTGGTAGGAGCTTCGTTGGTACAGTGGCTTCGGGGCTTTGAAGAAACTTGTACGCTTCAGCTTCGTGAACCAGGAGAATGAGAGCAATGGAAATGAGGGTTTCGTTCTTCGGAAGGTCAAAGAGAAAAGAAGGAAATTTGAGAGGTTTTGAATGATAAGATGACTCGTGTGTGGGATGGCCACCCCCCTTTTATACAATGGGGGGATCACGTGTAGAAGACTCTGGGAAGGCCCTCCACTCGAAACATGAAACGACAGCAGGGTAGTAGGCTAGGTCATTTAATGCGGTTCTCGTAGAATGTACCTTCGCCGCCCACGGCGTTCCACGTGTCAGCACACTGCGGAAAGCATGGAATACGAAGGGTTGCGGGGGAAGTCTAAAAGCCCCTACTATGGTCTCCCATATCTGACGTCATAGACCACGAGCAGGAGCTTGGGGGGCAGATGTACGCCCTGGTTTTCACACGGGCTGTTTAGCAAGGCGAGCCTCAGACTAAACCTGGTTTAGTCCGAGGCTCCCACAGGCCGGAGGTTCTATTTCCAGGACGGGCCCTTGTCAGATCGAGGGGGTCCTGTTTCCCGCTCGCACTTGTTGCCCCAGGAGCTGAGAGTGACATCCGACGGTCACGGCCGGATAAGCTCGGGTTATGAGCTGCTCCGGTCGCGAGCTTCTCAGGAAGCTCTGACCCTATGGGAAGTCAACATGCAAGATAAACATGCATATTCCTGCCATCACGTGTCCGATATCCCCCTGACTTCTCGGACACGCAGCAGGAACGTGCGTATTCAGACACCCACGGACGGGTTGGGCCGTGCGGCCCATTATCTCCTTCCATACTGATTAGACCACACTTGTGTGTCAGGTTTAGGAATGAATCATGAATATCACAGATTTGATATGACAAATGGTAAGGTCACGGGATGACCTCCCTACCAACTTCCAGGTGCCTTCTCCTATAAATATGGAGACCCTGGGAGTTGATAGGGGTTGGCAAAAGTAGTCTTTGAAGAACTATATACTTTGTAAACCAAATACCCAGAGAATATCAATAATATTGACTAGTGGAGTAGAGGGATTTTAACCTTCGAACCACTTAAAAACGTGTCTTGAGTCACCTAGTTCTTTCCCAAAGATTTCATATCTGTGACGGTTCTACTTTTAGTATTAATCTCTTCCTCTTCTTCTCTTAATTACCTGTTGCCGAAGAACCGCGTCAACACCAACCAATAGCACGAAAAAATGATAACATGTAAATGTAACCAACCTCCTACCACTACTCTTTAAAATATTTTAAAATAATTATAGTTATCTTTAATAAGAACCCAATCTGAATACTCAATAAGGACATGCATGATCATAAAATCTTTCAACATATTTCAATCTTTCACCATTTATTAAGTTATAAGATATTTCAAAATGTCAAAATGATCATAATTATCTCTGAACAATAATTTATTATCTACATTTTCTCCTAATGATATGTGAGACCATAAAAACATGTTCATGAATAGGGTTGTTCATAAAACACTCAATTTGGAACGAATCAATTCGCATTTTCTGCAAAGTGCAAATTGAATTGGAAAATTTGGAATTCACACTTGTGTATAATGAATGTAGTTTCACCTCCCAAAGTAACCAATCCAATACAATCTAATCTACATATTGCGAATTTTATAGCTATGCAAGTGCACACAGTCGCAAACTCGTAATAAAGTGGTAAAACCAAGTATCGTCCTCAAGGACTGATTTACCAATTACCAGTCAATTAATTTCTTGTTCTATTTGATGAATTGAAATTTTTGATTTTTATAAATACAGCAAAAGAAACTACAAATTGCAAAAATAATAATTGAAAATTAAATAAAATAACAACTAATGGGAAAACTCTTAATTTAATCACTGAGAAACAATTAGGATATTCAATCTCATCAACTATCCTCCCTATTATTCCCTAATGCAAAGTGTGAATTCTTCTTCTTTTGACCTAATTCAATTAACAAGTTGATAAAGCAGCCTATAATCATACTATGAATTATAAACTCAACCTAGATGACAATTTTCCTATATTTCTATGGTAAATTGAACCATGCAGGTAGCATTAATCTCAATCAACTAAATAACAGTTACACAATTAATTCAGATACTTTCGTTCAAAATTAGAATTATGTCCAATATAACCACAGCATAATTAAATCTCACTTCTCAGATTTTGACTTAAAATCATATGTAAATGACTAAAGATGGCCAATCAATAATCAATTTAAAAGAACAGATTATATGGAATTGAAGAAGATTGAAGAAGAAAGAAATTAAAATTGCATTAGGTCATAACAGAGATTCAAGTGATTCAATTGAACATCCTAAACAGAAAATTAGTTCATAGTCATAGTACTAATCACAACAAAAACTAAAGATAACATCAGGAAGAGAAACATGTAAAAATACTCTAAGCTTCAGCCTCCAAAACTAGAACTTCTCCCTCTTCCGTACATATCTTTTTCTTCTCCTTTTCGTCATTTAAAACCTAGGATTTCAGATTTTTAAAGAGGCGGGCCGCAGCTCTACATACACTATGCCGCGGCCCGTATCACAATTTCTGGGCAGAATATCCTCTCAATGCCGCGGCCCTCTGAAGCCATGCCGCGACCCGCATCGTCGCTTTCTGGGCAGAGTGCCCATCTATGCCGCGGCTCTATCTAGCCATGCCGCGGCCCGAAGACTTCCTAAAAAACAATGCTTCTGTTTCCCACCTAGCCGCGGCTCCACTTTGCTCATGCCGTGGCTCTTAAGGGAATTCTCAATTCTTCAAGTTTTCATCCCAAAATTTCACCAACACTTCCTAATTGTGTTAAGAACCATTCTTGATCAAAATATGATGGAAAACTCAGTTATTTCTTCCCTTTCTTTGGCATTTTCTTCCACATGCTCAATTCTTCCTGACATTCACAATAGACAAACAAACAAAGCATAAACCCGCGCTAAATGAAGGAAAAACGAAATAAAAGACTACTAAAAACATCACCAAAACATAATAAAAACTAGACTCAACAAACTCCCCCAAACTTAACCTTTACTCGCCCTCGAGTAAAGACCAAGTTAAACTAACAAAAAGAAACAAACACAAACTAACAAGCTAAACCATCATTACCATCTACACTGCTTTGCCAAAACTCATGAAATCTCAATTGCAATATTTATAACAAGAATTTCAGCTCAATTGCCTTAAAGTCCAACTTATACAATTCAATTAGGGAAATCAATAATATATCATGAAAATGACTACAACACTTGGATTCTATCATATATGCTCAACTCATTCCAGACAATTCCACAAACCAACTCTACAATATGCTTGCATTACTTGACCTTCTCCACTAATGTCAACAACACGTATTTCGAAATCAAAAGGACTTTCACAGGTTATAGCGTTAGGCTTAGGCAAGGGTAGATAAAATTGTCATTTAGGCTCAATCATTACCATAAGCATAAAACCTTAAAACCAGCCAAATTTCTCTTTACCACACCAAAAATCACCCTTTTATACAATTAGAGAGAGAGATTACAACACTTTTCATTTTCTTATACATTTTTTTTTCTTTTTTCTTTCTGAATCACACTCCCCCAAACTTAAGATTTTTCATATCTATATAACCGAGTGTGACAAAGTGATTCTTTTTTTTTATTTTATTTTTTATTTTTTTCAAAGACTTCTCTCTCTCCTCTTTTGTACAATCATACTACATTCCAACATACAAATCCCTTACTATTTTTCATTCTTCTTTCCCACAAATTATATGCTTATGATAACCAAGGAAAAGGAAAACAGAAATAATTACGTTCGGAAATTTAGGCTCAAATAGTATAATTAAGAACAAAAACCAAGTTTAAGGCTCAAAAAGGGTAACTAAGGACAATTAACTCAAGGTTGGCTTGAAAGGCACAATCGATCCAATAAAATTGCCAAAATCATTTTTCTAGACACATGTCATCAATGATTTCGCCTCAAAGGCCAAATAATGCAAGTTCTATCAAAGTCAAATTGTCATTCCACCAACCCTAGTCAAACACATATAATAAGATCCAAAATGTTGCATTTTCGAAACATATTACAAATTTCCCACAAAACTTTTTAAATTCAACTCTAAGACAATTGAACCAAGCACACAGTTGAATTCAATTTCCTTTTCACGAGCAAAGACAAAGCAACTACAAACAAGAATGATGGCTTAACATTTACACTAAACAACACAGAAAAAACAACGCAGAAAACAAAAATAAAACAAAATAAGCTCCCCCCCAAACTTAAGATGCACATTGTCCCCAATGTGATAAAGAAAAGAACAAGGGAAGAGAACTTACCTGACGCCACATCAGTATGGCGGAGGAGGTGGTGGAGGCGGCCACTGATATGGAGTGTACTGTGGCGGTGGAGTGAAATAATTCTCATCAGCGGAGCTCATAGTCCACCTCGTCACTAACGCATTCAACTCCTCAATGTGTACTCGCCCATACTCATTTTGTTGCACCATAAAATCATTATAGTGCTGATTCTGCGCATGACTTGATTGGATTAAATATTGATTCTGCTGAATAAGGTAATCCAACCTGTCATGCGTACGCTGCGTGTGGTCATCAATCGGGCCACCAATTGCCAAATACGAATGTGGGTTACTGGGGCCTGCTTCTTCTGCTTCCTCCTCCTCAGCTTGATCAGGGTCCACTGTTTCATCAGCCCGGCTGCGCTTATTTTGCTGGGTAGGGGCAGGCGGCGTAAGAGAAGCCGAAGGAAATGCCGTAAACAAAGTCTGATTAATTGCCCCCATTGGCCTTCAGACTAGATCGCTGTTGAAGATTGGTACCTCATAAGTGTTACAGAGGGTCGAAAGGAAGGTACCATGGGCGACACCAGCTGTGGTATTGAACCTGCTGATGTTGCGTATGCTATAGCGAATAATGCGACCCACATCAACTTTCATTTGGGTCATGATAGCATACACCAGCAAACAACGCTCTCGATCAACAGAAGACAGATGAGATGTCGGCAGTAAACGTGCACACACAAAATAAAACCACGCCTTCGCAATAGGATTTAGCTGCCACCTGAACAACTCTTTGGGCCTCCCATTATGATAATTGAAACGCGCCCCTTCCATACTCAAAACGGCAGCCATAGCGTCATAGTCTGGCTCCTCAAAGTGGGCCAATTGCCAATGTTCATCCTCTTGTGCAGACAATGAGGGAAGACCCAGTAATTGGTTAAATGCATAAGAGGTTGTAGGCACCAGTTTACCCCTGATAAAATTGTTCTATTCGGCATCTTGATATGAGAAATTGGCAAAAAATTCATATAATTGAGAGCAATTGGCTGGGCCCACATGAGTAGAGTCACAAAGGAAACCCCACTTACGGCGCACTATCTCAGCTTTGATAATGTCATAACCAGGGTTTTGTACAGTAGTTGCCTCATTAAGCTCAAACCCCCTTTCCCTTACCACCGATCTCTTATAAATTCTCTTAAATAAATTAGCGGCGTCCTTATTGACAAATAAATTCGTGTCAAAATCAGCTGGGGCAGGTGGTGTTGGTGGTGGTTGAGTGCGTGATGATGATGCTTTCTTTGAGGAGGTGCCTCTAGGGGGATTTCTCTTGGGACCCATAGTTTCTTTCAAGCATGAATAAACAAAACCCCAAAATAGGTTTTCAAGACTTTGGGCACAATTTCCTTAGGTGTCACTCCCCCAAACTTATGATTAACACAATCAACAGCACAAACACTAATTCCCAGATAAACAATTGACAAAACCCTTAAACTTCTCACCAGAAAAACATAGAACAATTCACAACACCACAATGCAATCTATTCTCCAATCAAAAGCATTAGAATAGAGAGGATACACTTACTTGAATGGCACAAAAATTCTTCTTTTGGTCTCCTTGGCTGATGGAAATCTCGAAAATTAGAGAGAAAAAGAGGTTTTTAGTGTGATGTAGATTGTGAGATTGAGATTGAATGAGACTATGGCTGATTTAGGGCTCTTTATCCCAATTTTCGGACTCGGGCCGCGGCATTACCTTGACCATGCCGCGGCCCGCATAGAATCGCCAGGATATAATGCCGCGGCCCTCTCATACATATGCCGCGGCTCGCCTCGTTATTCTGGGAAACTGGGGTTTAATGCCGCGGCCCTCCTTATCCATGCCGCGGCCCGCCCCTATACTGCAAAATCCGTGGGCCTCTGGAACCCCTTATGCCGCGGCATCATCTGGCTATGCCGCGGCCCTTAAGGATTTCCTATTTTTTTGATCTTTTTAAATTTTTTTTGATTTTTCACGTTTTTCACGATTCTAAGAGTCCAAAAATAAACCAAATATCCATTGTTTACAAATACAAAAGTAAAATAAATAACAAGTAAAAATATAGGGTGCCTCCTACAAGAGCTGTCGTTAACGTCATTTAGCCGGACGCTGAACCCCTCTTCAGAGAGGCTTCAGAAGGAGGATAGACTTTGCTTGATCAAAACTACCACCCAAGTAGGGCTTCAATCTCTGACCATTGACTTTAAAGGAATCACCTGAGTGGCCCCAAACTTCTACAGAACCATATGGAAAGACTTGGACGACAGTGAATGGCCCTGACCATCTTGACTTCAATTTGCCAGGAAACAGTCGCAGTCTTGAATTGAAAAGAAGTACCTGCTGCCCTGGTTGGAACTCTTTTCTGATTAAGTTCTTATCATGCCAAGCCTTTGTTCTTTCTTTATAAATCTTGGCGTTCTCATAAGCCTCATTTCTGAACTCGTCAAGTTCATTCAGTTGCAACAGCCTTCGTTCACTAGCGGCACTCCAATCAAAATTCAACTTTTTCATAGCCCAGAATGCCCTGTGCTCCAATTCAACTGGCAGATGACACGCTTTACCAAACACCAACCTGTAAGGAGACATGCCTATTGGTGTTTTGAATGCAGTTCTGTATGCCCAAATCGCATCATCTAACTTTTTCGACCAATTCTTCCTCGAACTGTCAACGGTCTTCTCCAGGATGCTCTTGATTTCTCTGTTCGAAACTTCAGCTTTCCCATTTGATTGAGGATGGTAAGGCAAAGATTTTCGGTGATAAACTCCATAACGAGCTAACAATGCATCCAATTGCTTATTCACAAAGTGTTTCCCTTCATCGCTAATCAGAGCTCAGGGAGTGCCAAATCTAGTAAAAATATGTTTCTGCAGAAAATTAAGGACAGTTTTACCGTCATTGGCTCTAGTTGCTGCAGCCTCCACCCATTTGGATACATAATCCACTGCCAATAGAATGTATTCATTGTTGTAAGATGGTGGAAAAGGCCCCATGAAATCAATGCCCCAAACGTCAAACAGTTCCACCTCAAGAATCCCTTGTAAAGGCATTTCATTTCTCCTTGAGATATTACCAGTTCGCTGACACCTATCACAGGCTTTTACAAAAACATTGGCATCATTGAATAATGAAGGCCAATAGAAACCACTTTGTAAAACCTTGGCCGCTGTTCTTGATGCTCCAAAGTGCCCTCCACATTGTTGAGTATGACAGTGATTAAGAATGGACTGCATCTCTTCTTCAGGGACACACCTTATGATAATCTGATCAACACAGTGCCTATAGAGAATAGGTTCCTCCCAATAGTAGTGTTTCACCTCAGAAAAGAATTTCTTTAATTGCTGCTTTGACATTTCAGGAGGCACAATCTTTGCAACCAAGAAGTTCACTATGTCTGCAAACCAAGGGACAGCTAAAGTTTCACTTACCCCAAACAACTGCTCATCAGGAAAGTGATCATTGATTTGCACTGCTTTCTTATTTTCCGTCTCCTCCAACTCAAGTCTAGAGAGATGATCCGCCACCACATTCTCGCTGCCCTTCTTGTCACGAATCTCCAAGTCAAATTCTTGAAGCAAAAGAATCCATCTAATCAGGCGGGGCTTGGCATCTTTCTTTGCCATCAAATATTTAATGGCAGAGTGATCAGTGTAGACAATCACTTTGTTACCAATAAGATATGGTCGGAATTTATCACAGGCAAACACAATAGCTAGCAACTCTTTTTCTGTAGTGGCATAATTCAGCTGAGCATCATTTAGAGTCCGACTAGCATAATAAATAGACCTGAATACCTTGTCAATCCGCTGTCCCAAAACTGCCCCCACTGCATAATCACTGGCATCACACATCAACTCAAAAGGCAATTCCCAATTCGGAGCTATCACAATTGGAGCAGAAATAAGCTTTTCTTTCAAGAAATTGAATGCCCTCAAACATTCGTCATTAAAATCAAAGACAACTCCATTCATAAGCAGATTCGAGAGAGGCTTGGACACCTTTGAGAAATCTTTGATGAATCTCCGATAGAACCCAGCGTGGCCAAGAAAACTCCTAACGCCTTTGACTGAAACTGGAGGAGGCAGCTTTTCAATGGTAGAAATTTTTGCTCTATCTACCTTAATTCCCTCACTTGAAATTTTATGGCCAAGAACAATCCCCTCTTTCACCATAAAATGGCATTTCTCCCAATTCAACACCAGATTAGCCATCTCACAATGACGCAGCACGTTCTCCAAGTGACCTAAACAGAGGTCGAATGATGAACCAAAAACAGAGAAATCATCCATGAAAATCTCAATACACTGGTTTACCATGTCTGAAAATATGGCCATCATGCACCGTTGAAATGTTGTAGGGGCATTGCATAGTCCAAATGGCATTCTCCTGAAAGCAAATGTGCCATAAGGACATGTGAAGGTTGTTTTCTCTTGATCCTCTGGTGCAATAGCGATCTGATGATACCCAGAATACCCATCCAAGAAACAGTAGTAGCTATGGCCCGCCAATCTATCGAGCATCTGATCAAGGAAAGGCAAAGGAAAATGATCCTTCCTTGTGGCCTTATTAAGCTTGCGATAGTCTATACAAATCCGCCACCCCGTTACAGTTCTTGTTGGAATGAGTTCATTGTTCTCATTTTTCACTACAGTCATTCCACCCTTTTTAGGCACTACTTGCACAGGGCTCACCCATGCACTATCAGAAATTGGGTAGATCACCCCAACATCCAACCATTTAAGAATCTGCTCCAATACTACTTCCTTCATAGCTGGATTGAGTCTTGTCTGAGCCTCTATGGATGGCTTGCTATTCTCCTCCAACAAAATTTTATGCATCACTGTCGATGGGCTGATTCCTCTAATATCTGCCAAGGTCCACCCAATGGCCAATTTATGCTCCCTTAGAACCCTCAACAGTTTCTCCAATTCTACATCTGACAGGTCAGCTGACACAATGACAGGTAAGGTTTCATTCTCTCCTAGGTAAGCATAGCGCAAGTGATCTGGGAGGACCTTTAATTCCAACTGTGGTGGCTGCTGAATGGAGGTAAGCGGTTTATCAGTCGCATCTGCTAGTTCTTGAAACTTCTTCCAATATGGTAAGAACGAGTTGATCCAGTTTACACATTCTCTGATCTCAGCATCATCATCATCATCGCCCTCATCACCCAATAGTACTGCCTCTAAGGCATCACTGCTCACCCTTCTTTTGGAAACTGCCTTTTCTATCACATCCACACTAAAACAGCTGTCACTAGCCACCGGATACTTCATAGACTTGAAGACATTAAAGACCACCTCATCTCCTTGCACTCTAAGCTTAAGCTCTCCCTTTTGAACATCAATAAGAGCTTGGCCTGTGGCTAGAAATGGCCTACCAAGAATAATTGGGACATCTGTGTCCTCCTCCATGTCTAGAACAATAAAGTTAGCGGGAAATATGAACTTATCCACCTTCACAAGAACATCCTCAATAATACCTCGTGGATGTGTTAACGATCGGTCTGCGAGCTGTAAAGTGACAGTTGTTGGTTTTGCCTCCCCCAAACCAAGTCTTTTAAAAATAGATAAGGGCATCAGATTGATACTTGCCCCCAGATCACATAAGGCGTGCTTGCATTCAAACTTGCCAATGGTGCAAGGTATGGTGAAACTCCCCGGATCTCTCAGCTTTTGGGGTAACTTCCTTTGTAAAATTGCGCTGCACTCTTCAGTGAGTGCTACAGTCTCATAGTCCTCCATTCTCCTTTTCTTTGACAAAATCTCCTTCATGAACTTAACATAACTGGGCATCTGCTCCAAGGCCTCAGCAAACGGAATGTTTATGTGCAGCTTTTTAAATACCTCAAGAAACTTAGAAAACTGTTTATCAAGTGTAGTCTTTCTAAGCCTCTGAGGGTATGGAACTCTAACTGGCTGTTCAATAACAACTGGCGGACTCTGTTCTGACTGTTGATGGTCTTCAGTAACCCTTTCTGAACCAGACTGTTCACCCATCTCTTTGTTCTGAACCACTGTTTGTGGAGGTCTAGGATGCTCAGTTTGCTTTCCACTCCTCAGAGTAATTGCCTGAACTTGCTCCTTGGGGTTGACTTCAGTGTTACTAGGCAAGTTTCCCTGGGGTCTGTTATTGAGCATATTGGCCAACTGCCCAACCTGTGTCTCAAGGTTTCGAATAGAGGATCTGGTCTCAGTCATAAATTGAGTCTGAGTATTAGTAAGAGTCAATAAAGCAGCTTGCAGTTCATTAGGTCTCTCAGGTTGAGGCATTGATTGTTGAGGCCTAAACTGTTGTGATGATGAAGCTTGATTCATAGGTGGCTGAGGCATGTTATTCTGAAATTGGCTCTGAAATTGAGGTTGTTGGCCTTGATTATTCTTCCACGAAAAGTTGGGGTGATTTCGCCACCCAAGATTGTAGTTGTTGGAGAATGGATTATTGAGCGGCCTTTGAAAGTTTCCCACCGCTTGAACTTGAGCATGATCCATTGGGGTGTTATTCATACAGATAGGGCACTGATCGACAGAATGAGCACCACCACACATTTCACACCTCACTGCCATCTGAACCGCATTAGCAGATACACTGCTCTGTTGCAACTGCTTGGTCAAAGAAGCTACTTGCGCTGTTAAAGCAGTGATTGCATCCAGCTCATGCACCCCAGCTACCTTCCTAACTCCTGATGATCTTTCCTCAGACCACTGATGGTTGTTTGTAGCCATGTCCTCCAGCAGCTCATAAGCACCAGTTGCGCTCTTGCTCATAAAAGTGCCACCCGCTGCAGCATCAATAATGGTTCTGGTTGTCGGACATAAGCCATTGTAGAAGTTCTGTACTAGCATCCACTGTTCAATGCCATGATGAGGACATCTTCTCAGAAGTTCCTTAAACCGTTCCCATGCCTCATATAATGACTCTCCGTCATTCTGGCAAAAGTTATTTATCTCTCCCCTCAATTTAGCAGCTTTGGATGAAGGGAAGAATTTGGACAAAAATTTCTGAGCTAGATCTTGCCAGGTGACAATAGAGTTTGGCTGCAGAGAGTTCAGCCAAATTTTTGCTCTGTCCCTTAGAGAAAATGGGAAAAGCCTGAGCTTGATTGCGTCATCACTCACTCCATTATATCTGAAGGTCCCACATAACTCCAGAAAATTGGACAAATGGGTGTGAGGATCTTCAGAGGGTAACCCATTGAATTGCACAGAAGACTGCACCATTTGTAGAATAGCGGGCTTTATTTCAAAGTTGTTGGCCTCTACAGTTGGTGGGCGTATACTATTTTGTACTCCCGTCAGAGTGGGTAGCACATAATCTCGCAGGCTCCTCTCAGCATTGGTCTGAGCCTGAACCCCTCGTACAACTCCAGGAGTTTGAACATTCCTGTCATCCCTTTCATTCTGTGCCATCTTCGCATATTTCTGGGCCTCTCTCTTGTTCTTTCTGATTTGATTGCAAGACTTTTCAATCTCAGGATTCAGAGGAACAAGTGTGTCCTTTCCTTTTCTGCCACGCATATACCAAAATTCATCTGAGATAGATAAATTAAGCAACTAAACAGATTAGAAACAAGAGAAATTAAAATCAAATTAGAATAAAAATTAATTAGACTGATATTGATAATTATTTTCAGTCCCCGGCAACGGCGCCAAAAACTTATTGCAAATTTTATAGCTATGCAAGTGCACACAGTCGCAAACTCGTAATAAAGTGGTAAAACCAAGTATCGTCCTCAAGGACTGATTTACCAATTACCAGTCAATTAATTTCTTGTTCTATTTGATGAATTGAAATTTTTGATTTTTATAAATACAGAAAAGAAACTACAAATTGCAGAAATAATAATTGAAAATTAAATAAAATAACAACTAATGGGAAAACTCTTAATTTAATCACTGAGAAACAATTAGGATATTCAATCTCATCAACTATCCTCTCTATTATTCCCTAATGCAAAGTGTGAATTCTTCTTCTTTTGACCTAATTCAATTAACAAGTTGATAAAGCAGCCTATAATCATACTATGAATTATAAACTCAACCTAGATGACAATTTTCCTATATTTCTATGGTAAATTGAACCATGCAGGTAGCATTAATCTCAATCAACTAAATAACAGTTACACAATTAATTCAGATACTTTCGTTCAAAATTAGAATTATGTCCAATATAACCACAGCATAATTAAATCTCACTTCTCAGATTTTGACTTAAAATCATATGTAAATGACTAAAGATGGCCAATCAATAATCAATTTAAAAGAACAGATTATATGGAATTGAAGAAGATTGAAGAAGAAAGAAATTAAAATTGCATTAGGTCATAACAGAGATTCAAGTGATTCAATTGAACATCCTAAACAGAAAATTAGTTCATAGTCATAGTACTAATCACAACAAAAACTAAAGATAACATCAGGAAGAGAAACATGTAAAAATACTCTAAGCTTCAGCCTCCAAAACTAGAACTTCTCCCTCTTCCGTACATATCTTTTTCTTCTCCTTTTCGTCATTTAAAACCTAGGATTTCAGATTTTTAAAGAAGCGGGCCGCGGCTCTACATACACTATGCCGCAGCCCGTATCACAATTTCTGGGCAGAATATCCTCTCAATGCCGCGGCCCTCTGAAGCCATGCCGCGGCCCGCATCGTCGCTTTCTGGGCAGAGTGCCCATCTATGCCGCGGCTCTATCTAGCCATGCCGCGGCTCGAAGACTTCCTGAAAAACAATGCTTCTGTTTCCAACCTAGCCGCGGCTCCACTTTGCTCATGCCGTGGCTCTTAAGGGAATTCTCAATTCTTCAAGTTTTCATCCCAAAATTTCACCAACACTTCCTAATTGTGTTAAGAACCATTCTTGATCAAAATATGATGGAAAACTCAGTTATTTCTTCCCTTTCTTTGGCATTTTCTTCCACATGCTCAATTCTTCCTGACATTCACAATAGACAAACAAACAAAGCATAAACCCGCGCTAAATGAAGGAAAAACGAAATAAAAGACTACTAAAAACATCACCAAAACATAATAAAAACTAGACTCAACACTACACTTTGTTCCAGACCTTTTTCGACCTATGATCCATGTCACCAATAAGTGACACGTAGCGACATATATAGCATATCTCCTGAGAAGTCCTTTGATGTGGACTACCATGCCGAAGAGGCATAGGTGTTCGAGCTACCAGACTTCTGAGGAAGGGTCTCGGGACCCTCCATGAATCCCTGAAATGTAACTCCTCGGGAGTTCCATGAGGTTAGGTCCAGGGAGACCGCTTTCACGTTGAATTATCAAAGAGCTTGAGAAACACCAATAATGACTTAGCGAGATTTCTGTAAATCTGGGGACCACATAGTGCAGACCCCTCACAGACTTGATTGAAGGAGTGGTCCTAGGCGCCTTTCTGTTAGGATTTTGGGGACCGCCCCCTTTTTAGGCTAAGGGGTCGCCCAGTTAGGCCTATAGCCATGTGACACATGTAGGATGCCAACTATGTAACGGGAAATTCCCATAGAATGTGGGAATGAATAAAAACGTATTTTTCATTTAAGGTTAACCACTCTTTTTGCTACCCAGAGGACGATGTTTCTAGCAATGCATGTCCTCAAGACTTGGAGGTAATCAACCTTTGAAACTCGGTGGTAGCACAACAAGCGGAGTTGGAAGCCCAGCAGACCAACATGGCCACCATGATGGAATACTTGAATGCCATGCGAGCTACTTTGGCTGCGCGGGGATTCCCCGTGAATCCGCCGACTCCATAGGTCCCTCAAGGCCAACATGTACCCCCGGTGGTTCCTCTAGTGCCGAGTGCCAGAGGAAGTGGCACACATGGTCCTCAGTTGCCTCGGGAAAACCCATGACTAGAAGCCCACAAGAACGACTGAGTTGCCCCACACCATCCAAACATTAGTATCTCTGTTAACAATGATTTTGTGTATGACAAGTACCTAGATGAGGAAGAACAGTACGAGCTGCCCGAAAACCCAAACCTTCGAGAAGGATTGAATGCTAGGAGAAGAGGGGCTTAGCCACCTAGTCAAAATGGATACGATCAGCCCGCCCTACGGGAGGGCCTAAATGCTCCCAGGGGTGAGGTCATGCCCAATAATGACCTTGGTGGTAGGCCAGAGCAACCCAAACTCTGAGATAATCTAAATGCTCGAAGGTAGGCTTAACAATCTGAGTGCCCTGAGAACTTGTCGGATTATCCAATTGTCATTGAACTAACAAAAATGCGACAATAAATGGATAAGCTTCTGAAACACCAAGGACGGTTGTCGGATTCCAACGAATATGGAGGTGAGCCCTGTGCTCGCCACCTAGTCGAGGCGCCTATGCCTTTTGGGTTCAGGATTCCAGCGATGGACTTCTACAACAGAACCATAGAACATATTGACCATTTGGCAAGATTCAACAGATAAATGATGATACATAAGGTGTCTGAGTATGCACGCTGCACATGTTTTCCGTTATCCCTTACTAGGGCAGCAAATGAGTGGTTCAAAAAATATAAGCTGAGAACCATATAATCTTGGTCTCATCTGTCCTCGGAGTTTAGAGGACAATTTGTGGCCTCGAGGAAGGTCAACTTTGAAGTTAATGCACTGGCCAATATAAAGCAAAGACCTGGTGAAACCTTGAAACAGTACATCAATCGTTTCAACCAAGAAGTTGCCCAAACAAAACGGGTGGAAGACGGTCAACAACTGATAGCCCTACAGGTGGAAATTGTGACAGTTAGAATCCCGTGATCCACAGGGGGAAAGACCTGGTAAAAGCTGTGGAATCCCACACCGCCTGGGGAAGGTCAAGTGTGATGATTCTAAGACTGTGTAGGTATGGGACTACACAGTTGAATATGGCTTAAATGGGTTGATGGGTACTACCTATATCAACAAGAGGTATCTTCTTTTCAGTAGCCCATCCCTTGAGAACTCCAAAGTTAAGCGTGCTTGACCTGGAGTAGTCTCATGATGGGTGACCTCCTGGGAAGTTTTCCCAAGAAGCGTGCGAGTGAGGACAAAGCACATTGGAAAGACTCGTGTTAGTTTGTAGGGCCAGTCGTCATTCCACGAAGCAGTCACAGTGACGTGGGGCATTACAGAAATCATCCCTATAAGTCCTTTGTGGGATGACCTGCAAAGAAAAGGTTGCCACTGACTAGACAACTTCGTCAGGCGAGCCCAATAGTTTATTAACTGGGAAGATGTTTTATTAGGAATGCCAAGAAGATCAAGCATTATGTTGGGTTTCTCGACCCCCAGTCTAGGTTACTTCACAGACCCCTAGTATAGCTAAATGTCGATAGCAAATTTCAGACAGGTCGCCAATTCCCAATATAGCTTTTCCGCCCCTCAAGCAAGTTTTAGTGACATACCAATGGCCCAAACTTAGCCAATAATACAAAGCAATAACCAAGAGAGTGGGAAAAGAGACAACAACAATCAATCCTGACTTGGAGGAAAGAAGAGGGGTAAAAAGAATTAGGAAGAATAATATACCCCTCAATACACCGAATACATCGAGTTGGTGGAAACCCGCGAGACCATCTTTGTGGCAACTGAAAAGCAAATCCCATATCGGAAGCCTTAACCACTTAGGAGAGATCGGAAGAAAATGGATCTCTCCAAGTTTTACAAATACCATAATGACATCAGGCATAGCACAAACGAGTGCCAAAAACTCAGGGATAAGATCAAGAACCTCCTAAAGTTGGGACACCTCCGACACTATACTCAGGGACAACATGGCAAAGAGCTCAAGCTGGTCCACCCCAAGGACCACATGTTGTTGGGGGCGTGCAACTGACGCCACCTCCTCTGATGGCGCCTGTGTTAGGATTAATGCCCTAAAAGCATGTAAATACATTTTATTGATTTAAATAAAAGTACAATTTTATTATATTTGAATGTTATAATTATTGTTTGAATTAATTATATGATAATATCAAGAAAATTCCCTATTCATTCATGAGAATATGATCATGTATTAGTACGAGAGAATTAAGATCATATGTAATGAATAAAATAGTCAGTAACATATTAAAGTATGGAATCTTTAATGAATGGCTACTAGTACGGTTTGCTAAGCATACGAAATGCAAGTAATCTAGATTCATATTACTAATGTGGATAGACATCTTTGTAAATGTGTGTTGTATATAATATAGGTTATATATGACAAGACCGGTGAGAATTAATTATCTTTATAAACTTGTCATTTGACATAAAGATTTAATTCTTATCATAATAGATGATCATTTGTAGATCAGTCTAAATCCTGAGTATTTATGAACTCCTTTTTGTGTATATTAGATCTATTGATTTACTCATTAAGCTCTCTTAGAAAAATGAGGCTAATGACTTTTGTTTTGGAGATTCAATATCATGGATGGTTGGGACATATGAATTACAATATTGGAATCCATGCTTTCTCAATGGATGGAAATTGGTTCCCTTAAGGGTTAATTCTGGAAATGAATAATTATTGAGCGCAAATCTATAATTAGATGGGAAAATACCAGTTTGGCCCTTGTGTTTTTCCTAAATACTCGATCGGGCCCTATGTTTTGTTAAATGACATTTCCGACCCTGTATTTTGCAAAATGGATCAAAATAGTACCCTGAAGCCCAATTTTGGTCAAATATTTTTTCATTATGACAAAAATGCCCTTGAATTTTTGATTTAGCGAATTAAATTATATAAAATAAAATATTATTTAATTAAAATTAATAAAAAATAATAAAAAATTTTAATTAATGAAAAGTAAAGATTTTTTAAGTGCAAATATAAAATTAAATCATAAATCTTCCTCTAAATTTTTCATCTTCTTCCCTAAACTTTCCCCAGAATTTGTTCATCCGTATCCATAAATCAATGATAAAAAACTCAGAGAAAGTACTGTTCTTGAGCGTACTATTGATCTTCTCTAATAAACCAAGCACAAATAAACTTATTACAAATAAATCAACTCAAATTTATAATTTTTTTCTTTCAAAATAACATAACAGTTCAACACAAATAAATCATCCTAGATTTTACCTTAACACACCACAAATTTCTATCGAACAAATGCAAAACTCAAACAAACTTGAAGAAAATAGTGATTACCAACCCAAGTCTTGTACCTCACCTTCGATGACCTCTCACCAGAACTAATGCTCCAACCTCTCGCCTTCCTTCATCTCCAACCCAGTCCGGCCTCAATCTCAAAGAAAGCTCTAAGCATCCTGCATTTTCCCACTCAACCCAGTCCACCCCAACCTCAAAAAGAGTCCTAACCATTCGATGACTTAAACCCAGAAAAGTATCAGCCATCCTTCATCAGATTTGCAACTTCAGGACGAAGAACACCTAATACGAGATAATACCGATCAATGGACTACACGAGAAGAATCTGTAAATATAATTCTATAAATACTTAGAGTGCAATTCCATATTTATAGTGGAGTAATCATGGAATTAATAAATAAGATTATTAGATTAAAGAGTTTGATTAATAATCTAGTTTATTGGAGCTTCGTATTATAGGTCCATGGTCCCCAGATCACATCTATCCTACACTGTCAGGGTAAGGATGTCAAAAGAAATATTTGTAGAGAAAATGAATAAATTGCAAATGAATTAATTTTCCGGGGCAATTGTGATAATTATGGGTAATTGATTAATTATGAACTAACTAATTATTTAACTATATAGTTTTTATTTTGAAAAACTATAGGTTAAAATTAATATTAATCTTATTTAGATTAATATCAAGAGAGAGAATAATAAATATCTTATTTAGAATATGATATTTATTTATTTAATTTAAAACTGATATTTTAAGATAAAGTTAATTTTGAATTAATTAATATTTATGTTTGGATATACGTATTGTCTTAAAAGTTGATTAAATAAACAAATGAGAAAATTAGAGAAACCCTAATAGGGCTGGGCGACACACACTGTACAGTACAGTGTATGGCACCTAACTCAGGGATTTTTATCCTTGGAATTTGAATTTTAAATTTCATTTAAGTTTGTTTAATCAGTTATTTAATTATTCCTTTTTAAATATGATTTAAATAAATAATTAAATATAAATATTAGATTAGTTTTAATTTGAATTTTACATTTAATAAAATAAAGATTATTTAATTAGATTAAATAATTTTATATAAGTCTGATAGTACGTGGTTTTCAGAAGAAACTTTTAATTATTTTTATGAGATTAAAAAATACAAACTCTCTCTCAAAAGCCATAGTTTTCTCTAAACCTGAAAACTATTCTATACTTCTTCTCTCAGCCAAACCTCTCTAGATCTCATGTATTGAGTACGTCTAGAGAGTCACATAAATCGACCTTTTGAATCCTACGTGCCCACACACGTCCTTGTGTGTTCGAGGAATGATCTGGAAGATCGAGGTGTGAGCTTTCAGATTAATGGATAGGAAGATTGTTGATTTTATACAAAAAGACTCAATGACACTTGATAGGCTACAAGAGGTAATCCTTGATCTGTTTTGTATGTGATTAAATATTTATATATGTATATGATCCTGGTTGGTATTAATATTTAGTAAAAAGGGTCCATGTATTCTACTGTGCACTTTTCATTTGATCATTCAATACCAACATCATGAACACCCTGCAACCAATAATCCTTTACTAGTTGGGGACCAAGGACAGTCGCTTCCCGTCCCTCCGAGACCCAATGGTCAAGTAAATACCATATCAAAAGTACCTTATTTGGGAGGTCAATCGAGGTGTACACAAAAGAGATATGCCCAAGGCCTTAATCATGCTGAGGAAATCTATGCCCTTGGACAATCTCATTCACAGATACCAAGGATGATTGATCAGCCAATCACTTTTACCGAGGAAGATGCACAGAGAGTTGACTTTCCTCACCATGATCTGCTAGTAATTGAGACTCAAATAGTAAACAAGATAGTGCTCATATCCTCATCGATAGTGGAAGCTGAGTGAACATATTGTTTAAGTTGGCTTTCAACAAGATAAGGCTTAAGGTCTGAGAATTGCAATTGTGTACCTCTACCTTATTTGGCTTCTCGGGAGAAGGAATGGCTCCAGCTGTGTAAATCAAACTGCTGGTTACCTTGGGCGAGGCCCTAAGGCAAGCCTTTAAGTATTGCACATTCATAGTGGTCGACTACCCCTTGGCGTACAATGTAATATTAGGTCAACCGACCCTGGTAGAGTTCAGAGTCATCACCTCCATTAGACATCTGTGTATGAAGTTCCCGACTGACGTAGGAGTCGAATCGGTCCGGGGAGACCAGAGAGAGACTAGGAAATGTTATAGTGTGTCAGTGTGGCTTCCAAATTAGCCTAATCCCTCAGTCATGGTGATAATTGAAGAAATACCTGAAATGGAGGCGCACAGACACGATGACCAGGTCTTCGAGATTCATTGGGAAGATGAGGATCTAGACCCTTGTATGGGAGATGAATGTTCGACATTAGAGCCAAGGGAGGAGATACGAATATATGAAAATGATCCCTCCAAAGTGGTCAAAATTGGAAGGGGTTTAAGCTGGGACATTTGTGAGAACCTTGTCTCTTTCCTTCCTGAGAACCAGAATGTCTTTGTGTGGTCCCATGCAGATATGGTCGACATCAGTCCGCATGTAATCAGTCACACCCTCAATATTGATGAGAACGCCTCCCCCATCCAACATAATAGAAGGTTGATAAATTTTGATTGATTCGAGGCCTTGAAGGCTGAAGTACAGAAATTGTTGGCCAACAATTTCATCTGTGAGGCCTTATACCCTATATGGGTGGAAAACCCAGTCCTAGTTAGAAAGCTCAATGGGACTTGGAGGAACTGCATAGACTTCACAGATGTCAACAAGGCATGTCTAAAGGATTGTTTTCCTTTGCCACGCATTGACCAGTTAGTGGATGCCACCTCGGGGTATGAGTTATTAACCTTCATGGATGCCTACTTTGGTTAAAACTAGATTGCCATGCATATCCTTGATCAAGAGCACACTAGTTTCTTTACAGACAAACGAGTGTATTGCTATAAAGTGATGACGTTCGGGTTGAATAATCCAGGCGTGACTTATCAAAGGTTTGTCAACAGAATATTTAAAGATCAACTTGGACGCAACATGGAAGTATATGTCGATGACATGCTGGTGAAGTCGAAGACCTGGGGGACATGTCACAGATTTGAAAGAAGCTTTCACCATTCTACGCCAATTCAATATGAAGCTCAAACCCCCAAAAGTGCATTTTTGGGGTGGCTTCAGGAATTTTTTTTAGTTTCATTGTATGTTCACAAGGCATAGAAGCAAACCATGAGAAGATTAAAGCTCTCATTGACACGCCATCCACTTGTAAATAAAAGGACGTCCAGAGCCTGTCTGGAAGAATTGCAGCCTTGAGCAATTTTGCGTCCAAAGTGACAGATAAGTGCATATCATTTTTTAACGTCCTCTGAGGAGCCCAACAGTTTGAGTGGGCCAAGGAGTGTAAGGAGGTTTTTAAGGCCCTTAAAGCCCACATGTCTTAACCACTAGTCATTTTGAAACCAATAGATGGAGATGTATTATTTATATATTTGGCCATTTCCGAGCATGCAATTAGCACAACCTTGATATGCAAGGAGGGAAAAACACAACACCACATATACTACATTAGTAAAAGACTGCCAAAAGCTGAATCACGATACCCTCTGATGGAAAATTTGACTTTTTTCCTACTGGTGGCTTATCAAAAACTCCACCCCTATTTCCAGGCACACGCCATAAAGGTTCTGACCAATCATCCTCTGTGACAAGTCTTTCAAAAGTTGGATGCCTTGGGAAGGCTACTTAAGTAGGAAATATAGCTCAACAAGTAAAATATAACATATTGTCCATGAACACCAATCAAAGGGCAGGTCCTAGCTAACTTTGTTGCTCAGTGCATGGGCATATGTGACAAACCTGAGGTAAGCGAAGTAAAGGTACCCATCTAGAAATTGTTTGTCGATGGGTCCTCGAATGAGAATGGCTCTAGTGTTGGCCTTATTTTTATATCACCTAATGGCCAATCAGGTCCACAACACTTTGAGGTTTGGCTTCGAGGCTTCAAATAATGAAGCCAAGTATGAAGTACTACTGGCCAAAGAACTAAAAAAATTTAGCAACTCACATCTTGTAGTGAATCAAGTGACCAGGGAGTACCAGGCTAGAGGCTCCAAGATGGCCTCTTATTTGGCCAAGGCACAAGAACTACTACAACTGTTTGACCAATATACCATCAAGCAAGTCCCCCAAGAACAAAATTCTAGCGCAGATTCCCTCGCGAAGCTGGCGACCACTCATGATTACGAGCTCCTCAATGTGGTTCCTATTAATTTTTTGGCAATACGGAGCATTTAAGAGGTCGAGAGGGTATGTGAAATCTGGTACGCAGACACATGGATGGGGCCAATTGTGAAATACCAACCGACATAAATGCAGCTTGAAAGTTACAATACCAAATCCCTCGCTACATTTTTTTGGAAAACAAGCTATATAGGTCACATTCTATGCCTTTTCTGAGGTGTGTAACAATTGAGGAATCCTGGGCCATTCTACAAGAAGTTCATGAAGGACTTTGCAGTGATTGTGCTGGGGGGAAAACCTTGTCCAAGAAAATCTTAAGGCATGGTTATTTTTGGCTGTATATGAACAAAGACTCCCTCGAGTACGTTAAAAAGTGTGACAAGTGTCAGCAGTATTCTAACACATGAGCACCCCCAATGAACTGACTCAGATGACTAGTCTGTGGTCCTTCGTAGTCTGGGGATTCACTACAATTTACTTTTTATATTTTGTTTATGTGTTAAAGGACCTAATGTTAAAAATAACTCAAATACTTAAAAGAGGTAGGCATAAGGCTGCCAAGCACTCATGCATAGTCAAGCTACAATGGTATCAATTTGAACTACGGAAGCCTAAGAGCATCTCGAGGCCTCAACGCCAAAACTACGTGTGTGAAAAACCATAAACCATGATTGACTAAGTTAAAGGGGATAGAAATGTAAGTAAAAAGAGTTATATATATTACATTACAATTTATGTACAAAGGGCTCGGGAGCACGAGCAATATTGAGTTTGAGCTCTAAAGGCCCGAATACCTACAAAAAGTTAACAAGGCTACTGAGGGGGCAGCCCATCATTGCTAAAGGGAGTGTCCGAGGACCCTGGGTGCAGCTCGCCAGCAAGGATGACAACATCTTCGAGGCTAGTAGGCCCAGGAGTAGTCTAAACACTGTTTTCATGAGCCTCCTCGGCTTTCAAGCGCTCTCATAGAGGCCCCATATGTAGGCTTCATCATCCCTAAGATAGCTCAGGTTCAATTATAGAGCCACACTTGGAAAATAGCATCCATACCGACCGAGTTGGACATATCGAGATATTTAGTGATCTCGACCTAGCTCTCCTTGTTTACCTCGGCTACCCGGGTTACTTGGGCATCAATCCTCACCTTTAAAGCCATCTCTTGGTGGATTAGATCTGCTTTTTCCTTTTACAGGCTGACAATTTTGGTTCGGGCCTCGACAAGTTCTTTCTCGGCGGTCTCATAAAGAGTCTTCTCCTCATTGTTGGAGATGTTCTCCTAGGCCACAGCCAACTCTTTTTCAGAAGCCTCCCAATGAGCTTTCTCATCACACCATGCACACTCGGCCTCTATGAGAGACTAGGCCAACTTCTTTTGCTCATCAAGGGGAAGGATGCCATCACACTATAGTTTGGCCAGCTCCGCTTTTGATTTTTTCAGCAGGCCGATGCAATTCTAGAGCTCCTCATGAAGGTGCTGAGTGTCCCACATCAGCCCCTTCACAGCCTCACTCTGTTGAATAGTGAGGAGGACCATCTGAAAGAAGGAGAGACATCATAAGTCAGTAGTGTTATAATTTGTTAAATACACAGTGAAATTAGTTAGGCATGAAGAAGTGTAAAAATCATAACGATTTCACTAAAGTCAGCGGGTTCAATTTTGGTATAGGCATATATAAATTGTCTTTTTGGGTCCAAAGTGTTTCTTTGGAGTATATAAGAGTGCCCAAATAGTGTGGAGGCATTTGGAGACGTTTTGGGGCAAGTTTGGGGGTGACAAGTCAATTGTACCAGCATTGCATTGCTTGTAGGGGGCGACTCATCGCTCGGGAGTGATACCCTCAGATAGGCGATGCATCGCCTGCATGGTGGTGACACATCGCTTGAGTGGTCCGTAAGGGACTGTACAATGATATGTTTTGGCTCCAAAACTTACTTTAAAATGCTCTAATCTCATTTGTTGAAACTAATGAGGATTCCTATACTATTTAATTGGGTCATTTGAATTTTTGGTAAATTGATCACTCACTTCTGTCTCTCTAAAACCTTCTCTCTTTCTAGCTCACAAAGGTTACTAGTTTTCTCCAAGATCTTCATCAAGAAGGCTTGGCTTGTATGAAGATTCAAGGCTTGTAAATCCCAATCTCATTCCAATTGTAGTAGCTTCAAGAAATCTCGAAGGAGAGACTAGGAATAGAGATTTTTGGACAACAGATTCAATTTGTGTCAAGCCTTTTGCCATCTCCATTGATTCACATAAAATCATAGGCTTTATGATTTTATGTAACAAAGGGTTTCTCTCCAAAGATCCATTCTATCTCTTGATCAAATTTGTGTTACTCTTTCATTCTAAATTTATGCTATAATTATGGTTCTTTAATTATCGAGATTTGCATCATACTTTGAATATGGTTATTTAATTATCAAGATTTGCATTCATACTTTGAATATGGTTCTTTAACTATCAAGATTTGCATTCATACTTTGAATATGGTTATTTAATTATCAATATTTTCATTCATACTTTTAATATGGTTCTTGATTAGTCTCTAGGGTTTGTTACATTGAATTAATCACATTATTAATTAATGATTTAAAAAGTGTAAGCCATAAATCTCCAACAATAAAAAATATCTTTCTCCAATTACTTTCTTTTATGCTTTGTATAATCAACAATGGGAGAAATTTGTTCATCTTGTACAATCTTCAAATCCTCGCTTGTGTTAAACACATAACCATGAGAGATCAAAGAAAATTCTATTTGAATATGCGCTACATGAATGCGAATTTGGATTCAAAGTCTTCATCAACAAAGGATGAGACTAATCTATGGGATTACAATCTTAAGGCGGCTGGTACAATCAAATTCCTTATTTCTTAATGTGTAGATTTTGAAGAATTTGAAGAAAATGTGTTTACTGCCATAGTTTTGTGAGTTTATGTTTATTGTCTGTTTTAAGAGTACAATGGTGAATGTTAATAAACAATTCAGTGGTTATTTTTATACTTATTTTGTTTGTAAAATTATTGATCATCATGTGAGATATGGTAATTGTAAGATTAACCATAATAATATTAGGGTTAAGGCAATTGATGTTGAGATCATTGCACTTCTAAATGAATTTAATTGGGTCACTTTAATTGATGATGAGATCTTTGTGACCTTAATTAAACTTAATACATTCATTGAGGAATGCATTGTAACCCTGATCGAGAATAATGCATTCGATAAGGAATGTATGATAACTCTAAAGGAAATTGACATAGATTATGCATGTAGTGATGAGACTAATGCTACCTTAAGAGAATGTAAACATGTCAATGCAACTGATGTTGAGATCATTGCAACCTTGAGTGAAGTTAATGCAACCCAATGGAAGGTGCAAGGATGGTGGTATGATACTTATGTCACCATTCATGCAACCTATGATAAAAGTGCAAAGGATGGACTTGAAGTCCAAATGATAAATGAAAAGAGAACCAAGGTACTTGAAAGGGGCTGCACTAATTTGTATTTCACTAATGGAAAGAAGGTGACCCTAACTAATGTTTTCTATGTTGCCAATATGAAAGAAAACATTATAAATGGAAGTCTGTTGAGTAAATCCAATATCAAAATGAAGTTTAAATCTGATAAGCTCATTTTGACTAAATTGGGCATTTTTGTGGAAAATGGTTATTCATGTGACAGGATGATCAAACTTTGTACTCTTGATAAACACAACAATAATATGGCATCCAAATCTTGTAATGTGGTTAATTCTAGCTCTATTACTTTGTGGCAAAATAGATTTGCTTATTTAGGTTATAGAACAATTAAAAGAGTTGTTAAATATGAATTAATTAATTGTGATGTGAATGAGCATGATAAATGTGAATTATCTGCTAAATCTAAAATGGTTAAGAAACATTTTCCAAGTGTTGATAGATGTTCAAACATACTAGATTCAATATATAGTGATTCGTGTGAATTAAATGACATGTTGACTAGAGGAGGAAATAGATAGTTTATAACTTTTATAGAAGATTGCTCTAGGTATACTTATGTGTATTTTCTTAAGAGAAAGGATGAGGCATTTAATGTATTTAAAGTATATAAAGCTAAAGTAGAAAAACAATTGGAAAGGAAAATTAATTCTTAGAAGTGATAGAGTGGCGAATACTTTTCAAATGATTTTAATATGTTTTGAGAACTACATGGTATTATACATGAATGCATTGCATCATACACTCACAAACAAAATGGAATATCTAAAAGAAAGAATAGGACTTATCTTGAGATGATTAAATCTATGTTTTTTCATGCTAAATTGTGTTCTAATTTGTGGGGTTAAGCTTTGCTTGCTGTGTGTCATATAATGAATCGAATCCCTATGAAAAAGAACAGTGTGTCTCCATATGAGTTATGGAGAGGAAAGAAGCCTCACTTAGACTATCTTAAAGTGTGGGGGTAACTTTCTTATTACAAGAGAACAAAGCCTAAAAGGACCAAGTTGGGTCCAAGGGTCGTTAAGTGTGCATTTGTAGGCTATGTCTCATATAGAAAGGCCTATAGGCTATTAGACTTGTAGTCTAATGTGATAATTGAATCAAGAGAAGTTGAGTTCTTTGAGAATATGTTATATTGTGATAGCAACTCTCAAGAACCCATAAATGTTGGAGAATGTCATGGGGATAAAGAGTTGGGATCAAATGAGAAATGTTCTCAAGTAGAGATACTCTACGGTAAACTTGAAGAAATCACATGGAAATTCCTTATGATTTTTCAAGTTGAGAATGATCCCAAAACCTGCTCAGAAGCAATGTCTTCGAGAGACTTCACTTTTTGGAAGGAGGCAATAAATAATGAGATGGATTCAATTTTTCAAACCACACATGGGAATTGGTAGACCTTCACAAGGTTCAAAACCAACTGGGTTCAAATGGGTATTTCAGAGGAAATAACACACTAATGACATATATAAACCTTCAAAGCTAGATGAGTAGCTAAAAGGTTTAAACAAAAGGAATGAATCAATTATTTTGACACATATGCATTGATTGCTAGGACATGCACAACAAGTGTTTTATTTGCCTTATCATCAATATAAAACCTTGATGTTCATCAAATGGATGTCAAACGACATTCCTAAATGGAGATCTCGATGAGGAGATCTATATGGAACAACCGAAGGGTTTCGTTCTATGGGGAAATGAACATTGTTGACCACAAACTTGGCCAACGATGAGTAGACGCAAAGCCTTGAATAGAAAATAAATGACATAAATAATTTTATAGTGGTTAATGTAATGCCCAGACTATTTCTAAGACCTCGGACCATTAAAAACTACTAAATATAGCTACTATTTTGGAATACATACATAAGAAATAACATAACTTTATTTAAAACCTGAAATATCGTCGGAAATACAAAATACGGTATGGGTACCCATTGTTTAGTACATAAAACATAAAAACATAACTTAAATAAATTGTTAAAAAAACTAAGTGTGGAAATACATAAGAACATAAATCAAAAGACTTAAAAACAACGTCATCCTCGATCTTCCAGCAGTCCATTCAATCCATTCATCCTCAACACACATGCCAAGCTGCCACGAATCCTTCCCACCTTCCATGCTCATTTTCCTTCATCATCTAAAAAGAAAGGAACGAGTCTAATGCTCACCAAGGAAAATCTACTAAAAAAAACATACATGTCATAAATCATAAAACATAAGACTATATCATAAAGCATATACTATAAAACATAGCACTATAAAAACGTATATCATATAGGCCTATAATATTAATGGCCATTAACTCATTAACGTGGTATGTGATAAACCATCTAGATCCTCAGTCTACTAATTGAGGTAGGCTAGATCACAACTGTAGTATATGATAACCCATCTTGGTCCTCTGTCTACTAATTGAGGTAGGGTAAATCATAACTCTAAACCACGAAAATGATAAAAAGTCTTGGGGCTTGCTATCTAAGCAAGGCATATGCCCAAGTGACTACAAAACATATATCATATCACATATCATATCATAGCATAAAACATATAACATAAACATATAAACACATATAATCTAACCTATTTCCTTACCAAAAACTGGGATATGGAGACAAGAACGGGGATTTGGAATACTCCTAAAATCAACAGTAAACCATGAGTTTCTAAAGGAAAAGGAGATAAAAAAGAGAACTAAACCATCAAAGTGGAAACTTATCGAAAACCTTAAGTTTCAAAGAACTTAAACACCTAACCAACAATCATAACAAAGAGTTAGAATCTGAATGAAAACAAAAGAAAACTAAAGAAATATGAAGAACTGAACTTAAGGATAAGAATACCTTGGATGAACTATGAGTTTGATCTCTCGATACCGAAATAACACTATATCTTACTTCCCAAGTGTTTAGAAAAGCTTAGATTGGAAAAGCTTTTAACCCAAAACCCAAGTGTTTCTCTATATAGTAACCTTAGCAACTTGGAGGTTCTAAACAATGTTTGAATGATGAGTGAGATGGCTGAGTACTAGGTCCTATTTATAGAGTTCAAGGAGTGAAACTAACCCCTTTTAAAATGAATAAATAAATGAATATAAAATGATTTTTTTTTTGAATTTTTGTTCAACAGATGCCCAGAACTCGGTCAAAGATGTTCAAGAGCAAGTCCAAGTGGTTAAGGTTGTTTTTAAATTTAAATCCTCAAGTTTCAAAAATTGACTCCCAGAGGCGCTATATCGCCTACCATGGGCGATATATCGCCTGGACCTTTACCTCGAGCCTTCATGCTTTCATTTGTGCAAAGTCAACGTGTTTTCTGTATCTCCCGTAGGCGATATATCGGCCCCTATAGTTGCGATATATCGGCATACGTTGATATATCAAATACGTATTTGCACATTTTCAACATATTTTGAATTGATTAAACAACTTTAACTGAGTAAAAATGAGATCCTAACAGCTGCTAGAAGGTTCTAGAGCTTCTAGATCTTTCTTTTAATTAAACTATTCATAAAAAAATACTTAAATTGTTAATACACATGCTTGTGACAAGTGTCATGTTCTTATTAATTCTATCTAAACCTTAGGTTATAATGAATAATATTTCTAGGACCAACAATATTAATCAATCCTTATAATTAATATTTCTAAACTATAGGTTAAACTTATAAATTCCATAACTTTTGCTATGAGTGTCAAACTAAGTCCCGGCTTGAACCAAAATCCACAGAAACTAACATACTACAAGCTACTACTACTACTAATATCTAGCTAAGTAAACTTCTGAGACACTACAGTTCAACCCAATCTGTTGGTAATAGCCTAATCCACATGGAGTTGTGATATATCTACCTACACTTAAGATCAGATGAACCTGAGCCAACTGAGTTTCTTAAGTATAAGTCGAAAAATACAAAGTTTCTCTCTCTAAGTTCTCTAAGAAAATTCCCTAAGAATTCCCCAAGTAACAGTCCCAAAGTCTCAAAATTAAAGAGCCTAAAAGTCTCAAAAAGATCAGATCCCCTAAGTGATGCCATAAGCTCTCTATTTATAGGCCCATGGATTGTACAAGAAATGTCTCCCATTTTGACGGAGTCTCTGGTTGCTTTAACCAACTTTAATTAACAAAGTAATAAAAAAATTCAAAACAAAAAAATATGGCTATTACTTCGGATATCTGAGAAATTTTTGCGGTAGTTACGGGTGATTCTGGTTGAAGATGTTACTAAGCTTCCGTAGAAATGTTAATGGGCAATTAACTCCTAAGATTCTGACATACCCGATCGGCTACACTCCTTAAAGTTGACATAGCTAGTCGGCTAGGTCTTCTTCCTGATGTAGCTGGTCGACTATGTTTTCTTTTTGACATAGCTGGTTGACTCTATTACTTCCATGACATACCTGGTCAAGTATGTCACCTTCCTAACATACCTGGTCGGGTATATCATTTCTTGAAAAGGTAAATTCATATCTGGTCGGGTATATCACTTCCTTACCAGGTAAATTCATACCTAGTCGGGTATATCACTTCCTGACCAGGTAGATTTATACCTAGTCGGGTATATCACTTCCTAACTAGGTAAATTCATACCTGGTCGGGTAAATCACTTCCTGACCAGGTAAATTCATACCTGGTCATACCTGGTCAGGTATATCATTTCCTGACCAGGTTAAACCATCCTTGTAGTCAATGTTCTTTCCAACTAGTGATGTGACAAATTTGTAGGTCTTTTTCTAACCTTTGCAGTTCCCTTGGTTGATACATTTATTAACCATTAATGCTCTACTTGGTAGCCATGAGTTGCCACCTGTCACCTCTTATTGCCACATCAATAATCTAAAATTTTGGGGATAACATTTGCCCCCAAGTTTAATATATGATTTTCTCATATGATAAACTTTTTCTCTAACTGGTAGTTATTCAGGTTGCCCAAAAGTATGTGCCCCATGATTTGGAAATTATTTTTGTGCCCCACGGTTTGGAGTATGTTATCCAAATAATTTTTTTTAAAACAAAATCACTGCTCGGGTTTTGCCATAGAGAAAGACAAAAAAATTTGTGAACCTGATTAGGTTGGGCTTGGTTTGTGCTCGGAATATGCCCATTGTCATTTTTCAGCTCCTCGGAGTCAATTGTTGCCGATCGGGTCTAACTATGGTTGCTCGAAGTTGTTGAGAACCAATTAGGTTCGCCAGGTCAAGCAAACCTTAGCCCTTCGGACCTCTCTTAGCCGCTCGGGTTTGGCAAGGCTGCTCGGAATAAGCCTTACTCGCTTGAGTTACCCATTTAGCCCCTCGGACCTCTCTTAGCCGCTCGGGTTTGGCAAGGCTACTCGGAATAAGCCTTAGCCGCTCGAGTTACCTGTTTAGCCCCTTGGAACTCCCTAGCCGCTCGGGTACCTTAGGATGCCTTGGCTCCTCGGACCCCCACTCGATCACACGTTTTAGCTGCTCGGATCACGCACCTAACCGCTCGGGTTTGTGCGCATTTAGCCGAGCACAAAAACTCATAGCACAAAAACATATAGCACAAAAACTCTAGGCCTTATGCTCCCGAACACATGGTACCAAAAAAATTATTTTTCTCTTGTGAACTGCTTAAAATTGTCACCACTGCTCAAATATGTTTTTATCTGGGTAGTAAAATGTTTTCACTACTAAGAGAAATTTTTCACTGGGTAGTAAATATTTTTACTTTGCATTCATTTTCTATTTGGTTTACTCACCTCCCCATATTTTTTGTAGATGAATAGTTTTGACTACAGGGGAGGTGACAACCAAACAGACTCAAATTCTTCATCTCCCAAGTCAAGTGACACTCCTCAGAGCAGCGATTCTTCATCCAAATCTCCTAATAAACATACTCCTGAGGACCATCGTTGTCGTCTCAAGAAAATCCTCCCCCGGTCGTCTTTATATTTCCTTCACAAAGAGCAGTTCCTCAAGCAACAATGCCAACATCAACCAATGAGGGTGAAAAAGTCCAATCGACTTCCTTAGGAACAAGATCCCCAGGTAGCTCGTAGAGCAACACAAAAGGTAGTGGAACGAGAATCTTTTGTGGGAGAACATTTAGTAGAACAAGCTGAGACTAAAGCCTCTTCAAGGCCTCCCCACCAAGTCCGAAAAGTCAGAAAACCCAAGAAAAAGGCTACCCAGACTTTTGCAATAGAGATCCAAAGAACTGCTATACTTAAACCAAGGAAAGAATAAGAACACGTGCCTTCTTGGTTCATCGCTAAGGCCTCCAAGATGAACTCCAAAATGATCAATAGACACATTCAGATTTTGGGACTTGAAGGAGTGAATGTGATATGTCCGCATCCATACCAGAGAGCCAATAATCATGGTGGAGCCTATTGCGCCTGGTCTTGATATCACATCTGTGCAGGAGCTACCATCCATTTGCATTCTTTCATTCGGTCAATAGCGGATTACTTTAATGTTTCTCCCTTCCAGATAACTCCAAACAGGATACAAGCCTTATCTGCTCTATACATTTTCTACCACTTCTAGGGCTGGAACTCACCTACCCCTCATGAGGTACAATATTTGTTCGATTTTAGGACCAATCCCAGCCACAAGAATACATGTTTTTCCCACCTATTTCATAGGCAAAAAAGGGTTACATATCTTCATGGTATTTCCCATAAATAGAACCCTGGAAAGTAATATACGGAATACTTTCTTACTCTAGACATTAAAGCCAACAACCTGGCTTTTACACATGTGAGACCTTTTTATCAACCTATCCCGACCAGGGAAATGCATTCCCAGGCGGAGGATATTGCTAACATGCCCATTGAGGAGAAGGATGTTGAGCAGTTGGTCAACTTAGATAACCTTCGATTGGTGGGGTTGTTACAGAACAACCAAGACATTGTTGTGGACAATACTACTGATGAAGCAATCATGATGACCAGTCAAATGAAGACACCGAAGTAGTAATTGATCAGTTCTCTCATGAGCCATTTCCTCAACCATGCTGACCGAGTGATCTTATCATTAGAGAACCTCTTCCTAAGGACCCTCGTCAACCCGCCTTCCCTACCAGGCCTGGGAAAGGAAAAAGCATTGAACTTCTCAGAGTAGACAACTCGTCGTCAAAGGACGAGGATGACATTTTCGATGAAATTCTCAACTTAGAGTTTTCTACTAGCAGTAACCATACTTTATCTTGTTCTACATAACTTTGAGAATGATTGTGATATGATTTTGTAGAATCATGTGCTCACAATAGCACTTTTTGTTTACTTATTTCTCGTTTTCACTAACCAGGTTTTCACTTTACTTTTTTGCATATCTAGAAATGTTCAAGCAATTCAACACTCCCTTTGCCCAGAATAAGAAAACTGGTGAAGGCAACAGTGTGAATCCTCCAAGCAAGGTTGCGAGGACTGTCCTACCCGATCAGGGGAGACCATCCGACCAGTTAGCTACTATCCCACACTTGACTCCTCCATCTATTCCACCTTCTGCCCCCAAAGAAAACTACCTGACTAGCCATCTTTAGTGAGCCCCTTCGCGTTGCTGGTGAATATGGCAAAGAGTTATTAGACCATATTTTTTACCATGAAAAGACAACTAAGACCTTTGAGACTCTACCCCAGCAGAGCGTTGAAGTTTTCCTCCACAAAACTCTCGCAGAAGTAATGAGTGTAAGTATCTTATCATAATAAGCACACACTTTCTTATTGATTGATCTTATTCTAAGTAATTTTTCTGTTAGTTATTTCAAAGACCAATCACTATTAGTCATGCTCAATGATGAGCAGTAACCTACAAGGAGCTAGTCAAGGTCTTGCATGATCAATTGGTGGAAGCCCCGACAAAGATTGAAAGTCTAGCTAAGTCTAAAAAGGATCTCCAAGAAAAGACTGAGCAGGAAGAGAAAACAGTTGCTGACTGGGGTAAATCTTTGAAGGAGGCTGATGAAAATAGCAGGCAGATCCAGGCCAATAAGACATTGACGGGCTAGCTAGAGAAAAAGACTCAACATAATGAAGAGTTGAAAAAAGACAAGGAAGCTGATTTGGCTTGTTATGAAGAGTTATGCTTCAACTGCTTCTATCAGATATGGAAGTTAAACAAACCTCTCAACCTTGACTTTCTTTCTGAAGAGGCAAAGGCCAAAGAACTCGTCAAATGTGAAGCCAAGGCCGTCGAGGAGGCAGCTCTTACAGCTGGCACTATGCCTTCCACTCCTACTTTATCATTCCGACCAAAGGAGGTCCTGGATGTTGATTATGGAGTTGACCAGCTAGGGACAAGTGTGCCCGACTAGTGAAATTCCTACCCGACCAGTGATGTATGCTCCACTGACCAGTGAAATTTTATACATGACCAGTAGTTTTCTTTTTAGTGCCCTTATAAAGACAATTGCTACTTAGCAACTTTTTTATATTTTGCTCGTACGGCCGAGTTGTTGGTATTTATACTTTACTTTTCTTTTTTAACTCAAAACATTTTAAGTCCTTTTAGAATTTAAACATTATAATTTTTTTGTGAATAGTAAAGTCACTCTGATTTATCCCTTATATATTTTCGCATGAGTACTTAGTTTTATTTAACTTGGAAATTATATACATTTCACAAGATTTTACTAAGTATACTTCCTCACACACTTATTGCTCTAAATATTTTTTAGCAGAATAATTACATTCACAAGAATGTTTGTTTCTAACTTCAATTTTTCTAAAAACAGAAAAATTCAAAGTTACTTAAGCTTTGTTATACAAGTTAGCTTAATGGCCATTTCCGACTTAAAAAATTTACAAGTCAGCCTAAAAACAAACACCTTAACTCGTGCTCTTATTGCATGTGTTAAATTACATACTAGTATACCCTATGTGCCCCCCAAGTGATTGAGGGTTGAAAGATCCTTGGTCACTTGCTACTTGACCGAATCTGTTCGAGCAGTTAATTACTCGTGAAACACATAGAATATATGGAAAATATTCTAGCAGTTGAATAATGCTTGAACGTACCGACCAATTGAACACTATCCAATTTTACTGACAAGTTGAACACTGTTCGAATTATTAACACACATGCATATTTGTAGTAAGAATCGACCACATTGTGCATATTCTCTTTTATCACTCGTAATATAAAAGTGACAAAACGTTTCTAAAAACTAGTCTTAACAAAAAAAATAGGTGACCGGTCGACTAATACTAGCCCCTTAACAAACTTAAATAACAATTTGAATTTTAAACTAATCTACGACTCTGAAAGTGGTATTTATTGATAATATATCCTCAAATGCTCATCATTCCAGTAGTTCCTGATCAGTGTCTGTTCAGCCATAAATTGATTGTAAGCGCTGGGAGGAGAAACTTGTTTGATATGGTAAGGTCTCTCCCAATTTGGTCCTAGCACTCCAGCTGTTGGGTCTTTGACGAACACCTTTCTTACGACCAAATTGTCGACCTGGAACTTTCGATCTTTCACCCTGGAATTGAAGTAGCGAGATAATTTATATACCAATATATCCTATGTGCCCCCAAGTGATCAAGGGTTAATTACTCATGAAACACATGGGAATATATGGGAAATTTTCGAGTAGTTGAACACTGTTCGATTTTACAAACTAGTTGAACACTGTCTGATTTTACCAACCAGTTGAACACTGCCCTGATTTTACCGACCAGTTGAACACTGCCCGATTATACCGACCAGTTGAACACTGCTTGATTGTACCGAAAGGGCTAACATTCCTATGGTCGATGCCATCCAACCCGGTAGGTCAATTTGTCAAGCTCTGCACTACGGTCGCCAGTGCGTCAAGATGAGCTTGAATAACTGACGATACTTATGATGTTTCAACATCTTGACCTCCTAGTTGGGCATTCCTGACCGGTGTACTTTCATCAAGTATTTCTTCTTGATCGTCAGGGCGGACATGACCTTGCCCTTCAACCAGCGGGATTTTCTTATTGTTGCTGATGACATCTCGCAAATCTCTCCAGGCAGCATATCCTCTTAGCCGGTTGAACACTGTACTTTTTTATTTTTCCTTATCAGATGGTTTAAAGCGCAGGACCAACTCTTTTCCACTACACTGCTGGCAAGTATGTAGCGGTGGGTTTTTCAGGGCGAACTAGGTAGTCTTCTCCTCCTTCTCATTGGTCATTGCCCTCTCGATCTTTTGACCAGTTGGTCTGATGACTATCAGCCTCATCTCGACCATGTTCGTCTTTATACTGGGAAGTTTTCTTATCTCGAGGAACATTGGTCTGGTTATTCTCGGGCGAGGTTTGCTTACTACCCGACCAGTGACTTCCTGGTCAGGAAGTTTCTGATTGGTGGCTTCTCATAGGGGTTCTAGAATTCTCTCTTTGGGTTGAGGCAATTCTATAGCGGGTGCCATCATTTTTCTGACTAGTCCGATTACTTCGACTCTGATTAGGTCCTCGAGAGTTCGTCTTCCTAGCAGGGAACTTCTGAACAACATTGTCGTTTCATGCTCCTTGGCCAGCAGTTCGTGCTGCAGCTTGAGTATTGGCTTGGACCAACTAGGTGGCCACTTCTAGAGCGAGTGCTGCCTCACGATGTCGCAAGTCGGCCTCCTCTTGTCGTTGTCTGATCTCTTCACTTCTGGCATCCATATCCCATTTTTGCTACTTAAACGCAGCCTTATGCCTGGCAATTTCTTCAGCGAAAAACTCCTATTGGGCATTGAATTGCATCATCTCCTCTTGGAAAACCCCCATGGCTTCCTGGAGATGCTCAACCTCTGGGGTTATCTCCTGGAGAGTGACCTTGGGCTCAGTGTCAGGGTTCTCAGGTGCAGGACCTCTGGTCTAACAATTTATTTTGCAGTTGACGTACTGGGCTTCCTAGGTGCCATAACGTTAAGATGGTAATGTGTTTCTTCTATTCAGGCTCTCAATGAAAGCATAAAAAATGTTAACCACGATTTTGGCCAACGACGAGTAGACGCAAAAATGACAGTAAGCCTTGAATAGAAAATAAATGACACAAATAATTTTATAGTGGTTCAACCCCAATCTGTTGGTAATAGCCTAATCCAGTTGAAGTTGGGATATATGTACCTACACTTAAGATCAGATGAACCTGAGCCAACTGAGTTTCTTAAGTATAAGGCGAAAAATACGAAGTTTCTCCTTCTAAGTTCTCTAAGAAAATGCCCCAAGAATGCCCTAAGTAACAGTCCCAAAGTCTCAAAATTAGAGAGTCTAAAAGTCTCAAAAAGATAAGATCCTCTAATTGATGCAATGAGCTCTCTATTTATAGGCCCATGGATCTTCCAAGAAATGTCTCCCATTTTGACGGAGTCTCTGGTTGCTTTAACCAACTTTAATTAACAAAGTAATAAACAAATTCAAAATACAACAATATGGCTATTACTTCGGGATATTTGAGAAATGCTCGCGGTAGTTACGGGCAATTCTGGTTAAAGTTGTTACTGAGCTTCCATAGAAAAGTTACTGGGCAATTAACTCCTAAGATTCTGACATACCCGGTCAGCTACACTCCTTAAATCTGACATAGCAGGTCGGCTAGGTCTTCTTCCTGATGTAGCTAGTCGGCTATGTCTTCTTTTTGACATAGCTGGTTGACTTTATTACTTCCATAACATACCTGGTCAGGTATGTCACCTTCCTAACATACTTGGTCGTGTATGTCTCTTTGTTGGTTATACCTGTAACGTCCTGCGTTTTCGGGTACCTTTAAACGACTCGGGTCGGGATTTTTTCCCCGAGTTAAGAATAATATTTTAAATAATATTTTATTGTTTGGAAATTATTCCATGAGTTATTGCTAGCCAAATTATGAATTTTGTGATTTAAAAGTCAAGATAAGACTTTCGGTCCTGGATCGACACAAAAACCCTGATCAGGTAAAATCTCAGAAAATAAAAAATGAAAAGCTATGGTAAATATATTTTGGGCATAAAATACATTCATAAAAATTAAAGTTTGGTAAAAAATAATAAACCTAAGGGAAAATGGAAATTTTAGGGCATTATGTGTTAAATGCTTAATTTTACTGAAATGGGGAATTTTATTCCATGAATGAACCTTAGGTTAAATTTTATAGTGTGATTAATTAAATTAAATGTGAGAGACATTTAATTTAATTATTTAATGTTAAGTTTTGTGATTAAAACTTAATAAGAGTGAAAAAGGTGTAGATAGTCAAATTGGGTTTTTCTTCTTATGAAATAATTATTCACCATTATATAAATATATATATAAATGGATATATAGGATAAGGTGGCCGGCCATGTGGGATTTTAAAAAGGGTATGAACCAAAATTAATTAAGTTTAAATCCCATTTTAAGTGTTAGGGTAATAGGCAAGTGGGTGGTAAAAACACTCAAGTGGTTTTGTGATATTTTGTAGAGTTGTGTGAGCCATTCTAACCCCCAAAACTGACCACACCTCTCTCCCATTCACTATCATCTTTTTTTGAAAACTCTCTCAAATTTTTTTGTCCACCTTCAACCTCAAGAACACTAAGGAGACTTGGAAGCTAAGCCTTGGTCTAGGAAGGGTTTTCCCTAAGGTGAAGTTTCAATAATCTAGAATTTTGTAAAGTTTTAATCATAGAGTTTCAAATAGCTAATTGTTGACGGTGAGAACTCGTCAACTAAGTTGAGTTGGAAAAAGCTATCAAATAAAGATATTCAATGAAAAAGCTGTAGAAATTTAAGTAATAACTCAAGAACAATGACAGAACAACAATGGAGAAATCAATCTTTCATTCACTCTCAAGCACATGCTATAGTAAAATTTCCAACCCCCCTTCAGGTGGGGTTAGAGTTCATTTTATACTAGGCTCTAATGGCCCTGGGTACATGGTGGTCCAGGAGACCAAGTGGCACATAAGTACTCTGTCAGGAGAGTGGCTTCAGAGGTTGTGGTCGTACATCCAGTACAGGGGCAGGCGTCAGGAGGATGCCTCCACTACTTGTCCGTACCCATGTCTGAGGAGTGGCGACAGGCATAGTGGCGCAGGTGGTAGTGGTGTCGACTCTGACACCTGGCCGTAGACGTACAGGCCATAACTCTTATCCCAACACTCCCACTACCCCGCTGGTACGGGTGTCCATACTCGACATACAATGTCTTAACAGTCGTACCCAGTACTATATCGTACAAGTATGTTCCATTCAACTCGTACTGGAACCTCTAAGCATTGGGGTCTCAAGATGTAAGGAATGGGACCCTTGGTGCGTGTAATGGTCGTGGCGTAAGGTGGGGGTCTCGGGTCCTTGGCATGAGATGCCTGAAGCACCCCAAGGCCACCCACGGGCGTAGGTGATAAGCACGTGGCCTCGCCGGACGTCTAAGTGTGCGAGGCGAGATGCCTCCCTCACAAGCCTCCTTTGCAAGCCTCCTTCGCGTAGCCTCCCTTGCGTGGCCTCCCTTGCGTGGTCCCCTGATGGTGTGGTTTGGACCCAGATGTGTGGAGCAACGGGGCTACGAACTCCTGAGAAGGTGAAGGCCCGAAGGGCCTCATGGGGGCGTGCACGCAAGGACCTCGCGCATGGGCGCCGCTAACGGCCTCGCGAGAAGTAGAAGGCCCGAGGGCCTCGCGTGGGCACTCGGGTGCGCGCATCATGACGCGAGGCAGAGCCTCGCGTGGGCAGACAGGGGCGCACGGCGCAAGGCGAGGCGAGGGCTCGCGTAGGCACTCGGGTGCGCGCATCATGACGCGAGGTGGAGCCTCGCGTGGGCAGATGGGGGCGCACGGCGCGACGCGAGACGGGGGTTTGCGTGGGCACTCGGGTGCACGCATCATGACGTGAGGCAGAGCCTCGCGTGGGTAGACGGGGGCGCGTGGCGCGACGCAAGGTGGGGGCTCGCGTAGGCACTCGGGTGCGCGCATCATGACGTGAGGCGGAGCCTCGCGTGGGCAGATGGGGGCGCACGGCGCGACGCGAGGCGGGGGCTCGCGTGGTCACTTGGATGTGGGTCACGGTTGGCTGCGCGTTATGAGACCCTTAAGGCTTAGGCGGGTACCTATGCAAGGCCAGGCCAGACCCTTGGTGGAATTTGAGCGTCTACACTTGCCCCCTAGTCTAGGAGAGGACCTTTAGGTGCTCTTGTAGACTATTCTCCTTAATTCTTATAAATAGGCCTTCATGCAAGGCCTATTATTTTCACCTTACTTCTTTGGCTTAGTGGTTTGGAGAATCCTTCCTCTTTCAAGAGGTAAGGGGTTCAATCCCCCACAAACCCACTTTTGTCATAGTTCCCTTTATTTCATTTTTTCACTTCATTTCCATCATTCACCTCTTTTTTTTTTTTTACATAAGCTAATTTTTGGCATGTCTATATGGAGGCTAACACATCCTTTTGGTCTATTCTTGCAGACGCGTATTTTTGACCCTTTGGTGCTTTTTGTCCCTCGACCTCCTTTCGACCCCAACTACGCTCCATCTTGACCGCTCGAGGTATATTTTCTCTCTCTTTTTTTTTTTTACATTCATCGGGTCCCAATTAGCATTACTCGGGATGGGATACCTTAGCTTGAGCTTGTGGTGAGTTTGACCATATGCATGCCCCTCTTTTTTATACCCTGTAGTGGGCCATTTAGGACGTTTACATCTGGAGATATTAAGCCTATTCCTTTGTGTTTTGTAGCCATCCCCTCATTTATACGTGAAACCTTTTCGCTTTCGGGATGAGGTCTCATGGCCAGTGACGGCCTGTCCGACATACCTCCAGGGGCTGAGTTTATTGACCTGTCCTCAGACTCAGAGTCCCCTGAGGGTAACCCCTACCAGGATTATGACTCCTTAAGGCAGGCTCGCATCCGCCACCTTGAGTACATGGCTGAACTTAGGCATAAAATTTGGGTGGTGGAGAGCGAAATTGACTCGGTGTCGAGAGGAGACGGAGCACCTTCCCCCCCAGACCTTAGTGACCATGTAGCGAGCCTTAGGATGACACTTTTTGAATTGCAGTGGGAGTTAGAGTTTATGGAGGGACACCTTCCGCCCGAACCTCCTAACCCATCCTCGCCTGATGAAGGTCGTGAGGCTGCCTCCGCTTCTCCTCAGCCCCTAGTCTCGGTTTTTCCTAGCTCAGCGCTTCCGCTGTCGCTCCCTCGATGGAAAACTCTTGCTAGGAGGAAAAAATGGAGGGTCAAGTGTTCTATCTCTTCCTCACATTTTTCTTTTGATTTTGCAGATATGCCGAAGGCACGTCGACAAGTATCTATCCAGGAACAGAAAGACGCTCCTTTACTGGCGTTCGGGCTGGTGTCGCATGTGTCCGAGAACAAACTGAAAGAAATTGTGAAGCACTATCGTGTTCCCCCAGAATACGCCTTGTACGCTCCCCAGGAGGCATGTCGGGCCGACCGCCCTAGGGCCGGCCTTGTGGCCTTGAGCGAGCACATTTTGAAGGCGGGTGGCACCATTCCCTTGCACCCATTTTTCGTAGCGGTCCTTAACTATTTCGACCTGGCCCCCCTTCAGCTGTCACCCAACAGTTGGTTGACCCTAAGTTGCCTTTTTGTGGCGTTCAAGGAACTGGCTAAACGCGCCCCTACGGCGCAAGAGGTGCACTTCCTGTACAACCTCATGGGATCCCCCAAGTCCAAGGGCTTCTACTATCTGCAAAAGACCAATAATGAGCTCCCCTTGATAGAAGGCTCAGTGTCCAATATGGGGTCTTGGAAGCAAGAATTTTTCTTCGTAGAGGGCCCTCTCTCTGTCCGTGAACACTTCTGCGCCACCCCCAGTAAGTACCTTGGTCCTCCTTTTCTTCTTGTTAGAACTTATTGTTTTGTACTCCTGCTTGCACTGACAGTGGCGTGGATCATGCAGAGCAGTTTGCTATTCCTTCGGTCGTTGGGTCAGAGGCGGATGCTGTGAATGACCTCATCAATGCCGACTCCGCCATGAAGAAAGCGGCATTCTTGTTCACCATGGCAAATCTCAACCGCCACCAGTTGTCCCCGGTCTCAGACCCCAAGTTCCTGTGGTCGATCCCTGGGTCTAAGAAGACAACGGCTGTGCCGGTTAAGCCTCTCCCAGACGATGGTGAGGCTGAGGAGGTGCCGGGGGAAGCCCCCCTTGAACGCGGGGGACCTTATGAGCGATCCTTGTCCCCCGGGGGATGCCCCCCTTATGACTCCTATGACCAGGACATGGCCTTCAAACCTCAAGACTAGCATGTCACACTGGGGTGTTATGTTTCCCCTGGCCCTGAGGACTACGACGCCTTCCCTCAGGCTCCTCTCGACCCTGGATCATCGGGGGTTTATTACGCCGACCTTGCGGAGCCTCCCTTTGATCTACCAGAGCCTTAATTTTTCACTTTCACCGCGCCCCCTCTCGCTTCGGCAAGTGGGTCGTCTGTCCCCATCCATCCAGGTGCCCCTGGTACGGATGGGGAGCCCTGGGTGACTCAGATGGCAATGACTTACGGACAGCGATACAATCAACTTGCCTCGAGCCTCCCTGTATCCGATTGGAATGGCCTTGGGAACGTGACTCAGTCGGACTTTGGGGAGAACCTAAGATGCTCCATGACTTAGGTGAGTCCCCGCACCTCGCGTCGGCCCTATTATGTACAGGTTTTTATGCATATATATATTTTGTCACTTATTGTTGTTGTTGTTAACTTTCTTGTGCATGCCTATACTGTGGCTTTACGGTTTGCCGACTCGGCTGGCCATTTCTTCGTGTCGTGCACCGAGAGGGACCGTCTTGCAGCACGGGTTCAAGAGCTTGAGAAAGAGCTTAATGAAACCAAGGCAAAGTTGTCAAGGGTCCGGACCAAGTTTTCCAACTTGCTACTAAAGAGGAAGGAAGTAAGGGCCAAGACCAAGGGGCTACAGGACAAGGTTACCAGCTTGGAACGTGAACTCCAGAAGGCCAAGGAAATCGCGGCCGCGTCACAGCAGAGAGTTACCCAGTTGGAGGCCAAATTCGAGGCCCTCAGGGCCGAACTTCAGTCGTCACAAGAGAGAAATGCTTCCTTGGAGGCGGAGAAGGCTACCACCGAGCATAGGTCCATAGACCGTGCCCTTTACAACATGTGGAGGCAGGATCCTAATTTCAATTTCTCTTCTTTCGGTGAGCACGCCGTCGCTCGAGCGGCCATGTGGAGTGCCCGCAGTAGGAGGCCTTGAAGTAGTTATTTCATAACATTTTCCAGCTAGCCCTCCATGGGTATACGCTCTTTTCCTTATTTTTTGTTTGTACTTTGGGCCTTTGTAATATGACTGTCATTACTATTTTTCTTTGGTAACTCTTGTACTGTCTCCAAACTTTCTTTTTCAATGTATATATACATGTGTTGCTATTTATCTTTTATTCTACTGCATTTGAGGTCCTTTGAGCCTGTATGATGGGGTGTGGTTGGTTCCCCTCTTTTATTTACCAGGCTGGAGGTCCTTTGGAACCCATGTGAAAGGATTCACTGGGACCCCTTTTGGTGCCTCTTGATTACTTTTATAAGGATATTTTGACCCCTTGGGTCTTAGCTATCCTTTTATATATTCTTGCGCGCACTTATTATTTGTTGCGAGAAGCGTCCTTCTCGTCGTTATTCATAGCACTATTTTTGCAAGGGTCTCTTTTGTGACCCTTTTTGGCTAGGTGGCTTGGTGGTCGCTCTAGACTTATTATTGTTGTTACCATATATTGGCTAAACTTATTATTGGCTAGACGGCTTGGTGGCCGCTCTAGACTTATTATTGTCGTTACCATGCATTTTTTTTTGTAAGTCCCTATGGCCTCCTTGATGTTCACAAGGGTAGCTAATCCTTGTGATCCTAGGAGATGCCTTGTCAGGACTTCGCTTAGGGCCCCGATATAAGGGGTCCTCTTTAGGGTCATGGTCTCTTTTTTAGGAGGGCGAGGTTTAGGATCCTCTGTTTTAGGAGGGCAAGGGGTCCTTTTTAGGATCCTCCGTTAGAGGGTCCTTTTTAGGTTCCCCTGTTAGTTGCATATTTTCGCCTCCTGTCCTACCCCCCAAGTGCTTGGTGAAATTTATTTCGGCAGGCACTTTGGTTGATGCCCGCGTAGCGAAGAAAAGTACATACGAAGTTGCAAACAGTTTCATTCATAAAATTCTGGCTACATCGATACATACGAGATTTTCATAGAAAATAAAATAAAAAAGACTCACACCTACTCAGGAGGATATCCAAGTAACCTCTTTGATTCTTCTCTACCATACTGAAATAGCGCGCAACACTTGCCCTTTTAGCACCGGGCGTGGGCGCCTTACTGGTAGTACTTCCTAATGTTCTCCGCGTTCCATGCTCGGGGTATGATGGTGTCATCCATGCGTGCCAGCTTATAAGTGTTTGGGGGTATGCACTGAGAAACCTGGTAGGGCCCCTCCCAGTTCGCCCTAAGCACCCCTGTAACGCCCCAACTCCAGGGACCGTTACGATGTTCCTTGTAAACAGTGCTAAACTCGCTAATCGAGTCATTTGGCCAAAAACGTGTAACTAAGTATGATTAGCGGTTTAGGGATTAAAAATTCTGGTTAAGATGTAACGTTTCACTAGAACGTTTAGTATATATATATATATTGGGATCCCAAAAGTATAATTTTAGAGTCTACTAGAAGAAAATATTTACAACAGGCCGTTCTATGCGGCAAAACAGGGTTCAACCCTAGTTCCTCTTTAAACCTCAGCCGTGGTGGACGAGCAGCTGCATATGTACACGTCATCACCTAAGCTCTCCAACTCAAGAATGGTCCAGCTTCCTTTTGACTTTACCTGTACCACATAGCACCCGTGAGCCGAAGCCCAGCAAGAAAACACAATATAACATGATATAATATCAACAGTAATTGTAATGATTATTCAGGACCAACAGTCCAAACAAATAGGTGACTAACACAAGAGTTACAAATGTGGGGTCAGCACCCTTTAGCCATGTGACGATAGGGTCACCAGGGCTTAATTGGTAGGTTGTCCTTTCATAAGTTTGATCAGGACAGGTGCATGGTGATTGGTCACCAACATAACCTTCCTCCCGACTCTAGAGTCGTAACTATGGACAGCGTCCCCTAGCCATGTGACAAACAGTCACCGGGGCCATATGCCCTGGCTATGAACTTCTGGTCCTAGACCAGGCAAGCGCTTATAGTTCTCATTGACCTTTCGGTCGGTCCAGCATTAATACCCCATATGAGTCATTCAATGCCGACCTCGATTAGATCTAATCTTCATTTGGCCCGGCGTTCACAACGCTCTGCCATTTCTGACTCTTGGATCAGTGAAACACGACCAGTGCTCAGCCCGTTGTGAACTTAACTAATAAGTCACAGCTTTACAGACGGATCTAACACCATTGTCAATTCTGACTAATAAGTCAGCGCCATACACAGGTAAGCCATGCCACCAAACATATATCACATGTACAATATCCATAAGCAAGGCATTCAGCACGCTTACTTAACATGTACTAGTACAATTAGGATCATGCATAAACACAGAGGCTCAAGCTCTGAGCGATATCATACTCAGTATACAAAGCATGTCCTAATCACATGTTTCTCGTGCATCACACGCATCATACTCAACAATCCAACATGCATCAATAATAGCCATGCATGTCATGTTCAATAGTCAACCAACATGCATCAAGAATAACCATGCATGTCATACTCAATAGTCAACCAACATGCATCAATAACAGCCATGCATGTCACGTCCAATAATCAACCAACATGCATCAAGAATAACCATGCATGTCACATATACACAGGGTGCAGTTTTCTTACCTCCAGTTCGAGTGAGAGTTAGAACAAGAACGACCCCTGAGAACGATCGGTCCTTAATCCCTTAACGGACACCTAGTCATAACCAAAACAATCTCCAATTAATGAAAATTACCAAAAATAGGGTCTTAACCTATACCCCACTCTCGGGACCTCAAAACATGCCCACACAGTGAGTAGATTCGATCCCGGGCCTCAAGGATTGAAACCCAAGCCAAAAGCCCTTGAAAACACCCAAAACAGGGTTCTGAAGGAACAGGGTAGCGCTACAGCGCTGCCCTTCTAGCGCCCCAGCGCCCAAGACAGAACCACAACCGCCCTACTGAAGCCCTGTGTAGCGCTATAGTGCCCTCTGATGGGCACTGTAGCGCTACCCCCAGACAGAGCCACCCCTGAAACTTCCTTCTTCGACTCCTTCAATTCTAACTCAATTCCAATGCTTCCAAATCCCATTTTTGGTGCCAAATGAACCCAAAAACCATCTCCACATGTCCTAGGGACCACAACCCAAAGAACCCTAGCCAAAACTCCAACCAATTCCCAAGTTTCCAACCCAAAAACCAGCTGAAACTTAACTTAGGGAAACAGAGTAAAAGCAAGAGTTCTAGTGGCTAGAAACTCACCTCAATTTCAGCAACACACCCTCTTCAATGGTGGAGCATAACCCTAGCTTGGCTAAGATTGGTTCCTTGGTTTAATTCCTCAAACTGAGCTTGAAAATCCAAGAGAAAAGAGGAAGAAAATCTATTGGGAGAGAAGGAGGAGAGACTCTGTTTTTGTTACTCTTCTACAGCCTTAATGGCTGATATACATCCTTTGAGGGGAAAGGACCTAAATACCCTTAGGTCTAAAATAAAACCTTAACAGCCACTAAGGGCAAAACCGTCCTTTCGCACCTATTTCACTAATCACAATTAACACCCTCCGATTCCCGCTATTCTCAATAACCTCAAACACCAATAATCCATATCCCATTACCCTTTAATTCCTGGTAATGCTCTAATCATTAAATTCACCCCGAGACTCTCCCCGAGCCCCGGACTTAAACCTGTTATGATTAGACCGAACACTTGCATTCCATGATCGTCTCATGCCGACTAGCTCGAACCAATCCACCTTATGATGTGGCTATATTAATTAATCACAAACATGCACCCAAAATACACAATTACGCCCACAGCGGTCAAATTACCAAAATACCCTTATAATTATAAAAACTCCCATATGCATGCATTTACCATCATATAATAATATAATTCACATAAACATGCATATGATCATTAAATATCATCATAATTCAATTATGGCCCTCCCGGCCTCCTAATCAAGGTCCTAACCCTTATTAGGAAATTCAGGGCATTACAACCCCTGCTCCTGGGTCTCGCGTGTTAGGGAGTACCTTCCTCAGCACCAGGTCACCAACTCTGAAAGTCCTCTCTCGCACCCTCGAATTGTAGTACCTTGCAGCACACTGTTGGTATACTGACACCCTCATTTGTGCTTTTTCTCTCTTCTCTTCAAGCATGTCCAAGCTCTCGATCAGAGCTACACAGTTGACCTCGTCTCCATACGCCTGTACCCTGAGGGACTCAACTTGCATCTCAATCGGGAGCACTGCCTCGCATCCGTAGGCCAAGGAGAATGGGGACTCCCCAGTAGTCGTGCGTGGGGTGTTTCTGTAAGCCCACAGCACATTTGGTAGCTCCTTTACCCAGGCTCCCTTCATCTTTTCTAGCTTTGCCTTCAAGTTCTTCTTAAGGACCCTGTTTATGGCCTCCACCTGTCCATTGGCCTGTGGGTGCACAACCGCGGAGAAACTTCTCCTTATCCCCCTTCCCCTACAATACTCCTCAAAAGCTCCCCCTTCGAACTGGGTACCGTTGTCAGAAACGATTTTGTAGGGTACTCCATATCTACAGATAATGAATTTGTTGACAAAAGTGGTGATGTGCTTCGTCGTTATCTTCACGAGGGGTTCTGATTCAACCCACTTAGTGAAGTAGTCCACTGCTACCACTGCGTATTTCGCTCCACCCCTGCTTGTGGGAAGAGCGCCGATCAAGTCTATTCCCCAGATAGCGAAGGGCCAGGGACTGGTCATGCTAGTTAGCTCACTTGGGGGTTTCCGAGGGTAGTTGGCATGCCTCTAGCATTTGTCGCATTTCTTGGCAAAGTCATGCGCGTCTCTCTCCATGGAGGGCCAGTAGTATCCTTGTCTTATGGCATTCCTAGCGGTGGAGGGTCCGCTCTCATGGTTGCCACACTCTCCCTCGTGTATCTCATGCAATACTCTCAACACCTCCTCCCCTTCTACACACCGCAGGAGTGGCATTGAGAACCCTCTCTTGTAAAGGACTCCATCTACCAGGGTGTATCTAGCAGCCCTATAAACCAACCTCCGGGACTCGTTTTTGGCTGCAGGCAAGGTTCCTTCCTCCAGGTACCTTTTGATCAGCTCAGTCCACGACTCTCTTGGGGCACTAATCATATGCACATCCGCGCCTTTGATGCTGGGTTTGGGTAAGTACTCCACGGGTATCGACTCCAAGATATCACCGTCCTTGGTGGACGCCAGCTTCACGAGTGCATCAGCATGGGTATTCCTTTCTCTGGGGATTTGCTCTATGCAATATGCCACTACTGTCCCAGATAGCCCTTCACCCTTTCCAAGTAGGCTGCCATCTTGGGTCCCCTCGCCTGGTATTCCCCCTTTACTTGGTAAACCACCAACTGAGAGTCGCTGAAGATACGAAGGCGCGTCACTCTCAGCTCCTGGGCCAAACGCAAGCTAGCCAGGAGCGCCTCGTACTCTGCCTCGTTATTGGAGGCCTCAAACCCGAACCAGATCACGCAATACATTTTGTGTCCCTCGGGCCCTGTCATCATGATGCCCGCTCCGGATTCTCCTTCATTGGATGCCCCATCAGCATGCAAACTCCATTCCTCTAGACCCCCTCGCTCTTCCTCTATAACAGGCTGCTCCCCTTCTTCACTTCTTCCTCCATTTGGCTGATGGGTGAACTCTACTATAAAGTCTGCCAACACCTGTCCATTGATGGAAGCTCTTGGGGTATACACAATATCAAATTGACTCAACTCGATCGACCATTTCATCAGCCTCCCTGAGGTCTCAGGTTTATGCAAGACCTGCCTCAAGGGACTATCTGTCAGGACTTCAATCGCGTGCACATGGAAGTAGGGCCTCAACTTCCTCGAGGCCACCACTAACGCATAGGCCAACTTTTCAATCTCTGGGTAACGGTTCTTCGCGTCCACCAGACGCTTGCTGATATAGTACACAGGTTGTTGTTGCTTCTTCTCCCCTTTAACCAAGGCTGCGCTTATGGCATGCTCAGACAATGCCAAGTACAGGTATAGCCTCTCGCCCTTCTCAGGTTTCGCCAACAGGGATGGCTTCCCCAAGTGATCCTTCAACTTGACAAATGCCTCTTCGCATTTTTCATCCCAAGCGAACTTTTTGCTCCCTTTGAGGATGTCAAAGAAGGGGAGGCACTTATCGGTGGACCTTGAAATAAATCTATTAAGGGCCGCCACCCTTATTGTTAAGCATTGCACTTCCTTCTTGTTCTTTGGTGGGCTCATATCTATTAGGGCCATTATCTTATCAGGATTGGCCTCGATGCCTCTGGAATTGACCATGAAGCCCAAGAATTTTCCTGAGGATACACCGAAGGTGCACTTGACGGGATTCAACTTCATTCGGTATTTCCTAAGTGTGTCGAACATCTCACCAAGGTCCTTGTTGAGCTTGTTGCATTCTTGGTCTTCACTAACATATCATCCACATACACCTCCATGTTTCTCCCTATCTGGTTAGCGAACATCTTATTCACCAACCTCTGATAAGTGGCACCCGCGTTCTTCAACCCGAAGGGCATCACCTTGTAACAGTAGAGCCCTTTATCTGTAATGAATGACGTGTGCTCTTCATCTGCTGGGTTCATTGGGATCTGGTTGTACCCCGAGTAGGTGTCCATGAAACTCAGTAATTCATGCCCTGCCGTTGCGTCTACTAGCTGATCTATCCTTGGGAGTGGGAAGCTGTCCTTAGGACAAGCTTTATTCAGGTTCGAGAAATCAACCCAGGTCCTCCATTTCCCATTTGGCTTCGGAACGAGTACTGGGTTCGACACCCACACAGGGTAAAAAGACTCACGGATGAACCCGTTGGCCTTCAACTTGTCAACCTCCTCCTTTAATGTTGCGTACCTTTCTGGGTCTAATGCCCGCCTCTTCTGCCTAACGGGCCTCGCTTCTGGGGAGATATTCAAATGGTGGCACATCACACCGGGGTCTATACCCACCATATCCTCATGACTCCATGCGAATACGTGTAGATTATCCTTCAAAAACCTTATCAACTCCTCCTTCACGTCATTTTGCAGGCTTCTCCCTATCTTCAATATTATTAACGGTTCCTCTGTCACTGTAACCTCCTCTACTTCCTCCATTGGTTCTGCTCTTGACTCCTCCAAGACTCGAGGGTCCAGCTCCTGCGGACCCCCCGCGGGCACATGTAGCTCCTCATGTATCACCATAGCCATTGGTTCCCACAGTTTCACAGGCGCACGGAGCGAGGTATTGTAGCACTCCCTTGCCTCGTTCTGTTCTCCCTTCATACTAGCGACCCCTCCTGGGGTTGGGAACTTGACAACCAGGTGATATATTGAAGTTATGGCTTTCAATTCTCTTAGGGATGGTCTCCCCAATACCACATTGAAAGCTGATGCACAATCTACTACGACAAAGTTAGCCATGACTGTAGTCTGCTGGGGTTGCTCCCCCATGGTGAGTGCCAATTCGATCATCCCTAGGGGTTGCACTGAGTCCCCCGTGAATCCGTATAGGGATGATTGGCAGGGATTCAGATGACGAATGCCCAGTCCCATCTTTTCCAAGGCAGGGCGATATAAGATGTCCATCGAGCTCCCGTTGTCCACTAGGACTCGATGCACGCGCATATTTTCCAACTGAACTGTCAACACCAGCGGATCATTGTGGGGAAAGTGTACCCCCCGCGCATCCTCCTTAGTGAATGTTATCGAGTCATTTTCCCCCTTGAAACTTTTCGGGGGTCGCTGTTCCAAACTCATGATGCAGGGGGGCGGACTTCGCCGAGCCTCTCTTGCATATCTATCTCGCCCCTTCCGAGAGTCCCCCCCAAATCCTGGACCTCCGAAAATGGTTTGGACCTCCCCCTGTATTTCTGGGGCTCGCCCTTGTGCCTGGGGTGCCGTAGGCTCGTCCTCTGGCTTTAGCCTTTCTCTCCTAACATAACGACCTAGGTGTCCCCTGCGGATGAGCTCCTCAATTTCTTCCTTCAAATGGATACACTCTGTCGTGGTGTGATCGATATCCTTGTGGTACTGGTAGTATCTACTGGGATCCCTTTTGGACCTGTCCTTTCTCATTGGTGGGGGATTTTTGAAGGGAACTCGATCTTCTTGCTGAGGTAAATATGCTCCCTGGTATCTGTGAGGTTCGTATAGTAAGTATAAGCCGCTTGCTTATGATCATTCCCTCGTTTGGTTTTCCTCTGCTGGTCATCTCTTGACCCATCGTATGCCCTTTTCTTCTTTGTTACATTCGACCCATCGTTAGCTGGTGGCTTCGCGTGGGGCTCCTCCTTTCCTGCCTTTAAGTTTGCGTGGCCATCCTCCACACGGATGTACTTCTGTGCTCTCTCGTAGAAGTCATCTAAGTCGGTGACTTCCTTCTTCATCATGTTGTCCCACAACTTGCTTCCTGGGAGCACTCCGGCTGTAATTTCCATTTTTAACTCTCGGCAAGTTAGGCTCCCCACTTTCGCGACCTCCATATTGAACCAGTGAATGTAGCTCTTTAGGCTCTCATTCTCCCCTTGCTTCACGTTGGCCAGGCTGGTACCCGGCATCGTGTAGTCCCGCACGACATGGTGTTATTGGAGGAATTTGTCAGAAATTGCTGCCAGGACCTGATGGACCCCGGCCTTAATCTTTTGAACCATTTGTAGGCAGGTCCTTTCAAAGTGACAGCGAAGCTGTGGTATCTGGCACCGCTTCCAATCCCTCTCAGTTTCATCAGATCGTTAAACGCATCTAGGTGGTACTTTGGATCCGTATTTCCTTCGTAGGGGGTCATATTGGGTTCCTTAAAGTTGGCAGGGAGCCGGATGGCTTGAATCTCCCTCACAAAGGGCGACTCATGGTCAAATTCTTCCTCAAAGACCTGGCCGCCTGATGCGGTGACGATCTTGCTTCGCAGGCTCCTCATCTCCGTATCCAGGTCGTGCCTCATCTTGCTTAGAGTGTCTCGCAAAGCGGACGGGCTAAGATCCGCCTTTCTCTTGCCCTCCCGAGGCGCCATAGGGGGCGTGGTCCCTTTTCCCGCCCTCTTTTTATTAAGCTCCTCCCGTAAATCCGAAGGTGCTCTTTTAGAGGTGACCTCGTCCTCGTTGCGAGGGGCAGCGTTGGTCGCCTGCTTGGGTGGTTCAGGGTGCTCGCGTTGCTTCGCTCAGGGGGTGTTACTGGTAGAGTGTTGGGTCCTCCCATCATCCACTGGTACGGTGGTCTCCACCCCATCCTGGCCTTTCTCCTTCCTCTTAGGCAAGGTCATGCTCGATTTACCCTGCAACAGGCCATTCAGGACCTCTTGCATGTTCTCCAAGGTTGTCTCCAACCTTTGGTTCTTACGGTGGAGATCACGTATTTCCTCTTCATAGAATCGAGATTTCGAACTCGAGCTCACGGAATGGACCTAGGGATGCTTGTCATGCCTACGGGTAGAGGGGCCCGGGTCCTGCCGGCCAGAGTTCGGTACCTGTGGTGGTTTTGGGAGAGGGAACTCATTAGCACTTCCCGGTGGTGCTCTTGGAGGACTTTCTCCAGGTGGAGCGGCCGGTGACGAGGCCACTCTACCACCTCTGTGAACCTCAGGGTCCTTCGGGGGCTCCACGTCTCTAGGTGGAGGAGCATCCTTCATGGAGGCCTTCAGCTGGACTCCGTTCAGGTGAACCTCTACCTCTCGTGGCTCCCTGAGTCGCTTTGAGCGTCTTGGCATTTCTTCTTGCCAGAAACAATGGTGGAACAGTAGCTTGGAACTAACGTTCCCACAGAACTCGTCAACTAAGTTGAGTTGGAAAAAGCTATCAAGTAAAGATAGTCAATCAAAAAGCTGTAGAAATTTAAGTAATAACTCAAGAACAATGACATAACAACAATGGAGAAATCAATCTTTCATTCACTCTCAAGCACTTGCTACAGTAAAATTTCCAACCCCCCTTCAGGTGGGGTTAGAGTTCATTTTATAGTAGGCTCTAATGGCCCTGGGTACATGGTGGTCCAGGAGACCAAGTGGCACATAATTACTCTGTCAGGAGAGTGGCTTCAGAGGTTGTGGTCGTACATCCAGTACAGGTGTAACGACCCAAAATCACTAATAAGGCTTAAGGGCCTTGATTAGCGTGCTAGGAGGGCAGGTTGGGATTTATGTGTGATTTTAATGAGTTAAATGCATGGTTATGATTTAAAGCATGTTATATGACTATTTGTTTATCTAAGATGCATGACTATGTATATTGATATGCATGTAGGCCCGGATCGTGTTAGAAGGGCATAATTGTAATTTTGGCCATGTTGGGCATAACTGCATTGATATGTGATGATTGTTGAGACCACAGTGGTATGTGGGTGCATCAGTGATTTGTGACTCGAGACGATCCCAGTGAGCAGGCTAGCGGAAGGTCATGACGGGAATTTATACCCGGCTCGGGGCGAGCCTGGGGGTATGAACAGGAATTCAGAGAATAGATTGAGATTTATTTTGATGATGGGGAATACTTATTTGGTGGTTTATCAGGTGTCGGAAGGTAGCGGGAAAATATAAGAGACACTTGAGGATTAGCGGGAATTGGGTAAAATGACTAAAATGGCCCTATTTGGACAAAAGGATTTAGAATTAGTAGGAAGGGCATTTTGTTCATTTGGATTTTAGAGATTGATTTATGAGGCTTTACACTTAGTGGGATTTATAGAGAGTGTTGGATGTGGAGAGAAAGAAAGAAAAGAAAGAAAAGAAAAGGAAGAAAAGAGGGAAAACAGAGGGGTTTTCACAAGGATCGGTTTGTGCATTTTTGCACCATTCCGCTCCATTTTCTTGGAGCAAAGCTTAGTGGAGAGCAATGGTAGGCTGTGCATCAAGGATCTTGGGTTAGACTTGAAGATTTGGCAAGAACACATCAACTTTTGAGGTAAGTTTTAGAGATTTCAGTTTTAAGGGTTTTTGATGGTTTGAGCTGTGTTTTGAGCTGAGTTGATGGGAATTTTAGGGAAATTCTGGGCAAGCTTTGATGATGAACAAGCTAGGGAGGCCTAGGGTTGAATCAAGGTCAAAATTTGCATCAATGGTAAGAATTCTAAGCCTTTAACTTTGTTATTGACTGAATTTCTGAGCTTAGGGTTGTTCATGGTAGATTTTGAGATTTGGGATAAATGTTCTTGGGATTTGAGGATTTGGGATGCTTGGGATGAATGGAGAGTGTTCATAAGCTTGATTTTGAGTTTGGTAAAGATTTGGGGAAGTTTGGTTTGAGATTGGTTGAAAGAAATCGCAGAAATGCGATTTTGGGTTTTCTGGGCTGCAACTAGCGCTACAACGCTAGTCAGTGGGCGCTGTAGCGCTAGCCCCTGTTCTGGGGAGGTGAGTTCTGCTTGTAGCGCTACAACGCCCTCCTTAGAGCGCTGTAGCGCTGCACTGTTCACAGAGGTGAATTTTTGGGTTTTTGAGAGGAATTTTGACCTAGGGTTCGAGGCTCGTTTCCGCCACTTTGTTTTGGGGATTTAGGACTTCCTGGGGGCTCGGGATTGGTCCCGAGGCTAGGTTTTCGGACTTGGGGTTCGGTGTTGACTTTGAGCTATGTTTGTGCTTAGGTGTGCGCTATGGCTCGAGTGGGATCGTGCTCAAGGAGTCAGGTGTTCTAAGCTATTGATTGGAAAGGTAAGAAAACTATAACACCCGTAGGATAGGGCATGGGCCCATAGTGTGATTGCGGGGCACGACCCTATATTGCATGTTGCATGATGATATGATTTCCGGGCATGGCCCTATATTGCATGACATGTTAGGATGCAGACTTAAATGAATTATTATTCGTTCGAATGTTGTTGTTTTATACTATATGTGTGAATATAATAAAATGAACGGCAAGGGCCGAGAGCGGCGTAGGCCGGGTGCGGCAGCGGGGCCGGAAGTAACACTTAGCACATGGGATGCTATAGTCAGGGCAGGGCCCGGTGGATACATGTGTTATCCTTACGGTGTGAACCGATACCCCAGGCTTCGGTAAGGCTTCTGGGGCGGCATGGATGTGTTTTCTTAGTCTAATGGTTGACTTGTTTATCTGTGGACTATCTGATATGATTAACTGTATGTTTGCATATGTTATGTTCTGCATGAGTTTTCTTGTTGGGCTTCGGCTCACGGGTGCTCTGTGTTGCAGGTAAGGGCAATGTCTGAGTCAACCAACCATGAGTACGGAGGGCGTGAAGCGACGCGTACATGTTTGGCCTGCCCGACTGCTTTGATTGGGGGTTTATTTGAAAATGGCTGTAATAATCTATGATTTTTATAACTGATCAATTGTAAGCTTATTTTAAGATGTAAATAGTTTTCAAACCTCATTTTGGGATCCCAAATGTTAAATACTAGAAGTTTTATTGAAACAACACATTTTTCTAAGATTACAGCCTTAACTTTTAATTAGTCACACTTTTGTTTCAAAACCTCGGTTAGCGAGTTCACTGCACACTGTTTTGTCTTAAAACTCACTTAGTAACGACTCTAAGGAAGTAGGGCGTTACAACAGGGGCAGGCGTCAGGAGGATGCCTCCACTACTTGTCCGTACCCATGTCTGAGGAGTGGCGACAGGCATAGTGGCGCAGGTGGTAGTGGTGTCGACTCTGACACCTGGCCGTAGACATACGGGCCATAACTCTTATCCCAGCACTCCCACTACCCCGCTGGTACGGGTGTCCATACTTGACATACAATGTCTTAACGGCCGTACCCAGTACTATATCGTACAAGTATGTTCCATTCGACTCGTACTGGAGCCTCTAAGCATTGGGGTCTCAAGATGTAAGGAATGGGACCCTTGGTGCGTGTAATGGTCGTGGCGTAAGGTGGGGGTCTCGGGTCCTTGGCATGAGATGCCTGAAGCACCCCGAGGCCACCCACGGGCATAGGTGATAAGCACGTGGCCTCGCTGGACGTCTAAGTGTGCGAGGCGAGATCCCTCCCTCGCAAGCCTCCTTTGCAAGCCTCCTTCGCGTAGCCTCCCTTGCGTGGCCTCCCTTGCGTGGTCCCCTGATGGTGTGGTTTGGACCCAGATGTGTGGAGCGGCGGGCTACGGCCTCCTGAGAAGGTGAAGGCCCGAAGGGCCTCACGGGGGCGTGCACGCAAGGACCTCGCGCATGGGCGTCGCTGATGGCCTCACGAGAACTAGAAGGCCCGAGGGCCTCGCGTGGGCACTCGGGTGCGCGCATCATGACACGAGGCGGAGCCTCGCGTGGGCAGACGGGGGCGCACGGCGCAATGCGAGGCGGGGGCTCGCGTAGGCACTCGGGTGCGCGCATCATGACGCGAGGCGGAGCCTCGCGTGGGCAGATTGGGGTGCACGGCGCGACGCGAGGCGGGGGCTCGTGTGGGCACTCGGGTGTGTGCATCATGACGCGAGGCAGAGCCTCGCGTGGGCAGACGGGGGCGCATGGCGCAACGCGAGGCAGGGGCTCGCGTAGGCACTCCGGTGCGCGCATCATGACGCGAGGCAGAGCCTCGCGTGGGCAGATGGGAGCGCACGGCGCGACGCGAGGCGGGGGCTCGCGTGGGCACTCGGATGTGGGTCACGGTTGGCTGCGCGTTATGAGACCCTTGAGGCTTAGGCAGGTACCTATGCAAGGCCAGGCCAGACCCTTGGTGGAATTTGAGCGTCTACACTAATTATCTATGTTGTTGGGGGGAGTTGGTTAGGGTTTTTGAAAGGTTTTGAAGGAGCCAAAGCTAATAGGAAGATCCACACCTTAAGCAAGAACACCAAAGAGGTAAAAAGTTTACTTTTATGGTTGTTATTGTATGATTTTTAGTTTTAAGCATTATTTTGTATAGTTAATGCTTAAAGTTTCTTATAGGTGATGTAATAAGGTTATGGTAGTTGTTTTATAATTTTTATGATGCTTGTGTGTTGATTTTTGAAAATAGGGACCAAAACCCCCAAGGGTTTTGTTAGAAACCTTACAACAAAATACATGTTTTGAGCTGTGACTTCCAAGGGGTCAAGCAACTAATGTATATTGATTTTGTAAAATTTAATTGTACTGGGATGTTGTTGATACTGAGTACATAAAATTGAGCTTTTGAAAAAAATGAGTGAGTTATGCTATTTCAAAGTTTAGGTAAAAAACTATTTTTTCGTATTCTTAATTTCAGAACCAAGTTTGGACAGCCATTGTATAGGGCAAATGAACCCAGTTTTTTCTAAAATTTGATGGACATGTTATTGGCAAAACCTAGTATTCCACTGTAAATTTTGGTAAGAAAATACTAAACGGTTTGAAAGTTATTAAGTGTCAAAGTTTGGAAAAAATAAGGACTTGAAAATAAGGTCATTTTTACCTCATTGTTGGAAAATAATTTCACCAATAAAAAATGCTCATTTTTATCTACAATTTTACAAAGACCTAAATGACATACCAAAAATGGGATCAGGAAATTTTGGTAATAATTGGGTAAGTAAATTTAAAGTTATGAACTAATAAAGTATGTAGTTAAAAATGAGATTTTAGAACTTAAGGTAAAAAGTAAAATTTTGCTTATTGCAAGATAAAAACTTGGTAAGTCTTGAAAGTATATTTTCACAAAAATTACCACTTTGAGTTGATTGTCAATTATTTTTATTAAATAATTTTTATTCTTTTTAAAAATAAAAGATTTAATTTATTAATAGTTAATACATTAAAAGAGGGTTTAAAACCCTATATTTTGAGAAAATAATTAAGTGGATTATTTTTCTAGTAAGTAAAATTTATTAATTGATTTTGGAAAATTAACTAGTCAAGAAGGCAAATTTTTAACGGTTTTCCTAATTAAGACAAATTAGGAAATTTTCTTAAAACAATTTTTAGAGATTAAAACCTTAAGAAAAATAAAAGGAAAATTAAGAGTTATTTTCTTTAAAAATAATTAAGGAATTTATTAGTATTTTCTGGAAATAATGCCAGCTAAAATCTTACATATTTTAATCGACTTGTTGAAAGTGCGGGTTAATAGTGATACCTTTAAAGAATAAGATTTTTAGCGGATTGTGGGAAAATACTATTGTGATACCCGAGCCTAGGTATTGAGACCATATGATAGGTCTCCCTGAGACTTAGGGTTTAGTCTCAAATATTTTGTATGAATTTCCTTAATGGGTTTAAAATCAAATAAGGATCATAAATCCTTACAAATGATTTTTATTAAAATGACCAAACTGCCCAAAATAATAATAATGGATTATGAGTGCCATAATTAATCTGAGTATACTGTATGGATAACTACAGTATTGGCTAAGCGTATGTAGAGTCCCAGAATATTTACTTAGCTAGCTAGATAGTAGTAGTAGTAGTTAGTATTTGTTAGTAGTATGTAAGTTACCGTGGAATTTGGTTCAAGTCGGGACTTAGTTGGAAACTCATAGCAACAGTTATGGATTTTATAAGTTTAACCTACAGTTTAAGAATATTAATTATAACATAAGGTTTGATTAATATTGCTGGTCATAGAGATATTATTTATTATAACCTAAGGTTTAGATAGAACTATTAAGAGCATGACGCTTGTCATAATCATGATTATTAAGGAATTAAGTATTTTGATAAATAGTTTTAATAAAAGAAAGATCTAGAAGCTCTAAAACCTTCCAGCAACTGTTAGGATCGTATTATGACTCAGTCAAAGCTGTTTATCCAAGTCAAATTATGCTGAAAAAGTGCAAATACGTGTTTAATATATCTACGTATGCCGATATATCGCAGCATAGGGGCCGATATATCGTCTAACGGAAGATACGGAAAACACGTCGACTTTGCACGAACATACGAACAAGGGCTCGGGATTAGGGTAGAGCCGATATATCGCCTATAGGGGGGCGATATATCGCCCTTTGTGTTGATTTGTGAAAGTTTGACTTTTTGAATTTTAAAAATACCCTTAACCACTTAGACCTGCCTTTGAACGATTTTGACCAAGTTCTGGGTGTCAGTTGAACGCAAATTCAAATATTTTTCATTTTATAATCATTTAATTATTCAAATTAAAAGGGGTTATTTTCACTCCTTGAACTCTATAAATAGGACCTAGTGCTCAGCCATTTTCTTCATTCTTCAAGCATTGATCAGAGCTTCCAAGGTGATAGTGTTACTATAGAGAGATACACTTGGGTTTTTGGGTTAAAGCTTTATCATTCTAAGCTTTTATAAACACTTGGGAAGTGAGAAATAGAGTGTTTTCGGTATTGAGGTTTAGACCAATTCATAAGGTCATTCAAGGTATTCCTATTCCTTAAGTCCAGTTCTTTATAATTCTTTAGTTTCTTTTATTCAAATCCTAACTCTTGTTATTGATTCTTAATTAGGTATTTAAGTTCTTGACACTTAAGGTCTTTCTTGGTAAGTTTCTTCTTGATGGTTTAGATCCCATATTCATCTTTATTATTAAAGATTCTCACCCTTTTCTACTGTTGTTTTATAGGAGTTTCTGAATCCCGTTCTTGTTCCCAAATATCTCGGCTTTTGGTAAGGAAAATAGGATAGACTTTATGTGCTTACATGTTATGTTATGTTATGTTTATGTTATGTTATGTTTATGTTATGATATGTATATGTATAGTATGTTTTATAGTCCTTGGGTATATGACTTGTTTAGCTAGCAAGCCCCAATAATTTATGGGCATATGACTTGCTTAGATAGCAAGCCCCACAAATTTATGGGCATATGACTTGCTTAGTTAACAAGCCCTGAGAAGTATGATGGCCATTGTAGTCTTATATGATATATGTTCTTGATAGTATATGTTATAGTCTTATGATGTATGTTTTTTTTTATAGATTTTCCTTGATGGGCATTAGGCTCACTCCTTTATTTTATTTTTTAGTGTGATGCAGGAAAATGATTATGGAGGCGGATGGATTCTTGGTAGCTTGGCTTGTGTGTTGAGGATGAATGGACTACGTGTTAATCGAGGACGAAGTTATTTAATTTTAGTCTTTTAAATTATGTTTTCTTAATGTAATTCCGTAATTAGTATTTAAAATTATGTTTTATGTTTTGTAAAAAATGGGATCACATACCCTATCATATTTTATTTTATACTTTTATGTTATTGATACAATAATTATTTTAGAGTTTTAATAAAGTTATGATTATTTCTTATGTATGTTTTCTCCAAAAATAGTAGCTAAGTCTAGTAATTTTTAATGGTCCAAGGCTTAGAAATAGTTGGGTCATTACAACATAACTGGATTGAACGTTGGAGGGTGAAAACCTGCCGAGTGTTAAGGGCTCCAAGTAAGTCAACTTATATTGTGTGGCTGCAACATGAAACAATTATTGTATTGTATGTTAGTATAGGGACACATGCACATATACACACCGTCGTAGAAAGTTGCTTAGAGACGTTAGTCTAGTGAGTGTTGATTTAGAAAAATATGAACGGTAGATATCCGTCATATCCTAGACGGCTGACCCCCGTCACACTGCTTAATTTTATTATGTCTAGCTCATTACCGCGACGAGTGACCAAGAGGTGAGAATTCCTGGTAAAACCTAGGGGCGCCAAAATGAATGGGACCTAGGGGCCCTTATGCTTACTTAATCAGTGAACAGTTAGAACCCGAGCAAGTGCTCTGATAAGTTATTCTTGGATAATAGCCATTTAATATTGTCCATTCAATGAGAGTGCCTAGAGATACTAGGGGTTGCCAAGATTAAGTGAGGCTGAACACCCTAGGGGCAACTGCTCACCAGCACCACTGATTAACATAGAAGTCTCTGTAAAACCATGTAAGTTCGATTTACTCTTGGATAAGTAGCGATGCCCTAGGTAACACGATAGTTACCCTTGATGGGGATATTTATTGACTAGATCTTAGTGTTGAGACTCGGTTCTCTCTTACAGGTTAACATTTATGTTGAAGGGCGTGTTATGCCCGAATTGTTGGAAGTTGTCGAGCGTTGGTCTCGAATTATATTGTGATATGATACATCTGCTTGCTCTGGGATTTTCTGAGTGCAGGGATATATTTGTTGATAAGATATAGTTGTGAAATAATATATCTGCTTGCTCTGGGATTTTCTGAGTGCAGGGTTATATTTTTTAATAAGAAATAGTTGCGATATAATATATCTGCTTGTTCTAGGATTTTCTACGTGCAGGGTTTTATCTGTTTATAGGAAATAATTTATCATTGGTTATCAAGCATGACCATAAGTTTGCCAGGACGCTTTTCCATTCTTGAAATTGATTGTGTAGGGTCTGGATGGATCCGGAACTCTAATTCTCTACATGCTTTGTTTTAAGGTTGAACTTACTAAGCGTTTTCGCTTACCTAGTTGTTTCATGTTGTAGGTAAGAGCAAGGGCAAGGCAGAGCAATAAGCGCTAGAGTCTACCTTGCAAATGTACATGTGGACCGACCTTTTGGGAAGCCGTTTTATTTTTGGAAATGTTGTGTAATTTTCCTAAACTAGGTTCACTCTACTCGTTATAAAATATGTTTGTAAATAAATGTTAAGTATGGCCATACGACTTTTTAAAAAGTTTTTTTATACGGGTTTTTGAGACATTTTGTTAAATGAAAACATTTACATTTCCGCTTTATCGAGTCTTGAAAATCCGGGTCGTTACAATACCTAGTCGGGTATTTCACTTCCTGACCAGGTAAATTTGTACCTTGTCAGGTTTATCATTTCCTGACCAGGTAAATTCATACCTGGTCGGGTATATCATTTCCTGACAAGGTAAATTCATACCTGGTCGGGTATATCATTTCCTGGCAAGGTAAATTCATACCTGGTCGGGTATATCACCTCCTGACCAATTAAATTCATACATGGTCGGGTATATCACTTCCTGACTAGGTAAATTTATACATGGTTGGGTATATTACTTCCTGACCAGGTAAATTCATACCTAGTCAGGTATAACACTTCCTGACTAGGTAAATTCATACCTGGTCGGGTATATCATTTCCTGACCAGGTTAAACCATCCTCGCGGTCAATGTTCTTTCTGACCAGTGATGTGACGACTCTGTAGGTCATTTTCTAACATTTGCACTTCCCTTTGTTGACACATTTATTAACCATTAATGCTCCACTTGGTATCCATGATTTGACACCTGTCACCTCTAATTGCCACGTAATTAAACTGAAATTTTGGGGATAACAAACATAAAGTGTGTAGGCTTGTTAAATCATTGTATGGATTAATACAAGCAATGAAATAATGGCATGAGAAGTTTGATAAAGCCATAGTTTCAGATGGGTATAGACACAATAATGTAGACAGGTGCTTATACTCTAAGACTTGTGATGGCTATGTCATCTTGGTGTGTCTATATATTGATGATTATTGATTTTGTGATAGATATGTCATCTTGGTGTGTCTATATATAGTGATGGCTATGAGAGGCATAATAGAAACGAAGAGGTTTCTATCTTCCACTTTCTAGATAAAGGACCTTGGAGAGGTCGAAACCATTTTGGTATAAAAGTGAGAAGAAATAGTGGGGGTTATGTCTTAAGAAAAGGTCACTTTGTTGAGAAAGTGCTTGACTAGTTTAGTCATCTCAAAATTCAAAGAGGCGAAAACACCATTTGATTCAAGCATAAATCTTGAGAAGAACAATGGTAGAGTGGTGGCTCAATTTGAGTATGCAAGTGCATTAGGGAGTCTAATGTAAGACATACCGACTAGTAAACTAATTAAGTTCACTAACAATTCAAGTATCGAACATTGGAAGGCAATTGAGAGAGTTCTAGGGTACCTAGAGAGGACCAAGAAGTTAAGCCTCCAATATTCAAAGTATTCTAAGATACTTGAGGATATTCCAATGCAAGTTGGATATCTAGTGTATGAGATAATCTATCCACCATCGGTTGGGTGTTTAAGCTCAAAGGAGGAGCGGTTTCTTGGAGCCCAAAGAAATAAACATATATTACATTCAACCATTAAGAATGAGTTTATAGCTCTAGAGACAAATGGCAAAGAATTCGAGTGGCTTAGGTATTTCATGAAGAATGTCCCAATTGTGCTAGTTAAGTCACATTAGCTAAAGCCTACAATGGCATAGATTATGACAAATTATAGACAAATAAGTCTTAGCCAAGATTATGTGATATAATTGATTTAAAGATGGAATCATATGTGAGAACTTAACAAATTTGTTTATCAAATCTCTAGTGAGAGAATTGGTTAGTTCTACAAATAGAAGGATGGGACTAAAACTCCTTGATAAATAGATTCCCCAATGATGGAAACCCAACTCAAAGCTTGTTTACATCGAGTATAAAGTTCAATGGGTAAGAACAAGTTGTTGATAAGGGATTAGTTGACAACATTAACGGCTTAAAGTCCCATCTAGGAAAATTAATGTTGGTTGCTACCGGACATGAGGGTTAAGCCATAGGCTTAATGAAATTTAGTTGAAGAGTAACAAGTATCACTAAAGATAGCAAATATGTTGTAAGAATTTCACCTATGTGAACCTAGAGGTGGTGCCACCTCTCAAGAGAGTGGGAGTTTTCTCTCTAGATGGTTCATGAATGGATAAGCATGTTAAGATTAATACCCTAAAAGCTTGTAAAGACATTTTATTGGCTTTAAATAAAAGTGCAATTTTATTATATTTGAATGTTATAATTATTGTTTGAATTAATTATATGATAATATCAAGAAAATCCCTTATTCATTCACGAGAATATGATATTGTATTACTACGAGAGAATTAAGATCATATATAATGAAAAAAATAGTCAGTAACATATTAAAGTATGGAATCTTTAATGAATGGTTACTAGTACAATTTGCTAAGCATACGAGATGTGAGTAATCTAGATTTGGATTACTGATGTAGATAGACATCTTAGTAAAGGTGTAACGACCCAACTATTCTAGACCTTGGACCATTAATAACTACTATACTAATCTTAAGAAAACGTACATATGAAAACACCATAGCTTTATTATGTAAAGAAAAGGTTTAAATACATAAATATTTTACTTAGGACACGTGATCCCATTGTTTTGAAAATAAAGCACAACATAACTTAAATGAATTGGTTACAAAATTAAGTGCGGAAAAAAAATACATAGAAATTATAACTAAAAGACTTAAAAACTTCATCCTCGAATCGAACACGCAATTCACCGATTCCATCCTGCCTCAATACACATCCCCAAGCTGCCAAGAATCTTTCCACCGCCATAACTATTTTCATGCACATATAAACATAAAGGAATGAGCCTAATGCCCATCAAGGAAAATCTACTACAAGCATGAAACATAATCATACACATAACTAGCTATAAACATATAACATATATCTATAAAGATGTACATCATATAAGACTATACTATTAATGGCCATTAAAACATGTGATAAACCATCTATGTCCCCTTTCTAATATCTAAGGTAGGTTAGATCACATGGTAGGTTTATGATAACCCATCTACGTCCCCTGTCTAATATCTGAGGTAGGGTAAATCATAACCATGAAACATAAGAAAACATAACATAACATACTATAGCATAACTTATCATAACATATCAACATAGCATATAAGCATATAAAACTATCCTATTTTCCTTACCAATATACCGGGATGATGAGGACAAAGTCGGGATTTTGGAACACTCCTAAAAACCATAATAGAGAGGTGAGTATACTAAAGAAAAAGGATGAAAAGAATGAACTACACCATCGAAAAGATACTTACCAATAAGAATCTTACGTTCAAGATCTTAGATGCCTAACCAAGAATAGAGAATACGAGTTAGGATTTGAGTAGAAAAACTATAAGAACAATATAGAAAGGAACTAGAATAAGGAATACCTTGAATGCTTCTATGACCAAACTACACCTTGAACCGAAATATACTATGAACCTTACATCCCGAGTGTTTATTAAGCTTGTAATGATTAAGCTTATAACCCCAACCCAAGTGTTTATCACTCTATAGTCTCACTAGCACCTGGAAGGCTCTGATCAATGCTTGAAGAATGAATGAAAAGGCTTGGTGCTAGGTCCTATTTATAGAGTTCTAGCAATAAAAATATTCTTTTTGGCTTTGAATAAAAATAATGAATTTAATTGAAAATATTTGAATATCCTTCAGCCAAAGGCAGAGATGTTTATTGGAGCTTCAAATTATAGGTCCATGGTCCCTGATCACCTCTGTCAAACACTGTCAAGGGTAAGGATGTCAAAAGAAAATTTGTAGAGACAATGACTAAATTGAAAATGAATTAATTTTTCAGGGCAACGAAATAATTATGTGATAATTATGGGTAACTGATTAATTGTGAATTAATTAATTATTTAACCATATAGTTTTATTTTGAAAAACTATAGGTTAAAATTAATATTAATCTTGTTTGGATTAATATAAAGAGAGAGAATAATAAATATCTTATTTAGAATATGATATTTATTTATTTAATTTAAAACTGATATTTTAAGATAAAGTTAATTTTGAATTAACTGATATTTATGTTGGGATAAATATATTGTCTTAAAAGTTGATTGAATAAACAAATGAGAAAATTAGGGAAACCCTAATAGGTTTGGGCGACACACACTGTACAGTACAGTGTGTGGTGCCTAACTCAGTGATTTTTATCCTTGGGATTTGAATTTTGAATTTCAAATAAGTTTGTTTAATCAGTTATTTAATCATTCATTTTTAAATATGATCTAAATAAATAATTAAATATAAATATCGGATCAGTTTTAATTTGAATTTTATTTGTAATAAAATCAAGATTATTTAATTATATTAAATAATTTTATATAATTCTAATAGTATGTGACTTTTAGAACAAGCTTTCAATTATTCTTATGAGATTAAAAATACACTCTCTGTAAAAAGCGATAGTTTTCTCTAAACCTGAAAACTATTCTAAATCTCTTTTCTCAGTCAAACCTCTCTAGATCTCATGTGTTGAGTACATCTACAGAGTCACATAAATCAACCTTTTGAATCCTACATGCCTACACATGCCCTTGTGTGTTTGAGGATTGGTCTGGAAAATCAAGGTGTGAGCTTTCAGATTACTAGATAGGAAGATCGTTGATTTTATACAAAAAAGACTCAAGGACACTTGATAGGCTACAAGAGGTAATCCTTGATTTGTATGTAATTTAATGTTTATATATGTATATGATCCTGGCTGGTATTAATATTTATTAGAATGGGTCCACATATTCCGCTGCGCGCCTTTGATTTGATCATTTAATGCCAACAATTGGTGCCAGAGCAGTCTATACATACATACATATATATATATATCAAATACTGTGTGGGTTTCTTGCATTTTTTATATGTATATTGAATGGACGTATATTTTTTTTTGAATGTATGGTTGAATGATGGGTCGTTAATTATATGGTGCTATTAGGTTAGAAATTTGAGTTTCTAGATCTTGTGTAAGCCATAAAGGGCATATGAATTTTTGTAAATTTTAATTTTGAAATATGTAATTTTTTTAAAAAAAAATATGCACACAAGAGAAAAGGAGGACTCGAGCCCTCCCGAGCCAGCCGCACGCATCGCCTAGCCCATGCCCCTGTGCCCGCGCACCATCCCACGCACCAGCCCGTGCCCCTGCACCTGCGCACTTGCACGCGGTCCCGCGAGCCCACACAGCCACCAGCTGCGTGCGCCCCAGCCTGCCTGAGCCCCTAGCTTGTGCACCTGCACCACGCACCAGCCCCATGGCCCCTGCCTACCCATGTCCTTATTATGCACATCGCTACTGCATGCGGCAGCCACTATTCCAAGCCTTTGAGGCTCCATGTGCCACCTGCCCTAGTGGTCTAGGGCACAAGTCTTGGTGCCCAAACCCTAGATCCTATTTTGTGCAATATCTTTTATTTAATTACTTTTAAATTATTTGAATTTAAAAGTTTAATTATTTTATTTTATTAGAAAATAAAATATCTTTTAATATCTTAAGTTTAAATAATTATTTGAATTTGATTCTTTAATTATTCAAATTCAACTAAATTAAAAAGATGATAAAATGGTTATTTAATTAAAAGTTAGTTTTAATTAAATTAATTATAAAGTTTGTTTCCAATTAGTAGAATGGGCATAACAAAGTTCCCAATGATTAGCAAAAAGCCTAAATGAGAGGAGAAGCATTCTTGGAGAGTCTTGAAAGCAATTTTAATTAGGCTTAGATTGCAATTTTATTTCTAATTTTTCAAAGGGTTGTAAATTTTAGAAATACCCAATAGTACTCAGTTTATCATTTATTGTTTATTTATTTATTTATTGTATTTATTTAAATAAATGTTCATTGATGTTTGATTGATAACATAATCATGCATCGGTCAATTACATGTCCTTCATGAAACCCCACACAGTTTCTCATTAATCATGCATCATTTAGAAACATGATTATTTAGGATTGTCCTATTTGTTTATATGAATTGTTTTGGAGGAACCAGTTGCATGTAAACTACTAAGTATTAAATTAGTTAAAACTTGGTAATTCACACCATAATAAAGGCAATAGATTTTATAAGCCTTTAAGTTAACCAACTTTATTTAAAAAGCGTTTTAGTAAAGTTAGATGAATGTAAAGGATAATTATCACATTAATTATAGAAACAAACTCTTTTATAATTTTAAATGTATTTTGTAATTAATTACATTCATAGGGTTATTAATAAACTAGTAATTAATTTTGAATTAATTGATTGGTTTAATAAAAAACATTTAATCCAAAATAGTAAGTGGGAGAAGGTGAACATCTCAATGTAACATATGGTCACCAATATTAGTAAAACACCGTGAGATATGAATAGGGCCTCGAGGCAGCTTTGTTTCCGTCCCCCTAAGGAAGGTTTCTAGACATATTAATACCAAGGTTGGCTTCTTACGAAGATGGGGAAGGAGTGATGTATTTTAGGCTTGATCGACCCTAAGGCAGTACTCTCTAAGTTAAGTCAAAGATGCAATTAAGCTTTTGTGGTGGATAATTGCATCTTGACCAAACCAGTGGTACTTTATATTTAAAAGAGAAAATAAAGTGTAACGACACAAAATTGATTTAGGGCTTAGTGCCTTGAAAAGCGTGCCGGGAGGGCATAATTGGTTTATATGTGTGTTTAATTGGTTAAATGCATGATTAATATGATTATATGAATATATTATATGCATGTTTATGAGTATTAGATATGCACGTGGGCCCTTTATAGCTTATAAGGGCATAATTGTAATTTTGGCCCGTTGAGGGCATAAATGATTTTATGTGATATGTGGTCGAGACCACATTATTATGTGTATATATTTGAAGTATATGGCTCGAGACAGTCCTAGTGAGGGGATTAGCGAAATAGTCACAGCGGGGTTTAGTACCCGGCTTGGGGGGAAGTCTGGAGGTATTTTGGGAATATAGAGAACATTTTGGGGTTTGTTGAGTAATGAATAAATAATTGGTAATTAAATAGACGTGATGGGATTAATTGGTTAATGATAGGAATATTTGAGGTATTAGCGGGAACTGAGGGAAAATGACTGTTTTACCCTTTAGAACCCTCAGAGGATTTAAAGCTTAAAAGGCAAAATAGTCTTTTTGTTGGGTTAGGATATACTCAGAAGACTTAGGAAAGGAACTAAAAACTCACAAAAATCTCTCCCCCACCTCCTACATGTTCTCTCTCCCACTCTCTCCCTTAAGCTTGAGGAGTTTTGGTGAATTGAAGATTGGAACCAGGGAAATTCAGCTGTGGGAACCTAAAGAATAAGCTGAGATTATTCAAGGATACTGCTGGGGAAACTAGGCTACAATTTGAGGTAAGAGTTCTAGTCAAATTCTCTAATTCTACTAAGTTTATGTTAAGAGGTTGAGTTTTCATGAGTGTGGATTTGATAACTAATTTTGGGTGTTGGGAAGAGTAGAGATTGTTTATAAGGTTGGATATGATGTTTAAGTTGTGGGGATAAGGATTCTGGGTTTGCTTTTGAATTTGGTTGAAGCTTTGAGGTTTTTGACTAGGAAGGTTACGGAGAAAACCCATAAATTCTGGGTATGTATGGGCGCGCTGCGACCCAGCTCATGGGCACCCCAGCCTGCATGCCCAGATTGCCTTGGGAGGGCTCTCTGTTTTGAGGGCGCACCGCGACCCTAGGGGTACAAGTCACGACTCGCCTCCCTCAGATGCATGGGGTTTGTGTCTCTATCTTGAGGGTGCGCCACGACCCCTAGGGCTAGGTCGCGACACGCCTAGGGGATTTTGGCCTAGGATGGTTTTGGGATTAGTAAGGCTCGGGGGTTCGAACCTAAGCGCTCGGGACGATTTCTACTACCCGGTTTAGTAGAAATCGGTGGTCTCGGTGGCTAGCTAATGTTTCCTAAGTATTTATTTGGGTTTAAAATTGATGATTTCCCATTGATATTGTGACTAGGTTTATCGTTAAGGCTCAAGACTGAGGATTGTGCTCAGGACCGTCCTGTATTCTTCGCACGGGATTATAAGTAAGAAAAATGCACCCTTATGTGGTTGAGAATGGGACTGAGGTTCACAGTTACTGATTTCTTGTACTGTGTGTTTGTAAGATTGATGTTATATACGAGAATGAACGACCTAAGAGAGGCGGGGCTGACAGTAAGCGTACTGAACGCAGCTCGGCCTAAGCGAGCCGGATCAACAAGGGGCACGACCTAAGTGTGCCAACCCTGAATAGTTGTGAACTTGAGATTAGGTGTTTATCATGGATTATTTGAGAATTTGTACTCTGTTTTATGGTTGAATTGAATGAGTTAAGCTTGATCGAATATTATTATTGTTACATGAATCTGCTGTTTTCTTTGGTTTTCTTGCTGGGCCTTGGCTCACAGGTGCTACATGGTGCATGTAAAGGCAAAGGGAAGCTGGACCAACCATGAGTTTGAGAGCTTTAGGGGCGAGGTGTACATTGTCAGCCGCTCGTCCGCCACGGCCAAGGGAAAGAATAGGGACAGAACCATAAAATTTGTGTTTTGCCATTAGATTGGCTTTTGGTTGTATAAAACATTTTGAGAGTTGTAAATTGTCTCTTAAACCCTGTTTTTGGGATCCCATGTACAAAACGTTTATTTTAACAAAAATTAACTGTTTATGATCAAAATCTTCTAACCCTAACCTGCTAGTTGACTTTAGGAACACATTACTGTTCAAACGACTTGATTAGCAAGTCTTGCACTATTTTAAAATACACAGTGTAACGATCTTGAATATCTAGGTCATTACAACTTGGTATCAGAGCCCAAGGAAAAGGGTTCCTGAAGACTCGCTGGGCATGTACACTCACCGCTAAAGATAAGCTTGACTCAAGGTTTGGTAACTGTATATATGTGATTACATGCTTGAATGCTTAAATGAAATATAAATGTTTTAATTTGTGTGATTAATAGGGAGCATGAGATACTAATAGGGCCTGGCCCTTGACCCGAAATTGTTAATAGGGCTTAGGGCCCTGATTAGCGTGTCGGGAGGGCATAATTGGTTTATATGTATGTTTAATTGGTTAAATGCGTGACTACGTGACATGCATGATTAATATGATTATATGGATATATCAAATGCATGTTTATGAGTATTAGATATGCATGTGGGCTCTTTATAGCTTATAAGGGCATATTTGTAATTTTTGGCCCGTTGAGGGCATAAATGTGATTATATGTGATAAATGGTTGAGACCACATTATTATGTGGATATATTTGCTGTATATGGCTCGAGACGGTCCTAGTGAGCGGATTAGCAAAATAGTCACAGCGAGGTTAAATATCCAGCTCGGGGGGAGCCTAAGGGTATTTTTTGGGAATTTAGAGAATATTTTGGGAATTATTAGATATTGAATAGGTATTTGGTAATTAATTGGAAGATGGGATAAATTGGTAAATATTAGGAACACTTGAGGTATTAGCGGGAATTGAAAAAAAAAAAACTATTCTACCCTTAGAAATCATTGGAGGTTGAATTAACTCAAGGGCAAAAATGTATTTTTAAGGGTTAAGGAAATATACTCAAAAGTTGAGGAAGTAATCAGATACTCTAGAAAACCTCTCAAAACTCACCCTTTCTTTCTCACTCTCACTCTCCTTAGAGAACCCAAGTGAGCTTGAAGAAATTGAAGGGAGCTGTTAGGAAAACTTATAGAGGATCTTTATTTATTTTCATGTAGATCTAATATTAAACAAGTTAATATGAGACAACCTAGAACATATTTCTAAAATTGAATTCAAAGAGAAATAATGATAAGAATACTTACATTATACACATCAGAAAAATAGAGTCCTTCCTTCAATTTCTCTAACCCTTGTATCTTTTGTGTCGCTGAGTATTACCAAGAAACTGAACCGTTCTTCAATTTTCTTCACAACCTTCCAAAGTATCATTAGAATAACCTAGACTAGAGTGGGAAATTCTCAACAATGAGATAGATACAGAGAGAAGAAGAAAAAAGAACAATAAGGCTTAGAAAATGACTTATGTTTAGAGAGAATCTAAAACCTATCGAAAACTTGTGTTTAAGAAATTTGAACTTGTGTTTTCAACTCTCTCTTACCATTCCTTTTATAGACCCAATTAGGTCATTTATTTAATTAAAAAAATCAATAAAGTAATATCCAATTAACAGCCCTAGGTCAAAATTATCATGGGCTTTAGGCCCATGAAATTTCTTTTTTGATTATAAGCCCGTTGGACTTAAAATCAAGACCTGTATTATTTTCTATTGATTTAATTAATTAAATAATTATTTAAATCTTTTATCAAATTAATTATTTATCATTTGAATCTTGATTTAAACTTATTTATTAATTTAGATACCAATTTATCTTAATTAATAAATCTGCCCTAATTTCTTTTTTCTTCTCTAAATTGTATAACTCTGTGAAACTATCCAAAATTGACCTGGTCAACTTTGATAATTCTAATTGATAATTAAATCAATTAATTGAGACTATCTAGATGATTTTATCCAAGGTACAGTGGGGACCATGGGCCTATGAAATCAAGCTCCAATAAGTTATCATACATCTAACAAATAAATTTACTAACTTATTAATTCCTCGTGACTCCACTAAGGACTCGGAATTGCACTCTTGAATTCATAGAACGCTCTATAAGCAATATAGATATGTTATTAATTATCCATTGTTACAACCATAATTGTTACTCAATCCTCTATAGACGGCCTACAATGAGATGGGACTAAAATACCGTTTTACCCCTCATTATATTTTATCCTTAAAACACTTAGTTCCTTGTAAATGATATTTCTGTAAACTAATATTAATTACTGAAATGAGATCTCTATCATTTAGAACCTTGAACCAAACTAAAAGGAAATCATCGTTTCACTTCTTCATCAGAAGCTATAGATGTTCATATCTATGATTAACACTCCCACTCAATTATACTACCGAGTTCCCAAGATGTAAGTATGGGCTAGTCCGTAGGGTAAGCTGGTAACAAACAAGTCAAAGAACTCAAATAATACAATCAGTTAGAATAATAACCACTCAGAATTGAGATTGAATTGACTTATGGTCAACTATATGATATGACTAGAATAGATAATAATGATATGTTTACTTATCTTATCTACTGTCAATATCGGTCCAGTCCGATACAACAAATACATCCTATCTTATCTACTTTGCTAATGTTCTGGAAAGAACATAACACTGCAATGTGTAAGTAGATCATATCATAGATTGGCAAGTCAGTGGAAATCCTGTGCACTGACTAAACTTAGGAATAACTTATATTTGAACATATAATCATATTTATATTCCACTGTGATTACGTCACTATAAATACAATTAGCTATATGCTCAGGATTTAATATTAGTTTATATTAAACAAATAATCATGAAAATAAAACATGTAAGCAAAGTGATTGACCAAGTCAAAAAATGATTTCTATTCTTTTATTGATAATAAGTGAGATTACAAAAAAAGTGGGTTTTAACTAGGGCATAAAACCCCAACAAACTCCCACTTGCACTAATTGAAACCAATGCCTTAACTCTACTAATCTCATTTCCTTGATATGCTTATCAAATGTAGCTTCTGGTAGTGTCTTTGTAAACTGATGGAACCAAGATAGGTATGTTTTAAATATTTATATCGGAAGCACACGAATCGTTCATATAGAATAGTGATCGTGTAAGCAAGGATGTCGAACCCAAAGAAGTTGTCTAAAATAAAAAAGAAAACTATTTTAAACCAAAATTAATAAATTCTAACCTAGCTCCAAAGATTGATGAGATTTAATGTCATGAACAAAAAATAAATATTTAAAATAAAGTTATTTAAGATAATAAGAATAAACCAATTATGATTTGAAAATAAGTTGTAAAAGAAAGATTATTAAGATACTAGAATCCACAAAATGTAAGTTTAATAATACTTATTAGTATATTGATTCCCAAGTTTTTGTGATAGTTAAAATAAGTCAAACTATCATTTTCCAAATAGATTTATAATTTTAAGCACAAATCATTTCTAAAAGGATAGGATTTGTCTTCACTTTTTTAAAAAAAATATATAATTTCAAAGTATTTAATGTGAATCAACTTTAATGAAACAACAAAAAATCAAATAACATTATTTATAAGGCAAAACATAATATTTTTGTTCTAAGCATTGGATGTGTACAATTTAATGACACATCTTACACAAAGAATATTATGTTTTGAAAAATGAAGAACAAAGCAATATTATCTAACAATCCAATATATAAGATATTAAAGATGAAAGACATATATGAAGAAGAAAAATCCATAAACTTTGTTGCATTACAAGGGAAATCAACATACAACATAAATACTATCTTGTTACAAGTTGTTTCATCATGATCTTAATAATCATATGAAAAAGATTAGAAGCACATAACTAGAATATAAATTACAAAATAAATAAAATACATACTAGAAAATGCTCTTGAAAAACACTAAAATGGATGAGAGTCCACAAAAATTCAAGCACACACAAATGGTCTTGAAATTACATATTTATAGCCAAAATGAGATTATTAAAATAATAAATTTATATTAATTAAATTGATTAGATTAATTAAATTAATAATAATATAGCAATTAGGGGTAAATTCTAGGGTGTAATGATGATTTTGTGGTGAAAAAGTGTAGAAAAGTTGGGTAAAAATGTGGCATTTTTGGACATTAGGAGACAAGGGAGCCATATTGGGCTCAAGGAGTATTTGATTGAAGAATTAAATTATTACTCAACAAAGAAAAATTAAAATGATTGTTGAAATTTTTAAGGGAAAATGGCAGGGCATGGGGGCTAGAGGCTACTGGAGGTGGGCTACGGGCTGGGCTTCTGGTGGCTGGCAGCTGAGCCGAGGGCCTGCGAGGCTGCTGGGAGGCCCATGTGGGCCGGAGTTAGATGCTGAAGGCTGTGGGTGGGCCGAATGGGGTAGACGTAAGTGGGTTGGGCTCTGGATTGGGCTGGCTGCTGAAGGATTTCTACCATTTTTCTTTCTTTTTTCTACTTCAAACACCTCAAATGCAATAATTTTCCTACAAAATAAATTAAATCATAATCAAATAATTTCAATTATAAAATGAGTCATAGTAATTCTTTGAAAATATTAATTAAAACTTAATTTACCTAAACATTTAAGCTCAAAAGTGCATCTTTTTACTTCTAACTTAACAATACTAATTTCAAATAATTAAACTATTACAAATTATAATAAAATATCTATAAAAACATATAAAAATATAAAAAATTACAATAAGATTAATAAATTCAAATTACTTAGAAACTTAATAAGTTACGTAAAAACTTAAAGACTAAGCAACAATTAGCATAAAAATGTGGTAAAATAACTCTATTTTGTAGAGTTATCATAAACGGACCCGCAAGATTGTCGTCAGATGCAATCTTCATAACCTTCACATCTCCCCTAGCCACATATTCTCGAATTATGTGATACTTCCTTTGTATATGCTTACTCCTCTTGTGACTACGATGTTCATTCGAGTTGGCTATTGCTATGTATTGTCACAAAACAACACAAGCGGTTTATCCATTTCTGGAATAACACCAAGATCCGAATAGAACTTCTTTAGCCAAACTATTTCCTTAGCTGCTTCTGACGCGGCAATGCACTCAGCCTCCATGGTGGAATCTGAGATTGTAGACTGCTTTATGCTTCTCCATATCACAACTCCGCCCCTAAGAGTAAACACCATTCCAGAAGTAGACTTCCTGTCATCGACATCAGTCTAAAAATATGAATCAGTGTAGCCTACAGGGTTCAGTACACCACCCTTGTAGACTAACATATAATCCCTAGTCTACCTTAATACTTTATAATATGCTTAACTGCTATCCAATGTTCTGGTCCTGGGTTTGACTGATACCTGCTCCCTTCTCCCACTGCATAGCAAATATCTGGTCTAGTACACAACATAGCATACATCAGACTTCCAACTGCAGATGCGTAAGGAACTTTTCTCATTGCATCTTCCTCTTCAGGAGTCTGGGGAGACTGATTCTTTGAAAGATGAATTCCATGGTGGGATGGTAAACGTCATTTCTTTGAATTTGTCATTGAGAAAATTTCAAGCACTTTATCAATGTAAGCTGCTTGAGATAGAGCTAAGAGTTTGTTCTTTCTCTCCCTAATGATCTGGATACCCAGAACATAACTTGCTTCACCCAAATCCTTCTTCTGGAATTGAGTGCTCAGCCAATTCTTCACATTTGATAATTTCTTAACATTGTTTCCAATGAGTAAGATATCATCTACATAAAGAACCAGGAATACCACTATTTGATTTGCCTTCAGTTGGTAAACACAAGGCTCATCAATATTTTGTTCTAATCCATAGGTTTTGATTATTTCATCAAACCTAAGGTTCCAAGAACGAGAAGCTTGCTTAATTCCATAGATGGACCTATTCAACTTGCAAACTTTTCTTTCTTGTCTAGCTACTTTAAATCCTTCTGGTTGATCCATATAAATGATTTCGTCAAGCTTTCCATTAAGAAAAGTTGTCTTGAGGTCCATTTTCCAGATCTCATAGTCAAGAGTGGCTGCTATGGATAGGAGGATGCGAATGGACTTGAGCATGGCTACCGGACTAAAAGTTTCCTCATAGTCCACGCCTTCTCTTTGGGTATAACCCTTTGCCACTAATCGAGCTTTATAAGTCTCAATATTTCCATCAAAACCTCATTTCTTCTTGTACATCCAATGGCCCTAAAGTCATTAGGTGCTTCCACAAGATCCTAGACAAAATTTGAGTACATGGACTCCATTTCCTATTTCATGGCTTTGAGCCATAGTTCAATTTTAGGGCTAGCCATTGCCTGTTTGAAAGACAACAGATCATCATCACTAGTGTCACCAACAACCATATTGGTTTCACCATCCATACCATAGCGAACTGGGTTCCTAGAAACCCTCCCACTACTACGAGGCTCCGTGACTGTTTGCTCAGGAACAGTGGTACTTTCTTCATGTAAATCGACTTGCGTTGGTTGCACATGAAGAGTGGGAATTTCATCATCAACTTGCGTTGATGACAATGGAACATTGGTTTGTTTCAATTCTTTAACCATCTCCTCTAAAACTACTTTGTCGCGTGGTTTGAAATTTTGGACATAGTCATTTTTCAGAAAATTAGCATTCGTAGAAGTAAACACTTTCTTTTCTAAATGACTATAGAAAAGTCCGCCTCAAGTACCTTTAGGATAGCCAACAAACATGCAAACTTCAGTTTACGGTTCTAGCTTTCCTTCCTTTTTTCTTAGGACATGGGCGGGACATCCCCAGATTCTATAATGGTGTAAACTAGGTTCACGACCATTCCAGCATTCTAAAGGTGTTTTGGGGATTGATTTAGATGGCACCCCATTGAGAATGTCGTTTGCAGTTTCAATTTCATATCCCCAGAACGAAGTTGGTAGATTTGAGTAACTAAGCATGCATCTAACCATTTCCAATAAAGTTTTGTTCCGGCGTTCCGCTACACCATTTTGTTGCGAAGTACCTGGGGCAGTAAGTTGTGATAAAATCCCAAGTTCAGTTAAATGATCTTGGAACTGAAAATCCAAATATTCTCCACCCCTATCAGATTGCAAGATCTTTAATGTTTTACCTAATTGGTTTTGAGCCATCGCTAGGAATTCTTGAAACTTTGAAAATATTTTTGATTTCCTATGCATTAGGTAAAGACATGAGTATCTAGAGTAATCATCAATTTAAGTGACAAAATACTCAAAACCACCCCTGGCTTGTACATTCAAAGGTCCACAAACATCTGAATGCACAAGTCCAAGTGGTTCTTTGGCCCTATCACCCTTTGCAGAGAATGGACGCTTGGTCAGTTTGCCTTCTAGACAAGATTCATAGACAGGTAATTCACCTAAGGTGAGTTCCTTTAAAGGCCTGTCCTTTGTAAGTCTTTGAATCCTATCATAGCCAATATGACCTAGTCTCAAGTGCCATAACTACGTCACATTATCGTTATCGATCTTTTGACATTTATTGGTCCTAGGTTTAGCTACTTTGAATAAATCATTGTTAAGAGTGAGGGGTTCGTTAGGTCGCAGAATATAAAGCCCATTTTCTAAACATGCAATACACAATTGTGATCCATTGAAAGAAATAGATATATTAGAACTTGTGAAATTCATAACAAATTTTTTTAATTGCAACATGCAACATGTAAACTGAAATTAAATTTCTTCTAAAATCTGGAATAAAAAAACATCATTTAAAATGTAACGACCAAAATTTACTAATAAGGCTTAAGGGCCTTGATTAATGTGATGAGAGGTTATAATTGGATTATATGTGATTTAATGATTAAAAGCATGTTGTATGATTATTTGAATATCTGGGATGCATGACTATGTGTATAAGTATGCATGTAGGCCCTGACTAGGTTAGAAGGTGCATATTCGTAATTTTGGCCCGTTGAGGGCATAACTGTATATATTTATGATAAATTGATGAGACCACATTATTATGTGGATATATTTGTAATCTGTAACTCGAGGCGATCCTAGTGAGCAATTTAGCGAAAAAGTCACGGCGGGGATTTATACCCGGCACGGGGCGAGCCTGAGGGTACTTCTAGGAATTTAGAGAATATATTGGAGTTTATTTTGATATTGATGAATATAATTGGTGATTAGTTAGGTGTCGGGAAGTAAGTGGTAAATATTAGAGACATTGGAGGAATTAGCGGGAATTGGGTGTAATGACCAAAATGCCCTAGGAGGTTTAAAAACTTAGTTTTAGTTGGGAGGGAAAATTGGTCATTTGGCTTATAAGGGATAAGTATTAATAAGCTTTATGACATAGTGGATAGTGTAGAAAGAGTTGGAAGTCTGAAGAAAGAAAAGAAAAGGAAGAAAAAAAAAGGAATTAGGAGTCTATCTTTCTCTCTCTCGGTTGGAGGTTTCTTCCTCATTTTTGAAGGAATTTGGAGCTGAAACTCAGGGAGAGTCTGGGCAGGAGCTTGAGGCTAGGGTCCTGGCTTGGTTTGAAGAGTTAGCAAGGGTTGTTCATCATTTGAGGTAAGGTTCAAGGTAGCTTTTCAGTTTCTGGTTCTTAGTATAAATATGGATGTTGAGCTGAATTTTGGTGGGAATTCTAGGGAATTGAGGTTGAAGCTTTGAGGAGTGAAAGCTAAGGAAGAGTGGAGGTTAGCCTAAGGTTGAACCTCTCTGTTTAAGGTAAGAAGCTCTGATCTTGGTCACTTGAATTCTGTGGTTTCAGTTGTTTTCCTGTTGAGTTTTTGGGCTTTAGGTTCATCTATGGTGAATTCCTTGATTTGGGGTGCATGTCATTGAGTTTTGTGTGGTTGGGACTTATGGGATGAGTTTAGGATGTGGGAAGGCTTTTTATGATGTTTGGTTGAGGTTTGATTGAGTTTTGGGAAGGTTTGGCTCGAGGAAAATCAAAGGAAGAAAATGGAGGGTTTCCTGTGCTGTGACTAGCGCTGTAGCGCTAGCCTTCGGGCGCTATAGCGCTAGGCTTTGTGGTCTGGGGAATTTTAGGCTCTATTTGTAGCGTTGTAGCACCCACTTTAGGGTGTTGTAGCGCTACCTTGTTCCCAGAAAGGGTTTTTGGGTTATTTCTTAGGGTTTTTGCCAGGGGGCTCGGGGTTTGATTCCACCACCCCGTTTGGTGGAATTAGGGCTTCCCGAGGGCTCAGAATTGGTCCAGAGGCTAGGTTTTGGATTTGAGGTTTGGTGATGATTCTGATCTGTGGCTGTGACTAGGTGTTCGCGATGATTCTGACCAGGATCGTGCTTGAGGATCAAATTGAACAAAGCTAGCAAAATCTAAAGGTAATAAAACTACACCCGGTTATGTGTTTGTGATGGGACTAAGAGCTCCCTATATTTGTATGATGTCATAGATGGTATTATGCCATGGGACATGTGATAAACGACCTAAGGGTGCCGTAAATAATACTTGCGCACAGGGCGCGGCTCGGCCACTGGTAGCCGAGGACAGCTTAATATTCACTGAGCTCGGTTTAAGCGGGCCGGAGTCAGTGAGATAAATAAAGGGTGCGGCCTAAGGGAGTTAACCCTAGTTATCATATGTGAAATGATTATTAATATGAAATGATATACTTGGTATGCTGAATACTTGAATAACATGAATAATTGGACTGTTGAGTGCATGTTTATACTGTATGAGTTGCCCAGTTGTTTGCTTGATAATTATGCTCTTTTATTGTGTTTTCTTGCTGGGCCTTGGCTCACGGGTGCTACATGGTGCAAGTAAAGGCAAAGGCAAGTTGGACTAATCCTGAGATGGAGAGCTGCGGGGCTGAATGTACATAGTCAGCTGATCGGCCGCCACGGCCTAGAAGTGACACAAGACAAGAAGAGCTTAATTTTCTGTTTTGCCTTAGAATGGCTAATAACTGTACTTTTGTCCTAAAATTTTGTAGACTGTCTTTTAACTTTACAACTTTTGGGATCCCATGTAAAGAAAATGTTTGTTTATAAGAACTGAAGCTTTTGAGACCAAAATCCTTTTAACCCTAGCTCAACTGTAGTTTCAGTGACACGTTTCAAATTAAATGACTTGATTAGCAAGTCTTTCACCTTTATAAACACACAGTGTAACGGTCTTGGCTATCCAGGGCGTTACATAAAATTAAGTATTTATTTCCGAGCTTCAGACGAGCTATTCCTCTAGCTTGGACCGCAACGAACGCTATGTTCCAATCTCTAAGCTTTAAGACACCTTCATCCACTTCCTCCCATGATTCAAGAAGTTGTAAAGAGTTGCAAACATGGTTGGTAGATCCAAAATCAATAATCCAAATGGATTTATCATTCTCCAAAACACATGTTTCTAAGATAAATGTACTATAATCATTACCTTTGTTTTACGCTGCTAGAAACTTAGGGAAATATCGTTTCCAATGCCCCTTCTCTTTGCAGTGAAAGCACTTATCTTTACCTTTCTTGTTTTTCTTGTTCTTCCCCTTAGGCTTCTGTGCATTTGGTTGTGCACTCGTCTTTGCAGCCTTTGCAGGCTTGGGGTTGTTGATTTGTCCACCTTTCTTCTTGTTTCCAGCTTTCGAAGATGAATCTTGGTTAGCTTCAGCCTTAGCTAAATCACTAGTAGTAATAGTAGTTGTCTTCTTTTCTCCTCCCTTACTTGGTCCACCCATGATAGACTCAAAAGTATGAAGCTCATTCATGAGTTGCGTCAGACCATAGTTAAGTTTATTCAACACATAGTTGGTGGTGAACAACTGGAAAGCTGGAGAGAGACTGTTGAGGATTAAGCCAACTTGAGTTTCCTCATCTGTTGTTGCTCCATGCAGTTCAGCTTTCTAAAAGTATTTTGTCATTTTGATCAGATGATGGCAGACATGTTGAGAAGGTGCCATCCAAGCATTGGCATATTTCTTGGTGGCCTCAAAATGAGTCTACGCTGACTGGGCACCAAACATGTCTTGGAGCTGATCCATGATTTCGTAGGCCGTCTCGACATTCTCCATCTTTTTCTTGAGAGTGTCGACCATATAAGTCAACATGTAGTACCGTGCCTTGTTGTTAGCCGCCAGCCAACGCTCATGCTTATCCCTCACAGACTTGGTAGCTCTTTCAGCTGGAACTTCTAGGGATTCCTCAGTCATGACGAACTTGGAGTTGTCATCAATAAACACAACGTTGATGTTCTACTTCCATTTATGGAAGTTTTCTCCAATGAGTTTCTCCATTGAAAGTTGAGAAAGGATGGGAGTACACACAAGCATAATTATACTACAAATGATCAATAAAATAGAAATCAATCACTTTTGCTCAATAAAACTTCTATTCACTCTAATTTCAAGAAATAACATATATAAAAAACATGTAAGATATGAGAAAAAATACCAAAAACAATCATATCTCTATTTCTTTAGGTTTTTAACTAATCTATGATATCCTTGTCCCAGTTGGCGAGAGTAAAAAATACCACTAGTTAAATAAAGTTGTAAACTTATTTAATAATGGACACCATTATTAACAACCTACTATTCGATCAAAATAAGAAAAGAAAATCTCTTATTTTATGAGCTAGACCCATGGTTTCGATAATCAATAGATTTAGTCTTGGTAGTCACCGTAGGGGTGAGACTAGTAGAATTTGACCTATAATTATCTATCTTTCAAAATTTAACCTTGTCAAAATAACTAACGAACACCTTCCATAGGGGGACGAATCAAAGCGTCTCGAGGCCAAATTAAGCTATTGAATTTGTGAAACCAACGGTGGAGATCAAATATAATTCATAAAATAAGCTCATTATAAAATTAAAAATAATATTTTTATTATTTATTTTTAGAAAATTTATAACTATGGTTCTCCAAAATGTCACATTGAAACAAATTCAATTAATTTAGAATTAATTTGTTGCTAATCAATATTAGGTTTAACTAATATAATGAACCTATACAATTAAGTCAAACTTAAGTAATTTGACCTTAACAATTGGGCTTGTATGGAGGAGGGTTGGGTCCAGTATGTTGTTCCCACTACTAAGGCCCCCATACTTCCGTACAAGGTCCAAAAAGACAAGAATTTAAACATTCATTTTATTAATTGTTATTAATTTATTAGGCCCACTATAGTCATGCAAAGCAAATGAGTCTTCACAAGTGGAATCACCCACAAGAGAGGAATTTAAATTTTATATTTTCTAATCGGCCCAAATAAAATCTATCATTTTATGAATATTTTATATGGAAAAATCCATATATCTAGGAAACATATGGGCTACTATATGCATCTAAGCCCATTTGCAAAAATACCGCATATAGTGCAAACAGACATGTTGTAACGACCCAAAATCACTAATAAGGCTTAAGGGCCTTGATTAGTGTGCTAGGAGGGCGTAATTGGTATTTATGTGAATAATGATTAAATGCATGATTATGTGACATGCATGATCCTATGATTATATGGATAAGTGAAAAGCATGTTTATGAGTATTAAATATGCATGTGGGCCCTGTTTAGCTGGTAAGGACATATTTGTAATTTTGGCCCGTTGAGGGCATAAATGTAATTATATGTGATAAATTGTTGAGACCACATTATTATGTGGATATATTTGTAGCTTGTGGCTCAAGGTGATCCTAGTGAGCAGTTTACCGAAATAGTCACGGTGGGGAATTTATATCCGGTTCGAGGGAGCCTGGGGGTATTTATGGGAACTTGGGAAATATATTGGAGGCATTGGGGAAAATAATTGGTGATTAATTAGATGACGGGAATTAAGTGATAAATATTAGGGACACTCGAGGAATTAGCGAAAATTGAGAACAATGACCAAAATGACATTAGAGTGATTAAAGACTTGGTTATATTTGGGAGGGAAAATGGTATTTTGGTGTTTAAGAGGGGATAAGGGTGATTCTGCCCTTTTGGACTTAGTGTAAGTTGTAGAAAGAATGAGAAACTGAAGGAAAGAAAGAAAGAAGGAAAAATAGAGGATCAAACTTATCTCTCTCTCTCTCTCTCATGAATTGATACTTCTCTCTCCCTTTCTTGTGGATTGTGGAGATGGAAACTAAGGGAAAGTCTTTGGAGATTATTAAGCATTGTGGAACATAATTGGTGATTAATTAGATGACGGGAATTAAGTGGTAAATATTAGGGACACTTAAGGAATTAGCGGGAATCGAGAACAATGACAAAAATTCCCTTAGAGTGATTAAAGACTTGGTTATATTTGGGAGGGCAAAAGGGTCTTTTGGTGTTTAAGAGAGGATAAGTTTCATTCTGCCCTTTCGGACTTAGTGGAAGTTGTAGAAAGAATGAGAAAGTGAAGGAAAGAAAGAAAGAAGGAAAAACAGAGCATCAAACCTATCTCTCTCTCACACACACACACGAATTGATGCTTCTCTCTCCCTTTCTTGTAGATTTTGGAGATGGAAACTTAGGGAAAGTTTAGGCAAGGTCTTGGGACTTTGATCCTTGGAGTGGCTACAAGTTCAACTGGATTTAGCTCAAGTTAAGGTGAGGTTGAAATATTGATTTTAGATTTCTGGGTTGTGTTGAGGTTGATCTCTGAACTTGGGTTTTGGATGGTAATTCAAGGACATAAGCCGGGGAATTAGAGGAGCTAAAGTTTGGAAGAGCGTAAAGACAACCTAAGGTCGAATTCTCTCAGCTAAGGTAACCAATTCTAACTTTGAAGGTCTGGGTTTCTGGTTTTCTGATGATGTTCTTGAACTTTTGAGCTCAAGTTGGGTTTATTAATTTGATGATGCCTTTAGCTAGGTTTTTTTATGTTGATGGGTTGATTTTGTTGAGTTATAGTGAGTTATAAGGTCAATTTTGAGGTTGGATAAGGTTTGGAGTGATTTGGTAGAGCTTTGGCTCGGGAAAGTTTGAAGGAAAAACCCAGAAGTTGCATGCTGCTGGTTGTAGCGCTGTAGCGCTAGCATTGGAGCGCTACAGCGCTATGCCTGGTTTCTTGGGGGGCATTTGTCCCTGCTTGTAGCGTTGTAGCGCTACCCTGCCTCCAGAAGTGGGTTTTGGGTATTTTTCTTACGGTTTTCGCTTGGGGGCTTGGGGGTCGATTCTACCACCCCTTTGGTAGAATTGGGCTTCCCGAGGGCTTAGGATTGGTCCCGAAGTTGGGTTACGGAATAGAGATTGAATGATTGTTCTATTTTACGGTTGTGACTAGGTGTTTGCTAGGGCTCGGATCGGGATCGTACTCAAGTGTTACTTTAGTTAGCCAAAGCCCTCGGAATCAAAGGTAAGAGAACTGCACTCGGTTATGTGGTTATGTTGGGACTAAGAGTTCCCTATACCCGTTTATGATGTCATATGATGGTATTATGCCATGGGGACATGAGATAAACGGCCTAAGAGTGGTGGAATCTATATTTGCGCACAGGACGCGGATCAGCCACTAGTAGCTGAGGATAATTAAATAATCACCGAGCTTGGCCTATGCAAGCCAGAGTTAGTGGGTTGAACACTGGGCTCGGCCTATGTAAGGTGAAGAAAATGGCTTAAACAGAGGGTGCAGCCTAAGGGCATTGACCCTAGTTGTTGAATGATGTGTTTACTGTGTGAATCTAATGATTATGCCTTGTTAAATACTTGGTTAAGAGACTGTAGATTTGTCAATTACTATCGATGATTATGTGAATGATGTGGCCTATTAATGTCTGATTGGTATCTTATGAATCATTTGATTGTCTGAATTGTCTATGCTATGTTATATAGTTTTCTTGCTGGGCCTCGGCTCATGGGTGCTACGCAGTGCTGATAAAGGCAAGGGTTTGATGGTTCAACCATGAGTTAGAAAGCTCTGGGGGCGAGGTGTACATTGTCAACTGCTCGGCCGCCACGGTCGAGGGGTTGTATAGGGACAGAAACCTTAAATGTATATTTTGTCGTTAGAGTGGCCTTGTTCATTTATAACTTTTGGAACTTTTTTTAAATATGTCCTTTAAACCCTGTTTTGGGATCCCATGTACTAAACAATTATTTTAATGAAAATTATCTGTTTATGACCAAAATCTTTTAAATTTAACATGTTTATGACTATAGGATCACATTTTCGTTTGAAAAACTTGCTAATTTAAACACATAGCGTAACGGTCTTGGTTATCCGGGGCGTTACACATGTTATAAATGGATGGGCCTAATCATGTTACTATATGAACAAGTCTATGAATTTATGCAAAAATACCACAATTTATTTCATTTGCAAAATTACCACAATTAATTTTCTAGAATTATCAAAAAATTTGAATTAATTAATTTTTTTTTTAAAATAAGTCCATTTAAAGGAAATGTATCAACAATTAATAATAGTTAATTTAAATTTCATTTATGAACAATCAACTTGGTTTAGGTTAATTTGAAAACAAAATATCAATTTAATTTAAATAGGATTTATCAACAATTAACCAAAGTTAATTTAAATCCCATTTATTAAAAAAATATCTTATTAATTGGTTGAAAAAATATCTTCACTTTTTTTCAAAAAATATCTCGTGTTGTTACAACAATAAGCTAATATTTTATCTATTTAAAATATATATATATTAATAGTTATATCAACCCTAAAATATCTCAAAACAGTTAAACAAATTCAAATATCCATAAAATATCTAACTAACAAATTTCAAATTTCAAATAATTTAAATATTAAAAACTATAGAATAAACATATATTTATATTTTCAAATAAAGATTTAATAAACAAAACAAGTATTTAAAAGAAAATATCTTATATATATGATATCTTAATTCTAATATTTTAATATATTAAAATATTTAAAATTAAGTTGTAGTCTATTTTTAAATTTGAATTTGAATCTTTGTAGAAAATATTTAATTATTTAAATCTCAACCAACAAAAATATCTTATTTAAAAAAAAATTGAAATGATAAAATAAATCTGATATTTTTGGCTTTGACTATAAATAATCACTTTCATATTTTTTATTTTAAAAAAAAATTGTGATGAACAGTACCCGTGACAGGCACTGTTCACCGTGGCTGTAGCTGGGAGTGCACGGGCGTGCGGGTGCGCGCACAATGTGCGTGCTAGTGCGCGTACACAAGGGTAGCTAGGCCAAAAAATTTCCGAAATTTTTTTTGTGCAATTTTTCAAACCAAAAATGTTTTCTAATTAATTTTTACCATGTTTTACACAAAATAAAGTATATATAAAAATTAATGACATAGAAAACACAACAAAATAACCTAAAAATTGCTAATAATCACATAGAATTCAATATGCTTCATAAAATCATGAAATCCATCCAATTACTCAACATATCAAATAATTCTATTTTTAACATGTTCGTGCATGAAAATAAATATGTAATGACCCAACTAATTCTAGATTTTGGACCATTAAAACTACTATACATAGACGCTAATCTTAAGAAAACATATATATGAAATATTCATAACTTTATTAAAAACCATAAAGTAAATGTTGAAATACATAAAATTCGAGGTATGATATGGGATCCCATTGTTTGAAAATAAAACATAACTTAAATCTTAAATAAATTTGTTACAAAATCAGATGCGGAAAATACATAGAAAACATAATTGAAATGACTAAAAAAAACTTCGTCCTCGAATTGTTCACGCAGTCCACCGAATCCATTCTTCCTCAATACACAACCCAAGCTGCCAGGAATCTTTCCGCCACCATAACTATTTTCCTGCACATAAAAAAAATAAAGGAATGAGCCTAATTCCTAGAAAAGAAAATCTACTAAAAGCATAAAACATAAACATAAACATATACATATAACTATAAAGACGTATACCATATAGGACTACACTATTAATGCCCATTAAGACATGTGATAAACCATCTACGTCCCCTGTCTAATATCTGAGGTAAGTTAGATCACATGATAGTATATGATAACCCATCTAGGTCCCTTTTCTAATATTTGAGATAGGGTAAATCATAACTATAAACATAAAAATGATAAACACTAGGGCACTAAACAACTATGAGCCCTATATAAAACATAACATAACGTACTATAGCATAAACATATTATACATAAACATACACATACACATACACATAAGCATAATAGAAACTATCCTATTTTCCTTACCAATACCGGGATGTGAAAACAAGGATGAGATTTTGGAACACTCCTAAAAACCGTCAATAAGAATGTGAGTATTCTAAAAGAAAGAGATGAGAAGAAATGAACTAAACCACCGAGAAGAAGATATTTACCGACAAGAAATCTTAAGTTCAAAGAACTTAAATACCTAACCAAGAATGGAAAATATTGAGTTAGGATTTGAGTAGAGAAAACTATAAGAAACTAATATAACATACATAAATGAACTAGGAATAGGAATACCTTTGGATTCACTATAACCGAACTACATCTCGATATCGAAAAACACACTATTAACCTTACTTCCCAAGTGTTTAATAAGCTTAAGATGATGAAGCTTATAACCCCAACCCAAGTGTTTAACACTCTAAAGTAAACCTAGCTGCTTGAAGGATGAGAGAAATGGGTGGGTACTAGGTCCTATTTATAGAGTTCAAGAATGAAAAGATCTTCTTTTAGCTTGAATAAAAATAATGACTTTTAATTGAAAAACATTTGAATATTCGTTCACCAGAGGCTTAAGACTCGGTCAAAAAGATTCAGAGGCTTGCTAAGAGGTTATGGGTTGAATTGAGCTCGGTTTCAGAATCATTCAAAAATCTTTCCCTGGAGCCGATATATCGCCCATGGTAGGCGATATATCGCCTGGGCTTATATTCCCGAGGCTCGTCGAAACGTTCATGCGAAGTTACGTATTTTTCGTATTCCCCGAGTGACGATATATCGTCCCTAGAGCTGCGATATATCGGCATACGCTGAAATATTATACACGTAATTGCACTTTTTCAGCCTAATTTTAATTGAGTAAACAGCTTTGACTGGGTCCTATAACGATTTTAAAGCTGCTGGCAGATTCTGGGATTTTTAAATATTACTCTTATAAAACTATTCCTCAAAAATACTTTAATTTCTCAATAAACATGCACATGACAAGTGTCATGACCTTATTAGTTCTATCTAAACCTTATAGTATAATAAATATCATCTTTATAATCAGCCATATTAATCAAACCTTATGTTATAATTAATATTCTTAAACTATAGGTTAAACTTATAAAATCTATAAGTGTTACTACAAGTGTTCAACTAAGTCCCATCTTGAACCAAAATCCACAGTAATAAACATACTATAACTACTACTACCACTATCTAACTAGCTAAGTAAAAAATTTGGACTCTACAAAAGATTACCAAAGGCTCTGAGGCCAGTTGTTAGGAAAACTTATACATGATCTTTATTTATTTTCATGTAGATCTAATATTAAAAAAGTTAATATGAGACAACCTAGAACATATTTCTAAAATTGAATTCAAAGAGAAATAATGATAATAATACTTACATTATACGCAACAGAATAATAGAGTCATTCCTTCTGTTTCTCTAACCCTTGTATCCTTTCTGTCGCAGAGTATTACCAAAAAACTGATCTGATCTTCAATTTTCTTCACAGCCTTCCAAAGTATCCTTAGAATCACCTAGACTAGAGTGGAAAATTATCAACACATGATATAGATACAGAGAGAATAACAGAAACGAACAATAAGGCTTAGAAAATGACTTATGTTTAGAGAGAATCTAAAACCTATCAGAAACTTGTGTTTCACAAATTTGAACTTGTGTTTTCAACTCTCTCTTAGCATTCCTTTTATAGACTCAATTAGGTTATTTATTTAATTAAAAAATCAATAAAATAATATTCCATCAACAGCCCTAGGTCGAAATTATCACGGGTTTTAGGCCCGTAAAATTTCCCATTTGATTATAAGCCCATTGGACTTAAAATCAAGACTTGTGTAATTTTCTATTGATTTAATTAATTAAATAATTATTCAAATCCTTTATCAAATTAATTATTTATAATTTTAACCTTAATTTAAACTTATTTATTAATTTAGACACCAATTTATCTTAATTAATAAATCTGCCATAATTTCTCTTTTCTTCTCTAAATTGTATAACTTTATGAAACTATCCAAAATTGACCTGGTCAACTTTGATAATTCTAATTGATAATTAAATCAATTAATTGAGACTATCTAGATGATTTTATCCAAGGTACAGTGGGGACCATGGGCCTATGAAATCAAGCTCCATAAATCTAACAAATAAATTTACTAACATATTAATTCCCCGTGACTCCACTAAAGACTCGGAATTGCACTCTTGAATTCATAGAACGCTCTATAAGCAATATAGATACGTTATTAATTATCCATTGTTACAACCATAATTGTCACTCAATCCTCTATAGACGGCCTACAATGGATGGGACTAAAATACCGTTTTACCCCTCATTGTATTTTATCCTTAAAACACTTAGTTCCTTATAAATGATATTTGAGTAAACCAATATTAATTACTGAAATGAGATCTCTATCATTTAGCACCTTGAACCAAACTAAAAGGAAACCATCGTTTCACTTCTTCATCATGTAACGACCCAACTATTCTAGACTTTGGACCATTAAATCTACTATGCTAATCATAAGAAAACGTACATATGAAAACATCATAACTTTATTTAATACTGTAAAGAAAATGTTGAATACATAAAAATGCGTTTAGGATATTAGATCCCATTGTTTTAAAAATAAAACATAACATGATCTAAATAAATCAATTACAAAACTAAGTGCGGAAAAATACATAGAAAATATGATTTAAAGACTTAAAGACTTCATCCTCTAATCGAACGCTCAGTCCATCGATTCCATCCAGCCTCAATACACAACCCCCAAGCTGCCAAGAACTTTTCCGCCGCCATAGCTAATTTCCTGCACATATAAACATAAAGGAATGAGCCTAATGCCCAGCAAGGAAAATCTAACAACATAAATCATATACATAAAATTCATATCATATGCTAAAAAAAACATACCATAAACATATACCATAAGCGTATCATAAACATATGTCATATATACTATAATGGCCATTATACTACTTGGAGCTTGTTAACTAATCAAGTCATATGCCCATTAGATTTGTGGGGCTTGCTAGCTAAGCAAGTCATATGCCCATAAATTTATTGGGGCTTGTTAGCTATACAAGTCATATGCTCAAGTCTACCAGCATACATAATATAACATTTCATAACACATAAATCATAAGATAACATATAACATATAAAATCCTATCCTATTTTCCTTACCAATATACCGAGATATGAGAACAGAATCGGGACTTTGGAACAATCCCAAAAACCATAATAGAAAGGTGAGTATACTTAAAGAAAAGGGATGAAATGAACGAACTATACCATCGAAAAGATACTTACCAAGAACAATCTTACGTTCAAGATCTTAGATTCCTAACCAAAATAGAGAGTATGAGTTAGAATTTTGAGTAGAAAAACTATAAGAATAACACCGAAAGGAACTAGAAGAAGGAATACCTCGAATGCTTCTATAACCAAACTACACCTCGAACCGAAATATACTATGATCCTTACTTCCCGAGTGTTTATTAAGCTTATAAGGATAAAGCTTATAACCCCAACCCAAGTGTTTATCACTCTAAAATAACCTAGCAGCTTGCAGACTCTGAACTTAGCTTGATGAATGAATAAATGGCTGGGTACTAGGTCCTATTTATAGAGTTCAAGAATGAAAATATCTTCATTTAACTTGAATAAAATAATGGCTTTTTAATTGAAAAATCTTTGAATAATCGTTCAGCAGAGGCTGAAGACTTGGTCAGAAAGATGTTGGACTTATCAAGAGATTAAGGATTAAAATAAGCTCAGTTTCAAAAACGTTCAAAAATCATGCACGTGAGCCGATATATCGCCCTTAGTAGGCGATATATCGCCCTTAGTAGGCGATATATCGCCTGGGCTAATATGCCCGAGGCTCGTCGAGGTGACCGTGCAAAGTTACGTGTTTTTCGTATCCCCGTATGGTGATATATCGCCCCCTAGTGGTGCGATATATCGGCATATGCTGAAATATTATACACGTAATTGCACTTTTTTGGCCTAATTTGAATTGAGTAAACAGCCTTGACTAAGTCCTCTAACGATTTCAAAGCTGATGGCAGACCCTAGGATATTCAAATATTACTCTTATTAAATTTATTCCTCAAAATACCTATTTATTCATCAAACATACATATGACAAGTGTCATTTCCTTATTGGGTTTATCTAAACCTTATATTATAATAAATATCACCTTTATAATCAGTCATATTAATTAAACCTTAGGTTATAATTAATATTCTTAAACTGTAGGTTAAACTTATAAAATCTACAAGTGTTGCTACGAGTGTCCAACTAAATCCCGGTGTGAACCAAAATCCACAGTCATAAAAGTACTACAACTATTACTATTGCTACTACTATCTAACTAGCTAAGTAAAGTTCTTGGACTCTACACATCAGAAGCTATATATGTTCATATATATGATTGACACTCCCACTCAATTATACTACCGAGTTCCAAAGATGAAAGTATGAGCTAGTCCGTAGGGTAAGCTAGTAACGAACAAGTCAAAGAACTCAAATAATACAATCAGTTAGAATACTAACCACTCAGAATTAAGATTGAATTGACCTATGGTCAACTGTATGATATGATTAGAATAGATAACAATGGTATGTTTACTTATCCTATCTACTATCAATATCAGTCCAGTCGAATGTAACAAATACATCTGATCTTATCTACTTTGCTAATGTTCTGGAAAGAACATAACACTGCAATGTGTAAGTAGATCATATCATAGATTGGCAAGTCAGTGTAAATCATGTGCACTGACTAATCTTAGGACTAACTTATATTTGAACATATAATCATATTTATATTCCACTATGATTACATCATTATAAATACGAATTGCTATATGCTCGAGATTTAATATAAGTTTATATTAAACAAATAATCGTGAAAATAAAACATGTGAGCATAGTGATTGACCAAGTCAAAAAAATAATTTCTATTCTTTTATTTATAATAAATGAGATTACAAAAAAATGAGTTTTAATTAGGGCATAAAACCCCCACAGGAACAAGCTGAGAATTTTGCAGAGCTTCAACTGGAAAACATTGGAATTGAAGGTTTGAAGCTGAGGGTTTAAGATTCCATTGAGGTAAGACTTTTGGTTTGATTTCTGTTAAGATTTTGGGTGTTATGATCATTTGGTTTAGGTCCTTTAGTGGTGAATTGTTGTTGGCTCCAGTAGATTTTTCTAGGATATATTATGCTTAAGATACTTGACGGAAGGTCCTAGAATCATTGCTAGGCTTAGTTTGGGTCTACAAATGTGTTAGGGGTTGAATTAGAAGGAGTTAGCTGAGGAAAATTATTGAAGAAAGTTAGTTTTTCTGGGTTTAGGGGCTCGGGTCGCGACCCTGTTCTTCAGGCACCGCAGCCCGCATGAGTTTTGCGGCAGGGAGCCTTTGTTTGCCAGGCGTACACCGCGACTCGGGGAGGGCAGGTCGCGACTCGTGTCCCCCAGTAGGTGGGATTGTGTCTCTGTTTGAGGGGTGGGTCGCGACCCTCAAGGGCAAGTCGCGGCCCTAATCAAGGAATTAATGGAAATGAAGTTTAAGGCTCGGGGAGGCTCAGAAATATAAACCTAGGCGCTCGGAATGAATTTCTACTAACCGGTTTAGTAGAAATTGAGGTCACGGAGGCTATCTATTGTTTCCTAAACATTTATTTGGGTTTTAAATTGATTATTACCCATTGATACTGTGACTAGGTTTATCGCTAAGGCTCAAGACTGAGAATCGTGCTCAGGACCGTTCTGTATCCTCTGCTAGGGATTCGAGGTAAGAAAACTGTACCCGTGAATGGTTGTGAATAGGACTGAGATTCCCAACATTTGAGTATGTGTCGTGTATGATTGAGTGATTTATATGGTATATGAGAATGAATGATCTAAGAGAGCCAGGCCTGATGACTTGTGCAGAGGACGCGGCTCGGCCATTGTGAGCCGGGGTCAGCTAAAAAAACAATGGGCTCGGCCTATGTGTGCCGGAGTCAGTTGAGTAAATAGAGGGCTCGGCCTAAGGGCGCCGACCATGTACATTTGTATATTGATTAAGATATGTTTTTGAACGTACATGTTTACTATTATTAGTTTGATGCCTATGATTTGTTGAACTTCTGGATGATTGTCTTATGATTGATTGATTGCTACTACTGATTATGTATTTGCTGTCATGGTTTTCTTGTTGGACCTTGGTTCATGGGTGCTACGTGGTGTAGGTAAATGCAAGGAAAAGCTGGACCAACCATGAGTTGGAGAGCTCTAGGGGTGAGGTGTACATCGTCAGCTGCTCGTCCACCACGGCCGAGGGATAATATAGGGACAAAGCCTTAAATTTTGTATTTTGCCATTAGAGTGGCTACTGGTTGTACAAAACTTTTGGGAGTTGTAAATTGTCTCTTAAACCCTATTTTTGGGATCCCATGTACCAAACATCTATTTTAATGAAAATTAACCGTTAATGATAAAAATCTTTTAATCCTAACCATATAGTTAACTTTAGGAACACATTATTGTTCAAATGACTTGACTAGCAAGTCTTGTAATATTTTAAAATACACAGTGTAATGGTCTTGGTTATCGAGGGTGTTACAACTTGGTATAAGAGCCATCTAGGATTAAGGGTTCCTGAAGACTGGCTGGGCATGTACACTCGCCGCTAAAGACAAGCTCGACTCAGGGTTTGGTAAGTATATATATATATATATATATATGTGTGATTATATTTCTAAATGTTTGAATGAAATACAAATGCTTTGTTGCGTGATTAATAGGGAGCATGAGATATTGATAGGGCCTGGCCCTTGACTACTGTGCGATCATAATGAGGCGTGCTTATTAGCATTGCTGTTGCATGTGAATGAATATTTGAATGCTTGTTTGCATTTTGATTTCTTTTGGTTGTTTGAGATTTAATGGTGGACTATGGAAATACTGTTAACCTGTCATTAACGCCTGACCTCCGAGTTGTTAATTGCAGATAAACTTGGATAGTTATTCGTCCAAGGTGATCTAAACGACTAGCCAGCACAGGGTCTAAGGCTAGAGATGATGATCAGGGTCAGAGCCCTCCTCCAATCCCAGAGAACTGGCAGTAGGTACTTGCTGATATGCAAGCCCGGTTACAAAGTCAAGAAGAGCAGATCCGCCTCTTGAGACAGCGGGCTCCGTAAGGGAGTGTTGCACCTATTTCGCCACCTACTGTGGCACCAGTTGTACAACTATCTAAGGTTGGGAACAGGTGGGAGCCACTGTATGAGCGGTTCAGGAGACAACATCCTCCAACCTTTGAGGGAGGACCAGATCCACTAAAGGTCGAACAGTGGATGAGTATGATCACTTCTATCCTGGGTTTATGCGGGTGGAAGGTAATGATAGGGTGGCATGTGCCACCTATATGCTTAAAGAGGATGCCCGTATTTGGTGGGAGGTGGCATCACAGACCAGGGACATTTCTACTTTGAGTTGGGATAGGTTCAGAGATATGTTCAGCCAGAAATACTATAACGTTGTTGTCAGGGCAGCGAAGGTGAATGAGTTTGCTGGGTCGGTACAGGGCTGCATGACAGTTACAGAATATGCCCTGAAGTTTGATAGGCTTGCGAAGTATGCACCAGATTTAGTGCATACTGATGCCGCAAGACAGGACAGATTTATTCGAGGGCTTAATGCTATGATAGCCCAGGATGTGAGAATCACCATAGTGCCTAGGGGAACGACTTATGCCCAGGCTGTTAAGAAGGCTCTTAGCGCTGAAGAGGTTGAGAATAAGATCTAGAGGGAGAACACTGCGGGACGAGAGGTTGGTAAGGCACTACCTCCATAAACAGGGTCCGGTAGGGGTGGAGGCCCCAATGATCTGAAGAGGAAGACCCTTGACACTTCGACCACTATTGGTGCTAATAGAAGGGGTCAGGGTGTTCAGGGTGGCCATCAGGGAGGCGGTGAGATGTGGAGGAGTTCACCCTGCCGCAAGCAGAGGCCGAGGCTAGTCCTTCGGTGGTGACAGGTCATCTTTCTAGCGTTGGCTCCTCTTATACTGTATTGAGTGACTCTGGTGCTACACATTCTTTTGTTTCTAGTAAGGTAATTGATAGATTGTGTAAACCTAGTGAGTATTATACTGTGGGGTTTGGGACTATACTACCTACAGAGGAATTGGTAGTTTCTAGGAGATGGGTTAGAGAACTGCCGGTGATGGTAGATAGTAGGGAACTATCAATAGATTTGATCGAGTTGGGTATGGATGACTTTGATATGATTTTAGGGATGGATTTGTTGATCAGATTTGGGGCCACTATTGATTGTAGGAAGAAGATGGTGACTTCTAAGACTGAGGGAGAGTTCCCTTTGTTTTTGTGGGAGCTCTGCATGGACCCCGCATACCCATGATATCAACCTTGAGAGCTAGAGACCTATTACAGGGAGGTTATATATGTTTTCTAGCTAGCGTGGTGGATACCACCAGAGTTATGCCAGTAGGGCCGGGAGAGACCAGATTGATATGTGAGTTCTTGGATGTATTTCCTAAGGATTTACCAGGACTGGCACTGCATAGAGAGATTCAGTTCGTCATTGAGTTAGTGCCGGGTACAGAGCCAATGTCGAGGGCAACATATAGGATGGCTCCAGTAGAACTAAAAGAATTGAAGATACAATTGCATGAACTTCTTGATTTGGGGTTTATCAGACCTAGCTTCTCACCATGGGGTGCTTCGGTTTTGTTTGTGAAGAAGAAAGATGGGACTCTAAGAATGTGTATAGACTATAGGGAGTTGAACAAGTTGACCATCAAGAGTAAGTACCCCTTACCAAGGATCGATGACCTGTTCGATCAACTGCAGGGAAAGACGGTATTCTCAAAGATTGATCTTCGATCTGGTTATCACCGGTTGAGGATCAAGGATGAGGATATACTGAAGACAACCTTCTGAATGAGGTATGGGCATTATGAGTTCTTGGTCATGTCGTTTGGGTTGACCAATGCCCCAACATCATTCATGGACTTGATGAACAACGTGTTCAAGGACTTCTTGGATCAATTTGTGATTGTCTTCATCGATGACATATTTGTAGCGTCTCATAATTTTACTTAGCTAAATAGTAGTAGTAGTAGTATATATATATTAGTAGCTTGTAGTATTTTAGTTTTAGTGGATATTTCTTCAAGCTGGGATTTATTTGGAAACTCATAGAAATAGTTATGGATTTTATAAATTTAACATATAGTTGAGAAATGTTAATTATAACATAAGGTTTGATTAATATAGTTGGTCTTAGAAATATTATATTTTATAACCTAAGGTTTAGATTGAACTAATAAGAATGCGACACTTTTCATAAGCATGTTTATTAAGGATTTAAGCATTTTGGATGAATAAATTAATAGAAGATAGATCTAGAAGCTCTAGAACCTTCCAGCAGCTATTAGGATTACATTTTACTCAGTCAAAGTTGTTTTAATAAACTTCAAATATGTTGAAAGTGTGCAAAAACGTGTTTAAAATATAACCGTATGCCGATATATCGCAACTACAGGGGCCGATATGCGCCTACGGAAGATACGAAAAGCACGTCGACTTCGCACGAACGAAACCACGGAACCTACGGCGATATATCGGCTCTTGGAGCTATTTTTTATTTTTTTTATTTAAATTAGAAACATCCCTGAACCACTTAGACTTGCTCTTGAACATTTTTGACTGAGTTCTGGGCATCTGTTGAACTGGGCATCTTTTCAAGCATACACAAGCATCTATTGCTGTTGAACATCTCTTGAACATGGATGCAATCAATCACTTATAACATTCATATCACATAATAATCAGGGTCCCCTATTGTGTATGCTTGAAAAGATGGTATTATGCCATGCAAGCTAATTAGTGATCCAATGGCCTAAGGGTGCCAAGGGGTACACTAGCGTACACGGCGCAGCTTGGCCACGGGTAGCCGAGGACAACTTAATATGCACTAAGCTCAGTTTAAGCTGGTCGAAGTCAATGGGATAAACAGAGGGTGCGACCTAAGTTGTCGGCCCTGATTATTATGTGATATGAATGTTATAAGTGACTGATTGCATCCATGATTCTGAATATATGCTGAATGATTAAAGTGGATTATTTAATGAGAGTTCATGCTTAGTGAATTTACTATCTGTTAATATTGTTGTGTTGCACATCATGTTTTCTTACTGGGCCTTGGCTCACGGGTGCTACGTGGTGCAGGTAAAGGCAAGGGCAAACTTGATCAGCCTTGATTAGGAGAGCTCTGTGAGCGGAATGTACATGGCCAGCTACTTAGCCGCCACGGTTGAGGTTTAGACAGGGACACGAGACCCAGAAGTTGTTCATTTTGCCTTAGTATGGCTGACAGTTGTCTGTATTTTTGGGAGTCTGTAATCCAACTTTTAAACTCTGTTACTTTTGGGATCCCATGTACATAACTGCTTAATTATATAAAATGAAACTTTTGAGACCAAAACCTTTTTAACCCTAGCTCATACATGTTTAGTGACACGTTTTTAAATTAATGACTTGATTAGCAAGTCTTGTACCTTTATAAGTACACAGTGTAGCAGTCTTGGCTATCCAGGGCGTTACAACTTGGTATCAGAGCATCCTAGGTTTAAGGGTTCCTGAAGACAGGCTAGACATGTACATTCGCTGCTATAGACAAGCTCAAATCAGGGGTCGGTAATGTGTATATGTGTTTATGTGTTTATATGCTTGAAATGATATGAGTGCTGTTATTTATTGGATTAATAGGAAACATGAGATACTGATAGGGCCTGGCCCTTGACTGTTGTGTGAGAATATTGAGGCATGTTTATTAGCATCGCCTTGCATGTAAATGAATATTTGGATGATTAATTGTATATTGTGCATGGATGAATGCATGTTTCATAGTTATTGTGTAATGAGATTGGAGGCGTGCTTATTAGCTGCCAGTGCATGAGGATGGATGCTTATATGTTGATTGTTTGTGACTGGTTATGTTCTATTGGTGGATCTTGGAGAAGTTTTTACCCTGTCATCATGGTCTGACTGCTGAGTCTTTATTTGCAGATCGACTTGGATAGCGATGCGTCCAAGAAAATCTACACGACTAGCCGGCACTAGGTCCGGGACTGGGTGTGAAGACCAGGGCCAAATTCCTCTGCCAATCCCTGAGAATTGGCAGCAGTTAATGGCAGATATGCAGGCTCGATTACAGAGTTAGGATGAGCAGATCTGTATTCTGCGACAGCAGGCTCCATCAGGGAGTGCTGCCCCTATTGTACCACCTGCAGTGGGTGTGCAGTCAGGGGAGGTTGGAAACAGATGGGAGTCGTTGTATGAGCGGTTCAGGAAGCAGCAACCCCCAATCTTTGAGGGTGGACCGGATCCATTGAAAGTCGAGCAATGGCTAACTATGATTACTACAATTCTGGATTTCATAAGGATAGAGGGGCATGATAGAGTGGCCTGTGCCACTTATATGTTGAGGGAGGATCCCGCATCTGGTGGGAAGTGACATCGCAGACCAGGGATGTTACTACTTTGAGTCGAGAAGGTTTCAAAGACTTGTTCAGTCAAAAGTATTACAATGTTGCTGCCAGGGCAGCAAAGGTCAATTAGTTCGTGAGTCTGGTGCAGGGCAATATGACTGTTACTGAATATGCCCTAAAATTTTATAGGCTTGCGAAGTTTGCACCAGATCCTGTGCCTACTGATGCTGCTAGGCAAGATCGATTTATCAGGGGGCTTAATGCTATGATAGCCCGGGATGTCAGGATCACAACGGTACTTGGAGGAACAACTTATGCCTAGACCATTGAGAAGGCACTTACCGCTGAGGAAGCGGAGAACAAGATATGGAGGGAAAGTGCAGTGAGGCGTAAGGGCCGCAGAGTGGTGCCTCCTTATTCAGGGACAAGTAGGGGCGGAGGCCCCAGTTACTTCAAGAGAAAGGCTCCTGACACTTCGACCGCTGCTGGTCCTGATAGGAGGGGTCGGGGTGGTCAGGGTGGCGACGAGGTGTGGTGGACCTATCCAGAGTGCTCGAGGTGTAGAAGACGCCATCTGGGCGAGTGTCGAGCCAAGGCATGCTTTGTGTGCGGAGCAGTAGGGAATCTCAAGAAAGACTACCCAACAGTAAAGAAAGGTGAGGCAGGGAAGGTGGACAGCTTGACTCTAGCTCGAGTATTCACCTTAACTCAGGCAGTGGTCGAGGCTAGTCCCTCGGTAGTGACAGGTCAACTTTCTAGTGCTGGATTTCCTTTTACAATATTGATTGATTCTTGTGCTACACATTCCTTTGTTTCTAGTAGAGTAATTGATAGATTGTGTAGACCTAGTGAGTATCGGACTGCAGGGTTTGGGACTTTATTGCCTACAGGGGAACTGGTAGTTTCTAGGAGATGGATTAGGGCACTGCCAGTGATGGTTGATGGTAGGGAACTTTCGGTGGATCTGATTGAGTTAGACATGGAGGATTTTGACATGATTCTGGGGATGGACTGGTTGGTTAGATATGGGGCTACGATTGACTGCAAGAAGAAGATGGTTACTTTTGAGCCTGAGGGCGAGGATCCTTTTGTTTTTGTGGGTGCGGTATGTGGACCCCACGTACCCATGATTTCAGTGTTGAGAGCCAGAGACTTGTTGCAGGGGGGATGCATAGGTCTTCTGGCCAGTGTAGTGGATACTGCTAGAGTTATGCTGGGAGAGACCAGATTGGTGTGTGAGTTCTTAGATGTATTTCCTGAGGATCTGCCAAGGTTTCCGTCGCGCAGGGAGATTCAATTTGAGATTGAGTTAGCACCGGGGACAGAACCAGTATCAAGGACGCCGTACAGAATGGCACCAGCCGAATTGAAAGAGTTAAAGACACAGTTACAAGAACTTCTGGATTTGGGATTCATCAGGCCTACTTATTCTCCATAGGGCGCTCCAGTGTTGTTTGTTAAGAAGAAGGATGGGACTTTGAGGATGTGTATAGATTATAGAGAATTGAACAAGTTGACTATCAAGAATAAGTACCCTCTACCAAGGATTGATGATTTGTTCGATCAGCTGCAGGGAAAGACGGTGTTCTCAAAGATTGATCTTCGATCTGGTTATCACCAGCTAAGGATCAAAGATGAGGATATACCGAAGACGACCTTTCGAACACGGTATGGGCATTATGAGTTCTTGGTCATGTCTTTTGGTTTGACCAACGCCCCAGCAGCCTTCATGGACCTAATGAACAGGGTGTTCAGGGACTTCTTGGATCAGTTCGTCATTGTCTTCATCGACGACATCTTGGTTTACTCCAGTTCGGAGGCAGAGCATGAGCAACATCTCCGACAGGTTTTACAGAGGTTAAGAGAGTATCAGTTGTACGCCAAATTTAAGAAGTGTGAGTTTTGATTTCCAGAGGTGACTTTTCTTGGGCATATAGTTGGTGCAGAAGGGATTAAGGTGGATCCATCCAAGGTAGAAGCAATAAGGGATTGTCCAAGGCCAAGGAACGCCTCGGAGGTGCGGAGTTTTCTTGGATTGGCAGGTTATTACAGACGGTTCGTAGAGGGGTTCTCAAAGATTTCTTCACCAATGACAGAGTTGACAAGAAAGAATTAGAAGTTTGTTTGGTCAGAGATGTGTGAGAACAGTTTTCAAGAGTTGAAGCGACGACTTATTTCTGCACCTGTGTTGAGTCTTCCTTCGGAAGAAGGAAAGTTTGTGATCTACTGTGATGCATCGAGGATGGGTTTAGGCTGTGTGCTGATGCAGAAGGAGAAAGTTATAGCCTATGCATCCCGGCAGCTGAAGGAGTATGAGCAGCGGTATCTGACTCATGATTTGGAACTAGCAGCAGTGGTATTCGTAAAGAAGGTGTGGCATCATTATTTGTATGGCGAGAAGTGCGAGATATACACTGACCCTAAAAGTCTGAAGTATTTCTTTACTCAAAAGGATCTGAATATGAGGCAGAGACATTGGTTGGAGCTGGTTAAGGATTATGATTATGATATCCTTTACCACCCTGGGAAGGCCAATGCAGTGGCAGATGCGTTGAGCAGGAGGGGCCCAGGGCAGTTGTATAGCTCCACCCAGATCTCGAGGGAGTTAGCCGATGAGAAGGCCAGGGCGAAGATAGAACTGGTGGTAGGCCAGTTAGCTAATATTACCTTGTAGTCGACCCTGTTAGAGCGGGTCAAGGAGGGTCAGTTAGTGGACGCGCAGTTGCAGGAGGTTAGACAGCGGGTCTTAGCGGGGACAGCTAAGGATTATTCTGTTTCTGAGATAGGTTTACTTCGATATCAGGGATGGATTTGTGTTCCAGCAGATGAGGGGATCAGATGGGAGATACTGGATGAGTCTCACACTACACCATACTCACTTCATAAAGGTACTACGAAGATGTATTAGGATCAACGGACATTATATTGGTGGCCTAGGATGAAGAAGGATGTGGTAGAGTATGTGTCTAGATGTTTGACATGTCAGCAGGTAAAGGCTGAGCATCAGCAACCAGCGGGGTTGCTTCAGCCTTTGGGTATCCCAGAATGGAAGTGGGAGGACATCACTATGGATTTTGTGGGTGGATTACCCAGAACAGTGGGACTCTGTGACTTGGTGTGGGTGATAGTAGACAAATACACCAAGTCAGCTCATTTTCTACCAGTGAGGTCGACCCATACAGTGGAGCAGTATGCAGAGTTGTATGTGAGGGAGATAGTTCATCTCCATGGAGTTCCAAAGTATATTGTGTCAGATCGAGATCCCATCTTTACCTCCAAGTTTTGGGGAGCTCTACAGAGAGCCATGGGGACTCAATTGAAATTTAGCACATCTTTTCATCCTCAGACTGATGGACAGTCTGAGAGGACGATTCAGGTGTTAGAGGACATGCTTAGAGCATGTGTGATTGACTTCGAGGGGTCTTGGAGTAAGTATTTACCGTTGATTGAATTCTCGTATAACAACAGCTATCAGTCCACGATTGGGGTGGCCCCTTATGAGATGTTATATGGGAGAAAATGTAGATCACTCATACATTGGGATGAGATGGGTGAGAGGAGGTACTTAGGACCAGACATGGTTCAGAAGACCAATGAGGCCATTGAGAAAATTCGAGCTAGAATGATTGCTTCGTAGAGTAAACAGAAAAGTTACACTAATCCTAAGCGTAGGAACGTGGAGTTCCAAGTTAGGGACCACGTGTTTCTGCGAGTTTCACCACTGAGAGGGGTGAAGAGGTTTGGAGTGAGGGGCAAGCTGAACCCTCGGTTTGTTGGACCTTTAGAGATCCTAGAGAGGATTGGAAAGGTGGCTTATAGGTTGGCCTTGCCACCATCGCTGTCAGGAGTTCATGATGTATTCCATGTCTCCATGTTGCGGAAGTATGTTTATGATACAACACATGTGCTGAAGTATGAGGACTTAGAGTTACAAACAGACTTGTCCTATGAGGAGCGACCAGTTCAGATTTTGGATCGGAAGGACAAAGTCTTACGGAATAAGACAATTCTGTTAGTTAAAGTATTGTGGAGAAATAGTAAGGTTGAGGAAGCGACCTGGGAGTTAGAGACAGTGAAACGGGATCAGTATCCCGAGCGATTCAGGTAAATTTTGACGACGAAATTCTCATTAGGAGGGGATAGTTGTAACGACCCCAAATTCGCTAATGAGGCTTAAGGGCCTTGATTAGTGTGCCAGGAGGGCATTATTGGGTTAAATGTTATTTGAATGACTTTATTGATTTAAATGCATAGTTATATGATTAAAATGCTTGTATGACTATATTGGTGTTAATATGATATATATATGTGGTATATGTGAGAACCACATTATTATGTGGGTTCGTTTGCAGAGCACGACTCGAGGCGATCCTAGGGCTAGATAGCGGGGAAAAGTCACAATGGGGCTTAGCAGTTGACTTTGGATTAAGTCAGGGGTAGTTTAGGTATCGGGTAGTTATTTAGACTATCGGGTTATGAAAATAAATATATGGAGATATATTTGAGGTTAGAAAGTCTAGGCGGGAATATTGGGGAAATTTGCCGTTTTGCCCTCGGGGACGTTTCCGGTACCCCGAGCCTCAGGATTGACTTAACGGGATAAGATTAGGCTAAATTTTAAGGAAAACAGTAGAAAGAAATAAACCGACCCTTTCCCTTCTCAGCTCTTTTCTCTCTCAAGGAAACTAAGAAGAAAACACAAGGAACACTGAGAATTTTGGAGAAAATTACTGGAATTTGAGTTGGGATTTCAGAAGAATTCAGAGGGGGATTAGAGGCTAGCTCAAGGATTATCCAGGGAACATTTATTCAAGGCTAAGGTAAGAATTAAACTATGTTTTGAAGTTAGAAAATTTGAGCTTTTGGCTGAGTAATGAGGTGACTGTGATATTGATGTTTAAGGTTGAATTGGAGTTGGAAAACTTGGGAATTAACAGGGATTCTGTTTAGAAAAGGAGTTCAGCTGAAGAGGTAAATTTTAATTCATGATGTAGAAGCTTAAATTCAAGTTTTGCATGGTTGGTTGGGTGTTTTGAAGTTCTTAAGTTTCAGAAATTGAAAAGAGATTTTAATGAGTGTTAGGTTGGGTTTTTCCGTTGAATTATGTTGTTTAAGTCATTCTAAAGGTGTTGGGATTAATTGGTTTTGAATTGGGGAGCTTTGGGATGGCTTTGGATGAGGTTTAGATGTTGGAAATGGTGGGTTTTCTGGGCACGAAGGGAAGGGTCGCGGCTCTATTCTAGAGCACTGCGGTCCTAGGATGAAGATGAGCCAAGAGGGCTCGGCCAAGGGTGAGCGCCGCGGTGCCCAAAGCAAAGGCCGCGGCGTGTGTCTCCTTCTCAGCATGCCCTTGGTTCTGTTTTGAGGGTAGGGTCACGGCTAAGCTTCAAGGGTCGCAGCCCTTAGGTGCACACTTGAACATTTGAGGATCTTTGGCATGGGAATATGGTCTAGAATGCTCGGGATCGATTTCACCACCGTGCTTGGTGGAATTCGGATTCCCGGAAGTTAGTTTTGTATCTGAAAACCCTTATCCGAATATTAATGGAACCCTATACCTTGGTTGTTACTAGGTGATAAAAGCTAAGGCTCGGGAACGGATCGTACTTGAGGAACGTTGCTCGTAACCAGTAACCGCAAAGATCAAAGGTAAGAAAACTGCACCTGGTTGAAAATATGTGATGGGACTAAGGGTCCCCTATTGTGTATGCTTGAAAATATGGTATTATGCCATGCAAGCTAATTAGTGATCCAATGGCCTAAGGGTGCCAAGGGGTACACTAGCGTACACGGCGCAGCTTGGCCACGGGTAGCCGAGGACAACTTAATATGCACTAAGCTCGGTTTAAGCTGGCCGAAGTCAGTGGGATAAACAGAGGGTGCGACCTAAGTTGTCGGCCCTGATTATTATGTGATATGAATGTTATAAGTGATTGATTGCATCCATGATTCTGAATATATGCTGAATGATTAAAGTGGATTATTTAATGAGAGTTCATGCTTAGTGAATTTACTATCTGTTAATATTGTTGTGTTGCACATCATGTTTTCTTACTGGGCCTTGGCTCACGGGTGCTACGTGGTGCAGGTAAAGGCAAGGGAAAACTTGATCAGCCTTGATTAGGAGAGCTCTGTGAGCGGAATGTACATGGCCAGCTACTCAGCCGCCACGGTTGAGGTTTAGACAGGGACGCGAGACCCAGAAGTTGTTCACTTTGCCTTAGTATGGCTGACAGTTGTCTGTATTTTTGGGAGTCTGTAATCCAACTTTTAAACTCTGTTACTTTTGGGATCCCATGTACATAACTGTTTTATTATATAAAATGAAACTTTTGAGACCAAAACCTTTTTAACCCTGGCTCATACATGTTTAGTGACACGTTTTTAAATTAATGACTTGATTAGCAAGTCTTGCACCTTTATAAGTACACAATATAGCGGTCTTGGCTATCCAGGGTGTTACAGCTATGGGGACCCAGTTGAAGTTCAGTACAACCTTTCATCCTCAGACAAATGGACAGTCTGAGAGGATGATTTGGGTATTTGAAGACATGCTTAGGACGTGTGTGTTAGAATTTGAGGGGTCTTGGAGTAAGTATCTCTCGTTGATTAAGTTTTCAAATAACAACTGTTATCAATAACGATTGGAGTGGCTCCATATGAGATGTTGTATGGAAGATGGTGTAGATCGCCCATTCATTGGGATAAGATGGGTGAGAGGAAGTATTTGGGACCGGGGTTGTTCAGAAGGCTCATGAAGCTATTGAGAAGATTCGAGCTCAAATGCTCCCTTCGCAGAGCAGACAGAAAAGCTACGCTGATCCTAAGCGTAGGGACGTGGAGTTTCAGGTAGGGGACCACATGTTTCTGGGAGTGTCACCACTGCGAGGGGTGAAGAGGTTTGGGAAAAAGGGCAAGCTGAGCCCTAGATTCACAGGACCTTTTGAGATCCTAGAGAGGATTTGGCTAGTGTCCTACAGTTTGGCACTGTCACCATCGTTATCATGGGTTCACGGCGTATTCCACATTTCTTTGCTTTGGAAGTACATCTCGGATATGACTCATGTGTTGAGATGTGAGGATTTGGAGTTACAGATAGATTTGTCATATGAGGAGCGATCGGTTCAGGTCCTAGACCAGAAAGACAAGGTTCTATGGAATAAGACGATTCCTCTAGTCAAAGTATTATTGAGGAATAGCAAGGTCGAGGAAGCGACCTAGGAACTTGAGTATGCTATGCGAGATCAGTATCCCGAGTTATTCAGTTAAATTTCGAGGACGAAATTCTCAGTAGGAGGGGATAGTTGTAACGACCCAAAATTGATATTAGGGCTTAGTGCCTTGAAAAGTGTGTTGGGGGTATAATTGGTTTGTATGAGTGACTATGTGGCATGCATGATTAATATGATTATATGAATATATTATATGCATTTTTATGAGTATTAGATATGCATGTGGGCCCTTTATATCTTATAAGGGCATAATTGTAATTTTGGCCCGTTGAGGGCATAAATGTGATTTTATGTGATATGTGGTCGAGATCACATTACTATGTGAATATATTTATAGTATATGGATCGAGACGGTCCTAGTGAGCGGATTAGCGAAATAGTCACAGCGGGGTTTAGTACCTGGCTCGGGGGGAAGCCTGAGGGTATTTTGGGAATATAAAGAACATTTTGTGGTTTATTTAGTAATGAGTAAATATTTGGTAATTAATTAGACGTGACGGGATTAATTGGTTAATGATAGGAACATTTGAGGTATTAGCGGGAACTGGGGAAAAATGACCGTTTTACCCTTTAGAACCCCTAGAGGATTATTAATCTTATAGGGGAAAATAGTCTTTTTATTGGGTTAGGATATACTCAGAAGACTTAGGAAAGGAACTAGAAACTCACAGAAATCTCTCCCTCGCCTCCTACACGTTCTCTCTCCCACTCTCTCCCTTAAACTTAAGGAATTTTTGTGAATTGAAGATTGGAATCAGGGAAATTCAGCTGTGGGAACTTAAGGATTAAGCTGAGATCATTCAAGGATACTGCTGTGGAAACTAGGCTACAATCTGAGGTAAGAGTTCTAGTCAAATTCTCTAATTTTGCTGATTTTATGTAAGAGGTTGAGTTTGTATGAGTGTAGATTTGATAATTGATTTTGGGTGTTAGGTTGAGTAGAAATTGTTTATAATGTTGGATATGATGTTTAAGTTGTGGGGATAAGGATTATGGTTTTGGTTATGAATTTGGCTGAAAGTTTGGTTGAAGTTTTGATGTTTTTGGCTGGGAAGGTTGAGGAGAAAACCCAAAAATTATGGGTATGTGGGGCCGCGCCGCGACCCAGCTCATGGGCGTTGCAGCCTGCATGCCCAGAATGCCCTGGGAGGGCTCTTTGTTTTGAGGGCGCGTCGCGACCCTAGGGGGGCAAGTCGTGGCCTGCCTCCCCCAGATGCGTGTGGGTTCTGTCTCTGACATGAGGGTGCACCGCGACCCCTAGTGCCAGGTCGCGGCTGGGTTGCGGCTCGCCTAGGGGATTTTGGCCTAGGTTGGTTTTTGGGATTAGTAAGGCTAGAGGGTTTGATCCTAAGCGCTCGGGACGATTTCTACTACTTAGTTTAGTAGAAATCGAGGTCCCGGTGGCTAGCTAATGTTTCCTAAGTATTTATTTAGGTTAAAAATTGATGATTTCCCATTGATACTGTGACTAGGTTTATCGTTAAGGCTCGGGACTGAGGATTGTGCTCGGGACCATTCTGTATTTTCGCTCGGGATTCGAGGTAAGAAAACTTCACCCTTGTGTGGTTGAGAATGGGACTGAGGTTCCCAATTATTGATTGCTTGTACTGTGTGTTTGTAAGATTGATGTGAAATATGAGAATGAATGGCTTAAGAGAGCTGGGGCTGACGGTAAGTGTATTGAACGCAGCTCGGCCTAAGCGAGCCGGGGTCAGCAAGATTAACAAGGGGCTCGGCCTAAGTGTGCCAACCCTGAATAGTTGTGAACATGAGATTAGTTGTTTATCATTGATTAGTTGAATATTCTTACTCTATTGTATGATTGAATTGAATGACCTAAGCTTGATTGAATACTATTATTGCTACATGTATTTGTTGTTTTCTTTGGTTTTCTTGATGGGCCTTGGCTCACGGGTGCTACATGGTGCAGATAAAGGCAAAGGGAAGCTGGGGCTACCATGAGTTGGAGAGCTCTAGGGGCGAGGTGTACATTGTTAGCCGCTCGTCCGCCATGGCCAAGGGAAAGTACAGGGACAGAACCATAAAATTTGTGTTTTGCCATTAGAGTGACTTTTGATTGTATAAACATTTTGAGAGTTGTAAATTGTCTTTTAAACCCTGTTTTTGGGATCCCATGTACCAAACATTTATTTTAATGAAAATTAACCATTTATGATCAAAATCTTTTAACCTTAACCTGATAGTTGACTTTAGGAACACATTACTGTTCAAACTACTTGATTAGCAAGTCTTGCACTATTTTAAAATACACAGTGTAGTCTTAGATATCGAGGGCGTTACATAAAGAGTTATTTTAGGTTTTAAATTATAAAGATATGATTGTCTTATAAGCTATCTGAATTTAACTTGATCGACCCTAAGGCGACACTTTATTTGTTGGATAGTTTTATCGTGGAATAGTAAATATTTATTTATGTGTTTTAATTGTTGCATTCATGCATCATGTTTACTTTCCAAAACATTGATATTTTTCAAATGATAATATTATTGTATTTTATTTATTTTTGTAATGTCGAATGGTGGCAATCCAATATCTGCTTTACTTTCACTTGAAAAACTTAATGGTGATAATTTTATAAGATGGAAGTCAAACCTAAATCTTATGTTAATCTGTGATAACCATAAATTTGTTCTCACTAAGGAATGTCCTAAAGAGCCTGCTTCCATTTCCTCGAAGAATGTTTGGGACAAGTATGATGCCTGAAATCCAATAATAAGGCGAAGTGTTACATGCTTGTGAGCATGAATGATGTTCTGAGAACAAAGCATGAACCCATGGAAACGGCATTTGAGATAATGCAATCTTTGCAGGCCATGTTTGGGCAGCAATCTGATCAAAGTATACATGAGGCTACTAGAACCTACATGACTACTAAGATGAAGAAATGTGTTTATGTACGTGAACATGTCTTGCACATGATTAATGTGATGCATGAAGAACAAATACATGGGGCCATCATTGATGAGCATACACAAGTAAGCATCATACTAGAATCGCTCACTCCTGCCTTTTCTACATTCACCACTAACTATATTATGAATAAGTTGGAATTCAACATGACCCTGTTATTGAATGAACTACAAACATTTTAGTCTCTTAACAAATTTATTACCAAAGAGACAGAGGAAAATGTGGTAGAGGATAAACCTTCAAACTCTGAGGAGAAATCCAAGAGGAGAAAGAAGAACAATGATAAGGACAAAGGAAAGGGCAAGGGCAAGAAGTCCAAGAAAATCACGAAGGGACCAAAAGCCCAGTAGAACAAGAATGACAACTCCAAGAAAAAAGAACCAAAAAGGAAAATGTTTCCACTGTGGAGTTGAAGGTCACTGGAAGAGAAACTGTAAGAAGTATCTCTCTGAGTTGAAAAAGAAAGGTAAATGTGATTTACTTGTACTTGAAGCTTGTGTAGTGGAAGACGTTATGTCATCCTGGGTTTTAGATTTAGAATTTAGTAACCATGTTTGTTCTTCTATGCAGATACTTGAGTCATCAAGGAAGTTGGAAAATGGCGAGGTGACCATGTGAGTTGGAAGTGGAGAGCTAGTTTCAGCAAGAGCAAAGGGAACAATCCTTTTAAATTTTGGGAACAATTATCTTGTTTTGAACAATGTTTATTTTATTCCTGGATTTTCTATATTTAGTTTCTTTATCTATGTTGCATGGACACTTTTTGCTATTTCTTTTAGTAATAATGCAATTATTATTTCAAATAATGGTTTCAAAATATGTCAAGCAAAACATAATAACAGACTGTATATGCTCAAACCAAATAAATGAATTCTTAATAATTCAAAATTATTTAAAGTAGCAAAACCGCAAGGTAACAAAAAATAAAAAGTTTCAAACGAGGATGACACATATGTTTGGCATCTTAGACTTGGTCATATAGGTCTAGATAGGATAAACTAGTTAACAAAAGATGGACCTTTGAAAGAACTAAGAGTTGGAACTCTTCCAGCTTGTGAATCTTGTCTAGAAGGGGGAAAATGACCAAACGTCCTTTCTCAGCAAAAGGCAATAGAGCCAAAGAACCTTTGGAGCTTGTACATAGCGATGTCTGTGGTCCAATTAATGTACAAATTAGGGGGCCAGATTAGGGCTTAGGGCCTTGATTAGCGGGCAGGATAGAAAATTATGGAAATTATGTGATTATGTGATATATATATGTGTATCATTATATGATTATGTGAGTTATGTTATAATATGACTTGATATGCATGTTTAGGTGTATTAAATATGCATGTGGGCCCATTTCTGATTAAAAGGGCAATTTTCATAATTTGGCTCGTTATGGGTATATTTGGCATATATGTGATATATGTGTGAGACCACATCATTATGTGGATATATTTGGGTTACTTGGCACGAGACGATCCTAGGGAGCAAGCTAGTGGGAAAGTCACAGCGGGACCAATACTTGACTCGGTGTGAGTCAATGGGTATATTGGGTATTTAGTACATTACCGAGTTATTGGGTAATGGGAATAAATATTTGATGATATATTTAGAGTTAGTGAGATCAGGAGGGAATTCTGGGGATTTTGAGTATTTGCCCCCAGGGACGCTTTTGGGTACCTCGAGTTTTGGGAGTTTCTTAAAGATTACTTAAGCTTGAAGTAATCTAACTGAACAAATAAAAAGAACGTCCAGTTCTCTCTCTCTCTCTCTCATTTTCTCATTTGACGCTCGTTAGCGTTTTAGAGTCATAACAATTCTAGGGAAGATTAGAAGCTTGATAGCTGGAGGATTTAGTTGGGAAACGACTTAATCAGAGGTAATCCAAACTTTAAGTTTTCGAGTTTTTAAGCTTTGATTGGATTTTACACTTTGATGAGTTTTTGAATTGATTGGGACTTGGGTTTGGATATGTTTACGGAGGGTTTTGAAATGGGAAAATGGAGAAAATGTCTGGGTTCGAGGTCGGGCTGCGGCCCTGTTCTTGGGCACCGCGGCTCAGGCTTGACGAAGGAGGAGAATAGGATGCTGAGCAATTAGGGTCGCGATGCCTGGTAGGCTTTCCATAGCGTGCAACATAGGCAGAAAGGAGCAGGGGCCTCTGTCTTAGGTGGGCTACGGCTCAGGGGCTTGGGGTCGCGGCACTTAAGGGAATTTTTGGCCAAAATGGGTTTTTAGTGATGGGGAATTAAACCTAAGGGCTCAAGATCGATCCTACTACCCGGTTTGGTAAGATTCGATCTCCTGGAGGCTAGGTTTCGGTCCGGAAGCTTGTGTTTACTCATTATTGATGGGATTCTATATTATGGTTGTGATTAGGTTATCGTTAAGGGCTCAAATCCAGGATTGTGCGCTCGAGGTTCGTTCATTGGTAACCCGTACTTGGACCAAAGGAAAGAAAACTGCACCAAGTATGTGAAACATGTGATTATAGCTTGGCCTGAATTGTTAAATAGGAACATGAATAGGGCATGAACACCTGGGTGTATGCATGATTATGATTATGCTTGTGATTGTTGATTAAGCATGTTGAATGCTTTGTATCTGGATATTTGATATACGATGAATGCCTACTAGCATTATATAATTGAGAAGAGCATTGACTTATTAGTCAAAGCTGACAATAGCGTCGAGTGCTGGTCGAAAAGCATTGACTTATTTGTCAAGGTTGACAATAGTGTCGATCGTTGGTCAAAAAGCATTGACTTATGAGTCATGGATAGCAATAGCGCGTTGAGCGCTGGTCGTTATGGTTATGCCTAACCAGGAGTGCATCATACGCTTGACCGACCTATTGATCATGGAAAACTCAGCGCCAGGTACGTTGGCCCAGCTCCAAGGCTGGTTATATAGAGGATAGGGCAATGGGCTCTGGGGTGACTTATTAGTCTCATATCCTAGGGTTGGGCCCCAGCATTGACTTATTAGTCAAGGACGATCTTAGCACACTGAGTGATGGTCGTAACGCATTGACTTATTAGTTAAGGATGACCTTAGCATGTTGAGTGCTGGTTGTAAAGCATTGACTTATTAGTCAATGACGACCTTAGCACGTTGAGTGCTGATCGTAAATGTAACGCCTTGGGTAACCAAGACCGTTACACTGTGTGTTTAAAATAGTGCAATACTTGCTACTCAGGTCGTTGAATATTAATGTGTTTCTAAATTCATCTAACAGGTTAGAGTTAAAAGATTTTGATCATAAAATGATTAATTTTCATTAAAATAAAGGTTTGATACATGGGATCCCAAAAATAAGGTTTACATAGCGGAAACAACTCTCAAAAGTTAATACAATAGAAGTTAGTCTAATGGCAAAATACAGTTTAGAGCTCTAGTTCCTTTAATTCCCTCAGCCGTGGCGGTCGAGCAGCTATCGATGTACACTCCGCCCCCAAAGCTCTCCAACTCATGGTTGGTCTAGCTTTTCTTTGCCTTTACCTGCACCACGTAGCACCCGTGAGCCAATGCTCAGCAAGAAAACCATAATCAACAAGCATAGACAGCAACAAGAGCATATAAAAACTTCAATCCAATCAATTCAATTAATCAGCATAAGTATTAAGCTAGGAAACGTTTAACATATACTTTCAAATAAATAACTCAATCTGTAATACAAATATTTAGGTGTTGGCGCCCTTAGGCTGAGCCCTCTGGTTATTTAGCTGATCTCGGCTCGCTTAGGCCGAGCTGCGTTCAGTACGCTTATCATCGGTCCTAACACCCTTAGGTCGTACTTTAACATCACACATAATAGGTATATAATTCACAGAACACATAAGTTAAGCGACACGGAATCTCAGCCCCATTCACAACCACTTAGGTGCAGTTTTCTTACCTTAACTCCCAAATGTAGGATAAGAAGCGGTCCTGAGCACGATCCTCAGCCCTGAGCCTTAACGATAACCCTAGTCACAAGCAACAATGGATAACTATAAAATTCTAATCCAATTAAATGTTTTGGAAACAAATACTAGCCTCCGGGACCTCGAATTCTACTAAACCGGGTAGTAGAATTCGTCCCGAGCGCTTAGGTTTAAATCCTTGAGCCTCTCCGAGCCTAAAAACCAACCTAGGCTTTAGTTGCCTAGGCAGGCCGCGACTTGGTCCTAAGGGTCGCGGAGCTCCTCAAGTCAGAGGCACAACCTCTTGCTTCTTGGGGGGAGGCGGACCACGACTTTATCCCTAGGGTTGCGGCACTTGCATAAGGCAGCAGCCCTCCCAAGGCCTTTTGGGGCACGCAGGCCATGACGCCCATAAACTAGGTTGCGGCGTACCCACATGAACCTTGAAATCCCTGGGTTTTTTCAGAATTTTTCTCAACTACAACCTCAAAATCCAACACAATTATACACCCAAATCCATACCAAGTCCAAAAAAGAGTCTAGGACTCTTAACCACATAGCTTAAGCATAAAAACACTCAAAATCCTACTGAATTTACCATCCCAAATCAACAATAAGTCATCACTCAAAAACCTAGAAAAATTCATCCTAATAACCTGAATTCTCAGTAGAAACCAAACAAAATCCTTACCTCAGTTAGAAGCTTTATGCTCAGAGTTTACTTAGTTGTTCCTAGCTTAATTTTCCCAATCCTCAAGCTTGATTCCCTGATTTTTTCTTCAAAACTTCAAAGTCTTCTTAGGCTCTAGAGAGGGAGAGAGAGATCGTGTATGAGAGAGAGATTGTGAGCTGAGGTTGTTCCACTATATTCTAGTAATTCCCTTGAGTTCAATTAACCTTATCCCTTAACCAAAAGACCAAATTTCCCCTGATACTAACCCAGCCCCCTAATTGCTTCTAAAGGTAAAACGGTCATTTGCCTCGTTTCCCGCTAATTCCTCGAATCATCCTACAAATTCCCTATTAATCCTAGCATGCCCAACTAATCACCAAATACTTATCCGTTACTCGATAAATCCCAAATATACATTAAATTTTCCAAAATACCCCGAAGCTCACCCGAGCCAGGTATTAAACCTTGTTGTGACTATTTTGCTAATCCGCTCACTAGGATCGCCCAGACCATATACTGCAAATATATCCACATAATAATGTGGTCTCAATCATTTAACACATATAATCACATTTATGCTCTTAATGAGCCAAAATTACATATATTCCCCTATAAACAAGAACGGGCCCACATGCATATTTAATACTCATAAATATGCATCTAAATATATTTATATCATCATATATATCATGCATGCCACATAGTCACGCATTTAATCAATAAATCACACATATATCCACTTATGCCCTCCTGGCACGCTAATCAAGGCACTAAACCCTAATAGCATTTTTGGGTCGTTACAAGTATCCCCTCCTACTGAGAATTTCGTCCTTGAGATTTACCTGAATAACTCAGGATACTGATCACGCATAGCTGACTCAAGCTCCCAGGTCGCTTCCTTGACCTTGTTATTCCTCCATAAAACTTTGACTAGAGGAATCATCTTGTTCCTCAAAACTTCAGCCTTTCTATTTAGGATTTGAACAGGTTGCTCCTCTTACGATAAATCTATTTGTAGCTCCAGATCCTCATACCCTAATACATGAGTCGTTCTGAGACGTACTTCCGAAGCATAGAGATGTGGAATACGTCATGAACTCCTGATAATGATGGTGGCAGAGCTAATCTATAGGAAACCTGCCCAATCCTCTCTAGGATCTCAAAAGATCCTATGAATCTAGGGCTCAGCTTGCCCTTTTTCCCAAACCTCCTCACCCCTCGTAATGGTGAAAATCGCATAAACACGTGGTCCCCTACCTGGAACTCCACATCCCTACGCTTAGGATCAGCATAATTTTTCTGTCTGCTCTGCGAGGTGAGCATTCGAGCTCAGATATTCTCAATAGCTTCATTAGTCTTCTGAACCACCTCTGGTCCCAAATACCTCCTCTCCCCCATCTCATCCAATTGAATGGGAGATGTACATTTCCTTCCACATAAAATGTCATATGTAGCTACTCCAATCATTGATTGATAAGTGTTGTTGTACGAAAACTCAATCAACGGAAGGTACTTACTCCAAGACCCCTCGAAGTCTAACACACACGCCCTAAGCATGTCCTCCAATATCTGAATTGTCCTCTCAGACTGTCCGTCTATCTGAGAATGAAAGGTTGTACTGAACTTCAACTGAGTTCCCATAGCCTTCTACAAACCATCCCAAAACTTGGATGTAAATATGGGATCCCGGTCCGATACTATAGATTTAGGAATCCCATGGAGACAAACAATCTCCCTCACATACAACTCTGCGTACTGATCTACCATATAGGTCATCCTCACTGGCAGAAAGTGAGCTGACTTGGTGGATCTGTCTATGATCACCCACACCGAGTCATGTTGCCCCACCGTCCTGGGTAAACCTTTCACGAAATCTATAGTAATGTCTTCCCACTTCCACTTGGGAATACCCAAAGGCTGTAACAACCCTGCTGGTCGCTGATGTTCAGCCTTTACCTGCTGACTGGTCAAAAATCTGGCCACGTATTTAACCACACCCCTCTTCATCCCAGGCCACCAATATAAAGTATGTAGATCCTGGTACATCTTCGTGATGCCTGTGTGGAGCGAGTACGGTGTAGTATGGGATTCATCAAGTATCTCTCGTCTAATGCCCATATCCATTGAAACACAGATCTGATTCTTGTACCGTAGTAAACCCGTCTCTGAAATAGAATAATCCTTAGCCACTCTAGCTAAGACATTCCCTCTAACCTCCTGGAACTGCGCGACATCCAACTAACCCTCTCTTATCCTCTCCGGGAGGGTGAGCTATAAAGTAATATTGGCCAACCAGCCCACCACCAGCTCTATCCCCGCTCTAGCCATCTCCTCTGCCAATTCCTTCGATATTTGCTTCGAACTACACAACTATCATGGGCCCTTCCGGCTCAACACATCTGCCACTACATTGGCTTTTCCTGGGTGGTAAAGGATGTCACAGTCGCAGTCCTTCACAAATTACAGCCAACGTCTCTGTCTCATGTTTAAGTCCTTCTGAGTGAAGAAATACTTCAAACTCTTATGATCTGTGTATATCTCGCACTTCTCTCCATACAAGTAATGTCACCAAACTTTCAGTGTGAATACCAACATTGCCAGTTCCAAATCATGGGTAGGGTACCGCTGCTCATACACCTTCAACTGCCACGACTCATAGGCGATAACCCTCTCATTTTGCATCAACACGCATCCCAATTCTAATCTCAACACGTCACAGTACACCACAAACTCTCCTCCCTTGGAAGGGTGGCTCAACACAGGAGCAGTAATCAATTGTCGCTTCAACTCCTGAAAGCTACCCTCACACTTGTCTGACCAGGCAAACTTCATGTTCTTCCATGTCAACTCAGTAACGGTGTGGCAATCTTTGAAAAACCTTCTACGAACCATCTGTAATATCCTGCTAATTCAAGGAAGCTCCTAACCTCTGAGGCGTTCCTTGGCCTCGTCCAATCCCTAACTGCCACTACCTTGGCCAGATCTACCTTAATCCCATCTCCACTAACAATATGTCAAAGGAATGTCACTTCTGTTAGCCAGAACTCACACTTCTTGAATTTAGCATATAACCGATGCTCCCTTAACCTCTGTAATACCCGTCAGAGATGTTTCTCATGCTCTACCTCTGAACTGGAGTAAACTAGAATGCCATCGATGAAGACAATCACAAACTGATCTAAAAATTCCTTGAACACATTATTCATCATATCCATAAACGATGCTTAGGCATTGGTCAAACCGAACGACATGACCAAGAACTCATAATGCCCATACCTCATACGGAAGGTCATCTTTGGAATATCCTCGTCCTTGATCCTCAGCTGGTGATAACCAGATCAAAGATCAATCTTCAAGAATACCGTCTTACCCTACAACTGGTCGAACAGGTCATCTATCCTTGGTAGGGGGTACTAGTTCTTGATGGTCAACTTGTTCAACTCCATGTAGCTATACACATTCTCAGAGTCCCATCCTTCTTCTTCCTAGATAACACCAGAGTACCCCATGGAGAGAAGCTAGGTCTGATAAATCCCAAGTCTAGAAGCTCATATGTATCTTCAACTCTTTTAGCTCTGCCGAAGCCATCCTATATGGTGCCCTCGACACTGGCTCTGTACCCGGCGCTAACTCAATGATGAACTGAATCTCCCTGTGCGGCAGCAATCCCGGTAAATCCTTGGGAAACACATCCAAGAACTCGGATACCAGTCTAGTCTCTCCCAGCCCCACTGGTGTAACTCTAGTGGTATCCACCAAACTAGCAAGAAAACCTATACAACCTCCCTGTAATAGGTCCCTAGCCCTCAATGTTGATATCATAGGAATTTGGGTCCATGCATAGCACCCACAAAAACAAAGGGGTCCCCATCCTCAGGCTCAAAAGTCACCATCTTCTTCTTGCAATCTATAGCGGCCCCGTATCTGACTAGCACACCCATCCCCAAAATCATATCAAAATCATCCATACCCAACTCAATCAAATCTACTGATAGTTCCCTACTATACACTATCATTGGTAGTGCTCTAATCCATCTCCTAGAAACTACTAGCTCTCATGTAGGCAATATAGTCCCAAACCCCACGATATAGTACTCAATAGGCCCACACAATCTATAAATCACTTTACTAGAAACAAATGAATGTGTTGCACCAGAGTCAATCAATACATTATATGAAGAGCTAGCGCTAGAAAATTGACCCATCACTACTGAGGGACTAGCCTAAACCTCTGCCTGTGTCAAGGTGAACACTCGAGCTGGAGTCAAGCTGTCCACCTTTCCTGGTTCCTCCTTCTTCAATGTCGGGAAATCTTTCTTGAGGTTTCCAACCACCCCACATAAGTAACAGGCCTTGGCCCGGCATTTTCCCAAATGGTGCTTCCTGCATCTAGTGCACTCTGGATAGCTCCTCCATGATTCTTTACCTCCCTGGGGACCACCCTGAGCACCTCGACCCCTCCTATAAGGACCAGCAGTGGTCGAGGTGTCAAGGGTCTTCCTCTTCTGATCATTGGGGCCTCCGCCCCTACCAGAACCTGTATACGAACACACTGCCCTGCGAACATCCCATCTCACGGCGTTCTCCCTCCAAATCTTATTCTCCACCTCCTCAGTAGTGAGGGTTGTCTCCACCACCTGGGCATAATTTGTCTCCCCAGGCATTGATGTGATCCTCACATCTTGGGCTATCATAGCATTAAGCCCTCTAACAAACTTGTCCTGCCTAGCTGCATCTGTAGGCACTAAATCTGGTGCAAACTTTGCTAGCCTGTGAAACTTCAGGGCATACTCAGTAACTGTCATGCTGCCCTGTACCAACCCAGCGAACTCATTCACCTTTGTCGCCCTAACGACAAAGTTGTAATATTTCTGGTTGAACAGATCTCTGAACCCATCCTAACTCATAGCAGAAACATCTCGAGTCTGTGATGCCACCTCCCACCAAATACAGGCATCCTCTCTAAGAATATAGATAGCACATACCACCTTGTCATTACCTTCCACCCTCATAAAATCCAGGATGGAAGTAAACATACTCAGCCTTCAGTGGATCTGGGCCTCCCTCAAAGGTTGGAGGATGTTGTCTCCTGAATCTTTCATAGAATGGCTCCCACCTGTTTCCAATCTTAGGTGGTTGTACAGCTAGTGCCACAACAGGTGGCAAGTTAGGTGCAGCATTCCCTGACAGAGCCTGCTGCCTCAAAAGGAGAATCTGCTCTTCCTAACTCTGAAGTCTAGCTGGCATATCAACAAGCAACTGCTACCAGTTCTCAGGGACTGGCAGAGGGTTCTGGCCCTGCTCATCATCTCTAGCCTTGACCCCGGTGCCGGCTAGTCGTATTGATCGCCTTGGACGCATAACTATCCAAGCTTATCTGAAATCAATGACTTGGCTGGTCAGGCAATGATAATAGGTTCATATTTTTTCCATGGTCCAACGCCAATATCTAGGCCACAATGCACAATCATGATGCAAATATGCATTTAAACAATTATTCGCATACAGTATCAATGCTAATAAGCATGCCTTAACATATTCAAATAGCAGTCAAGGGCCAAGTCCTATCAGTATATCCCATGCTCCCTATTAATCATACAAACAAAGCATTTACATTTCATTTAAAAATGTAAACATATAATCACATATATGGTTACCGAACCCTGAGTCAAGCTTGTCTTTAGTGGCGAATGTACATACCCAGCCAATCTTCAGGAACCCTTAAACTTAGACCACTCTGATACCAAGTTGCAATGCCTTGGGTAACCAAGACCTTTACTCTGTGTGTTTAAAATAGTGCAAGACCTGTTACTCAGGTTGTTTGAACATAAATGTGTTTCTAAAGTCATCTATCAGGTTAGGGTTAAAAGGTTTTGATCATAAAATGATTGATTTTCATTAAAATAAAGGTTTGACACATGGGATCCCAAAAATAAGGTTTACATGGCGGAAACAACTCTCAAAAGTTAATACAACAGAAGCCAGCCTAATGGCAAAATACCGTTTAGAGCTCTAGCTCCTTTAATTCTCTCGGTCATGGCAGTCGAGCAGCTATCGATGTACACTCCGCCCCCAAAGCTCTCCAACTCATGGTTGGTCTAGCTTTCCTTTGCCTTTACCTGCACCACGTAGCACCCGTGAGCCAAGGCTCAGCAAGAAAACCATAATCAACAAGCATAGGCAGCAACAAGAGCATATAACAAACTTCAATCTAATTAGTTCAATTAATCAGCAGAATACAAGTATTAAGCTAAGCAACGTTAAACATATACTTTCAAATATATAACTCAATCTGTAATAAAAATATTTAGGTGTCGACGCCCTTAGGTCGAGCCCTTTGGTTATTTAGATGATTCGGGCTTGCTTAGGCCGAGTTGCGTTCAGTACGCTTATCATCAGCCCTGACACCCTTAGGTCGTACTTTCACATCACACATAACAAATATATAATTCACAGAACATATAAGTTCAATTACAAGGAATCTTAGTCCCATTCACAACCACTTGGATGCAGTTTTCTTACCTCAAGTCCTGATTGTAGGATTAGGAGCGATCCCGAGCACGATCCTCAGCCCTGAGCCTTAACGGTAACCCTAGTCACAAGGAACAATGGATAACTATAAAATTCTAATCCAATTAAATGTTTTGGAAACAAATATTAGCCTCTGGGACCTGGAATTCTACTAAACCAGGTAGTATAATTCATCACAAGTGCTTACATTTAAATCCCCGAGCCTAAAAACAACCTAGGCTTTGGCTATGTAGGCGGGTCGCGACTTGGTCCTAAGGGTCGCGGCGCGCCAAAATTCAGAGGCACAGCTTCTTGCTTCTGGAGGGGGAGGCGGGCCGTGATTTTCCCCTAGGGTCGCGGGGCGCCTATAAGCCAGCAGCCCTCCCAGGGTCTTCTGGGGCACGCAGGCCGCAATGCCCATAAACTGGGTCACGGCGTGTGGCATGCTGCCCCTTTGGCACACCCACATGGGGCCATTTTGTAAGTGAGCATGCCTTCGTGCTTCATCATTAGTCAAGTCTTGCACCAAGCAACCTCATGGGATAGGGTAGTGGTAGTTTTGTAATTATGCATATGTCTCCCAGACAAAAATCATATATGTTACTGGGAAGACCTTGTATCCCTAGAAGGCTCCTTAGGGGGAGGTGACTTGGTGACTTAGGGAAGCACCATGGCCATCAGCAGATAGGGGCCAAAGTTGTGTACTCCCTTGCCCTATCAAGTCTATATATTAATAAAATGATATTTATCCATACCTGCCCTTGTATGCTCCCTTGTTTCCTATGTGTTTCTTGTTTGTTATCTTCGTTGGGCCATTGCGTGCAACTTGCCTTGTTGTGTTCTTTATGTTGTGTGGGCGTTCCAAGGAATGACTTGCTTTGTGCTTGCTCATACTTCATTATTGCTCGTTGCATGTCTGAGATGTGTATGTGGCTAACCACTGAGTTTGTTTTCCTACAGGTGTGTGTTGTAGGCTGACTTACTAGCTTGAAGTGTCTGCAAGTGTCGCACGTTCACTCTACTTGGAGTACCCAAATAACTGGCCCGTGACACGGCATGCCCCCATGAACCTAGAAATCCCTTGGTTTTCTCAGCATTTTTCCCAGCTACAACCTCAAAATCCAACCCAATTATACACCCAAACCCATACCAAGTCCAGAAATGAGTCTAGGACTCTTGACCACATAGATTAAGCATAAAACACTCAAAATCCTACTGAATTTACCATCCCAAATCAACAATCAGTCATCACTCAAAAATCTAGACAAATTCATTCTATTAACCTAAATTCTCAACAGAAACCAGACAATCCTTACCTATGTTAGAAGCTTTAATCTTCAGAGTTTACTTAGTTGTTCCTAGCTTAATTTTCCCAATCCTCAAGCTTGATTCCCTGGCTTTTCCTTCAAAACTTCAAAGTCCTATTAGGCTCTAGAGAGGGAGAGAGTTGAGGTTGTTCCACTATATTCTAGTAATTCCCTTGAGTTTAATTAACCTTATCCCTTAACCAAAAGACCAAATTGCCCTTGATACTAACCCGACCCTCTAATTGCTTCTAAGGGTAAAATGGTCATTTGCACCATTTCTCGCTAATTCCTCGAATCATCCTAAAAATTCCCAATTAATCCTAGCATGCCCAACTAATCACCAAATAATTACACGTTACTCGATAAATCCCAAATATACATTAAACTTTCCAAAATACCCCTAAGCTCACCCCGAGCCGGTTATTAAACCCTGCTGTGACTATTCCACTAATCTGCTCACTAGGATCGCCTCAAGACATATATTGCAAATATATCCACATAATAATGTGGTCTCAATCATTTAACACATATAATCACATTTATGCCCTTAATGGGCCAAAATTACAGATACCCCCCTATAAACAAGAGTGGGCCCACATGCATATTTAATACTCATAAACATGCATCTAAATATATTCATATCATCATATATATCATGCATGCCACATAGTCACGCATTTAATCAATAAATCACACATATATCCACTTATGCCCTCCAGGCATGCTAATCAAGGTAGTAAACCCTATTGGCATTTTTGGGTCGTTACAGTAAAGCATTGTCTTATTAGTCAAGGATGGCCTTAGCACGCTGAGTGCTGCTCATAAAGCATTGACTTATTAGTCAAGAATGGAAATAGTGCACTGAGCGATATCCGATAGGGGTATGCCTACCCGGATATCATCATATGCTTGATCGACCTATTGGTTGCGATAAAACAAGAGTGCTAGGTACGCTGGGCCAACTCCAAGGCTTGTTATACAGAGGACAAGGCAAAGGTCCTCGGGGTGACTCATTAGTCCCATATCCTTGAGCATTGAGCCGATATGATTTATTGATCATATGTTTGGGCGCTGAGCCCCAGTATGATTCCATAATCATGTATTTTGGGCATTGAGCCCCTGCATGATGCATTGATCATTTATCTTGGGCTATTGGCCCATATGACGTTGTAGTCATTTATATGGATGGTATGCATGCATCATTATGGTTATTACTGCTAGGCATGCTTATTATGATTTGTAGCAAATTATTAATTGCTTATGAGCATGTTTAAGTTTTCTTGTTGAGCCTTAGCTGACGAGTGCTATATGGTGCAGGTAAAGGGAAAAGAATGTTGGACCATCATGGAGTTGGAGAGCTTAGGTGAAGATGTGTACTGCGGTGAGCTGAACCCCACTAGATACACTTATTCTGATTTCCAATTAGACAAAGACAGTCGAAAGTCAAAATTTCGGTCAATGTTCACTCATGGTGGAGGAGTTGTTGGCTGGAGAAGCATTAAACAATCCAGCATGGCTAATTCAACCATAGAAGTCGAATACATAGCGGCTTGTGAAGCAACTAAGGATGCGGTTTGGTTGAGGAAGTTCTACACTAATCTAGAAGTAGTTTCAAATATGGATAAGCCACTAATCTTGTACTGTGACAACAATGGAGCAGTATCTAATTCCAGTGAACTGAGAGTCCACAAGAGAGGAAAGCATATAGAAAAGAAATATCATCTAGTAAGAGTGATGTGACTATTCTGAAGATAGCATCGGAACAAAACCTGGCTGACCCGTTTACCAAGACACTTTCTGCAAAGTCGTTCATGGGTCACATGTGCAAATGGGATTAAGGGAGATGCCTCACTTTCTTTGAGGGAAAGTGGGAGATTGTAAGGATTAATGCCCTAAAGCATGTAAAGAAATTTTATTGGTTTTAAATAAAAGTACAATTTTATGATATTTGAATGTTATAAATCCTGAGTGTTCATGAACTCCTATTTGTGTTTATTGGATCTTTTGATTCATTCGTTAAGGTCTCTTAGAATAATGAGGCTAATGACTTTTGTTTTGGAGATTCAATATCATGGATGGGTGGGAACATGAATTACAATATTGGAATCCATGCTTTCCTAACGAGTCAAATATTGATTTCCTTAAGGATTAATTCTGGAACTAAATAGTTATTGAGCTCAAATCTATAATTAGAATATAGATTAATTATTCGCTAATGAACTAATGATACTTAAGGATCAAGAGGTAATTAGAAGGGTAAAACGATAATTTTGACCAGCTCTAATTAACGAACCAATAATGGAGGAGAGAACTAGATATATTGATTATGTAACGTCCTGTAAAACTTCTTACATAATTTACGGAAAACATAACCGTTTGCTAAAAATAAAGTAACCGAAAATCCATATAATTTTTTTAAAAAAAATAAAAACATGCAATAGTTCGAAAGTATGCGCATACTTAAAAGTGAATTACAGTGTCATAATTTAAAAACATTCAACAAGCCCAAAATAAATTCTTAATTATCATATGGGTTCTAGTCCCCAAAACATAAATTCCCAAAAGGTCAGTCCACATGTACATCCTCGCAGATAAACTCCAGCGCTCACTGATCCACTTTGCGGGCTTACTTACAACACGAAACAACTAGGTAAGTGAAACGCTTAGTAAGAACAACTTAACAAACACAACCAAATAAACGGAGCAAGAACTTAAACCAACCATAACTAGATAGCTAACCAACCAATAATAGGATTCTGGTGAAACTAAACCCTAACATACAATTTATGAACGTGCGAACGTTTTGGAAAACTTATGGTCATGCCTCATAACCAAAATTCATATACTGAAAATACACCTGCAGGCAGAAGATCCCAGAGCATACATACAGTCTTAATTGATAACACGCATAACATTCTTAACATAATTAACGTTCTTATCATGCATTGAGTGGGGGAGACTGTGGCGTGCTGCCCCTTTGGCACACCCACATGGGGCCATTTTGTAAGTGAGCATGCCTTCGTGCTTCATCATTAGTCAAGTCTTGCACCAAGCAACCTCATGGGATAGGGTAGTGGCAGTTTTGTAATTATGCGTATGTCTCCCAGACAAAAATCATATATGTTACTGGGAAGACCTTGTATCCCTAGAAGGCTCCTTAGTGGGAGGTGACCTGGTGACTTAGGGAAGCACCATGGCCATCAACAGATAGGGGCCAAAGTTGTGTACTCCCTTGCCCTATCAAGGCTATATATTAATAAAACGATATTTATCCATAGCTTCCCTTGTATGCTCCCTTGTTGCCTATGTGTTACTTGTTTATTATCTTCGTTAGGCCATTGCGTGCCACTTTCCTTGTTGTGTGCTTTGTGTTGTGTGGACGTTCCAAGGAATGACTTGCTTTGTGCTTGCTCATACTTCGTTATTTCCCGTTGCATGTCCGAGATGTGTATGTGGCTAACCACTGAGTTTGTTTGCCTGTAGGTGTGTTTTGTAGGCTGACTTGCTAGCTTGAAGTGTCTGCAAGTGCCGCACGTTCCGTCTACTTGGAGTACCCAAATAGCCAGCCCGTGACAGTTGGTATCAGAGCCAAGTTAGAGAGAGCTTGACAAAACACACCGATAGTGAGCATCAAAGCACTTGAGAAGCGTGTGGTGGAATTATATGGCCTGGACGAAAGAGTTAGGGATCTTTCCTCTGCAAGTCATAACTCTGGATCGTCAGATGCAAGATATCGCATAGCTGCGCTGCAGAAGGAAAATGATGTTCTCCTATCCAGAATAATCACGTTAGAGCAAAGAAACACTCCAACAAGTATTTCTGTTTCCCCTCGGTGGGAAGAGCGCATTGCGGCGGTGGAGCGCATGCTGAAGGAACAACAAGTTTCCATAAATGACACTACAAAAGACTCCAGGGAGGCAATTGGCATGCTAAGAGAATAAATGGCTGAGCTAACTACAAAAGTAAACCTAACCATGTGAGCGGTTGGGAATGCCCCTACAACAGGGTCGATAGGTATGGAATATGGCCGAGTTAAAGTGCCCGAGCCGAGGCCCTATATTGGGGCTAGAGACGCATAGGACTTGGAAAATTTCCTCTTCGGCATGGAACACTATTTTAGAGTCGTGCAAGCCGATTCGGAAGAATGAAAGGTTGCCATGGATACCATGTACTTGTCTGGGGATGCCAAGGTGTGGTGGAGGACAAAGTATGACGACACTGAGAATGGTAGATGCACCATCACATCTTGGGTAAACCTGAAGAGAGAACTGAAGACGCAATTTCTGCCAGAAAATGTCGCCTACATGGCTCGACGCCAGTTGCCCTAAGTTGAATTCCTGGCAAAAACCCTTAAAATATCATTCACATATTCTGTTTCGTAAGTATGGAAACTACACTAAATTTTTGCTTCAAAACTTGTTTTAGGTTAAGAGAACTAACCTCTCAGAAATCACTTTTCGTTAAGGTTAGAAATTGCTACCTTTCAGTTTTTAGGGAAATGTTAGAAAAATCATTTCCCTTAAACCATGACACATTTTTCTCTAAAATTTTACAAGAGTCCTTGCACACATCTTAACTAATTCCCTTCAAATTTTTATAATTTTTGGGATGGCAAAACCTATTAAATTTTTTAAAGCAATCTGGGCAGTGCTTGCTGCCCAGAAGTTTTTCCCAAATTTTATGGTAATTTTGAAAATTTATTTCTCTTACACTGTAGACTAGATCTTTCTGAAATTTTGCAGGGTTCTTTATAAATTTCTAAATTAGCTTCCTTAAAAAATTTATAATTTTTGAAATAATGAAACTCATCAAAATATTTAAAGAAATCTGGACAGTGCTTGCTGCCCAGAAGTTTTGTTTCCAGATTCTATGGCAAAATTTGAAAAATCATATCTCTTATACCTTAATACATTTTCCTCTAAAATTTTACATTGAACCATATACATGTTTAAAATAACAACTTACCAAATTTCTTAGTTTTTTTATTAGTAAAACCCATTCACAAGTCAAAACAATCTGGGCAGTGCATGTTGCCCAAAAATTTTCCAGATTTACATCACAATGCCAAAATGTTCATAACATGGGTTTAAAAAATACCTTTTTTACAATTTTCCAAAGCCTATCATCAAGTACTCACAACGAATTATGCAAATACACCAATATTTTTCACAAAAAGAGGCATTGGAGTGAGATCTGACCCGTTGGAAGCTAGACCACGAAATTTTGGCAGCATGCATTTGCACTCACACTCAACAACAACAAGCTTTCTAGCATAAACCCTAACCACATGAATGCATGCAAATCATCATACCACAAAAAAATCTCAACCTTAAGCATTAAATAAGCTCAAAACTATTGAAATACCCTATACAACCAGATCTACAAGAATCACCACAAAACATAAAGAACTCAACCACAGATTCTACCTTTCGAAGCCCTAGCTTGAAGATGGGTTCCTTAGCTCATCAAAACCTTCCCTTGGTGCTTTAAACTCTCAAAACTGAGCCCCAAGTCCAACGTGCTGATTTTTAAGAAAATGATTAGGGTAGAAAAACTTAGATGAGGGAGAAAACATGCAAACTACCAATATCTCTTACCTTGCTTTCACTTGATCACCAAAGTGCTAAATCATTGAGATCCTACTCGTACAAGCCTCTATTGAACCCTAGAACACAAGATCAAAGCAATTCATGGCTTTTAGATCACATGCATGCAACATAAACCCTTAGGCTTTCGGGTTTGAAGAGGAAAAGAGGAGAAAAATGAAGTAGGTTTCGAAACTTACTCTAACCCAAGTGTGCTCTTGAGATTCTCCCTCCTTCAATGGGGAAATGAGTGCTCTTGGCTCATGGAGAGAAAAATTGCATCAATGGAGAGTGGAAAGACTTAGGGTTTCGGTTTTGGGGAGAGGAAATGGAAGAGAGTGTTTTCTGGAGGGAAAAGGAATTTGAAAAAAAAAATTATTAGAAGCGTAAGAGAGAAATGAATAGGTTGTAGCCAATGAGTGGGGTACGACTCTTACTCTTCCTAGGGTAGATGTCCTAGGCTCTTGAGAGCCCTATGCATAGTCTTGCCGCCCACTACACCCTCTCTCCTCCCTTGGACGGGACCTTTATGCCCTTGCTCATTTTTACCTCTCTCCTTAGACACTCAAGGGCTTTGGTAATTATACTTATCTAAAATTACCTAAAATTTTACCCTATAGTTTTTAAATATCTCCAAGCTTAATTAATTAAATTAAATATGATCCAAAAATAAAATTTGTCACATATCACATAATTTTGGTAATTTATCAAATTGACCAAAATTCCCTTAGTGGCCCGAGCAAGAAATTCTCATTCTTAAGCCCAGTCGATTGGAATTCAAACCTCAATAAAAAAAAATTAAACTTATTAACTCGATTAGGGTTTTTTACCCCGTCCACGACCAGAGGTCTCGGTTTCTAAAATACCGCACTTACCACAATATGAGTAGCATTCAAACATCACGAACTTCTCGTAACATAAAATGTTCCCCTGAAATAATACATAATACAAGGAACTAAAATACTTGAAACTAAGGTTTACCCAGTGCCCTAAACGCAGGGTGTTACAGATTATATTAATGGACTACAACAGAAAACTCTGTAAATATAATTCTATAAATACTTAGAGTGAAATTCCATATTTATAGTTGAGTAATATGGAATTAATAAATAATATTATTAGATTAAAGAGTTTGATTAATAATCTTATTTTTTGGAGCTTCGTGTTATAGGTTCATGATCCCCAGATCACCTCTGTCCTACACTGACAGGGTAAGGATGTCAAAAGAAAGATTTGTAGAGAGAATGAATAAATTGCAAAGGAATTAATTTTTTAGGGCAAGGAAATAATTATGTGATAATTATGGGTAATTGATTAATTGTGAACCAATTAATTATTTAACTATATAGTTTTTATTTGAAAAACTATAGGTTAAAATTACTATTAATCTTGTTTGGACGAATATAAAGAGAGAATAATAAATGTCTTATTTAGAATATGATATTTATTTATTTAATTTAAAACTGATATTTTAAGGTAAAGTTAATTTTGAATTAACTGATATTTATGTTGGGATAAATATATTATCTTCAAAGTTGATAAAATAAACAAATGAGAAAACTAGGGAAAACCTAATAGGGTTGGGCGACACACACTGTACAGTACATTGGGTGGCGCCTAACTCGGGGATTTTTATCCCTAGGATTTGAATTTTGAATTTCAAATAAGTTTGTTTAATCAGTTATTTAATTATTCATTTTTAAATGTGATTTAAATAAATAATTAAATATAAATATCATAAAGATTTTAATTTGAATTTTATTTTTAATAAAATAAAGATTATTTAATTAGATTAAATAATTTTATATAAGTCTGATAGTACGTGACTTTCAGAACAAGCTTTTAATTATTTTTATGAGATTAAAAATACAGACTCTCTCTAAAAAGCAATAGTTTTCTCTAAACCTGAAAATTATTCTAAACCTCTTCTCTCAGTCAAACCTCTCTAGATCTCATGTGTTAAGTACATCTAGTGAGTCACATAAATCAACCTTATGAATCCTACGTGCCCACACACGTCCTTGTGTGTTTGAGAATTGGTCTCGAAGATCAAGGTGTGACCTTTCAAATTACTGGATAGGAAGATCGTTGATTTTATTCAAAAAGACTCAAGGACACTTGATAGGCTACAAAAGGTAATCCATGATCTATTTTGTATGTGATTCAATGTTTACATATGTATATGATTCTGGCTGGTATTAATATTTATTAAAATGGGTCCATATATTCCGCTGCACACCTTTGATTTGATCATTTAATACCAACAAAGCACAAGACCATAAAAGTGTTGAGTGCACAAAGTGGGAAATAAATGAGTAATCAGGTAGAGGCGTGTGAGATACTACCAGTTTTTATCCCTAGGAATGTTGGGTTCAATCTTTTAAGAATACCTTAGCATTTTGATAGAAACTTTGTAGTATTTTCACGAAGATAAAGTTAAAACCCAAAAGGTACTTTATTTTATGCACTAATATCGTTTGGGCTAGAGAAAGAAGATGTATTTAACCAAGTGGGGGATTGTTATAATTGGTTAAATACATAGTAAAATTGGTTAGGCACGAAGAAGTGCAAGAACTATGACGTTCTCACTAAAGTCAACATGGGCGGATTGACTTTTGGTATAGGCATCTATAAATTGTCTTTTTCGGTTCAAAGTGTTTCTTTGGAGTATATAAGAGTGCCCAAAAAGTGTGGAGAAATTTGGAGAAGTTTTGGGGAAAGTTTGGGGGTGGCAAGTCAGTTGTACCAATGTTGCATCACTTGTAGGAGGCGACGCACCGCTCAAGAGTGAAACCCTCAGACAGGCGATGCATCGCCTGCATGGTGGCAATGCATCGCCTGACAAGCGATGCATCACTTGGGTGCAGGCAATGCATCGCTTGAGCAAGTGCGGGACCGTACAATGATGTGTTTTTAGCTCCAAAGCTTACATTAAAATGCTATAATCTCATTTGTTGAAACTAATGAGGATTCCTAAACTATTTAAAGGGGTCATTTTAGTTGTTGGTAAATTGATCACTCACATCTCTCTCTCTCTCTCTCTCTCTCTCTAGCTCACAAAGGTTACTAGTTTTCTCCAAGATCTTCATCAAGAAATCTTGACATGTATCAAGATTCAAGGCTTGTAAATCTCAATCTCATTCCAATTGTAGTGGCTTCAAGAAATCTCTAAGGGGATACTGGGAATTGAGATTTTTGGACAACAAATTCAATTTGTGTCAAGCCTTTTTTTCATCTCCATTGATTCACATAAAATCATAGGCTTTTAAGATTTTATTTAACTATGGATTTCTCTCCAAAGGTCCATTCTATCTCTTGAACAAATTTGTGTTAATCTTTCATTCTAAATTCATGTCATTACAACAAATTCTACTTTCAATGACTCCATACAATGTCTTACACCATCGTTGTATGACACTAAAAATTAGGAGGGATTTTTAATGTCTTATGTTGGGATACATTGAATTTTTTTTATTAATGACTAAAATTGTAAGACAATAAAAAGGTGGGAAGATGTTGAAAAACCCTTGCCTAACACGTCTTCATGGAGAACATCCAATGTCTCCCACTGGGAGACGTGCCACGTGTCCCACATCTCCCAGTGGGAGATGTTAGAAGTACATGACTTCCAACATCTCCCACTGGGAGACGTGGGACACGTGGCACGTCTCCCAATGCATATACATACCGCGCTACTTGGCTTATTTCATTCTCCTTCTTCGTGCGCGATTACACAGAGGTATTTAAGGGAAAATTTCTGCGATTTTAGGGCTTGAAAGTTACGAAATTCCCTCCATTTTCAAGATTTTGAGGTAAATTTTCTTGAAAAAATTATGGGTTTAGTATTAAGATGATATATATTTGCGATTTTGTGTTAGTTTTTTTATGATTATGAGTTTTTTCAATGGATTTGTAGGATTTTCTTGGAGAATATAAGAGGTGCGGGAACTTGAGATTTTGACTCAAAATTTCTATTTCAAGCAAACAAACATTTGAGGTAAGTTTTCAAATTATTAAAATGATATTTAGTGAGATTTTTCTTTATTAGTTTTGATTATTAGTAGATTTTGAGTGAGTTTCTAAGAAAATAACTTTGTTGACAATGTAGAAATAATTTTAATTTTACATACTTCATTGTATAGATTTGATTCAAGTATATATGTTTATGATTTTTTATTTTTTTTATTATTTAATTCGAAAATTATGTATATTTGTAAATATATATATTTTAATTTTTTTATTAACATTCTAGCTAGGTTGATTATATATAGTTATGTTAAAATAATTTTTTTAAATAGTTTTAAAAATTAGAGATATATGAAAATTTATATGTTTTTGTTGATTATTGAGTTTTTAATGACTTAGTTGCTAGAGTTTATAAGTTTAAGCTCTATATATACCACATTTTATGTTTAGGTTAATTAGTGGCTCATTGGAATTTTTTTATTTGTTTAGTAATCATTTATTTATTAATTAATTTTAATTTGTAGGTTGAGGTTTTGTTGGAGTGAGATTTTATGGTAATGTTTGCCTCAAAATTTCTATTTCAAACACATTTTTGAGGTAATCAAGTTTCTAAAATTACAAGAATAAGTTATATATTGTTAGATATTTAGTGATATTTTATTTATTAATTATTAATTAAATTTTTTTGGTTGTGGATTTAATAGCAAAGTGGATTGCTAAGTGAAGTAATTTTTCTAGCTTAGATTATTAATTGCAAGAGGTACATACATATTATCTTACTTTTACTTTTAATATTATTAAAAAAATGTTAGAGTAGTTTGAATATCTTAAATATTCATCCATAGTGAAGTAGGTTCTGAGATTAAAATTGTGTATTGCGGTAATAACGGAAGGTTGAGAACTTGTGTGTTTTAGTGAAGTAGGTTCTAGAAAATTTGGTTGTGTGCTGCGAAGCTAAAAGGAAGAAACTTCTTGTATATTGTTTGAATTGTTTGTTTTCTATTCACATGCAGATGGTTAGGTCACTATTATAGGGGAAATGCTGCCCAATTTTATCTAGGGTCATGTATTTTTTTTCTTGTATTTAAATTATGTTGTGCTTGCTTGATTGATATTATTAAATCGATAGATGGTTAGGTTAATAATATAGGGGGAATGATGCCCGACTCAATTACTTATACATTTAAATAATTAGTGTCCACACCAACCGGACAATGTGGCATGTGGATACTACATGATGAGTGTGTTGAAAGATTTGATTGAACATGTGAGTCTGTTGACACGGTTTTTTGCCAACAGAGAATTAAGAAAATAACAAGGTAGAATTAGTGCTTGATGATAAACTGAAATAAGAAAATAACTCTTAAGAACACTGATCTTTTTGCGTGGTTCAATGGTTAAAATCCACCTAGTCCACGAGTCTACATTATTACTACTTTTCTCTCTCTATTTTGGCACAGTTTCGATGTTACAGAATAATCGTCCCTTTTCCTGCCCAATATTCTCATATATTTATAGAGAAATTCATTGGACAGGATTGGGTAACCGCGTGAGTCAATCACTAATTTACATATTTATTACAATTAATATAAAATATTCCCATTTATACTAGGATATGATCTAATCATGAAGTAAATGGTCTCCTAATATCTGGGACATTAAATATCACAGGCTAGCCATAAACGATTGTACAAAGTATCCGGGTCTTCGAGGATCCACGGATACGCCATATCTCCAAGTTACCATGAGCTAGATATACGGTTGAGCTCGTACTGTGGAGGTCGCTCCTTATAAACATTATAAGCTCACGCTTATCAATTTATGCATCCCTAGCTCGTACAACCATCATGAAAACCGTGTTGTCCACGTGGAGAATGCATGGACTCCTTGGCTATTTCTTCCATGCATTTATTTGCCAGCTATACATGAGCTGAGTGAAAGACTCGTGCTGAAATTAAGATACACATTTGCCCCCCCCCCCCAAGTCCCTGCTCGTGGTTTATGACGTCACCTTCTGACCTACACAATAGGGACTTTTAGACTTCTATTGCAATAAACCATGCCTGCCCACTACTCAAGTATTGGACACGTGGAACACTACAATTGGCACCTATTCGGGTTTTGAGGACCAATAATTGTCTTGTCAACTTTTTGCTGTCATTTTGTCCTTTAAAACATAGCCCTTGGATCTTGTACTGACCAAATCAGATGGCTCAAATTGATCTATGCCATTTACGTATAAATAGGGTAGACAATTGCCACAATCCATCACCTTTTATTTGAAATCTTTCTTCATCTTCTCTCTTCTGCATTTTCAAACCCTTCTTCTTTCTCAGAGAAAAACCCAAAACAATCTGTTGCAAAAACTCTCTGAAACCTCAATTACCCAGGAGTCTTCCAAGAACTCTCCCTTGCGAAATCTACTTCTTCTATCGATGAACACACTATAAGTCTTATTGTTTCGAAGAGACTTTTTCTTTACTGATTTCTGTGTTTTATTTACCATGCTCACCCATGCTTCACCGTAGTCAATATTAGGTTGTTTTCTCAATGTTTTTGGCACATAGGCTTCAACTTAGGTTTACTGAGAAGGTTTTAGAATATCTCTTAAAACTATGATATTCATAGAATTGGGTAACTTCTGGGTAAATTTTGGTAGCTTATGGCAAATTTTAGGAAATATCCATTCGGGATATAGAAGATGAAAGGTTAGGGTTTGAAACCATATTACTTAGGGAACACGCTTCTTGGGTGGTTTTTCTCTAAACCGCCCCCCAAGGACAGTAGTGGCCGGATTTTCTGACACACGAATCCCTAAACATCAGGGATCTGTTGGGAAACCGAGGAGCGTAACATAGGGTAGCGCATGGGATCACGCAACAGGCTGAGACTAACTCACCTTGTATATCAAAGATATCATTCTCCCCCATACATCCGGGTCATAACCTTTACAAAATCTTAGGTCGCCTACTAAGTAACTCATCATTCTTGTTCGTTAGGTGATCCAATGGCACCCAAGAAGAACGCACCAAAGAAGAATGCATCTGGCTCATCTGTTCAATAAGAAAACAAGGGAAAAGAGATTGCCTTCGAATCTCCCCTTCCTCACTTCAGCCCAGTGGTGGAGAGGGAGGTTGTGGTTGGACCCAACGCTTTCTTTGAGGCAGAGACAATCGCCTCTAAGATTACAACCCAAGGACGGGTCAACAAAATTATGCTGAGCCATAATATAGAGGTCGGGTCCGGAGTCCTTATTGCCTGACCTTCGTTCAAAGGGGAACGGAGCTGCGCAACTCTCCAGGATGACTTCGCGGCCTGGAGTGATGAGCATTTAAAGGCAGGGGCCCTCCTTCCCCTGGATCAATACTTTGCTGACTTCCTGAACTACATGAAGTTGGCACCTTTTCAGCTCCCCCAAATTCATACAGACTTCTGGCGGGGCTGAAATATCTCTTTTTGAAGCACGAGTGGGAGGTCCCCACTCCGACAGATATTCTATACTTCTTCTGCCTTAAGGCTAGCCCAGAGCAAAAAGGGCGAGGTGACGGATTCTACTACCTCACCAGATTCCCAAACTCCGCTTCGGTCATTGAGCTCACAAGCCACCCCAACGACTACAAGGACTAGTTCTTTATGTCGAATGGGTTCCGAAACTGTGAGCATTGATACTTCAACCATCCTCGTAAGTTTTCTTACTTTTCTTAGCTCGTAAAGTCATTCCCCCTTTTTTTAAGACATACTCCTTGTGCATATGTTAATTGAAACACTGTCCGGGCTCCCACCCAGCGAGAAGGACTACCGTCAGCTCATGAATGATTTCACGATGCTGGCGTGTAAGTTGATCAGAAAAGGCCAGACGTTGGCCTTAAGAAGGACCCGGGCTACCCTTCCAATAGTCCACGAGCTCCCGCCTTCCCTAGAAGAAGACTCAACAGCTGCTGAAGGAGAGGAGCAAGAGGAAGACGAGGTCCCTCTTGTGCGGAAGAGGCGGGTTCCTGAAGCTGCTCGAGAACCCGATTTAGAACGAGCTGCGTCGGGAGCAACAGTCGGCCCCTCCGGCCAAGGTAACCCATACCCTTATAGGGAATTAGATAGGGTTGTCGCCGACTTTAGGCTAGTTATATTTAACCCAAATCAGCTCATCCACTGTCACCCTAACAATCTAGACCGTAACATTATCCTGCTCCAGTGCGTGGATCACTTAGTGTTGCGCCATGATATTAGTTGTCCTGAAGAAAATATTGTTGTAGATAACACCTCAACCTTTAGGTCAGCCATTTTTGAGGAGTATGGGACCAATCGTAGGTCGTGGCCTTCTTTCCTCCAAGGGGCCTTTGCCCCTAGATTTAGGCAATACGTAGACAAGTCTATCCCCGAGGTAGAACCTAAGCCCAAACCTCCTATAATCCAAGAAATTTTAGAATTAGATTCCCCTTCTCCTCCAGTAGTCCCAAGGTCGGAAGTCGTGATAATAGACTCATCCCCCAGCCCGGAGGGTAGGACCTTTATTTATTTCCTTTGTGTAAGTTTCCGACTTTACTTGTGAATTAATTCCCTTTTTGTTCTTTACAGGTGAAGAGATAGAATGATCTGGAGCTCCTAACCTCTGTACAACTTTCCAGGGCGGAAAGTCAGGCTCGGGTCCTATCGTAAAGAGGCCCTGATTTACAAGGAAAACCCCTCCTCTGGCAGGAAACACCTCCAAATCCCCTGTTAAGGGGAAAGGCGCGAGCTCAACAGCTCTGGCGTCTACCGTGATGGAGAAAAGGATTCCTCATCCTCCCCCTCTTCCTTGATTCACACCTGCTCGGGATCAAGTAATACAAGCTAATCCCTCAGCTCCTCCTTTCCCAACCGCAACTGTGTGCATCCCAGTCGACCCCCAGGATCTGGAGAAGATCCCCGATGCCTTTTAAGTGATCCTCTATGAGACAGCGAGCCACATGGTGGGGCACGCTTATAAAGCCAACCTAAGGGACCTGAGGACGATAGAAGAGCAGAGTCCGAAGAACATTTTGGAGTCAGCTTTGGGGATGACCCTCACAGTAAGATATCATTCCTTAGTGAAATTTTTCTCTTCATCTTGCCAAAGTATACATCTAACTTGCCTCTTTATTTTGCAGTCTACCCTAGCTCAGCACCGTAGTATAGCCCAAGCTAGGGCTAGAAATGACGAAGTCCAAGCTGAGCTCAATACCACCATGACTATTGCTCAAGAAGGCGAGCAAGCCGCCAAAGCTTCCTTTGCAGCTGCTCAAAAGAGTGAGTATGATGCGAAGTTCACCCTTGCATCGTCTCAAGAAAGCGAGCAGGCCACAAAGATTGTCTTGGGTTCTCTCCAGGCCGAGGTTGCTGAGGCCAAAGTAAAATAGCTAGAGGTCGAGCCTGCAGTTAAGGAAGAGAAGGTGGCCTCACTGTCCTCCATGGAAGACATGTTGTACCATTGCTGGGCTTTTAACCAGGATGGAAACTTTTCTTTCATGGATCCCAAGCTATGGGATCCATACCTTGAAAAATTCAAAGCCCGGATCTTGCAAGAGCCATCGGAAATAGGGGATGCTTCTACAGCGGACGAGCAGGAGATCGAGGAGGTCACGTCCTCAGAACGTCCTGGAAGGGCTCGATGAAGTCTTCGTTGTTTTGCTCTTTCTTTTTATTTTTTTATATGTTTGTAAACAATTTCCCTTGGGCTTAGTTTGAGGTTTTTCTCCTCAGGATAACTTATTTCAATTCATATATCTGACTTTTAATCTATTTGTCTTTTCCTTGATTATCTCTCATGTTTATGCTTTCTTAGACTTGCACATTCGAGATTTTAGGAATCTATTTTTAGATCGAGATAGATATTTTGACTTTGGTTATATCAAAATTTAATGTGTTGGTTTATATCATACCTGTTAAGTGTCAGGCCTTGGACCTGGTTATATCTAGGATTTTAAATATTTTAAACTTAGTTCGTGTTAGGTTTATTGACATCTCGAGCTTCTAAAAAAGCCATCGAATATTCAATTTTGCTAACTTCTAAGTTTTGGACCTGGTTGTATCCAGGGTTTTAAGTGATTTGAACTTAGTTCGTGCTAGGTTTATTGACACCTCGAGCTCTTAAAAAGACGTCGGATAATCAATTTTCCAAGCTTCTAAGTTTCTGACCTGGTTGTATCCAGGATAGTTTTATACCTAGTTGTATCCAGGATTTAAATGATCAACATTACTGTAATTAGAATTGTCACTATCACTCCCACTAGGGATGCCTTTATCCATATCATTTCGAATTTGATCTTCATTTACACTCGTATTTTCAATAGGATCACCAAGACTATTTATAGATTTACTTGCTTCGCTAATGAGATAAGGTAGTTGGCTTTCTTGCTTGTTAGAGGACAAGTAGTTTACTACTTGTTGTTGTTAGAGAGAAAGGGGATGCTTGTGTATGGATGGAAGTAATTTAAAAATTTAAACTCAATTGGCAACCTTGTTCTGATCCATCTCGAGTTATATGCCCCCCAAGTAACCAGAATGTAAAAACTTTCATGGTTGCTTTTACACGAGCTAATTTATAAAGAAAAAATATTTAAAAACATGCTAACAAGAAAAATTACATGATAATCCCCTGTTATTTAATTAAATGGCTTTTATAACTAAGCCTTACATAGATGGTTGGTAATACTTCATTAAGTGCCTGGCGTTCCAGGTCTGTGGGACTATTTCTCCACTAAGCTGAGCTAACTTGAAAGGTCCTTCACGCAAAACTTCCACGATCTGATAAGGTCCTTCCCAGTTCGGGCCTAAAGCCCAATCTTCAGGATCCTTGTTTGCCAAAAGGACCCTTCGGAGAACTAGGTCGCCCAGTCCAAAACTACGTCTTTTGACCTTAGAATTAAAATAACGAGTGATTTTCTGTTGATAATGCGCGAGCTGTAACTGTGAATCCTCTCGTTTTTCATCAATCAGGTCGAGAGACGCATTAAGTAACTCACCATTCCACTTCTGGCTGAATGTCCTTAGTATGTGTGTGACTACCTTTGCTTCGACGGGAAGGACGGCCTCACTTCCGAAGGTCAAAGAGAAAGGAATGTGTCCGGTGGAGGTTCTGTGGGAAGTTCAGTATGCCCAAAGTACTTGCGGGAGCTGCTCAAGCCAGACTACTTTGGTCTCATCTAACCTTTTCTTAAGGCTCGCCTTTAGAGTCTTATTCACAGCCTCGACCTGTCCATTGGCTTGTGGATATGCTACCGAAGAAAAACTTTTAATAACGACGTGCTTTTGACAGAAGTCGGTGAAAAGATCACTGTCAAACTGGGTTCCATTATCTGACACAATCTTTTTAGGAAGCCCAAATCGGCATACAATATTTTTCACTACGAAGTCTAGGACTCTCCTTGAAGTTATGGTTGCCAAAGGCTTGGCCTCTACCCACTTTGTGAAATAATCAATTGCCACCACCGTGTAACGAACCCTTTCCCATAGGTAAGGATCCTATTAAGTCAATTCCCCATACTGCAAATAGCCACAGGGATGAGATCATCATTAGCTCGATTGGAGCAGCTCGGGCGACTATGGCAAAGCGCTGGCATTTGTCGCATTTATGAACATGGGAGATGGAATCTTTTGTTAAAGTGGGCCAAAAATAACCTTGCCTTAATATTTTTAAGGCTAGGTTTTTCCCCCCAGCATGATCTCAACAAAAGCCTTCATGCACCTCTTGTAGAATGGTTTTAGCCTCCTCAGGCAGAACACACCGTAGAAGAGGTAATGAATGACCATGTCGGTATAATGTTCCATCCACTATCACATACTTCGAAGCCTGATAGAGTATTTTTCTCGCGTCCGTTCTTTCCTCAGGTAGCCTTCCTTTTGTAAGATATTCCACTATGGGGGTCATCCAAGTCGGCCATGTGTCAATCATCTCGACCTCTACCATTTTTTCTGCCACGCTTGAACTCTCCAAGAATTCCACTGGTACTACATTCAAAGTCTCAGCTTCCTTGGTGGTGGCAAGCCTTGCCAAAGCGTCAGCATTAAAGTTTTTCTCACAAGGGATCTGTTCAACAGTACTATACTCAAATTCTGATAGCTCTCCCTTCACCTTAGCTAGATAAGCTGCCATCTTGATACCACGCGCTTGATATTCCCCCAACACTTGATTGACCACGAGATGGGAATCTCTATAACACTAGACGACCCTTGCTTTCAATTCCTTTGCCACTCTAAGTCCGGCTAACAAAGCCTCATATTCGGCTTCATTGTTAGATGCTTCGAATCTGAATCTCAGAGTTGTATGGAATCGATGTCGCTCTGGAGAGATCAATATGATCCCAGCTCCAGACCCATTCTCGTTAGATGAGCCATCCACGAATATTTTCCACAACTCCTGCACCGGTTCCTTCAAAAGCTCCTCTTGAAATCCGATGCACTCAGCCACAAAATCAGCAAGGGCCTGGCTTTTGATTGAGGTCAGTGGTACGTACAGTCTCTCGAACTAGCTGAGTTCAACCGCCCATTTTAAAAGACGTCCCAACATTTCAAGTTTTTGCAATACCTGCCTTAGAGGTTGGTAGGTCATGACGTGGATTGAATGGGACTGGAAGTATGGTCTAAGCTTCCTGGGAGCTAATATCAGGCAAAATGCTATCTTTTCTATCAGTGGATACCGTGATTCAGCCCCGAGAAGTCTTTTGCTTATATAGTACACCGATTTTTTAGCACAGTCTTCTTCCTGAACTAACACGGTGCTGGTCGCATTTTCTCTCACGGCCAAACAAAGGAACAGGATCTCTCCAGATACAGGCTTAGACAATACTGGGAGCTCAGCCAAATGCATCATTGGTCAAGGAATGCATGCTCGCATTCCTCAGTCCATTCAAATTTCTTGTTTCCTCTGAGCAAGTTGTAGAATGGCAAACACTTGTCAGTGGACTTTGAAATAAATCGGTTTAGCGCTGCCACCTTTCCAATCAGGCTCTGAACTTCTTTACATGAGCTAGGCGAAGGCATATCTAATAATGACCTGATTTTATCTAGGTTCGCCTCTATCCCCCTTGTATTGACTATGAATCCCATAAACTTTCCCAACGCCACTCCAAAAGTACATTTCTGGGGATTCAGCCTCATATTATATTTCCTCAAGATTTCAAAACATTCATTTAGATCGAAAACATGGTTATCGACAATCTTAGATTTGACTAGCATATCGTTGACATATACTTCCATATTTTCCCGGATCTGACCAATGAGCATTATCTTGACTAACCATTGGTAGGTAGCCCCGGCATTCTTCAACCCGAAGGGCATAACTTTATAACAGTATACATTTGTTGGAGTCATAAAGCTAGTATGCTCCTGTTTTGCAAGATTCATCACGATCTGGTTATATCCAGAGTACGCATCCATAAAGGACATGAGCTCGTGCCCCGCAGTGGCGTCTACCAACTGATCAATTCTCGACAATGGGAAGCAATCCTTAGGACAAGCATTATTTAGGTCGGAGAAATCGATGCAGCTCCGCCACTTTCCATTTGGCTTCGGGACCAGGACAGGATTCACGACCCAGATCGGATATTTTGCTTCAGGAATGAACCCGCACTTTAATAACCAAGCTACTTCTTCTTCCAAGGCCTCAGCTCAGACTGTTCCCAAACCTCTCTATTTTTGGCATTTTGTAGGCATGCTTTTATCCAAGTTTAGGGTGTGCATGATCACACTCGGGCTTATTCCCACCATGTCTTCATGAGACCAGAAGAAAACATCTAGATTCCCTTGTGAAAACTTAACCAGATCCTTTTTCCTATCATTGCCAAGATTTTTCCCAATCTTAACGACTCTTGAAGTGTCTTTGGGATCTATATTTACCTCCTTGAGCTCCTCAATAGCTTGGAGCTCTGACCTGTCCTCGCCCATTCGTGGGTCGATATCGTCACTTGGGGTGATGCCTCTATTCTTTGTTTCTTGAGGTTCTTATGTCCCTAAGGCAACTTCCACTTCCTGGGACTCCTCACCTCCGTCACTTATGGCCATTGCTTGCTGCCCGGGTTGAGATTTTCCCTTCATGGAAATGATATATCATTCCTTGGCAACAAGCTGATTGCCTCTGACAATGCATATTCCTGCAGATGAGGGGAATTTGATTGCTAGGTGGCGGATAGAGGTTATGGCTTCAAATGCCATCAATGCAGGTCGGCCCAAAATCGCATTGTATGCGGCTGGACAATCGATGACCACAAATTCAAGAAGCTTGGAGACAGTTCATGGACCTTCACCCAATGTTACCACTAATTCGATCGTTCTGATAGCTGTCAACCCTTCACCAGAAAACCCATATAGAATCATGGAAGTTGCCTTCAGCTCGGTTACAAAAAATCCCATTTTTTCTAAGGTGGACCTAAAGAGTAGATTCACAAAACTTCCATTATCTACTAGTGTCCTCCTAACTCTCTGATTGGCGAGTGAACTATTATGAGCAGAGGATCGTTGTGTGGAAAATGGATGTGGTTGGCATCTTCCTCAATAAAAATGATTGGTTGTTTTTCCAATCGCTGCTGCTTTGATAATCGTTGCTCTAGGACGAACTCTACTCCGTTATGGGATTTCAGTTCATTGATATACCTCTTCTGGGCACCTCTGCTCATGCCTTCCAGATGAGGTCCTCCCGAAATGGTGGCTATATCTCCTCCTGTTATCGGAGGAGGATTGTCCTAATTCACCTGAGCTTTGGCTTGATTCACTGGAGCTTCTAGAGCTAACGAAGTGTTTTTTCCAGTGGGCTGACTGGGAGTTGCTCGATTCCGGGCATACTAAGCCAAAGGTCCTGCCCTGATGAGAGTCTCAATCTCATCCTTCAGGTGTCTGCAGTCATCAGTATTATGATCGATATCATTATGGAATCAACAGAACTTCGAAGGATCTCTCTTCACCCTTTGATTCTTTAAATGTTCTGGCTTCTTCCATGGAAGGCGAGTAGAATTTTCCAAGAAGATGCATTCTCTAGTATTTGTGAGATCGGTATATGTTGTGTAGACTGGTTTAAATTTCTCCACAAACTTGTTTTTCTTTGTTCTGTTCTGATCGCCATCACCATTTCCCTTTCTCTTATTATTTCCCCCTTGGTTATTCTGGGCAACAGTTTGATTCGTAGCTATTATATCCGTTACCGCTTCAACGGGCTGGACAGGGACTTGGCTGGTTCCTGCGATGGAAGCTTGTGCCTCTTCTAGGTTAACCCACCTTTGAGCTCGGTTCAAGAACTCATCCACGGTATTAACTCCTTTCCTCTGTAGCTCTTGCCACGGGTCACCTCCAACAAGGATTCCCGTCCTCATTTCCATGAGCACAGAACTCTCATCGGCATCTCTAGCTCGCGCAGTAACATTGGCAAACCTACTTAGATATGCTTTCAATGGTTCACCTAGCTGCTACTTTACATTTGCCAGAGAGTCAGCCTTAATCTGAGCTACTTGAGAAGCCCTGAATGCTCTCTTGAAATTAGCAGAAAAGCTCTTCCATGAGCTGATTGAATGCCTTTTGTACTGTTTGAACCACTACCTAGCTGGCCCAATCAGATTCGAGGGGAATATTAGGCATCTTAGCTCAGGCCCGATGTTGTGAGCCATCATCATGGTGTTGAACATCCCCAAGTGATCAGACGGATCTCCATCTCTATCAAACTTTGACAAATGTGGCATTCTGAAACCCTGTCGATATGCAGTCGCTGCAATATTCAGGGCACAAACCTTGAGCTCATCCTCTGAATCACACTCATCTTTCTCTTTTTCTGATAGGAGCCTCTTCATTAGCTCCTCCATTTGGGCTAGCATTTCGAGGGTTTGGTCCCTGGTCCCTTGGTTATTCTGGGGTTGTTCAACAGCTCCCGTCCTATCATACGCATTCGACGGGTTATTGTCCCTTCAAGTTCGGGCTTGGTTTTGTGGGACATTCTCGTTATCACGTACTTCGGAAGGACCTCCCCCTTGATGAGTGTAACTGACTCCTTCATTTCAGGCTGAATTTTTTCTCTGTCAATTTAGGAGATCTCGCAGATCAGATTGTGGATCGAATTGAGGACTCTGAGCCGAACTTAGGTGATTTCTCAGATTGCCTTTGGACCTGCCACTTCGATGGCTTTCCGTCCAATAACTTCCATTAGCGAAGCTCACTACTCGCGGTTGAGGCTGAGGATCTGGATTATTGACACGTGTCCGTGGGACATAAGTAGGGGCAGACGGAGGAGGATTTTTCCTGCTGTCCCCACAAGCAGAAATGTCCCGTGCAGAACGAGATGGTGTCGGATGTCTTATGGGAAATGGGGGATGCCTGACTGGCGAGGCAATTCTTGTCCCATTAGGGCGAACTAACTTAACCAACGTTCACTCCGCCCCACCATTTCTAGCTCTTTGCATCTAGTGATCCAATCGTGACGCAAGAGGGTTGGTCGAAACATTTTGTCTCTGTGAGCTTGCTCTGACCCCTCCTCGTGGGTTGCCATGGATATATCCAAGTGTGTATGACAGAGGTACTAAAATTGGGGTCACAGTTCTAACCGATCAACTGATGTGTCAATGACCCCAGGGAGAGCCACTAGGTTGAGCATTTTGGCGATCTTGCACTGTGGGTTCAGAACTTGGGGTGGCAGTTCTGACTGACCGACTTGGTTTGGATCAGTTATTTATGTGGGACTTATGAGACCCACTTTGTGTAATGCCCTGGATAGCCAAGACCGCTACACTATGTACTTATAAGGGTTCAAGACTTGCTAATCAAGTCATTAGTTTAAAAACGTGTCACTAAACATGTATGAGCTAGGATTAAAAAGGTTTTGGTCTTAAAAGCTTCATTTTATATAATTAAAATGTTATTTACATGGGATCCCAAAAGAAACAGAGTTAAAATTAGGTTTACAGACTTCCAAAAGTACATAAACAATTGTTAGCCATACTAAGGCAAAGTAGACAATCTTTGGATCTCGCGTCCCTACTTAAACCTCAACCGTGGCGGCTGAGCAGCTGGCTATGTACATTCCGCTCGCAGAGCTCTCCAATCAAGGCTGATCAAACTTTCCCTTGCCTTTACCTGCACCACGCAGCACCCGTGAGCCAAGGCTCAGCAAAAAAACATGTGCAACACAAATAGTGATAAAATATAGTAAATTCATTAAGCATGAACTCTCATCAAGAAATCCACATAATATCATTCAGCATATATTCAAAGTTATGGATGCAGTCAAACACTTATAACATTCATATCAGATAATAATCAGGGCCGACAACTTAGGCCGCACCCTCTGTTTACCCCACTAACTCCGACCTGCTTAAACCAAGCTCACTGCATATTAAGTTGTCCTTGGCTACCAGTGGCCAAACTGCGCCCTGTGCACTAGTGGAACCCTTGGCACCTTTAGGCCGTTGGTTCACTAATTAGCTTGCATGGCATAATACCATCTTTTCAAGCATACTCAATAGGGAACCCTTAGTCCCATCACAAATATTCAACCAGGTGCAATTTTCTTACCTATAGTCTTTGCAGTTATTGATTATGAGCAACACTCCTCAAGCACGATCCGTTCCCGAGCCTAAGCGTTTATCACCTAGTCACAATCAAAGTATTAGGTTCCATTAATATCCAAATATAGGTTTTCAGGTACAAAACTAACTTCCGGGAATCTGAATCCCACCAAGCACGGTGGTGAAATCGATCCCGAGCATTCTAGACCACATTCCTATCCTTAAAAACCTCTAACGTTCAAGTGCACAACTAAGGGTTGCGGCCCTTGAAGCTTAGTCGCGGCCCTATCCTCAAAACAGAACCAAGGACCACCCTGGGCAAAGACACGCGTTGCGGACCTTGCAATGGGCACCGCAGCGCTCACCCCTGGCCGAGCCTCCTTGGCTCATCTTCAACCTAGGGCCGCAGCGCTCTAGAACAGAGTCGCGGCCCTTCCCTTCGAGCCCAGAAAACCCACCATTTCCAACATCTAAACCTCATCCAAAGCCATCCCAAAGCTTCCCATTACAACACCCAACAACCCCAACACTTTCAAAGCAAGTTAAACCACGCAATGTAACAGAAAATTCAACCTAAAACTCATAGGAATCACACACTTAATTCTTGAAACTTAAGAACATAAACACTCAAAGCTAACCAGTCAAAAACTCAAATTCAAACCTATAATTCGTGTATTAAAGATTACCTCTTCAATTGGATCCTTTTTCTATTCAAAACCCAGCTAGTTTCCAAAGCTTTCCAACTCAAATTCCCCCCTAAGCATCAATGGTACAAACACCTCAATACCCAGCTGAGAACTCAGAATTTTTAAACCAAAGAGAGAGAAATCCCTACTTACCTTAGTATTGATTTAATTCCTTGGATGAGTCTTGAACTAAGCCTCAAAATCCAGCCTCATTTCCCAACAATTCCCAGCTCAAAAGTCCCAGAATTTCTCTACTTCTCCTTTGAATTTTCACCTAGTTCCCCTTGTGTTTTCCTTGAGAGAAAAGATAGAAGATCTGAGAAGAGTTAATAGGTCGGTTTCTTTCTTTCTGTGGGTTTCCTTGAGTTTGTCTTATTCGTTAAGTTAATCCCAAGGCTCGGGGTGCCGGAAACGTCCCCGAGGGCAAAACGGTAAAATCCCCCAATATTCTCGCTTAGACTTCCTAACCTCAAATATATCTCCATATATTTATTTTCATAACCCAATAGTCTAAATAGCTACCCAATACCCAAAATACCCCTGACTTATCCAAAGTCAACTATTAAGTGTTGTTGTGACTTTTCCCCGCTAACTAGCCCTAGGATCACCTCGAGTTGCGCTCTGCAAACCTACCCACATAATAATGTGGTTCTCACAGTTACCATATATACATATCACATTAATGCCAATATAATCACACAAGCATTATTAACCATGTAATTATGCATTTAAATCAATAAAGTCATGCAAACCACATTTAACTCAATAATGCCCTCCCGGCACACTAATCAAGGCCCTTAAGCCTCATTAGCGAATTTGGGGTCGTTACACTTTGCCTCTTTCCAACATTAACATCGGTTTCAAGAGGGTGTAACCGAGCCAAAACCTCCTCAATTTTCCTGTTTGCCTTAGCAAGATGGCTTCTTAATTACATGTTTTCCATTTCTACCGTAGTTAAGTAGTCTAGGTTTGGATTCGGCGGAAATGACGCCAAACTCCCAGTATCTCCGTGGCCCACCGGTTGCTTTTCAGGGCCATGCTCATTTGAAACAGCGGTATGGTGGGCTCCCTGCCCACCAGGCTGTTCCTTCTCATTGTCGTGCATTGACCGAGTGACCACCATGATGAGATTTGATTGGGATTTTGGTGAAAGGACTAACCTCAACTCTCAATGAAAGCACCAAAATCTTGACGCATTTTTTCGCCAACAGAGAATTAAGAAAATAACAAGGTCGAATTAGTGCTTGATGATAAACCGAAATAAGAAAATAACTTTTAAGAACACTAATCTTTTTACGTGGTTCAATGGTTAAAATGCACCTAGTCCACGAGTCTATATTATTACTGCTTTTCTCTCTCTATTTTGGCAAAGTTTCGATGTTACAGAATAATCGTCCATTTTCCTGTCCAATATTCTCAGATATTTATAGAGAAATTCCTTGGACAGGATTGGGTAACCGCGTTAGTCAATCACAGATTTACATATTTATTACATTTAATATGAAATATTCTATTTATACTAGGATATGATCTGATCATGAAATAAATGGTCTCCTAATATTTGGGACATTAAATATCACAGGTAGGCCATAAACGATCGTATAAAGTATCCGGGTCTTCGGGGATCCGCGGATACGCCATATCTCCAAGTTACCACGAGCTGGATATACCGTCAAGCTCGTACTGTGGAGTTCGTGCCTTATAAACATTATAAGCTCACGCTTATCAATTCATGCATCCCTAGCTCGTACAACTGTCATGAAAATCGTGTTGTCTACATGGAGAATGCATGGACTCCTTGGCTATTTCTTCCATGCATTTATTTGCCAGCTATACACGAGTTGAGTGAAAGACTCGTGCTGAAATTAGGATACACAGAGTCCAAGACATTACTTGAGAACTGTATTATTAATTAAAGTTTACAAATTTTACTTTGAATATGGTTCTTTAATTATCAAGATTTGCATTCATACTTTGAATATTGTTCTTTAATTATCAAGATTTGCATTCATACTTTGAATATGGTTCTTAATTAGTCTCTAGGGTTTGTAATATTGAATTAATCCCATTATTCATTGTTGATTTAGAAAGTGTATGTAACTCCCTACTAATCCAGGATAGTTACACCATGTGTTTAAAATGGTGCTTAACTCGTTAAGCGAGTCATTTGGACTTAAACGTGTATTTAAAGTTAAACAGTGGTTTAGGTACTAGAAATTTTGGTCAAAAGAGCTAAACTTTTCATTAAAAAGTTTGAGTATACACAAGGGATCCCAAAAATTTTATAAACAAAATTTTGATATGTTCAAAGTTACAAAAAAATTTGGCCTAAGCAACAAAACTGGACTTATATCCTAGTACTTCAAAAGAATCTCAACCATGACAGACAAGCAGGTTGAGTATGTACACACTGCCCCTAAAGCTCTCCAACTCATGGTTGGTCCAGTTTCCCCTTGCTTTTACGTGCACCGCAAAGCACCCGTGACCCAAGGCCCAGCAAGAAAACCAAACCAAGCAAAACAGATATTCAATGATACATAAATTAGTACTAATATGCTTCACAAAGTATAGACAAACTCATGTCAGCATCTAAATCATTTACACGGCCTGTGTCGAGTGAGTGCATATCGCACCCCCTAGTGGCCCTGCCATCACGGCCTACATTCCGCATGATTGTCACTGAATTAGGCCCATGTCGATCATTCACAAAATATGCATGTCAACAGATGCTATAGAAACAATTATAGAACAAGAATATAACATGTCAAATATATTCAGTTCACGGTTATAACCGCATTCACAAGTCTGGGTCGATGCCCTAAATACAGTGCATATGCCAGTTTTCTTACCTTGAGTCATGTGTAGATAACGGAATGACCCCGAGTGTGATCCCTTTCCCGAACCTTGCAAAAATCCTAGTCACGACATAAATGTAGTTCTCGGTAAGAACTAAGTCTAAAAACGGGTTCCAGGACTAATCTCTAGCCCTCGGGACCTCCAATTCCATCAATCTAGGTGATGGAATTGTCCCTTGAGCCTTATTTCCAATATAAAAAAAAAATGCAACTTGAAATTTTGTTGGCGCCACATGAGGAGAAGCGAATAATTTGCACAAATGCCAAAATCCGCACCGCGGCGCTCCCCCATGTCGATGCAGCAAAAACCCAGAAAATCTAGGTTTTTCCCCAGTGAACTCAGAAACTCAACAAACCCAAACTCGGTTTCCAGCCAACTTTTATGCAAAGAGCCAACTTTCCACACAAGTACTATACAACATTAAAACATCCAAAGCACACCCAATTACACAACAAAACCCAAAATTGCACACTTGGGGTTCTGGACCCAATTTTCACCCCAATTATGAAATTAACATTCAAATCAGAATTCCAGCTGCAACTAAATCTTCTCAACAATTATAAAAAATTCCCTAGCATCAATACACCTAATCAAACAACTTAGAGCTCATAAATTTTGAAAATTAAACAAAATCCTCAGGCTCCCATTGAAGAACATCAATGAAGAAAAGAGTGAGAAATCCTACCTCTTCCTTTGAATTTTGAAACCCTGGGTTGATTGTGGCTTTGGACAGCTACTAATGCCCCTCCAAAAATTTTAACTCCCTTCTCAATCTTTGGAAAACATGAAGATTATTAGTTGAAAATCCTTCTCCTTTGATGAACACTTGAAGAGCAAAACAAGAGGGATGGTGAGAGAGAGAACGTGTAAGAGTGGTAAGCTTCAGCATTAGTCCCAACCTTGCGTAGTTTAATATCCATTATACTCAAATATTCCCCAACTAATCCCATTTACCAATACGTCCAAAAAATATCAAAAAAAAATTCTCAAAATACCCCTATGCTCAACCCTAGCAGGACATTTATCCCCGTTGTGACTTTTCTGCTAATTTTTCTTGAAAGGACCCACTCTAGTCGAATATCACAAATATATCCACATAATAATGTGTTCTCAAACATACAACATATAAAATTATAAATATTCTCTCAACGGGTCAAAATTATGAAAATGCCCATTTCTAACAAAAGTGGGTCTTTAAACACATTTAATTCACTCAATCATATAAGCATATAAATCAATTAATTCACACATAATTGCTTCACGTGTCCTCCCGGCACACTAATCAATACGGGATAGTACAGATGCATGACTTAGCTCCAAATGATGTGTTTAAAAGTTGTAATCCTCTTGGTTAGAGTTAATGACAGTGCCTACACTATAAATAAGGTTTATTAGAGTTGAAAAGCCTTTATCATACTTTTGAACTCTCTCTAACCTCTCTCTCTCTCTAGCTCTCAAAGAACATTCATTTTCTCCAAGAAACTCATCAAGCATTGCTTGAATTGTATGAGTTACAAGGCTTGTTTAATCCCAATTCTCATTCAATTTTTTTGAAGCCTCAAGCAATAAGGGAAGGCTTGGAATAGAGATTTTGGACAATAATATTCTTATTGTGTATAAGCCTTAAAATTTCCCCAAGTTTGAAGATTCAAGTTATTCAATACAAAAGTTTGTATCTCTCTAACCCTAATCTTCTATTTTGTCATTCAATTATATTTATGTTGTTAGTATTGATGATTAAATATTTCTAAGTTTATCTTATAATCATTTAATCACTTAATATTTAATCATTTAATCTTTTATTATAAAGATGTGAATTCATATTATGAATATGGTTCTTTGATTATCAAGATTTGCATTCATACATTGAATAAGGTTCTTGACTAGCATCTAGAGTTTGTAATATTGAACTATTTCTACTATGCATTATTGAATAAGAAAGTGTAAACCCATAAATTCTCAACAGCCTGAGGGTCTAGTACGAGGCCCAAAGGTTGTGGTGCAGTTGTGGGTCCTGCTCAAGCTGGTGGAGGTTGAGCCATCGGACCAGGTAGCAGCACAGTAATTCCAGCAGAAGAAGATGGTGGAATAGATATCACGATAGCGTGAATTCGTTTGAAGAATCCTCAACGCTTTCCTTCACGAAGTCCTCTAAACTCACGAGCCGCGGTGGCCTTAGATATGGATAAGTCCTCATGTTTTCGACTCTCCCTCTATAAACGTAAATTCCTCTATAAGGGAGACTCCTTGACAGCTTGATCTTCTGGATCATTGCGAAGCAAAGAAAAAAAACTCAGTGTCGAAAGAATGATACTTATGTACGCTTAACTCTTCGAGTTCGAAGTCATGGGATATCTGAAATAATAAACGAGCAGTTAAGCACTTGGTCAAAGAGGAACACCAAAGTACTTCGATTAACACGCAAAAACAAAAAATACTACTCATAGAAGGTCGAGAGAAAAAGAAGGAAAACCCCAAAAGAGGGAAGTAAACCTTAGAAATCCCTAACCTTAAGAGTCACAAACAAATATCTTGTGGGGACTAAACCTAGGGCAGATCGATAAGTTGTAGACCACTTACAGAACCTTGAAAGAGGTAACTCAGGGAAAATAGACTTACATGGTAAGAATTTCCGGTAAGTCTGATACGTAGTCCTCACACGAATAAATGAACGTTCTTCAACTTCGAATATCCTTGCAAAACTGTTGGGATGGTTGATTGGCTCTAGGTCCAAACAGTGGGTGAGAGTTGGGAAATTTTCTAGTAAAACAGGGCAAGTCTGTAACTCGAAGAAATGCATAAATTGCAAGAGAATTTCTAATGAAGGGCAAAAGAGGAAGAATCGCAGGTTTAAATAGACCCCCCCTGAAACTTGAATCAATAGATGGATCATTGTCACAGGTACTCGTGTACCGCCCGATTGCTCGCCTTGGAAAGTACCATCATGAGACACCAGTTGGGTTGATGGCCAACTCCTCAGGACAAGATAGTAGAGGAATTCGCAGAGTCTTGAGCAGTCGGCATGTGACATGTGTCCCTTGCATTTAATGCATTCAAAGAGGTCCGACCACTCGGCTCACGCCATGTGTCTCGGCAATTAAGGCGATCACAGAGGTTCCACCCCTAGGGAATTGACACATGTCCTACTGTCAAACCCTGACACAAATTTTGAAGTTGCCTTCATGTTCGACACGTGTCTGACCGAACACAGAGTTGCCGACCAGGAGCCCGAATAACTTTTTTGCCACGTGTCGACTGGCGAGAAGTCTCCACCACATGATGTTCGCCAGAGACTTGGGGATAAAATGTTCTAGGCATTTTCGGCCTACTGTCCACGTCAGCAATAAGCAACACGTGGTGACATATATGACATATCTCTCAAGAAGTCCTCAAATGTGGACTACCCTGTCGAAGAGCCATTGGTGCTCGAGCTACCAGACTTTCGAGGAAGGGTCTCGGGACCCTCCGTGAATCCCTAAAATGTAACTCCTCAAGAGGTCCCCGAGGTCAGGTCTAGGGAGAACGCTTTCAAGTTGACTTCTCGGAGGGCCCGAGAAGCACCAATAATGGCTTAGCGAGATTTCTGGAAATTTGGGGACCACGTGCAGACTCCGCGCGAACTTGATTAAAGAAATGGTCCCTGTAATGTCCCAAATTCCCTAATGTGGCTTAATGCCTGGATTAGGGGGCCAAAAGGGTCATAATTGATTTAATATGTGATTATATAGATGATTTTGTGAATTATATTATTATATGATGATAATGGCATGCATGTGGGCCCACTTCTTATAAGAATGGCATTTTTGTAATTTTGGCCGTTGAGGGCATATTTGTATATTTATGTGCATTTATGTGATATCTGGGTGAGACCACATTATTATGTGGATATGTTTGAGCTATTCGGCATGAGATGATCCTTGGAAGCAAGTTAGCGATTCGGTCATAACGGGGTTAATTACCTGGCTTGGGGTGAGCCTAGGGGTAATTTGTTGCTTAGTACATTATTGGACATGAGAGGGCAATGTGATTTGATTTAATAATTATTTGAGGATATTGGGAATGGCGGGAATTGGAGGACGTTAATTATGATTAACGGGATAGGTGGGAAATGAAAACTTTGCCTTGGGTGGATTTGAATGCTTTAGATGGCCCTAGGGAAATTTGGTCATTTAGACCATTGGATATATTCAGCAAAGGAAGGTTGTAGAATACACAGGCAGCAAAATAGAGGTTCTTTTCTCATTTCTCTCGATCATCTCTTTCTCTTTCGGTTAGCTTTTGAGGCAAGCTAGAAGATTTGAAGCCTAAGGTTTTGAGGCTTAAGAGTTTAGGTTTGTGTTGCAGCTATTGAAGGGATTTAATTCACAATTGAGGTAAGGAATTCTAAGTTTAAACCTTTAGTTTTACTCTTTTTTTTTAAGGTGGTTTGTAAGCTTGAGATTTTGATCTAAGAAGTGAGTGTTTAATGGTGTTTTAGGTGTTGAGAGGCTTGGGTTTTATAGCTAGATTGATGATAGTGTTGTATTAATGTTTGGTTGTGACATTGGGATTTGTTTGATGAGTTTTGGTAGAGGTTTAGATTGAGAAAAATGCAAGGGAGCTGGGTTCGCGGGGTCAAGTCGCGTCTGAGTTCATGCAAGTTGCGACTTGAGTGAACCCCAGGGCCTTCATTGGGCTCTGCCTGGCAGGGGCACCGTGACCCTTGAGGGTGAGTCGCGGCCCGCCCCTGGCACCCAGACAGGGGCTCTCTGTCTTTGGGGTGCGCCGCGACCCTTGGGGGCAGGTCACGGCATGCCTGTCCTCTTTGAGCCAGGCTGAGTTTTTGTTTAGTCTTAAGCGCGAGTTTTGAATTTCAAGGCTCGGGATCGAATCCACTAACCGTTTTAGTAGGATTCGAGGTCTCGGGGGCTGGGTTTTAGTCCATGAACCTTTTATCACTCATTTTATTGATGGGATTTCATATTTGGTTATGATTAGGTGACCGCTAAGGGCCTAAGGACAGATCGTTCTCAAGGTCATTCTTTATTTATTTTACGCTCAAGTGTAAGGTAAGAAAATTGCACCCAGTATGTGACATACAAGATTATTGATGAGGCATGTTGAGTGCTCTATATATGGACATTGGTTGCATTGTAAATGCTTGGAAGCATTGCTTACTTGTGAATGGCACTAATTTATTAGTCAAAAATGGCAATGGTGTTTAGTACTGGTCGTGAAGCTCTTACTTATCAATCATCATAGGCAATGGTACTGAGCGTTGGTCATATGGAATTGACTTATGAGTCAAGAGTGGCATTATCGTATTAAACGCAGGCCAAAATGATTAGATCTAATCAACAAGAGCATTAAATTCTTGACCAACCTATTGGTTGAAGAAAACTAAAGCGCTTGGCTAGTCTATGACTAGTTACTCAGAGCCAGGGCTAAAAGGCTCAGGTAACTTGATAGTCACATGGCTTAGGGTGCATGTAACGCTCTACTACCCAGGGACCATTACGGTGTGCATTTTAAACAGTGCTAAACTCGCTAGACAAGTCATTTGGTCATAATCGTGTAACTAAATGTGATTACGATTTAGGGTTAAAAATTTTGGTTAAGATACAACGTTTTACTAAAATGTTTACTATATACATTTGGGATCCCAAAAATTTAGTTTAAAGGTTAATTACAATAAAATATTTACAACCAGCCAACCTAAGCGGCAAAATTGGGTTTAACCCTAGTTCCTCTTTAAACCCTCGGCCGTGGTGGTCGAGCAGTTGCATATGTACACATCGTCACCTAAGCTCTCCAACTCAATGATGGTCCAGCTTTCTTTTGCCTTTACTTGCACCACATAGCACCCGTGAGCCGAAGCTCAGCAAGAAAACTCAATATGCTCATGAACAGGCAATGATATGTTACCAAATCATAATAGGCATGCCTAGCAATAACAGCCTTATTCATGCATGCAAATAAATCCAAATAATGATTGTGAGCCCTGCCCTTTGTATGGATGACTTATGGGCCCTACCCTTTGTACAGATGATTTATGGGCCCTGCCATTTCTATTGATAACTATCAAGTCATAATGAAAATAGATGGCCAATGTGTCCATCTAAAATAACTGACAATCACTGGGGCTCCGTACCCTAATCAGATGAGTGAATATCACTTTATGATTTTGGTAATCATACTGGGGCTTGTAGCCATAATCAGATGAGTGACTAACACTTTGAGATTCTGGTAATCATGCTGGGGCTTGTAGCCCTAATCAGATGAGTGAGTCACACTTTGGGCTTCGCACCCTAATCAAATAGGTGACTAAAGAGTCACACTTTGGGCTCTGCACCCTAATCAAATAAGTGACTAATGAGTGAGTCACAAACTTGGGCTCAGCACCCATAGCCATGTGACGTTGCAGTCACCTGAGCCTTTTTGGCCCTGGCTCTAAGTAACTAGCCTTTAGACTAGACAAGCGCTTTTAGTTTTCATCGAACTTGAGGTCGGTCAAGCATTAATGCTCATGATGATTCATTCAATGCTTATGTTGATTAGATCTAATCATTTCGGCTTGTGTTGAACACATCAATGTCATTCTTGAATCTTAAGCCAATACCCTACGACTCGTGTCGATTTCTGACTCATGGGTCAGTGCCATACACAAGTAAGCAATGCAACCAGGGTCGGTCAAACCTAAAATACATCATTAGTTCATATCTTTGTAAGAAATATAACCTTGCTATTGACATGTCTAGACACCTTCCTTAGGGGGACGAAAACAAAGTCGTCGCGAGGCGCTATTCATATCTCACGGTGTTACATTAATAATGGAGACCACGGGTTATGTTGAGTTATCAACCCTCTCCCACTCACTATTTTGAAATAAGTGTTTTTAACCTAATTAATTCCAAATTAATTATAGATTCTTTAAACTTTATGAACATAATTAAAATTGGTAAGAAAGCAAGTTTCTAGGTCCATATCCAATTTTAAATTACCAATTATGTTCATCTAAACTTTACTAAAAAACAATTTTAAAATAAAGTTGGTTTAAAGAAATTAAGTCATAAAGACTTTAAAACAGTGTGATATTTTACCAAGTTTTCAAAGAATAAAACTAAGTAATTTATATGCAATTGGTTTCGCAAAACAACTCATATAAACATATAGGACAATCCTAATAATCATGTTTCTACCAATGAGATGCATGATAATGGCTATGTGGGGTTTTTATGTATGGCACAAAATGCATGAACAGTTACCAATCACATGAAAACAATTATTTAAATAAATAAATAAACAATAAATGTTGAACCGGGTGTTTTTGGGTATTTTTAATTTTACAACCTCTTTATAAAATTAAAATAAAACTGTCTTGATCTCCATCGGGCTTCTTTACTTTACTTTCAGTAGGATATGTGTCGTTGGTCCAGAATAATAATAAGAAAACAATTTTCTAATTATCTTGATTAATTAAAACAATACTTTTAAATAATCATTATTTTATTTTCCTTCTAATTAAAACAACTTTTAATTAAAAACTGAAATAAATTTAATTAAAATATGTTATTTAGAAAAATAAATTTTTAAATAATATATTCAAAAAATTTGTTAGGATAACAAAATTATCTCATTATTTAAATATCAAATTTCTAATAAATAGGATATTTAACATTTTAAAAATTAAAAAAAATAACAGATTAATTTTAAAAAATAAAAAAATTCTGGACCAGTAAGACAGGAACACGTGGCATCAAAAAATGTTGTCGGGGCCCATTTGTACGGATCCGTACGACGTCCCCGGCAACGGCTCGGAGGGTGGCCTCGGAGCAACGGTGGCTAAATTCTGAATCCCAGGCTCCGTTTTGACTTTGTGTGATCGGAAATACAATTTTATGGTGTCAAAAACCAAATAAAATTACATAAATCCTATGCCCATTTATGGCTTACACAATGATCTAATCATAAACAAATCCTAACCCAAAAACATCATACAATTAACGATTCAACATTCCCATGCATTCAATCATATTAAGCCATCCATTCATTCATCAAAAATAAATAAATGTATAAAACTAAACCCACACAGATTCAATATATATATGTGTGTGAAGATGGCTCTGGTACCATTTGTTGGTTTTTATAGATCAAATCGGAGATTATACACAGCGGAACAACAATCAAAATTGTTAATTTAACCCCACAAGATTTCTAGATCTACTTCTTCACATACATATATATATATATCAAATCAAAGATACGAATAGAAAATTACCTCAAGTCCTTCCTTGCTGCTATCTTTTTGTATGGCAAAAATCCTTGAGATCTCACACCAAGACCTTCCAAAATGTTCTCAACACTCAAAGAATGAGTTTGGGCTCGCTATACAAAATAATAGGCAAAATCTATTTATCAGATGTTCTCAACACATGAGATCTGATAAAGTTTAGCCCTAAGTTTGTGAAGAACAGTGACCTATGCTTATATTACTGTTCTATTTCTCTCAGGGAGATTTCACGATATATTTTCTATCACTGAAAAGTATCTGAAAAACTGATCTCCTATATTTAATATATCCAATATATTAAAAATGAAATATTAGTTATTTTAAACAATTTGAAAATAACTAACAGTTATCATATTTTGTTTAAATAATAATATTTTAATCATATTACAATATATCATTATTTATTTAATATTTAAATAACTAAAATTATAGAACAAAGAAACTTCTAGAAGCTTCTTGTGTGTGTAGTATAGTGATTGTGCAATGTGCTACACGTGTACCACATGCCAAGGAAGGCATGTGATTTTTCCCAATTTTTTTTATTATTTAAATATCAAAAATCCCAAAAATAAATTAATTCAAAATTAATTATATTTTTGTTTAAATCAAATAATTAATTAATTCTCAATATTATATAATAATTATGTTTAGTGCATAGAATAATATTTTACTTATCAAATAAGTCATTTTGCCCATTTTTGTATTTATCTTTGTCAATGTTTGTTTGAGCTATTTCGGGGACCATGGACCTATAACATTTAACTCTAATAAATTGAAACTAAATAATTAAACTCTTTAATTATAATAGTTAATTTATTAATTCTGATATTTCTCCACTATAAATTCAGAATTGAACTCTTTATGTTATAGATATACTTTTACAGAAATCTTATTCTAAGTTGTCCATTGATATAACCATCTTACAATAGTTCAACCCTCTAATTAATTAATTCATAAATTAGAATGGAATAATTACCATTTTACTTTTCTAATTTACTTCTTATTCCTTAAGTACCATTAATTCACTAGTGAATAATTAATCTATAATCTAATTATAGATTTGAGCTCAAAATCATTCAGTTCCAGAATTAACCCTTAAGGGAACTAATATACGATCCGTTAGGAAAGATTAGATTATGTATTGTTGATACATGTTCCCAGCCATCCATGATATTAAATCTCCAAAACAAAAGTCATTAGCCTCATTCTTTGAAGAGACCTTAACGAATGAATCAAAAGATTTAATAAACATGAACAGGAGTTCATGAACACTTAGGATTTAGGTTGATCTATAAATGATCATCAGTTATGATATGAATTACAAGTCTTTATTATTAAATGGTTTTTGGATAAAGACTTTTATTTATATCGATCCATGTCATATATAATCATATTATATAAAGCACATTTACCGAGATGTCTTACCACATCAATAATCTGAATCTAGATTATTTTTATCAACATGATACCCAGCAAACCATACTTACAACCCCAATTAAAGAATTCCATAACTTCAATTTGTTGTTGTTGACTATTTTTATTCATTCATGTGATCTTAATTCTCTCGTACTAATACAAGATCACATCCTCAATAATGAATATGGAATTTTTCTGATATTTACAAAATTATTCAAACAATAATTTAATAATCTAAATATAACAATAATAAATCATTGTATTTATTTATTCATCAAAATAATAAATGTCTTTTACATGCTTTTAGGACATACTCCTAACATGTTATGCGGTGCAGGTAAAGGGAAAGAAAAGCTTACCCAGCCTTGAGTGGAGAGTTTAGGTGGCAACGTGTACATATGCGGCCGCTTGACCATCACGACCAATGTGTTTCTCAAGAGAACTAGGGTTTAACCCTATTTTTGCCGCTTAGGTCGGCGGATTGTAACTTTCAAACTGTAATGACCATTTTGGATTGTAAACACTTTTATGGGATCCCATGTACAGTTTAATGTTTTTAGTAAAATATATCCATTCCTTTCGACCGAGATTTTAACCTTGGCCCAGTAATAACACTTAGATGCACGTTTATGGCCTAATGACTCGTTTAGCGAGTTAAGCACCATTTAAAGTACACAGTGTGGCGGTCTTGGCTAACCAGGGCGTTACAACTTGATATTAGAGCTTGCCAAGGTTTAGGGTTCCTGTAGACTGGCTGGGCATGTACACTCGCCACTAAAGACAAGGTCGACTCATGGTTTGGTAACTATTTATGTGGTTGTGTTTAATTGCTTGAATAGAATATAAATTCTTTACCTGCATGCATAAGATACACTAATAGGGTTGGCCCTTGACTGCTGCATGATGAGCAAGAACGTGCTTATTAGCACTGATATTGCTAGAACATGCTTATTAGCATCATTAATTATTAACTGTTAAGTGCTAAATGTTAAATGTTATGATCATAAATCGACATGCTTATTAGCATGATTGTGGAACAAGGATGGATTCTGTTTGATCTTGGACCGTGAGGCAGCAAGAGGTTTAGTTATCACTACCTAACTGGTGGCATTGATTATTGCAGCAAGGTATAAGTTTATAGTATGCTTCCAAGGCAGATAGAATCATCATCTAGCTAGGAAGATCAGGGACAGAATGACAGACAGGGTCAAGAAAATGACCAAGGTCAGATCCCTCAGCCAGCTCCTGATAACTGGCAGCAGCTACTTGTTGATTTACAAGCCAAAGTAACGAGGTAGGAAGAAGAAATTTGCCTCCTGAGACAACAATAGGTTTTTGCAGGGAACATCTTGCCAGAGGCACCACCTGTAACGGTGCCAACAGTTGAACGGTTGCCAGAGCTTGGAAGTAAATAGGAACCTCTTTATGAAAGGTTCAGGAAACAGCACCCTCCAGTTTTTTAGGGTGGTGCAGATCCAGCTAAGGCTGAGCAATGGATGAGCATGGTTACCACCATCCTTGAATTTATGAGGGTGTCTGGTAATGAGAGGGTGGCTTGTGCCACATATATGTTTCGAGAGGAAGCCCGAATTCGGTGGGAAGTGATATCCCAAACCAGAAATGTTAATGCCCTGATTTGGGAAGAGTTTCAGACTCTGTTCAATGAAAAGTACTATAATGATGCCATCATGGCTGCAAAAGCTGAAGAGTTCAACAAGTTGTTTCAGGGAAGTTTGTCAGTGATTGAGTATGCTTTAAAGTTTGACAGACTAGCAAAGTTTTCAATGGAACAGGTGCCCACTGATGGGACCAGAAGGGAGAGGTTTCTCCAGGGGCTACAGCCTAGGATAGCCGGTGATGTTCGTATTACCACTGTGTCTGGAGTTGCTACTTATGCATAGGTGGTTGAGAAGGCGCTCACAGCTGAGAGCGCATAGAACAAGATTTGGCAGGATAATGCAGCTAGAAGAGACTTTAGGAGGGTCAGACCTCCATTTATGGGTTCAGGAAAGGGCAGAGGCCCTGGCAATCAGAAGAGGAAGGCTCCTAATGCCTTCCCAGCTCTAGGCTCTAACAGGAGACTGCGTGGTATTTCAATGGGCTGCCACGGTGGCAGTGAGGCCTAGAGGACTTTTCCTAAGTGCCCTAGATTCAAGAGGCACCATCTAGGGGAGTGTCGGGCAAGAGCTTGCTTTTTATGCAGAGTAGTGGGACATTTGAAGAAAGATTGCCCGAGAGCAAGGAAGGAAGAGCTAAGAAAGGCAGACAGCTCGGCTCCAGATCGAGTGTTTGCATTAACTCAGGCAAAAGCTGAGGCTTGTCCCTCAGTAGTTGCAGGTTAGCTTTTTAGTGCTGGCACCCCTTATACTGTTTTGATTGATTTTGGTGCTACACATTCCTTTGTTGCTAGTAGAATTATTGATAGACTATGTAGACCATGTGATTATTATGTTGTGGGGTTCGGGACCTTATTACCCACTAGGGAGCTAGTAGTATCCAAAAGATGGGTCAGATCATTGCCAGTGACAGTGGAGCGCAGAGAGTTATCAGTCGATCTAATAGAGGTGGTTATGACTGACTTTGACATGATTCTAGGTATGGATTGGATGGTGAAGTATGGGGCAACCATAGATTGCAGAAGGAAGATGGTAACCTTTGAGCCTGAAGATGAGGATCCTTTTGTGTTTGTTGGCACTGTGCATGGACCCCGTATACCTATGATATCTATTTTGAGGGCTAGAGATCTATTGCAAGGAGGTTGCATAGGATTCTTAGCCAATGTGGTTGATAACACTCAGGTCATGCCAGTGGGACCAGAGGAGACTATATTAGTCTGTGAGTTTCTGGATGTGTTTCCAGAAGATTTACCAGGGTTTCCACCACACAGAGAGATTAAATTTGTGATTGAACTGGCACCAGGGACGGAGTCAGTGTCTAGAGCACCTTACAGAATGGCCCCAGCAGAATTAAAAGAACTGAAAGTACAGCTGCAGGAGCTGTTGGACTTAGGTTTTATCAGACCTAGCTTCTCACCTAGGGGTGCACCAGTTCTATATGTGAAGAAGAAAGATGGTTCTCTGAGGATGTGTATTGATTACAAAGAACTAAATAAGTTAACAATCAAGAATAAGTATCCTCTGCCAAGGATAGATGATCTGTTTGATCAGTTGCAAGGTAAAAGGGTATTCTCTAAGATAGACCTTCGATCTGGTTATCATCAGTTGAGGGTCAAGGAGGGAGATATACCGAAGATTGCCTTTCGCACCAGATATGGGCATTATGAGATTTTGGCCATGTCCGTTGGGTTGACTAATGCCCCAACTACTTTTATGGATTTGATGAATAGAGTGTTCAAGGATTATTTGGACCAGCTTGTGATCGTCTTCATCTATGATATTCTGGTTTATTCTCAGTCAGAGTCAGAACATAAGCAACATCTGAGGTTGGTTCTACAGAGACTAAGGGAACATAGACTATTTGTGAAGTTTTCCTTGGGCACATTTTCAGTAAGGAGGGGATTAAGGTGGACCCATTCAAGATAGAATGCTTCAGAAGTTAGAAGTTTCCTTGGATTGACAGGTTACTATAGGCGTTTCGTGGAAGGGTTCTCAAAGATTGCCACTTCATTTACTGGAATGACACACAAGAATCAGAAATTTGTGTGGTCAGACAAGTGTGAGAAAAACTTCCAGGAATTGAAGCAGAGGTTGATTACAGCTCCAGTTCTGAGTCTCCTAACAGATCAGGAGAAGTTTGTGATATACTGTGATGCCTCACATCAAGGTTTGGGATGTGTTCTTATGCAGCCAGGGAAGGTGTGTAACGACCCAAAATTACTAATAAGGCTTGAGGGCTTTGATTAGTGTGCCGAGAGAGCACAACTGGAAGTTATATGAATTAATGGTGAAAATGCATGATTATGTGATAAGCATGCTTATATGATTATTTGGATAAATGTGATGCATGACTATGTGTATTAGTATGCATGTAGGCCCTGACTAGGTTATAAGGGTATATTTGTAATTTTGGCCCGTTGAGGGCATAAATGTAAATATATGTGATAAAATGTTCAGACCACATTATTATGTGGACATATTTGTAGCTTGTGACTCGAGGCGATCCTAGCAAGCGGTTTTGCGGGAAAGTCACAGCGGGGATTTATACCCGGCTCGGGGTGAGTCTGGGGGTATAACTAGGAATTTAGAGAATATATTGGAGACTATTTGTTATTGAGGAAAATAATTGGTGATTAGTTAAGTGTCGGGATGTAAGTGATAATTATTAGGGACACTCGAGGAATTAACGGGAATTGGGAGTAATGACCAAAATGCCCTTAGAATGATTTAAAGGTTTAGTTATTATTGGGAGGGCAATATGGTCATTTGGTTTACTAAGGGATAGGTTATGCTCTACTTTATGGCTTTAGAGGAAGTTGTAGAAAGACTCATAAGCTAAAGGAAAGAAAGAGAAGAGAAGGAAAGAAAGAAGGAAAAACAGAGGACTCTCTCTCTCTGTCGGTTTGGCCATATTTCACCATTCCTTGTGAGTTTTGGAGCTGGAATTCCAGAGTAAGCTCAGGTTGGAGCTTAGGGCTAAAGACCATGGTGAAGCTAGAAGAGCTAGCAGGGATTAACCACTCAGTTGAGGTAAGTTTCAAGATTTCCTGATGTGCTTTTTCTGAGTTTTATTGAGATGGTTTCTAAGCTTGAGTTTTGGATGGAATAAAGGGAAACAATCTTGAGGAGTTGAAGGGCTTGAGGCTGGTTGTATGCTGGAGATAACTTAAGGTCGAAATTGTCCATAGGAAGTAACAAACTCTGGCTTTGAAGTTCTAAGTTTCTGAGTTTCTGGTTGAATCTTTGAGTTCTTGGGTACAATGTTTGTGTTTCTTAGTTTGATGATGCATGTGGTTAAGTCTTGTGTTATTGGGTTGTGTGGGGTGAGATATAGGTGGTGGTAGACTCAATTTGGTGTGTAGTTGAGGTTTGGAAGGGTTCTAAAGGGTCTTGGGTCGAGGAAAATCGAAGGAAGAAAAATAGGATGTTGCTGGTCTGTGACTAGCACTGTAGCGCTAGCCTTTGGGTGCTACAGCGCTAGGCTTGGGTTTCCTAGTGCTTTTGGTTCTGTTTGTAGCGCTATAGCGCCCTCTTTATAGCGCTGTAGCGCTACCCTATTTCCATAAGGGGGTTTTTGGGTTATTTCTTAGGGTTTTTGCCCGGGGGTTCGGGGTTTGATTCCACCACCCCGTTTGGTGGAATTAGGGCTTCCCGAGGGCTTAGGATTGGTCTCGAGGCTAGGTTTTGGGGTTTGAGGTTTGGTGATGATTCTGATCTATGGCTATGACTAGGTGTCTGCTAGGGCTCAAACGGGATCGTGCTTGAGGATCAGATTAAACAAGCTAGCAGAATCAAAGGTAAGAAAACTGCACCCAGTTATGTGATTGTGTTGGGACTAAGTGCTCCCTATATCTGTATAATGGCATAGGTGGTATTATGCCATGGGACATGTGATAAACAACCTAAGGATGCTGTAATCAATATTTGCGCACAGGGCGCGGCTTGGCCACTGGTAGCTGAGGACAGCTTAATATTCACTGAGCTCGGTTTAAGCGGGCCGGAGTCAGTGGGATAAACAGAGGATGCGGCCTAAGGGCGTTAACCATGATTATCATATGTGATTTGATTATTGATAAGAAGTGATGTATTTAGTATGTTGAATACTTGATTAATGTGAATATCTGGAATGTTGAGTATATGAGTATACTGTATGAGTTATCTGGTTGTTTATTTGATGATTATGCTCTGTTATCGTGTTTTCTTGCTAGGCCTTGGCTCACGGGTGCTACGTGGTGCAGGTAAAGGCAAGGGCAGGATGGACCACTCTTGAGTTGGAGAGCTTTGGAGTTGAATGTACATAGTCAACTGATTGGCCGCCACAATCAAGGAGTGACACAGGACGGGAAAAGCCTAAATGTATGTTTTGCCCTTAGAGTGGCTAGTAGCTATACTTTTGTTCTGACTTTTGTAAACTATCTTTCAAACGTTATTACTCTTGGGATCCCATGTAATAAAATGTTCAAATGTATGAAAACTAACTTTTGTGGCCAAACTCTTTTAACCCTAGCTCAATTATAGTTTCGGTAACACATTTTTAACTAAATGACTTGATTAGCAAGTCTTGCACTTTCATAAACACACAGTGTAACGGTCTTGGCTATCCAAGGCATTACAGGGTGATTGCTTATGATTCACGTTAGTTGAAAGAATATGAACAGAGGTACCCCACTCATGATTTAGAGTTGGCAACAGTGGTCTTTTCATTAAAGGTATGTAGACATCATCTTTATGGGGAGAAGTATGAGATTTACACTGACCACAAGAGCCTAAAGTATTTTTTCACACAGAAAGATCTAAACATGAGACAAAGGCGTTGGCTGGAGTTAGTGAAAGATTATGATTTTCATATCTTATTTCACCCAGGAAAGGCCAACGTTGTGGCAGATGCTTTAAGCCGGAAGGGTCCGGGATAGATTTTCAATGCGAGAGTGATATCCAGAGAGTTAGCAGAGGATATGACCAGAGCTGACATAGAGTTGCTGGTAGGCCAATTGGCCAACATTACGCTACAGTCTACACTATTGGAAAGAATAAGGGAATGTTAGTTGGGTGATCCACAGCTGACCAAGATCAAAGAGGATGTTTTAGCTGGAGTGTCTAGAGATTATACAGTGTCAAATATGGGCTTGTTAAGATACAAAGGTCGGGTATGTGTTCCGATGGACACTGCTATGAGACGAGAGATTCTGGATGAATCTCATACTACTTCTTACTCTTTGCTTCCAGGCGCCACAAAGATGTATCAGGATGTGAGATCGTTGAATTGGTGGCCTGGGATGAAGAGGGATGTGGCAGAGTATGCGGCTAAGTGCTTGACATGTCAACAGGTCAAGGCTGAGCATCAGAGGCTAGCAGGGCTATTACAGCCTCTGGACATCCCATAGTGGAAATGGGAGGACATCACGATGGATTTCGTGGGGGGATTACCCAGGATTGTGGGTCAACATGATTTGATGTGGGTTATTATGGATCGATACACCAAGTCATCTCACTTCTTACCAGTGAGGACTACTTATACAGTTGACCAATCTATGTGAGAAAGATTGTGCGCCTTCATGGGGCACCGAGGTCGATCATGTCAGATCGGGACCCCACATTCATTTCCAAGTTCTGGGAAAGTTTACAAAAGGCTATGGGTACACAATTGAAGTTCAGTACTGCTAATCATCCTCAGACAGATGGACAATCTGAGAGGACGATCCAGATATTAGAAGACATGTTGCGAGCATATGTACTGGACTTTGGTGGGTCCGGAGTAAGTATCTACCTTGGATAGAGTTTTCCTACAACAACAGCTATCAGTCGGCCATTGGGGTGGCTCCTTATGAGATGATGTATGGTAGGACATGAAGATCTCCCATTCATTGGGATGAGACAGGAGAAATAAGATACTTGGGTCCTAAGGCAGTTCAAAGGACCAATGAGAAGATTAGAGCTCGGATGCTCGCTTCTCAAAGCCGACAAAAAAGTTATGCTGATCCCAAACGCAGGAACGTGGAGTTCCAAGTGGGAGACTATGTCTTCCTTAGAGTCTCGCCATGGAAAGGGGTGTGAAGGTTTGGGAAGAAGGGCAAGTTGAGCCCTAGATTTGTAGGTCCATTTGAGATCCTGGAGAGGATTGGTCAGGTGGCTTATAGGTTGGCCTTACCTCCAGCATTGTCGGCTGTGCATAATGTATATCATATTTCAGCTCTTCGGAGGTATGTATCAGATGTGACTCATGTATTGAGTTACGAGGATTTGGAGCTTAAGGCAGATCTCTCCTATGATGAATAGCAGTCAAGATACTAGACAAAAAGGACAAGGTCCTGAGGAATAAAACTATACCTTTGGTTAAGGTATTATGGAGGAACAGCAAGGTCGAGGAAGCGACCTGGGAGCTGGAGTCAGATATGCACAGTCAGTATCCCGAGTTTTTCAGGTAAATTTCGATGACGAAATTTCTGTAAGGAGGGGATAGTTGTAATGTCACAAATTCCCTAATGTAGCTTAGTGCCTATATTAGGGGGCCAGGAGGGCCATAATTGATTTAATATGTGATTATATGCATGATTATATGAATTATATTATTATATGATGATAATTGCATGCATGTGGGCCCACTTCTTATAAGAAGGGAATTTTCGTAATTTTGGTCGTTGAGGGCATATTTGTATATTTATGTGCATGTATGTGATATATGGGTGAGACCACATTATTATGTGGATATGTTTGAGCTATTCGACATAAGACGATCCTAGGAAGCAAGTTAGCAGTTCGGTCATAACAGGGCTAATTACCGGGCTCGGGGTGAGCCTAGGGGTAATTTGGCACTTGGTACATTATCGGACATGAGCGGGTAATGGGATATGATTTAATAATTATTTGAGGATATTGGAAATGACGGTAATTGGAGGACGTTAATTATGATTAACGGGATAGGTGGGAAATAACAATTTTGCCCTTGGGTGGCTTTGAAGGCTTTAGATGGCCCTAGGGGCAATTTGGTCATTTAGACCATTGGATATATTCAGCCAAGGAAGGTTGTAGAATACACAGGCAGCAAAACAAAGGCTCTCTTCTCATCTCTCTCGATCATCTCTCTCTCTCTCTCTCGGTTAGCTTTTGAGGCAAGCTAGAAGATTTGAAGCCTAAGATTTTGAGGCTTGAGAGTTTAGGTTTATGTTGCAGCTATTGAAGGGATTTAATTTGCAATTGAGGTAAGGAATTCTAAGTTTAAACCTTTAGTTTTACTCTGTTTTTAAGGTGGTTTATAAGCTTGAGATTTTGATCTTAGAAGTGAGTGTTTTAGGTGTTGAGAGGCTTGGGTTTTATAACTAGATTGGTGATAGTTTTGTATTAATGTTTGGTTGTGATATTGGGATTTTTTTGATGAGTTTTGGCTGAGGTTTAGATTGAGAAAAATGCAGGGGAGCTGGGTTCGCGGGGTCAAGTCGCGACCGAGTTCATGCAAGTCGCGACTTGAGTGAACCCCAGAGCCTTCATTGGGCTCTGCCTGGCAGGGGCGCCGCGGCCCTTGAGGGCGAGTCGCAGCCTGCCCCTGGCACCCAGATAGGGGGCTCTCTGTCTTGGGGGCGCGTCGCAGCCCTTGGGGGCAAGTCACGGCCCGCCTGTCCTCTTTGAACCAGGCTGGGTTTTTGTTTAGTCTTAGGTGCGGGTTTCGAATTTCAATGCTCGGGATCGAATCCACTAACTGTTTCAGTAGGATTCGAGGTCTCGGGGGCTGGGTTTTAGTACATGAACCTTTTATTACTCATTTTATAGATGGGATTTCATATTTGGTTATGATTAGGTGACCACTAAGGGCCTAAAGACAAGATCATTCTCAAGGGTTGTTCTTTATTTATTTTACGCTCAAGTCTAAGGTAAGAAAATTGCGCCCAGTATGTGACATACATGATTATTGATGAGGCATGGTGCGTGCTCTATATATGGACATTGGTTGCATTATAATTGCTTAGCAGCGTTGCTTACTTGTGAATGGCACTGACTTATTAGTCAGAAACGACAATGGTGTTTAGTACTGGTCGTGAAGCTCTAACTTATCAGTCATCATCGGCAATGGTATTGAGCGTTGGTCGTATGTAATTGACTTATGAGTCAAGAGCGGCATTAGCGTATTAAATGCAGGCCAAAATGATTAGATCTAATCAACAAGAGCATTAAATTCTTGACCGACCTATTGGTCGAAGAAAACTAAAGCACTTGGCTAGTCTATGACTAGTTACTCAGAGCCAGGGCTAAAAGGCTCATGTGACTTTATAGTCACATGGCTTAGGGCACAAGACCCCCGAGAGACTTATTAGTCATCTATTCAGGGCACAGGACCCCAGAATGACTTAACAGTCATCATCTGATTAGGGCTGCAAGCCCCATAATGATTTCATGATCATTTATTTATATTGTATACATGTCGTATTAAGTTTTCTTGCTGAGTCTTGACTCACGGGTGCTATGTGGTGCAAGTAAAGGGAAAGAAAAGCTTACCCAGCCTTAAATGGAGAGCTTAGGTGGCGACGTCTACATATGCGCCCGCTTTACCATCATGGCCAAGGTGTTTCTCAGGGGAACTAGGGTTTAACCCTATTTTTGCCGCTTAGGTCGGCGGATTGTAACTTTCGAACTGTAATGACCATTTTGGATTGTAAATAACTTTGTAAACACTTTTATGGGATCCCATGTACAGTTTAATGTTTTTAGTAAAATATATCCATTCCTTTTAACCGAGATTTTAACCTTGTCTCATTAATAACACTTAGATGCACGTTTATGGCCTAATGGCTCGTTTAACGAGTTAAGCACTATTTAAAGTACACAGTGTGACGATCTTGGCTAACCAAGGCGTTACAGTCCCAGACGCCTTTCCGTTAGGATTTTGGAGACCACCCCCTTTTTAGGCTAGGGGGCCACCGAATTAGGCTTATAGCCGGGTGACATGTGTAGGATGCCAAGTATGTAACGGGAAATTCCCACAGAATGTGAGAATGAATAAAAACGCATTTTTCATTTAAGGTTAACGACTCATTTTGCTACCCTCATGCCACTTATAAGTATGAATGGGTCACGATTTTGGACTCCTGCTTTACCTTGGAGCAAGACTATTCTCTGCCCAAGCTATAAACCCTAAAAGGCTTGTGATTCCGGCGAACTTTACTCAATACAAGTGACTCGTGGACTAGGTATTTAAATATAAAAAAGATTAATATTTTAAAATTTTGGAATCGATATACCTATATATTTTTTTAAAAACTAATATATGAAATTATTAAAAAAAAAAGTAAAATCTAAAAGTAAGGAGCATGCTTTATTTTGTTGTTGAAGACTTAAATTTATAAGGAATTTTTTATTTTTGATATTTAGGTGTTTAATTGATTTTTGAACTTGTGAAAAAATATTTATTTTAATATTAAAAAAGTAATTGATCTAAAATACTCTATTCAAATCGCACTATTGCGGATTGGATTGTATTTGAGTTGTTATGCAAATTGGATTGGATCTAAAATATGAAATACACACTTGCAGATTGGATGCACTATAAACAAAATAGTGTGAATCGAATTAGATGAACAACCCTATACATGAATACTCTTCTCTTATAATTGAGAGTAACAGGAGCAACCTAAACATGTGGGGGTCAATATAAAATGTGATATTTTTATAAAATACTATATACAAATGGTATTTTTTTTAAATTGAAGGTCTTTTTTTATATAAAAATTGTATTTAAAAAAAAAAAATTTATGCTGAGTAATGATATGTGTATACAAAATATGTATTAAAACATTATACTAGTGTCACTATTTTTTAAAATAACGGTGCATATATATACTAGGTCAAAACAACGTGCATTGCACGTTTACTTAGTTTTTATTTAGAAAATATGTTAATTATTTTTATTATGTTGTTTTAATTGTCATATAAATTTTAAATAGAAAATAATGTTATATATTAAAAATAAATTAAAGCAAAACATTGTCTATGATTTGTTTTAAAATAACAAAATCGTTAAACCAAGAATCCGTTAGACACAATTTTTATACATAAAGATATGGTGCATTCTAGTTTTACAATTTAATATTTTTATTCTAATTTCTTTTTAGAAAAAATACTTATGAATTTCAATATAATAAATATTAAACAAATTCTAAATTAAAACTATGAATTTAAAAAGAAGTTTTATTTGATCAAATTTTAATTTTTTTAAAGCCCACAAAAAGTTATATATAAATATATATATATATTATTTAATTAATAGCTAGAACAATTAAAATAAGTAATTTCTCATTAAAAAAGAAACTAAATAGTAAAATAAGAAAATATGTATATTTTTGTATTATTTCACTATTACATATACATTTGAATAAACAAAATATGTTAAATGACAAAGTAAACAATTAATAAAGGAAAGACTAAAAAATTAAGCAAATAAATATTTTTTTGTTATAGTTTTGAATACATATAGAATTGATAGAGTAATTTAAATATTTTAATATAAAATTTTAAAATATGTGCTGAGAAATTATTATGGCTTATTTTTAGTTTATTTACATGGTTTTATTATTTTTTATTTTTTTAAAATTTATTTACCTTATTTAAATAACATTAAAATTAACAGTATTAGAAAACATTACTAAAAATGATAAATCTCACATTTATAATATATAAAGATAAATATATTGATATAGTGGGAATTAAGTCTCTCCACACACTCACACACCCAACTACCTTAGCTAGGCCCAAATGGCATGGTAATATATATTTTGTGTGCACAAAATATAGCATGCACTAAATTTGGCACATCAATAAATGTTACTTTTTTATTTATTATATTATCACTAATTACTATAATTTAGTTGTTGACAATTAATGATCAACCATATATCATTTTTTATTTATTTTTTAATGATAAATTTCTTGGAGTACATTATTTGGATAATAACAAGTAATAAAAAAATTAATTTTTATATATTCTCAATAAATATTAAATGAATTATTGACTTTTTTGTATTAATTTGTATCTTATACATTGAAGCACAATTGTAAATATTGGGCCAAAGCATTAACTCTTTTTTTTTGGGAAATCTACAAAAATGCACTAAAAGTAAAAAAAAATCTGAAAAATACGGTGCATTACAAAAATACGGAATTTTTTGGATAAAAACACGGAATGGCAAAATTGTAAATACGGAGTGGCAAAATCATAAATAAAAGCTATAAAATACAATTTTTTGTAAACAACGTTTACAAACTAGTAAATATTTGTTACAAACTTGTAAATATCTGTTACGTGTTTGTAAATAATATTTACAAAATCCGTTATAAAATTGTAGTTTATTTTTTATTTTTTTGTAAATAAAACTTGCAAACAAATTTGTAACTAAATTTTTTATTTTTGTAACAATAGTTTACAAATCTAGTTTTACAACTACGAAATATATTTTTGTAACTAATATTTACGAAAATATTTTATAGTTAAGAAATCATAAACAAAATATACATAAAAATATTATATTTTTCTATATTATTACAATATTGTACCAAAAATTACATGAACCATCAAATTTATGTTATACAACTTAAAAATACAAATTTAAGATATTCATTATTTATAAAACACTTTATTAAATGTAGTGGTGAAATACAATATTTTTTTTAAACAAGTTTTACATTTTTGTAACAACAATTTACAAAACTAATTTCACAACTAAAAAGTTTATTTTTGTAACTCACATTTACATAAATATTTATAAATTTATTTAACATGATTATTACAAAGATTTACAAAACTAATTTTTTAACTTTAAATATATTTTTGTAATAAAACTTGAAACTTGGATTATATTATGATTTTGGTTTAACATTGAGTCTTGAGATTTGACATATTGTAATAATATTGGGATTATCTTTAACTGTATGTTGTAACATATAGTTATTAATATTAATTTTAATTAATAACATATTGTAACTTGTATAAAATATTTATTTATTTTTTGAGTAATTGTATAAATATTAATTTTAATATTAATAAATACATTTATTTTAAATAAAAATAAATTAATCTACTTTATTTTATTTTATTGAAGGTAGTAACTATAATTATTATTACTTTTATTATTAAAATAAAGGTAAAAAAATGGTTTGGGAAAACCGTATGCTGAATTCAAAGAAAAAAAAATTAAAACAAAGGTCAACCTATATATATATATATATAAATATATATAGTTGGGGCTTCCATATTTTTGTAATTTATTAAGTATACCGTATAAAATAATTTTTTTTTTATAATACGGTGTGAGATGTAATTATTCCTTTTTTTTTTTTTTTTGGTACTAAACTTAGTACAAAATTTACATTTTGCAATGGAGATGGTCTAAGAAGGTGATTAAAACTAGAGAAGAGTCTAGAGATCCCTTGAATCTCTTTCCTTCTTCCACTCCTTTTATCAAATAATTATAATTTATTGGCCTTAAATTTAAATATTAATTTCCTCTTAGTCTGTCAACAAAGAATATGAACTACAATATTTTGAAAGTCATATCGTATCATTTAGATTTAAATTTAGTATATTAAAAATTTTATAATCCCCATGTTTTTTCCACGACGCTCGTTATTAGGGGTCCTAATAATTATTGACTTATGCAAACGCCTTCTATTCTTAACCTATAACCAAGTAAGGATAACATCTTTTAGGACGCAAATGCCAGTACATGCCTACACATTTATAATTGAAAAAATATATATTAATTACATATTTTCTTTGAAGTTTGTGTAATGGAATCATTTAAAATGGAATCCTTTTTACAATCTAAGTACAATGAATAAGTGGTGCACGGTAATTATACGTGTGTTAATTCATGAATATACAATATAAATATACAACCATACAAATTGAGAAACACATTGCCTGTAATAATAATTATACCTCATCTCTATTTCACTAATTGCTATTGAATTTTAGACTTGATAGGAAGAAAAAAAAACCCATTTATACAATACTATCAAATTAGCATACATATTGAAAGGAAGCTATCCATGACCCCCACTTATACAAGGAAACTATCCATGACCCCCACTTAATCTACTTCTCAATTATTCAGACCTGAACATATTATTAAGGATCCTATCCATGGATAGTAGGTACCAGCATATGATGGAAACCACAAATTTCTTCTCGACGAGTGCTAGTAGTGGTTTATCATTACATATGTGAGTATTTCATTCATGGTCCAAAATAATGAAAGTCGTAGCAATACGACTGTGAACTATTAGAATTTTAGAAAAGAGATACTTGTAAACCTTTCAACTTCTTAATAACTATTTTCAAGAATATCATTGTGAATTAGACTTATATTTTACTCCATGAATAAGTGAGAGCAAGTAGACACAAAAGTTACCCTCCTATATCCATTTTCAGATTACACTCTCATTATCCAGGCAGTGAAGACGAAGAAACAAACAAAAAGAATAACAAAACTAGTCAATGCATCTCCTCTACGTCTTTTCGTCTACCAAACTCCTAACAAAACTCCCACTCACTCATTTCAGACATCATCGCCGCCGCCGCCGCCGCCACCCCCCCCTCTTTTCCCGCTACTCTACAGCCCATATAGGTACACTACTCACCTATTCTGTTGGAAGCTTCTCCGAGTAGGATGTCTCAATATACAACATGCTAATATCCACCAGCAGCAACTTCTGATGGGAGCGTTTCGGTTGAAGGTACTTGGTCTGTTTCATCTGATGCTAGATCTCCTGCTGCATCACCATTGCGTGACTGCTCTAAACTTTGATCAGGAAAAACTTCAGACTGCAAGGATGGGGCAATATTATTTACATGTAACCATGTCAGCTCCCACAAACTGTCCCCACCTAAAGCACTTCTCTGCACAAGCACTCCCTTTGTCTTCATAAGAATCAAGGTCTTCTTAAGCAGCTCAGGTACTAGTTCCTGAAGCTTCTCACTTTTCTTTCCTCTAACTTTCACTTTTATATATTTCTCCATTCGGCTGAGAACACCCAGCCATAATTTGCAGAAGGTTGTTAATTGAGATAGATCAGGAAGTAACTGAAGAAACACCTTCGGCAAGAGCTTCATGGCAAGTATAAGTGTTCCTTCCATGTTACGATAGTCTTTTTGAGAGTGACCTTGTGCAATTTCAAGCAAGTCATCAAGCATGGTGAAGATCACCAAATCAAAACACTGTAACCAGAGACTGTGAGGAAGATGTACCCCATCCACTCCGGTCAAGCACTTTTGCAATGATAACAAAGCATGATTTCTAACCTCTTCTCTCTGATCCAAACAAACTTTTCTTAATCCCTGAATGAGCCGCAACCACATCTCTCCAATATCCTGACACATCCTCATAGCATCCTCCTCTGCCATTGATTCCTTCGCTTCAGAGGCCCACCGAGTTAAGCAATCAACAGAGCCCGCCATTAAATCCAGTGCACGAACAGAACGCTCTGCCTGTCCAACACGAGACTCGGCAAACTGCCTTGATGCATCTACACAGAGAACATAATTGGCTGGCAACAAGTGGACCCCATCAGACATAATGAATAATAATGCATCAAATCCAGCCTCTGAGGCTTCTGGATGTCGAGCAGTGATAGAAAGTAGGGATGTAATGGTGCGCCACCCTAGTTGTGATCTGATATGAGAAGCATTTGCTTTTACTAGGCGACTAACTTCTTGTGTGATTTGTTCACAGTAAGCATCTGCAACCCGAGCATCGAGTTTCAATACAAGTTGCAATGACCGCAAAAGTTCATCAGCAAGGTTCTCCTTGTAAGGAAGAAGACGCTGACAAATACGGAGGAGGCCAAAAACAGCCTTCTCCACCAGAGCACATGGCATGACTGTTGACTGAACAATGTTGGATATGTGATCATAGACACCCTGCCAAAGAAGCACGATCCTGTCCCTGTTATTCAGGGTGATTGCTATTAGTAACTCCAGACAGAAAACTGCAGTGTCCTCATCCTCAGGAGAGCTGTTCCCTTTCGGAGGTCTCCCTGCAGCCCAGATGAGTGCTCGAGCAAGCTGCAACAGAGATTCAGCTTGCAGAAACTTACTCTCAGTAAATATGCTGTCAATGTGGCACTTTTGAATAGTTTGCAGGGTGCGCTGATGAGCTGCAAGCTGCTGCTCAGTAGGTTGCGACCTTGGCTCCTCTGTGTCAAGAGACAAGAGTTGACTAAATCGTCCCATCAATCCGGATGATCTTCTAGGAGTACCCATGGGAGGCATATGAGCAGAAGATAGAGAATTCGTGAGAGGTTTGCCGTGTCCAGTGTCAGCAGTGAGCTCTGACTCATCGGCTGCATCACTGGCCACACGGGCTGGGAGAAGGCCAAGCTTGTGCAACCTTAAGATGCAGTCCAAGATATTTCTCCAACCTGTGCGAATGTAATCACCATACCTGTTGGCAATAGTGAAAACAGTCACAGTTGCCATTCTAGCTTTTGTGTCATCACCAAATGCCAGTACAGGTTCCTCAACAGATGATGGGTTCAGAAGTGTTGTGAACTTACAGAGAGACACAACAAGATCATCAAGGACATCTTCAAGATGATGGCACGCTGAAATCTTTGCAACAGCTAGAAATCCATCAATACATGTTTGGTAAACCTCCTCGTGTTCTGCATGATCAAAAACCACAGAAATCGCAGCAATTGTTGGCCCTGACATTATAGCAAACATATCATGGTCTAGGTAGGCTCTGGAGTCTGATACTATGAATGGAGCAGTTTTCTTTGATTTGTGCATTAGGTCAATCCATCGACTAGGAGTCATTTCAGGAAAACCAGCCCCTTGTTCTGGGGTTGTGCGAATCTCATTCTTGATTATTGAGTGGTACAGTTCTATTAGGAAGTCTCGAGGGAGGTCATTGCCTCCATTTATATGCCGATTATTTCGGATAAAATCCTCCTCTGTCATTTTTTTCTTCACCTGTACATTGTGCTGATCTGTATTAAGCATTATCAGTGAATATGATAACAAGAGAGCAGCGTCCTTGTTAGCTAGAATCAAAGGTGATTGCTCATAATATCTCTCTGAGAATGCCTCTAGGACTCTTTGTATCTTTTGTGACTCTCCAGGCAGTCTGAATGTTTCTAAAAACAGTCGCAATGCAGTATCCAAATTCATGTCTTGGAAATCAAAAGTCCAAGCAAATTCATGAAGAACCTGAACACAAAACTCATCATGATTCCCCAGAAAATCCCCAACTAGATTCTTATCCAACCCAGCAGTATATCTGAAAAAGCATGCCACACTTTGAGGATCAAGTTTGTCAGGCAAAAGATGTGTTCCTTGGAGGAATTCTAACCCTTTCTTTGGATCCCTATTAAAGTGATCAGCTCCAATCATCAACCTTCTTTTGATGTATTTCCTCCGACGAACAAATGGAACCCAGTGACTAGGATCACTATAGTTATCACACTTCACCATCCAGAATGGGGTATACTCTTCAAGATTAACTGGGGTGTACTCTGAACCAACTGATCCATTGCTAACCCTCTCGGCCATACCCTGAATAACAGCAATAAGACCATCCAAAGCCAGAATGTGCATTGATGACAAGGGACAATTAACAGGGAAAGCACTTTTCGACAAGAGATTAGCGAGATCTTCAAAGACATTACTGCAGGTTATGTCACAATCTAAGTTAGCATACATTTCCACCATAAATGTTTTCTGTCGACAGAAGTCAACAAGAGCCTCCATAGCAACTTCCTGCTGCTGGTAAGATGCTCCATATCTGCTTTGTGCAAGCCTCAAAATAACACAAGAAAAGAAGGCCTCCAGCTGTAATTTGAGGTCAGTACGCAGATGATGATACAGATTAAGAACAATGCTGCATACCATAGAAAGAATAAGCGGACTGGTTGACAGGCCAAACTGCATCAAATTACGAAATAATTCATCCTGAATCAAACCCAGCAATCTAGGATGATGACGAATAGAGGGGCCACCCAACTCTATAGCAGAATTAATCAAACCTAAGGCAAATAGAGGCACATCTTCATCAAACGCTAAAGTATTTGATCTCGGACCCATTCCAACATTCTCAACAACATTTAGCAAAGAGCATAAGAAATGGAATATTTCTACCATGCAGGGTACTCCATATGGTTCAGTCATCAGACTTAAGTCATATGGTACTGTGTCCTTTCCAGTGCCAGTCCCAATTGTATCATCATTCATTCCAACTGCTGCTGCGCCAACAGAAGTATTGGAGGCAAGATTAATAGATAATGCTTGACCATCGTATTCAGAAGTCATGTTTCCATTCTCCAATTGCCTGCTTCCAAATGCATATTCATTATTCAACCCAGAGCTCTGCAGAGAAAATAATAACTTCATGTTTAGTATTTTTATTTTTATAATTATAATTATTGCTATTGTTATTGTTATTAACGGAAGAAATAAACAATTAATTATTACTATTTTACATCATGTTCAGTCTCTACCCTATAAGCTGGCCTCTCTAATAGGTAAAACCAATAAATATGGCTGAGATTCATACTTTCTTTGCATATGCTTTTTGTTTTTTACATTATTTTCCTCCGATAAATTGCCTTTAGCTTCATTCATGTCCCAACAACTAATGCAGAACAAACAAAGGAAATATTCAAAAGACCAAAAAAAAAAAAACAAAGCATCAAACAGCTGTACCTCATTCATATTATTTATTCCATTTACCAGAGCACTTTCTGAGTTGCCAACATCAGGAAGGTGTGAGAAGATACACCTAACAAGTTCATGCATGGTGTGCCGAGCTATACGTTGCAATAACTCTCCTTTTGATCCTGCTTGGTGGACTATACGGAAACAGGTATTCACTATAGTACAAACATGTTGATTACTCAACATAACAGATGCTTTACTCTTCATACAACCCAAAAGAACTTGCAATATCTTCATTAGAACTACCTCTTCTGAGGCAGGATCAGTCACCTCAAATCGGCAACTAGTGACAGCATCAACTAGCAAGTGCATTGCATCTTCAACATGTACAGTGTCTTGATCAATGACATCGAGTGTTAAGATCTTGTAAACAGAAGACAAAGCAACACCAGTGATTGGAGCACCAGTTTCATCTGATCGAATCACATCCAGAAATGGTTGAAGATACTCAGAAGGGTTAATGGTATGCCAGTGATTCTGCCATGTAAAAATCTTCTTGCGCAATGCCTTCAAAGACTGAATTAGGGAGTGCTCCAGCTGATCATCCCCAGACATATAACGCCCACTCCACCTTACATTTCTCCTCATTACTGCTAACACAGCTCCTACTTCTGAATTAATCATGCATGCTAAAGTAGCTTTAATAGAATAGCCATCACATTCCTCAGGTTCTTCTTCAATTGACTTGATTCCAGTCTGCATCTTTAGCCGCCCCATCTTGGAACAATATTCTTAAGATAGAACCCAATTTCTACCTGTAGCTACAGACTTTTATGTGAAGCCTATGTAGAGACAGAGTAGAAACAAAAGCAAATCATTCCTTCACAATCTACAGAGATGACAAGGCATATTATTAGAAAGTTTGCATACTAAAATGTTAATGGAGTAAGAAATGTAACTTAAAGAAGGCTCCTTCATATCCTTCCGTATCATATCAAAAAAGGACTCTATAAAGCTACCACAATATTTAATTAGAATAAAGAATCATATATTCCATAATAATACTTATATATAGCAAATACAAGTATAATCCACATGGACGTGCACAACTGGGAGCCAGCATAAAAGCAATGCAACTCCATTACCACCATCTCAGAGTTACTACCAGTACCACCTCATTGTCTCTCCAGAGTCAATTAAACACTTCCACACAAACGATGAGGTGCAACCAATTACTTCATTTTTCATTAAGATACCACACATTAATCCCGCACAACTCATATACTCAATCACGTAATCATTTGAGATAACCCCAAAATCACAACTAAATTGCTCCATATAAACGGTTGTCGCCACTGGCCAACTTATTAGCACCAATTAGTCTAGTAAACTTTAGCTGGATATTATATCAATCTCATTATCAACGGAGACATCTCGACAAACTTGACCAGCCTAGAATGCATAACCAGAACCACATTAGATCAGCATTAAATATAAACTCCATAGCTCCCACTAACAGAATTCCATTTCATGAGACCAGCATCCTGAAGTAAAAACATAAGCAAAACTATTTGTCTACTGTAATGTTAGCATTTCTGAGAAATCAACGCTAAGACTTATAACCAAGTCTTCCAACATGGAATTCACAAGAAAAAATTGAAATACAGAATTGATCACAACAGATAAACACAAGTAGATGTAGTACGAAGTAAATACAAGATCCGGCCCATCAAAGTAAACCCAATTCAACACCAAGTCAAAAAGGATCGTAGTCAACTAGCTAAGAAAATAAAGGCAGCAAAACAACAGATCACTGCGCGCAGATCTTCCTATTCACGGTCCTAAGTCCCAACAAAGAAAATGCAAGAAAACAAGAAATTCTAAAACCCCCAACAGCGGCATCTGAGGCTTCAAGGCTTAACCCTTCAGAAAAGTTTTATGGAGATTAATTTAAACTCCAAAAAAAAATGTCAGCTGAAAATGCAATTTGCAGAGAGAATAGCATAGAAAACCTGAGATTGAGAAAATCCGGGAACCCTAAACCTCTGGAGAAGACGAACCAGGAAACAGAGAATAAAGAAAGGGACGAGTAAAGCCGCCCAGGGTGGCTCTGGTAGCTGCCGAAACCAGTCAGTCACCAAATCACCTCAGCTCTGGTGAGATTTTCTTTAGTCGTAATTACTGCTAATTATATTATATATATTTATATATTGGTTTTTTCAGCCGTAATTTTCTTTTTCTGGTTGTCGTGTCTTTTTATGGAGCTAATTTAATTTAATTGAGTATTATTTTAAATTAATTGAGCTCAGTTAGAGTGTTAAAAATTATTTTCACTGATTATAATTACTATTTCCTTTATTTTTCATTTTCTTGTACTGAAATGTTTTGTTTAAAAAACAAGGGCATTTATTTAATCCCTCACTTCAAATTGAAGGACCAAATTTCTTATTTGATGTCAACCATTGGATTCTCTTTTAATCATAATGGATGGTTGGATGATCATTTACTGTTCAAAAGTTGGTAAAATACCCAACTGACCCATAGCAACCTAATATTTGTTAGTTTTTTTATTTTGGATATTTTCACTCATATAAATTTTTTAATACAGTTCTATATTATTAATACAACTATTTATGAGATTATTATTAAAAAATATGAATTTAATTTAATTTATCATTACAGAATTTAATTAACTAAAATTTGTAGTTAAATTAGAAAATTAATCTTAATGAAAATTGACTAACAAAATTTCTAATAAATGAAAATCGTTTTGAAATTTTGATCAACCAATCACATGTTTTGTAAAAAAATTAACACACAATGCAATCAATCATATTTTAATAAATAGGCTTTCACATATTAAATTAAGATCTTTAATTCATAATCACACTTTTATAAATACAATTTTATACTCGCGAACCAATCATGTCCTAAATAAGTTTAACTCATTTGTCATTTTAATTTTTTTTTGTGGAGGGCAAGTAATTTGTTTTTTTATTAATCTTATTTGCTTTACTGATACTAAACATTCTACCATCTACAATTATATGGCTCTACATTATATTATATTTTCCAACCTAATTAATGGCAATTCAATCTTCTCAAAATTAAAAAATAAGAATGACAAAAGAAACTTGTCCAAAAAAAAAATTAATACAAAACTCATACACAAAACAATCATAATATATATCAATTTTTATTACATTCTTCTTGTTTTGCGTTATGCAAACACAAGATTTAAATTACATAGCCCTAGACATATGTTTACGTAACTACTATTGTAAATATATCAAACTTCATAATAGATTTACCATACAACCCTCAACAAAACACATTTTTGGACATAAAATGACACATATGCCCTCACATTTTAAAGCTACGTCAAAGACTTTTAGTCAACCGGTTTCCATAACCGATTAGAGCCTGTTACCAAAGTATTACTCCATCTCTCTTAATATGACACATGACCTGAAGCTAGGACCCACTTTTGAAGGACTAAATTGGGGTTGTTGCTTTTTAAGTATCATCAATTTACTCACTTTCCCTTTTTCCAATAAAGTCTCTTCAATTCTTTTTTGTAAACAGTAGCCTCCCTGCATTTTTAGCTCATCTCAAAGACGACAGGTCTTCTTTTTTTTTTTTAAGAATAAATATCAAATATCAAATATCAACATATCAGAAATATTGATTTTTTATCAGTTTTTATAATCGTGAGTATAATTCTAAAAGTCACATATTAATTTTTTTTTTTTTAAATATAACACAATATCTACATCTTTTATTGTTGATAGTCTAATATTTTTTGGCAAACTTATAATTTTTAGCTCATGAACATAGTTAATTCAAAAAATAAGTAATGATTAAGACATAATCTTTTTACACACTACTTATGTACCTTATGATATATCAATATTTTTAACAACCCATAATAAATCATATGGTCTCACTTCTTTTAATACATTGTGTGGTTAAAAAAATTACCATATCATTATATGCATAAATAGTGTATAAAAAAAAGTGTCTCGCTAGCTCTTCAAAAAAATATGTTTGCTCCCTTTGATTAATTACTTAGAGCAATAATTGACTATAATTTTCATTAATTATTTAGCTTTGATATAGTTTGGTTTTGGATGACTATAATTTCTTCTTATTTAGCTTAGGAGTTAATTTTGTGTTGGTTTTGGTTTTATGATGGAAAATAAATAAGAAAATGATAAATATGATATAGTTGAGTGAAATAGAAAAACAACTAATATGATTTAAAATAATAATTTTTTTGTGCGAAAATTTAAGGTTGCTAGAACATTAAGCCCAAACTCGAAGTTTTGAATTAAACATCAAGAGGCAAATGAACTTGTTCCCTTATGACTTAAAAGGTTGACTTGTGTCGATAATTAAAGAGATTTTTTTATTGACATACAACAAAAATAAAGAATAAATGATAATGCGACACAAAATTATATTTGGACTAATGATACAAACATGTCAACCATAACATATAATTATAAAAGGGTTTATATATTTTCGGAACTTGTATTTTTTCTGATTATCCAATTGGACCATAAGTTTAAAAAATTTATTTTTGGATCCTATACTTTGTAAAATAGTACAAATAGATCCCTAAACTCAATTTTGATGAAGAAAAAATTGAATATAACAACACAATTTTTAAGCAGAATTATTTTATCTTTGTTATGAATTATTAGTTTGGTGAATTATTTGTGATTTCAGTTTAGAAAATTTTGATCAAAATCAGGTTTGTAGTTCTATTTGAACTATTTTACAAAATATAGGGTCCAAAAAATAATTTATCAAAATATAAGATCCAAACAGATAATAGAACAAAACCTTAAAAAAATTATAAACCCATTATAAAATATTGACCCATAATTAATGGGATTGCCATATTAACGTCAATGTTCCAATAATTAACAAAATTAAAATTTTAAAAATACCACAGAAAAAGACAAAAGTACAAAATAAAACAATTCATTTATGCATTTGAAATTACATAGCAAGAAAAATAGTAGCTGGGATTTGAAAAAATAATCCATAAATTTTGGTGACTCAAAACTGTGTCAGTCGCAACATAAACTAAAAAGTTTATGATACATTACTTTACTACTAACAAACATGAATAGAACATAGAAATTTTAGAAAATAATAGGTTGTCTTGATGAAAATAGATGAACTATTACAATTCTAGACAAAAATAATACAAATAAATAAAGATTGATTAAATAAGATTATAACTCTATAACAAAATATACATACATGTAAATATAGAAAATGGTAGAAGAATATAGTAATAGAAAATACAACTCTATAACAAAATGATACAAATAAACTAGAAGTAGTAGAAGAAAAGACGTAGATGTAGTGTCTCATAATTTTACTTAGCTAGATAGTAGTAGTAGTTTGTAGTATGTTAGTTTCCGCAGTTTTGGTTCAAGCCGGGACTTAGTTGGAAACTCATAGCAACAGTTATGGATTTTATAAATTTAAATTATAGTATAGAAATATTAATTATAACATAAAATTTGATTAGTATTGTTGGTCCTAGAAATATTAATTATTATAACATAAGGTTTAGATATAATTATTAAGAATGTGACATTTGTCATAATCATGTTTATTAAGTTTTTAAGTATTTTTTATGAATAGTTTAATTAAAAGAAAGATCTAGAAGCTCTAGAACCTTCCAGCAGCTGTTAGGATCACGTTTTGACTCATTCAAAGCTATTTAATCAATTCAAAATATGCTGAAAAAGTGCAAATACGTGTTTGATATATCAATGTATGTTGATATATCGCAGCTATAGGGGCCGAGATATTGCCTACGGGAGATACGAAAAACACGTCGACTTCGCACGAACAGGCCTCGGGAAATAGGTCTAGGTGATATATCGCCTAGGGTAGGCAATATATCGCCCCTGGGAGTGATTTTTTGATACTTGAGGATTTTAAATGTAACGACCCGAATTTACTAATCGGGCTTAGGGCCTTGATTAGTGTGCCTGGAGGGCAATAAATGATTTAATATGCTAATATGTGGAATTTATGTGTATACATGATTATGATGCATGTTTAGTTAAGTTAAATATGCATGTGGACCCCATCTGGATATTAGGGGCATAAATGTGATAAATGTTATATATATATATGATATGTATGTGTAGCACGGACCGAGACAGTCCTGGTGAGCGGTTAGTCAGAAAGTCACAACCGGGTTGAGATTCGGACTCTGGGCGAGTCGAAGGGTAATTTGGGTACTAGGTGTGTTATGGGATTATCAGGACATGAAAATAAATATTTTGAGATATATTTGAGGATAGAATGTCTAGGCGGGAATATTGGGGAAATTTGCCATTTTTGCCCTCGGGGACGTTTTGGTACCCCGAGCCTTGAGGTAACCCTTTAGACTTAAGTCAAATAAAACAAAAAGAGGAATTACTTAGAAACTTTAGGGAAACCGACTTACCCTCTTTTCTTTCAGCTGAGGATAGTTTTATCTCTTTCTTTCTCATTCACTCTCTAAGATAAACACAAGGAAAACTATGGGAATCAACTTGAAGGTCTAAGGAGTTCAGCTAGGATTTAGGGAGCTTGGAGCTTGGAGCTTGGAGCTTAAAGGGGGCTGGTTCTAGGGTTTAATTCAGCAAGAGGTAAGCTTTAATTGTTGAGGTTATGTTTAGAATTTCAGCTGGTTTGTTGGAGCATGCATGTTAGCAAGTTTGAATTGTTCTTGAGTGATTTAGTTGAGATTTTGGAGCAGACTTTAATGGGTTTTGATGTTGATGCTGAGCAGGAATGATGGTGTTAATTATCTAGGATTGTTAGCTTGGTTTTAGTGAGGATTGGCTTGAGGAAAATGCAGGGAAAAGGGTGAAAAATCTGGGTTTGGAGGTGAGAGTCGCGGCCCTAGGAGGGGTGTGCCGCGGCCCTAGGAGGGGTGCACAGCGGCCCATGTGTGCATCGCGGCCCATGTGCGCATGCGGCCATGGGTGGCCGAGAGGTTCATGCGCGCTGCGGCGCTTGGTGCGCGCGCCGCGGCCCGTGTGGGGGTTAGTGTGGTGCTAGCCTCTGTTTCGAAGCTAGCCGCGGCTCTTGTGGGTGGGGTCGCGGCCCTTAGTGCCAGTTTGAGTTTTTAAGGGTATTTTAGGCTTGGGAACTCAAGGGGTAAGGCTCGGGATGGATTTTGCCACCCGGATTGATAGAATTCAAGGTCCCGGAGGTTAGGGTTATGGCTCGAAGTTATTTATTGGATTAGAATTTGATGGATGGACATTGTTAATGTGTTGTGACTAGGGTTTCGACGAGGCTCACGTTAGAGGACTGTGCTCAGGGCATCAGTGCTCAGAAAACTCAAAACTCAAGTAAGAAAACCATTGTTCCCATAGAGCTTGTGTGCAGGGCTGAGCCCAATGTGTTTGAATGGATTGATATGCAGGGCCGAGCCCAATATGTTAAAACTGCGGGGCATAGCCCTTTAACTGATTATGCTAGGATTCTATACTTGCTTGTTATGCTATATGTATTATGATGTGAATGATCGGCTAGAGCCGGGAACGGTGTGGACCGAGAACGGCGAAGGGCCAGGAACGGCATTGGGCACGTTGAGTGCAAGGCCGAGAACGACAAGGGGCCGGGAGCAGCGTTAAGCACGTGGAGTGCGAGTTGCCAGGGCGAGTCCCTAGAAGGATACCTGGGATATCCTCACGGCATGGTCTGCGAATCCAGGGCTTGGTAAACGCCTGGGACGGCTAGGCCGTATGTGTTTAGCCAATTGGTGGCCTATTTATATGCTTGATAAATGTATTGCATATGTTCTGTTTGTGGGTTTTCTTACTGGGCTTCGGCTCACAGATGCTCTGTGGTGCAGGTAAGGGTAACGAGAAGGTCAACCAACCATGAGTACAGTAGGCGTGAGGCAGCGTGTACATGTTTGGCTAGCCTGGCTGCCACAGCCAGAGGATTTCGGGGGATGCTTGTAAATGAACTTAGATTTTGTCGTTTAGCCGACTTAGTATAGTTTTTATGTTGTAATTATTTCTAAATTGTATTTTGGGATCCCAGGTGTCAAACTTTTATGATCTTCAATGATATGGAGTTAATTATACATTTTTTTCCTTTGTTTATGGCTTAATTACACTGTTTAACTTAAAATCTCGATTAGCAAGTTGAAAGCACATTTTTAAACTCACTTAGTAACGGCTCTAAGGAAGTAGGGCGTTACATTAAATTTGAAAACCGCCTTAACCACTTGGACCTACCCTTGAACGATTTTGACCGAGTTTTGGGCATCTGTTGAACGAAAATTCAAATCTTTTTCATTTTATATTCATTTATTTATTCATTTTAAAAGGGGTTAGTTTCATTCCTTGAACTCTATAAATAGGACCTAGTACTCAACTATTTTTTTCATTCTTCAAGCATTCTTCAGAGCCTCCAAGCTGCTAAGATTACTATAGAGAGAAACAGTTGGGTTCTGGGTTAAAAGCTTTTCCAATTTAAGTTTTTCTAAACACTTGGGAAGTGAGATATAGTGTTATTTCGGTATCGAGGTATACATCAAAGTCATAAGATTATTCAAGGTATTCCTATCCTTAAGTTCAGTTCTTCATAGTTCTTTAGTTTTCTTTTATTTTCTTTCAGATCCTAACTCTTTATGATTCTTGGTTAGGTGTTTAAGTTTCTTGAAACTTAAGGTTTTCGGTAAGTTTCTTCTTTGATGGTTTAGTTTTCTTTTTCATCTCCTTTCTTTAGAAACTCACGATTCTTATTGTTAGTTTTAGGAGTGTTCCAAATCTCGTTCTTGTCTCCATATCTCGATTTTTGGTAAGGAAAATAGGTTAGATTATATGTGTTTATATGTTTATGTGTTATGATATAATATGTATATATGTATGAATATGTTTTTAATCACTTCGGGCTTATAGTTGCTTAGATAGAAAACCCCAAGATTTGTATCACTATATGAATATGTTTTTAGTCGCTTGGGGCTTATAGTTGCTTAGATAGCAAACCCCAAGATTTTTATCATTATCGTGGTTTAGAGTTGTGATTTACCCTACCTCGATTAGTAGACTAAGGACCTAGATGGGTTATCATATACTACCTTGTGATCTAACCTACCTCGATTAGTAGACTGAGGACCTAGATGGTTCTATCACATGCCACGGTAATGAGTTAATGGCCATTAATATTGTAGTCCTATATGATATACGTTTTTATAGTCATATGTTTTATAGTATATGTATATGATATAGTCTTATGTTTATGATTTATGATATTTGCTGTTAGTAGATTTTTCTTTGCTGGGCATTAGGCTCATTCCTTTCTTTTTAGAATGATGCAGAAAAATGAACATGGAAGGCGAGAAAGATTCGTGGCAGCTTGGCATGTGTGTTGAGGATGAATGGACTGATGGAAGATCGAGGATGACGTTGTTTAAAGTCTTTTAAATTATGTTTTTATGTATTTCCGCACTTAGTTTTTAACAATTGATTTAAGTTTATGTCTTATGTTTTTTTTTATGTACTAAACAATGGGTACCCATACCGTATTTTATATTTCATACTTTACTTTGTATTTGGCACAATATTTTGGGTTTTAAATAAAGTTATGTTATTACTTATATATGTATTCAAATTAGTAGTTATGTTATTACTTATATATGTATTCAAATTAGTAGTTATGTTTAGTAGTTTTTAATGGTCCGAGGTCTAGAATTAGTCGAGGCATTACAGGAGAGGAGATTACAACTCTAAAACAAAAGATAAAGTAAAAGAGTAAATATGTTACACATTTGCACTATCCAAATTTTGTAACTCTCATTTTTATGTTACAACATATGACACTTGTTGTCCGTATTTTCACCTCCGACATGTGGCAACTCGTAATGATTGTCTCAGACGCTCGTAGACGTCTTCAGAGCATGTTACCCCCCAAGGTCTCAATTCGGGGCGAAGTTCCTTTTAGGTGAGGTCACCTATCTTTGCCAGTGGGTAGGCCGTGGATACCTTAAAGGTAGATTACTCTCTGAGGTTTTCCCTCGGAGCTGGAGGTTCTCCAGCTCGGGCAATTAAGGTGAGGGCTACCCTCCCCCAGTCGTCTCCCAGGTCTGAGGTTCTAGTTCTCGGACCTAAGATAAGGCGCCAGGTGTCAGCCAATGCGAGTTTGCAGCGCCAAAGGATCGTCTGACAACATTTTTGGGCAATCCGTCCATAGTGTTGTCGAGTGTACGACTCAACAATTCACACTCCCACTACGCCGTCTAACATGGAGGTACTTACAACACACCCTGACAGTACTTGGGGCATGTTCCCAATAAAGTAGGTATCTTTCTGCGGTGGGCTCCGCGGATCCCGCTTGGGTCGTGGTCTTTATTCAATGCAGCCCAATGCATTGAATTGGTATTAATCCCCCAATAATGGGAAAAATGTATATAAATTACTGATGATTAGTATTAATAACCCCAACCTCTATACATAGGGTTGGGAGTCTCATTGTAAAAGGTTTGATTTTTTAGAGAGAAAACACCTTGTACTCAGAGCAATCTAAACGCTGCCTGAGAATACACCATTGGAACTTGCCATAACAAACTTCAAATCCTCTTAATACCAGAGACTCGTGGAATAGGGTTCTTTTATAACCTGAACCACGTAAAAATCCTTGTGTTCCTATTATTTATTTCTTTAATCTCTTGTTTTAAGGTTGATAGTGAAAAAGGCAGTCAACATTTTGGTGCTTTCATTGAGAATTTGAAGAAAGCGTTTGGAACAATCACAACCATGGTAACTACTCGAGAAACGTTATAGATGATGTACTCCCTCCTACCAGAGTCGAAGGAGGGGAACCCAGTCGACAGCCACCTTAGGACGTGCCTGAGATGGTAGAGGACTACGACTAAGATGCCGAGTACGACGGTGAAGATGACGTCATCGACCATGGGTACTATGAGGGAGAGTACCCTCAGCCCATGGATGCGGAGGAGACGCGGGAGGTAATGATGCTCAGTGGGCAGGTGGCCACCCAACAACAATGCGCAAGAGGGTGACATCACCGCCCTACAGGAGATGGTGCTTGCCTTGAAGGCCACTCTTGCAACCCAAGTGTTACGAGTGGACCCCAATGGCAATGCACCAACTGGGCACCCAATTGGAGTGTCACCTGTTAATGTAGCTGGAGTGCCTCCCGAGCACCCGGCTACAGAGCCACAAGATCCGCCGGCTGGGGTGCCCGCGGGGCACTAGCATGAGTTGGAACCACGATGCCACCACAAGATCATTGTAAAGGAAAGGCTAACGATAATCTTGCACCAAATCAGAAGAGGGTTCGTTAAGATCCCGAAGGCCACCAGGTTCCTCAGCAAGCTGGTAAAGGTAATGGCCCAGGGGCCCGAGGACACTGCCAGGCTATCAGCACCTGTGGAGCTCAGGTCCTAACCAGCCTCGAAGGAATAATAGTCTAGGGATCCACCCAAGGAATTCCCCGCAGAACCGAGAACGCGGTATTAGTATCTCAATAAACAAAAATATCGAGTCTAACAGATAAACCGAAGTGGCTCGTCCTGAGGATAAAGGTGCGTTTCGAGGTCAGGCTGACCTGCGAGACAACCTTAATGCCCAAAGATGCAATAAGGCAGGAGGACACGAGTCTGTCGGAAGAGGGCTATCAGACCTTCGAGATAATATCAACACCCGGAGAAGAGATAACCTGACTCAGATCATCAATTGAGATCGTGACCCGCTCCGCGCGGAGTTAGAAAGTTTGAAGCGGGTCATGCTCAAAATGGCCAGGCAGCAAGGCCACGAATCTGACTTGGAAGATGAAGAAGTGGAGCCATGTGCTCCTCACATTCTTGAGGCCCCTCTTCCACAAGACTTCAAAATGGCAACCATACCGCCCTATGATGGTGGTTGGGACCCCACGAACCACCTGTCTAAGTTCAACAAATTAATGTCGGTGTCGGTGTATCGTGTCTCCGATGACGCTAAGTGTCATGTGTTCCCGATCACCCTGATGTGATCATCAGATAAATGGTTCAAAAAGCTCCGACCAGGATCCATTCAATCCTGGCATCAATTATCTTCTGCCTTCCAAAGACAATTCATAGGAGTTTGAAAGGTATGATTTGCGGTCAATGCCTTGGCCAATATAAAGCAAGGGCTCTTCGAGACTCTCAAGGCATACATCAAATGCTTCAAGGAGGAAGCGGCGAGAACCAAAAGGGTTGATGATGGCCAACAATCGATGGCATTACAAGCTGGCATCCGCGAGGGGTCCTCACTTTGGGATGACCTCCAATGGAGGAGATGCTGACGACTCGACGACTTCATTCGTCGAGCACAAGAATATATTAGCTGGGAGGATGCCCATATTGGGGCGTTCGGAGCACTCGCCATTTTCCTTACTTCGGCCACGCCTGGCCCCATGGCTTCGAGAATCCAATATTCCCCTTTTGCTCCCATCCAACTAGCCTCGGGGGGAGTCCAACCCAGCCAAGGTGTTTCGCCTTTTGGTTATAACACCATGCCCGCTCCTGGATTTAGTGTGGCTCCAGCAGGGTACGGGGTAGTGCCCACTAGATACCGTGCTTTTCAGTCTGCATTCAGTGTTGGAGTTGCTGCTCCCTCCCAGACTGTCGAATTCAGTCGAGCTCCCAGTAGTAGTAGACGCAAGGGGAAGTGCAAGGGTTGAAAGCCCAAGGGAAGTGGAACCGCACAGGCTGAGCAAGGAGCCACCTCTGGTGAGAAGTATGTCCCGCAGTATTCTAAGTACACAGACTTGGTAGACTCCCGAGAAAATATCTTCGTGGCCATGGCGCAACACGTTCACTACAGGCAGCCGCAGCCCATCCAGAGAGACAGGGAAAGGCAAGAGCCTATCAAATTTTTTCATTTCCACAACGACATAGGGCACCACACCAATGAGTGCCGCCAACTCAAAAATGAGATCAAGAATCTCATCAAGCTGGGACATCTCCACCAATATGCTAAGAGTAGAGCGCGCTAGGCACAACCCCATGCAGCAGGATTGCTCTCGTACCGCTTGTTGTTCCATGGGTTTCAATAGTTGCTCCTGTGGTCCCACCATATCCAATGGCCCAAAGACCTCCTCTGGTGAACGGGCGAGTAGGAACCATCTCAAGAGGGCCCCATTTGGGTGGCACCTCCTGAAGCTCGCAGAACAGGTATGTGCGAGCTTTGAATCATGATGATGAGGTGATGGCTTTGGCTTAGTTTCCTGCCCAAATGCCATGCATGACTGACCAAGTCATAACATTCTCCGAAGACAATGCTCGGAGAGTGCATTTCCCACACCACGACCCATTGGTGATTAAGAGCCAAATCTCCAATGAAATGGTGGCATGGATTATGGTAGACAACGGGAGTTCGGTGAACATCCTGTTTAAGTCAGTCTTTGAGAAGATAGGACTGACCACAGCAAACTTGTCCCCGTGTGCCTTAACTCTCTATGGATTCTCGGGGGAGGCCCTCATCTCGATGGGACAGATAAAGCTCCATGTAATGCTTGGAGAGATGCCTCGCCAGTCCTTCATATATTGCACCTTTATGGTGGTAGACTATTCCTCGGCGGACAACACCATCTTGGGACGACCTGCACTGGTGGAGTTCGGAGCCGTCACCTCCATCTTCCATCTTTGCATGAAGTTCCCCATGGAGGCAAGAATTGGTACGATCCCCGGAGACCAGAAAGAGGCGAGACAGTGTTACAATGTCTCCCTAAAATATCCTGTGATGGTGGTGGAGGAAGAAGGCCTCGAAAAGCCCAAGGCATCGGAGGTACAAGTTGTCCAGGAAACCGGGCCCGATGAGTTGGACCCAAGGGATCAAGAAGAAAGGTCCATTGAACCGATAGAGGAGGTGGATGAGGTAGTTCTTGATGCCTCCACCCCGATAGAAAAATAAAAGTTGGGGGAAGCTTGAAAATAGAAGTCTGAGAGGCATTGGTGGGCTTCCTCCGAGAAAACCAAGACATGTTCTCATGGTCACATTCTGACATGACTGGTATTGATCCGAACATCATATGTCACGCCTTGAATATCGATCCTAGCTTTGCTCTCGTCCAGCAGAAGCAACAGATGTTTGATCAAACTTCGAAAGAGGCTCTCAAGGCCGAAGGGGACAAACTCCTCTCCAACATATTTATCTGAGAAGCCCAGTACCCCATGTGGCTGTCTAATCCTATTCTCGTGCCCAAACCAAATGACACCTAGAGGACATGCATTGATTTCTTGAACCTTAACAAGGCTTGTCTGAAGGACTGCTTCCCACTGCACAAGATCGACCAGATGGTCGACGCCACCTCTGGCTACAAGTTGTTGTCATTCATGGACGCATACTCGGGATATAACCAGATATCCATGCACGACGCGGATCTGGAGCACACTAGCTTTCGAACTGATAAGGGTGTCTACTGTTACATCGTGATGCCTTTTGGACTGAAAAATATCGGTGCCACCTACCAGAGACTGGTTAACAAGATGTTCAAAAACCAATTGGGGAAAAACATGGAGGTTTATGTGGAAGATATGCTGGTCAAGTCTAGGACCGCCCCTGACCATGTGGGCGACTTGACTGAGGTTTTCACAGTTCTCTGCTGGTTCGGGATGAAATTAAATCCCCAAAAGTGCACATTCGGGGTTGCCTTTGGTAAGTTCCTAGGCTTCATTGTCAGTGCTTGGGGAATTAAGGCGAACCCCAAGAAGATCAAGACCCTAATCTAGATGTCATCTCCATGAAGGCATAAGGACATGCAAAGCCTGACAGGGAGGATTGCAACTTTGAGTTGTTTTGTCTCCAAGGCAACAGACAAGTGCATCCCTTTCTTTAATGTCCTCTGAGGAAGTCAGAGATTTGAGTGGTCGGAAGAGTGTGAACAGGTGCTCCAACAGCTCAAGTCGCACATGGAAAATCCTCTGATTCTATCCAAGCCAGTAGACAGAGAGCCTCTCCTGCTTTATATGGTTGTCTCGGAGGATGCCATCAGTGCTGCATTGGTGCGGGAAGAAAGTCGTGTCCAACACCCCGTCTATTATGTTAGCAAAAGACTCCTCGGGGCAGAGTCTAGGTACTCGCTGATGGAGAAGTTAACTTTTTGCTCAATGGTGGCCTCTCGAAAGCTAAGACCCTACTTCCAGGTGCATCTGATTAAGGTCTTCACAAACATCCTGTAACGCCCTGGATAGCCAAGACCGCTACACTGTGTATTTGTAAAGGTGCAGGACTTGCTAATCAAGTCAAACATTTAAAAATGTGAATTCTAAAGTCATTAAAGTGCTAGGGTTAAAAGGATTTGGTCTTAAAAGATGCTTACCATATAATTAAATATTTACATATGGGATCCCAAAATAAATAGCGTTTAAAAGTCTATTTACAAAATTTCCAGTGTACAGACAACCACCAGCCTCTCAAAAGGCAAAACAGAAATTTATGGTATTCCTGTCCCTGTCTCCTCTCAACTGTGGCGGCTGAGCAGCTGATCATGCACATTCTGCTCTAAGAGCTCTCCAAATCAGGGCTGATCAAGCTTGCCCTTGCCTTTACCTACACCACGTAGCACCCGTGAGCCAAGGCCCAGCAAGAAAACATATCATATTACATAACAAGTAATAATAATATTTGGACAACCCTTTAAGCACGTTCATATACTTAACATACCACAATATTCACAAAGCATGGAGATTCAACCACAGAGTCAGCTAATCATCACCCAACTATTCAGCATAACAATCCACCAAACAATAATAGTAAATGAATCATATAATAGTCAGGGTCGACACTTTAGGTCGCACCCTCTGTTCCCCTACTGACTCCGACCCGCTTAAACTGAGCTCAGTGCATAACAAGCTGTCCTCAGCTACCAGTGGCCGAGCCGCACCTTGTGCGCTAGTGTAAACTTCGGCACTCTTAGGCCGTTGGTTTATTGTTTACATGGCGTAATACCATCCTTTACAAAGCATACAAAATAGGGAACCCTTAGTCCCATTATAATTCCACAATCGGGTGCAGTTTTCTTACCTTTAATTTCCAAGTTCACTGATTACGAGCGACGCCTCTCGAGCACGATCCGCTTCCCGAGCCCTAGCTTAATACCTAGTCACAACCAAGATAGGGAGTACCATTAATAATTGCATTAATATTTCCAGGTGGAGTTCTAGCTTCCGGGACATCGAATTCCACCAATCACGGTGGTGGAATTGATCCCGAGCACCCTAGGTTAGGTTCCCGCTCTTAAAACCCCCAAAAGATCAAAAATGCCCTTAAGGGCTACGGCCCCTGAAACCTAGCCGCGGCCCGCCCCTAAAATAGAGGCTAAGCCTCTCTGAAGACAGACACGCGTTGCGGCCCTGCCCTGTGGCGCCGCGGCGCTTCCCCACTACAGAGCCTCCTTGGCTCTTCTTTGCTTCGTAGGGCCGCGACACTCTAGAACAAAGTCGCAGCCCAACCCTTCGTGCCCAGAAAAACCACCATTTCTAGCCTCCCAACCTTGACAAAAACCATCCCAAAGCTCCCTAATTCCAAACCCATTGATCACAAGACTTCCAACATGGTTCTAGCAACTCATTCCAACAGAAACCTAGCTTAATAACTAATTAAAATCCCATTTTGATTTCAGAAACCCAGTAGCTCAAGAACTCTAAAACCAGTCATGCAAACTCAGAATTTAGACTCTAAATTACAAATTGAAGCTTACCTTCTTTGATGAACCACCTCCTTAACAGATTCCTGAGCTCAAACCCAAGCTTCTCAGCTTTAATTTAATCCTTAACATCAAAACCATAAACACTTTTAATACTCAGCCAAAACTCAGAATTCTAATGCTCAAGAATAAGATTCAATTCTTACCTTGATCCTGGTTGAGTGCTCCTTTGTTAGAACTAAGCTAATCCCTCACAAATTCAGCACAAAACACAGAATTTCCAGCTGAATTCCCTCAGGTTTCAGTAGTTCCCTTAAGAGAGAAAAGAGAGAGAAGAGAGGAGAAAAATAGGTCGGTTTGTGTCTTTTGTTCTACTGCTTTCTGTTTACTTAGTCTAATCTTAGCTAATTAAATCAATCCCGAGGGCAAAATGGTAAAATTCCTCAATATTCCCGCCTAGGCTTCCTAACCTCAAATATATCTCCATATATTTATTTCCATAACCCGATAACCCAAATAATCATTTAATACCCGAATTACCCCTTGACTCGCCCTAAGTCAAACATTAAGCCCCATTGTGACTTCCCGCTAACTAGCTCCCTAGGATCGCCTCGAATCGCACACTACAGACTTACCCACATAATAATGTGGTTCTCACAAATATAACATATAATCACACATTAACTTAATAAACACACACACATAAGCCAATTATGCCCTCCTGGCACACTAATCAAGGCCCTTAAACCACATTAGTGATTTTGGGTTGTTACACATCCCCTCAGATAAGTCCTTCAAAAACCTGAGTCGTTGGGAAGACTATTGAAGTGGTCGATGGAATTAAGTCATTTCGACATCACCTAACATCCAAGGACTGCCATAAAAGGCCAGGCACTCATTGATTTTATCATCGAGTGCACATGGAATCAGGAGAAGACTAATGGTACCCCAATGGTCGGACCAGCCTGGAAGCTGTTCGTGGACGGTCTTCAAACGAAAATGGTGCCAAGGCCGGACTTATTTTGGTTTCCCTCGAGGGACATAAGGTGCATAGTTCCCTGCGCTTTGGGTTTAGCACCTCTAACAATGAAGCGGAGTACTAAGCCTTAATCGTTGGGCTTCGCATGGCACTAGAGCTTAAGTTCGAGGGCCTCGAGATCTTTAGCGATTCTCAACCCGTTGTGAACCAGGTTCTCGGAGAATACCAGGCCCTGGGAAAAAAGATGGCAGCGTACCTGGCAAAGGCTCAAGAAATGCTACATAATTTCTGAAGATTCACTATTCAGCAGGTGCTGCGAGAGAAGAACTCCAATGCTAACGCCCTAGCTAAGTTGGCCACAACCAAAGATGCTGAGTTGACCAATGTGGTCCCCATTGATTACTTGGAGTCTCCGAGTATCTCAACTTCAGACGAGATGGAGTCTATAGAACCCCAAGATGGGTGGATGGAGCTAATAGTTAAATATCTCGTCTTCGGGGAGCTGCCTCAAGATAAGAATGCAGCTCAAAGTTGCTTTATCAAGTGCCGAGGAACATAATCATGGACAATAGACTTTATCGGCGAGGTTACTCCTTGCCTTTGCTTCGGTGTGTGTCCAAGCAAGAAGCCAGTCTGATACTCCGAGAGGTACACGAGGGTTTTTGCGGGGATCACTATCGTGTTTCATAGGACCCTATCTTTACTTCCAAGTTTTGGGGAAGTTTACAGAATGCGATGGGTACATAGCTGAAGTTCACAGCTTACAATCCTCAGACCAACGGTCATTCTGAGAGGACTATCCAGATATTGGAGGACATGCTGAGAGCATGTGTATTGGACTTTGAAGGGTCTCGGAGTAAATATTTGCCTCTGATGGAGTTTACCTATAATAATAGCTACCAGTTGACTATTAGAGTGGCACCTTATGAGATGTTGTATGGTAGGAAGTACAGATTGCCCATTCACTGGGATGAGATGGGTGAGAAGAAATATGTAACGCCCTGGATAACCAAGATCGCTGCACTGTGTGTTTAAAATAGTGCTTAACTTGCTAAGCAAGTCGTTTGAACTTAAATGTGTAATTAAAAACTAAGTCAAGGTCAAGTAATAAAAGATTTGGTCAACAAAATGATTATTTTTCATTAAAATATTAAGTTGTACACGGGATCCCAAAAATCAATTTGCAGACTTGTAAAAGATAAACAGATACAATTTAGTCGTCCTAAGCGGCAAAACATGGTTTAACCCTAGTTCCTCCCAAGCTACCTAGATCGTGGCGATCGAGCAGGCTGCATATGTACACACCACACATAAAGCTCTCCAACTCATGGTTGGTCCAGCTATCAACTCCCTTACCTACACCACGTAGTACCAGTGAGCCAAGGCCCAGCAAGAAAACTTAAAGCAACATGCACAACTAGGCAGCAATATAAAAGCAATAATATAATTCACCGGATTCAACGAACAATAGAATATACGCAAGAAACCCAATAGAAGTACTCAACTTAATCAAACATATACATCAATCTTACCAATCAACACAAATAGTTAAGCGCGAACCACACTTCTGTTTATTGTATAATGTCCAGGCCTGGCTCCCTTAGGCCGAGTCCACTGGCTTTATATGTTGGTTTTTATTGATCAAATCAGAGATTATGCGCAGCGGAACAACAATCAAATTGTCAAATTAATCCCATAAGATTTCTAGATCTACTTCTTCACACTCATATATATATTGAATCAAGGACAAGAATAGAAAAATTACCTCAGGTCCTTCCTTGCTGCTATCTTTTCGTATGACTGAATTCTTGAGATCTCACACCAAGATCTTCTAAAATGTTCTCAGGCACACAAAGAACGAGTGTGGGCTCGCTATACAAATAATAGGCAATAACTATTTATCAGATGTTCTCAACACATGAGATATGATAAAGTTTGGACCTAGGTTTTGTGAAGAATAATAACCTTTGTTTTTGTCACTGTTCTCTTTTCTCTGAGAGAATCCTAGATATTTTTCTATCCCTGAAATATTACGTTCTGTGAAAACTGATATCCAATATTTAATAATATCCAATATATTAAAATATTTGTTATTTTACACAAATTCAAAATAACTGATCAGTTATCAGATTTTTGTTTAAATAATAATATTTTAATCATATTAAAATATCTCATTATTTATTTAATATTTAAATAACTAAAATTGTGGAATCAAGAGACTAAGTCCATCTCTTATGCGTGTAGCACAGTGCCTGTGCACTGTGCCACACGTGTACCACATGTCTGTGCAAGCATGTGATTTTTCCCAATTTTTATTATTATTTAAATACCAAAAATCCCAAAAATAAATTAATTCAAAATTAATTATATTTTTGTTAAATCAAATAATTAATTAATTCTTAATTAATTAATTACACATAATTAAACAATAATTATGTTTGATACATAGAAAAATATTTTACTTATCACATAAGTCCTTTTTGCCCTTTTTTTTTTTGTATTTGCCTTTGACAGTGATTGTTTGAGCCATTTCGGGGACCATGGACCTATAACATTAAGCTCCAATAAATTGAAACTAAATAATTAAACTCTTTAATTATAATAGTTAATTTATTAATTTTGATATTACTCCACTATAAATTCATAATTGCACTCTTTATGTTATAGATATACTTTTGCAGAAATCTTTTTCTTAAGTCGTCCATTGATATGACCATCTTACAATAGTTCAACCCTCTAATTAATTAGTTCATAAATTAGAATGGGAGAATTACCATTTAACCTTTCTAATTTACTTCTTATTCCTTAAGTACCATTAATTTACTAGTGAATAATTAATCTATAATCTAATTATAGATTTGAGCTCAAAATCATTCAGTTCCAGAATTAACCCTTAAGGGAACTAATATACGATCCGTCAGGAAAGATTAGGTTCCGTATTGTTGATACATGTTCCCAGCCATCCATGATATTAAATCTCCAAAACAAAAGTCATTAGCCTCATTCTTTGAAGAGACCTTAACGAATGAATCAAAAGATTTAATAAACATGAACAGGAGTTCATGAACACTCAGGATTTAGGTTGATCTATAAATGATCATCTGTTATGATATGAATTACAAGTCTTTATTATTAAATGGTTTTTGGATAAAGACTCTAATTCATATCGGTCCATGCATATATAATCATATTATATAAAGCACCTTTACCGAGATGTCTTACCACATCAATAATCTGAATCTAGATTATTCGTATCATTATGATACTCAGTAAACCGTACTTACAACTCCAATTAAAGAATTCCATAACTTTAATTTGTCGTTGTTGACTATTTTTATTCATTCATGTGATCTTAATTCTCTCGTACTAATACAAGATCACATCCTCAATAATGAATATGGAATTTTTTTGATATTTACAAAATTATTCAAACAATAATTTAACAATCTAAATATGACAATAATAATAAACCATTGTATTTATTTATTCATAGAAAAAACAAATGTCTTTACATGCTTTTAGGACACACTCCTAACATTATATCCGACCCCGGCACCCTTAGGCCGGGCTGCATTCTGCACACTTACTATCGGCCCCCGGCACCTTTAGGCCGGCCTGTAAACAAATATAATCACAGATGCGCAACGCATAGCAAGTAATCAATGGTAGCGTATACAAGCATGCCCAATCATATATTCTCAGCTACATATATGTTCATGTTCATAATATATTCATACAAGGGGTTTAAGCCTCAACCACAACTTGGGTGCAGTTTTCTTACCTCAGATCCTGAGCAGTAAGCGTATGACGGCCCTCGAGCACGATCCTTAATTCTTGAGCCCGTGTAGTAAAACCTAGTCACAATGCGATAATGGATAACCATAAGATTCTAAATCATTTAAAAGCTTTGGAATCAAATACTAGCCTCCAAGATCTCGATTTATACTAAACTGGATAGTAGAAATCATCCCGAGCACTTTGGTTTGAATCCCCGAGCCTAAAAACCTTGGCTTCCCTTTATTTTCCATTTAGGGTCGCGATTTGCCCTTAAGGGTCGCAGTTCGCCCCTTAGACAGAGGCCAGGCCCTCCTTGCTAGAGGACACAGGCCGCGACTTGCACCCCCCTAGGTTGCGGCGCGCCTAGCGAAACAGAGGCATCCCTGCCTCTTCAAGCACGCGGGCTGCGACGCCTGAAGAACAGGATCACGAACCGAGCCCCTAAACCTAGAAAAATCACCCTTTTCCAGCATTTCCCTCAAGGCTCAACCTTAAAATTCAACCCCAATCTTCAGCCAAACTCATAATTGAACCCAGAGTTCTTACCCTTATATCCCAACTATCATAACTAACCTACAATAAATTTCTTACACCCATCAAACACCCCAAACTAGTCAGAACCCAGAATTCATGCAATCTCTAAATCCCCACAACAGTTCAGCAAAATTCATAAATTTAAAGGTTAGAATCTTACCCTTGTTTAAAGCTTTAATCCTAAGAGACCTCTTTCCCACTACTAGTTTCAACTCCTGAATCCCTAAGCTTCAATTCCCAAACTTCCCAGCTTAAAATCAAGCTCCTCCCTTCAGCACATCAACGCTTCTAACACAAGAGAGAGAGAGAGAGAGAGAATTCATGAAGGAGAGGGAGAGAGAAAAACTGAGGCTGTTCCACTACATTCTAGTCACTTCCCTAAAGGTTCCGAGTATATCCCTTACCTAAACAAAGACCAATTTGCCCTTAAGCTTTCCCAGCCCTCTACTTAACTCTGGGGGTAAAATAGTCATTTTCCCAATTCCCGCTAATTCCTCAAGTTATCTTACAAATTCTCAATTAATCCTGACATGCCCATTTAATCACCAAATACTTACTCGTTACTCAATAAACCTCAAACATACATTAACTTCCCAAAATACCCCTAGGCTCGCCCCGAGCTGGGTATTAAACTCTGATGTGACTATTCCTCCAATCCGCTCACTAGGATCGCCTCGAGCCATATACTGCAAATATATCCACATATTAATGTGGTCTCAATCATTTACTCACGTATATTAACATTTATGCTCGCAACAGGCCAACATTACAAATATGCCCCAACTATCAAGAATGGGCCCACATGCATATTTAATACTCATAAACATGCATATAATCATACTCACATTATCATATATATATATATATCATGCATGCCACATAGTCACGCATTTAACCAGTTAATCACACATATATCTAGTTATGCCCTCTCGACACGCTAATCAAGGCACTAAACCCTATTAGCATTTTTGGGACGTTACAAAATATTTGGGTCCTGAGTCAGTTCAGAAGACCACTGAGGCTATTTAAAAGATTAGAGCTCAGATGCTCGCATCTCAGAGCAGACATAAGAGTTATTCAGATCTAAAGTGGAGGAATGTGGAGTTCCATGTGGGAGACTGTCTTCCTTAGGGCTTCACCACTGAGAGGGATGAAGAGATTTGGGAAGAAGGGCAAGTTGAGCCTTAGGTTTGTGGGACCATTTGAGATATTGGAGAGGATCAGTCAGGTGCCCTATAGGTTGGCCTTACCCCCTGCACTGTCCAGTGTGCACAATTTATTCCATATTTCCATGCTGAGGAAGTATGTATCAGATGAGACTCGTGTATAGAGTTATGAAGATCTGGTACTGGAGGCATATTTGTCCTATGAGGAGCAGCCAATTCAGATTTTAGGCAGGAAGGACAAGGTCTTGAGGAACAAGACTATACCTTTAGTTAAAGTATTGTGGAGGAACAACAAGGTTGAGGAAGCGACCTGGGAGCTGGAGGTAGATATGAAGACTCAGTATCCCGAGCTGTTTAGGTAAAATTTTGAGGACAAAATTTCTATAAGGAGGGGGTAGTTGTAACGTCTCAAATTACCTAATAAGGCTTATTACCTTGATTAAGGGGCTAGGATGACAATTTATGGAATTATATGCTTATATGAGATATATTTGTGTGAAACTATGTGATTATGTGAGTTATATGATAATATGACTAGATATGCATATTTAGGTGTATTAGATATGCATGTGGGCCCGTTTCTTATTAGAAGGGAAATTTTTGTAATTGTCTCGTTGTGGGTATAATTGTATATATGTGCATATATGTGAGAGACGAGTACTCAGCATGAGACGATCCTAGGGAAGTTAGCGGGAAAGTCACAGAGGGGCCTAATACCCGACTCTGGGTGATTCAAGGGGTATTTTGGGTATCTAGTCCATTACCGGGTTATCAGGTAATGGGAATGAATATTAGAGGATATATTTGGTATTAGCGAGATTATGAGGGAAATTAAGGAGTTTTGACCATTTTTCCCTCGGGGACGTTTTTGGGACCCCGAGCCTCGGGATTTACTTAGAGTCTAAGTAACCTCACAATTACACAAACACAGAAAAATAGAGAAACACGTTCTCCCTTTTCTCTCTCTCGGCTACACATTTTCTTTCTCAAATTTCTTGAGAATTTGGTTTAAGGAGAATCGAGGCTAGCGTAGGCTCGGGATTGCTCGAGGAAAGAATCACCATCAATTAGGGCAACAGAGGTAACAATTTCCAACCCTAACTCTTTGTGTTTTATGATTTTCAGTTGAGTTTTTGGAGTTTAGAAAACTCAGCTCTGATTTTGGGATTTTGAGGGGTTTTGGCCAATATTTTTCTTGGGTTTTGTTGGACTTGAGCTGCTGAATTGATTGAGGGTTTTAATTTTGAGTTTTAGCTATATTGGGATAGGTTTTTGGAGGGTTTTGGCTTGAAGAAAATGGAGAAAAAATAGGGTTTTCATGTTGAGTCGCGGCCCTGTTCTTAGGGCATCGCAGCTCTCTTGAATGTTTGAAGAAGTTGGTGCCTTCGGGCCATTTGAGCCACGACACCTGCTAGGGCCCATCATGGCACAGGTTGATGCAGGGGAGGGCTTCGGCTCTCTGACTTGGAGCGGGCCGTGACTCCTTTGTTTTGGGTCACGACGCTTAAGGATTTTGGAGCCCCAAGAGGGTTTTTGAGTGATGGAACTCAAACCTAAGGGCTCGGGATCAATCCTACTACCCCGTTTAGTAGAATTTGATGTCTCGTAGGCTAGTTTTGACAAGATTCTCTATTGGTTGTCACTAGGTTATTGCTAGGGGCTCGGAACCAGGATTGTGCTCGAGGGTCGTTCTTAATATGCTTTGCACTTGGACTTAAGGTAAGAAAACTGCACCCAATACGTGGTATATGTGATTAGGGCTTGGCTCGGTTGTTGATTATAACTATGAATAGGGCTCGGGCCCCTGTGAATGAACATGATTGAGTTATGTTTGTGCTTGTTGATTAAACATACTTGAATATTCTATTTCTGGCTAAGTGTTATATGATTGTTCGCTTGATTTGCGTAGCTAGGGCTCGACCCCATTAAGGAACGTGGTTATTATTATGTTTGTATTTAATTGATGCTATTATATGAGTAATATGTATGCATACTTGTATTGTCTGAAGTATGCTTATCTATATCTATATTTGTATCTGAATACCTGGCTTAGGGCTTGACTTATTAGTCAAGGGCGGCAATAACGCGATGGTCGAAAGGCTGAGGCCCAATCATCAACGTACTATTACGTTGGCCAACCCTATGGTCATTGGAAAATTAAAGCGCCATGTATGCTGGGCTAGCTCTATGGCTAGTTACTCAGAGCTAAGGGCAAATGCCCCAAGTGACTCTATGGTCACATAACTAGGGCATAGGGCCCGGGGTTGACTCTATGGTCAACTATTCAAGGCAGCGGGGCCCAGAATGATCCAATGATCATTTATTTGTAATTTTATGCATGCATGAGTATGTTATTACTACTGGGCATGCTAGATATGTATTTAGAACCTGTATTTACTGTTCATGCACATGTTTAAGTTTTCTTGCTGAGCCTTGGCTCATGGGTGCTATGTGGTGCAGGTAAGGGAAAAGGAAAGCTTGACCAGCCATGGGTTGAAGAGCTTCAGTGGCGGCGTGTGCATATGCGGCTGCTCGTCCACCACGACCGAGGGTATCTCCTAGGAACTAGGGTTGTATCCCTTATTTTGTAGCTTATGTCGGCTGGTTGTAACTTTTGATGTATATACACCCTTTTAAATGGTTGTTTGTAATATTTTGGGATCCCATGTATGTATGAAATTTTTAAATGAAAAGTCAACAGTTCCTTGACCAAAATTATAACTTTAACCCTTGACGTTAACCTTAGCTACATGTTTATAACCAAATGACTTGATTAGCAAGTCTGACACTATTTAAAATACATAGTGTAACGATCCTGGATTAGAAGGACGTTACACAAACATCTTCCATCATTTGCAACTTTCCAATCATCTTGGGTTCAGAAAAAGAAGTGACTTGTGTTGGATTAGCTTTGATACCCCTTCTGCTCACTGTGTGCCCCAAAAGTTTCCTAGAAGCCACACCAAATGCACACTTGGTAGGGTTTAACTTCATCTGGTACTTGTTTAGAACACCAAAGTATTCTCTAAATGCTTCAAATGATTTTTCTCCCCATTATCTACCAAGTTTCTCTGCAAATATCTTGTTCACGAGCCTATGGTAAATGGTACATGCATTTCTCAGCTCAAACGAAATCACTTTGTAGCAATAAATTCCACGTTCTATCATGAATGTCGTGTGTATTCTGTCATCTTTTGCCATGGGGATCTGGTTATACCCAATGTAGTAATAAAGGAGTTCATCAACTCTATTTGTGTCTTTGTCAGTGACATTTTTTTATTCATTCACTCTAGATGGTGCCATAGCTTTTTGCTATATGAGTTCTTGAAAATCTGTTATGCAAGAAGAAAACAAGAAAATCAAGAAAATATAACAAACGTTTCCCACAAATAATGCCAATTGTTAAGGAGTAAATTTTCTTTCAACAACAAACTTCCAAATAAGGAAAGACTAGAGAATAAATCTTCATGAATTAGTAATGCCTTTGACTACACATTCAGTTGACTTAATCAACCTTGTAAATGTGTTCTTGAATTTGACTTGAAGAAAGAACCCAATGGGGTACCTACAAGAAGAATCTCTCATGCTTAAGAATGGATTCTCTCTACAATTTGTCAGAGTAACAGTAAATGAAAAGTGAATCAAAGATCTTTACTACAAGTAATGAAACTAGTATTTGTAGGCAAAAATGTAAAAGAAGTTAGAAGAGCCTATTCCCATTGGTCCATGCCACCATTTTTAATTCAACTTTCCCACCTTCATTTAAATGGTTCTACGTTTTGGTAGAAGCAACATCTATTAGTTCTGCTTCTTCTCGTATTGCACGCGTCATATCATCGCTTCTGCTCCTTCTTGACTTTAAATAAAATAAGTTAATCTCAAATGTAAGATGTAAATTTTGTGTCAAATTTGGCTAAAAAATGATTCAATGCTATATTTGGCTCAATAATTATAATTGTGCTCTAATACTCAAAGTGCAAATTAACTCAAAAAGTCAACAATTTATTTAATATTTATTGATAATATGCAAAAAATAATCTTTTTCTAATTTTTTTTGTCCAAAAAAGTGAATAAAAAAAGTAATATGTCTAGTCATTAATTGTTAATTAAAATTGTATTAATTAGTGATAATATAGTAATAAAAAAGTTACATATATTGTTGTGCTAAATTTGACTCATACTAAATATTGTGATAAAGTTGGCACAATTTTTAATATGTGCTAAATTTAGCACACTTTTTTTTTATCATCATTAAAGTGATGATGAGTGCTAACAACAACCTCATATTCAACTTACGCCTTCGGAAACACATGCTGGAGTTTTTTTTTTTTTTTGCCAATTTTTATAGCGTTGTTCATTGTAGTTAGAACATATTTCTTGCAAATTTTCGAAAAATTCTAAATAATTTACAGTGCTGAAAATATATTTGCATTTTTTCGAACACACGTGGTAAACAAAAATATCAAGAAATAACAAAAATTATGTTTTCGGTAATGTTCACTATTCAATTTTTTTCAAAAAATTGTAAAAGTGATGTTGTAACTATAATGAATACCGCTATGAAAAAAAAATTGGAAAAAAAAAAAATTTTAGCATGTGTTTTTAGAGACGGAAGTTGAGTAAGAGATTGAAATAGGAGTTTACGCTCCTCTTAGAGTTTTATTTTCCTAAAATAGGCTAATAATACTTTGGTATTCCATTGAATATGCTATCATCCATTTTGTTATGTATTTACTAAACATGTTGAAAAAAGAAACACTTATATAAGTCAATATTTTGGCCCTTACAATTTGTACATTGGACCATAATGTTAAATATTATTCCAAATATTGCATTTAATCAATTGCATTAAAGATAGTTTAAAAATTATGTTAAATTTAGAACTGCAATTGACACACCCATTAGAGACAGCCTGCGTCATGTACAAGTGACATGGGGTGTTGCCGATGAAAATAAAACGTTTAAGTATTTAAATGAAAAGATATAAAAGTTAAGGACCCAACAGCAAAAACTAGCGTAAAGATTATTCCACTGATAGGCGTGGAAGTTACCCTCCTAACTCCTATATCCATTTCGGGATTAGGCTCGTTATCCAATATCAATTCCCAGAAAGAAAAGAAAAGAAGAAGAAAAACAAAAACAAAACTCTGTCAATGGCTCTTCTCAACGTCTCCTTGTCCTCAAAACTCCCAACAAATCTTCCCCTTCCTCATCATCCTCCTCACAACAACCACTTCTCCCTCCCCTCCTATTCCGCACCTCATTTAGGTACACTACGCCCTCCTCCTCCTCCTCTCTTTTCGTCTGTGGTACAATCTGTCTCTAAGGCAAGTTTGCTTGCTCTGCTCTCTACTTCCCTCTTGGTGGTCGATCCTGCGCTCGCCTTCAAGGTAAACATTCTTTTGTTTTCCGGGGGGTGCCCTGTTTGGTTGCCTAGAAACTAAAGGTGAAAAGGAAAGTAACTTTCGTTTCAATGATAACTATGGTGGGTTCTTTGATTAATTTTCGGCAATGTGGTTTGTACTTGAAAGGGTGGAGGTCCGTACGGTTCTGAAGTGACTAGGGGCCAGGATCTTACTGGCAAGGACTTTAGTGGCAAGACTTTGATCAAGCAAGACTTCAAAACGGTCTGAAATCCATTGAAGATTTCGTTTTATCTATTGTCAATATTTGCATTGCTTTAGTTGATGTAGACTTGGTTTTGTTAATTTTGATACAGTCCATTTTGCGACAAGCCAAGTTCAAAGGTGCCAACTTACTTGGTGCCAGCTTCTTTGATGCTGATCTAACAGGTGTTCAGATTCTTTTAGCTTTTAATTGCTTGGATTTTTTTAATGGTTGAACTCAGTAAGTGCTTTATCTAAGATATTAATCTTGAACATTAATTTTGGCTCTAGGAGCTGATCTTTCGGATGCTGATCTGAGAGGGGCAGACTTTTCCTTGGCAAATGTAGCAAAAGTGAGTTTTTTTTCTAGGAAGATTTCTATTTAAGATAAGTTTTTGGAAAGTTTTATGTTCTGGTATTAGTTTCCTTTGTTTCCTCTTTTGGGTACAGTGTTAATTGTAGAAGGCTAAAATCAATAGGAAGTTTATAAAAGAGTCAGTCTGGTATTTGCTATTGCATCTTGTGATGTGATTTCATGATTATGAATCGAGTGTCAGTTGCAACTAGTGTTTCTAGTAAGCCTGTTAATATGTTTCATTATTTTATAATATGCTTCCTAAAATAGGAACTTTTTGAAAACCAGACTATTCGGTAAATGATTTCATATCGTAATCGACACCAAATTCAATCACTTTGCAGTTTCCACAATTATACTGAGAATTAAAGAGAAAGTTGTGCTTCCAACTTATAATAAGAAATTCATCAAGTAGCACAATAATACCAAACCGATACTTAGTCTAATGATATAACCATTCAAGGATTATGGCCAACTAGTTTATACCGTATTCCTAATCACGCTTCCACCGTTGGAACCAATTTACCTTATCTGATTCCATGGTCATGGCATTGCTTAGGTGCTGAGGTATTGGAGAGAGAATTCCTAGTTTTGTATAGGTTGGCTTAGAAGGGAATTACTTGACCAATTTTCTTGTCCATCCTAAGGATAAATGCCATATCACTTTAAAATCCTAATACAAAATAATTAACTAGATTTTTAATTTGTATATTGTGGTTGACATTCTTTAGTCGGACATGGAATTGTCAGAGGGAAATAGGAATCTGCATTTCTTGGCTTATACTGCCAAGCAAAAAAATTAAAAGCAGAACAGCAAGCTCCATACATATGTGTGTATAGTGATGCCCTTATTCATATTTATGCCATTTTCTGCAGGTAAACTTGAGCAACGCAAACTTGGAAGGTGCCCTTGCTACGGGCAATACATCTTTCAAAGGCTCCAACATAACAGGCGCTGGTATGTATATCACTCTTCAATCATGTGATTTTAAGCTCCTTAGAGAACATTATGAAATATTGTTATTGTTGGAACCGAGTGCATCCTGTGTTTCTCAACATTTTTTTAGGTAAGCCATTCATCTATTTGGCTAGTTCTTTTTGGTTGATATTCTTGTTTGTGGTCAGACTTCACTGATGTGCCTTTGAGAGATGATCAACGAGAATACCTTTGTAAATTTGCCGATGGGTGAGTTGTATAATTCTCTTCTCCAATCCATTACACACTATTTATGTATATTGATTGGTCAGTCTATTTTTTTCCCCTACCAGTGTAAATTCAAAAACAGGAAATGCAACACGTGACACCTTGCTTTGCGATTAGTACATCATTGGTCCAAGTTTGGAGCAAAAAGGATCAGAGAGGCTGCATCTGTAACAGCTGCTGTTTACAAGAGATAAGCTCCGTCCTTAGAACTTGTTGATGTCGATACATACTATATAAACAGAGGGTTCATGTGAATTCTTTCTTAGACTGAACACAAATACGATCAGAAATTTACTTTAAGTGTTGCATATCAGGGACATTATAGGCAACGTCCTGTTTTGTTTTGGTGACATCTATTAAGGTTTCTCCTTTCGAAAAAGGGCTAGAGGTAGAAAATTTCTTATGCTGATTCAAACTTAAGCTGTTTAAGCTTTCAGTTCTTTATTCCATTCATTCATTGTTTTATAGAGTTCTGCAAGGATTTTTCGTCTTAAAATTGTTGGTTTTCGTAACGTAATTCAGCAATAACTCTTGTTGTCACCGTAATAGAAAAGAAAAACTCGAATTCTTACTTTTTAAGCAAAAGAAGTAAAACGTGTCTACGATGACATCTAATTCTCATCGTTACAGAAACCGCCATAGAATCCAAAAATCACTGTATAAGCTATTTATTCCCTAGTGATAATCTTAAGAGGACCACAATTCAAGTGTACCGTTAGATAAAATTGCTCTTTTCATAGATGCCATTACACAAAGTACTCTAATAAGTCAAATTATTCTTTATTCTATTTTTTACCACCATCTTTCCCCTCACAAATAAAGTCACTTGCCACTTAAAATATAGCTTTTTGAGATGGTGGGGCTCTGCATAATTTCAATACCAAAAGGCTATATGGAAGCTCCCTTCTTTCACCTTCCTTCTCCATTACATCTCGTAAGCAACCTCAATCCTATACAGGAGCTTTTGCACCTTTTGTCATAAAGTCACATATGACAATTAATATTTCTTAGGATGGAGATATTAATTTAGAGCCCATATATACACTCTCCATATGAGGTGCTACCGTGCTAAGAGCACTTAATTTGGCCGCCATTTTTGGTCGTGTACTAACTTTTGTAATATTAAGAAAATAGTGCTTTCTCTTCTCTCTTAAAAAGTAATAGTTTCCTTTGGTCTGCACTTTCTAATTCTAATCCGCATGGTCCCGTTCTTTACACTCCCACGATCCATAATCTCACAGCACTGTCTAACAGGACCCTGCACATCATCACCATAAATAATCAGATAATTTTTTATGAAAATATATCAGATTGTTTGATGCTAAGCAATATATATGCATATTAATTATTTTTAAGATAATATGCCTTACAAGTCACAACAAGATTAACTTAAGATGTGAAAGCATAAACTTGTTGTGTCACAATAGAAATGTCAAGGCAATTGGCAAAGATGTGGAATAGGGAACGAAAATGGATGAGTTGAACTTTTTATTTCTTTAAATTGACTCATTTAAAGCGAAAATATTGTTTGTCCTTTTACAATTAATATAAATAATGTCAACTTTATCAATCGCGACACTACGGGCACTTTCTTCTTCACTAAAAGAAAAAGTATCTAGTGTGTCTTAAATGATTTAAATGGTGTGGTCCAAAATTTGGAAAGCAACAATAAAAATTTGACCTAATTAAGAAGTTAGTACTCGTTTAATATTTCGCGTAATGAATGTAAAGGATTACTCGAATAATATAATCAATAACAATTACATGGTCCTCTATAACTAGACGTTTAGCATTATGTGCACGAGACTTTGATAGAAATTTACCTTATTCCAGTAGTCTCTGTCCATCTTCATAGAGCTAACAACAACTCTTGGGACTGCCATGACATGCTTATACGCTTCCCTTCCACATTTCTTGGCTTCTTTGCTCACGGACATCACAAAACTACTCCTGGTTCCACTCTCACCCACCTCCTCGACCCGTTCAAGAAAGTAAACCAACGGTTGCTGGCACGGGTCGTTGCTCACGGGTCGGGTGTTGAACGTGTAAGGTCCATTGCTCCAACTCCGCCACGTTTTGAACGTCTGCATGGGCGTTTGAAGTTCCATAGCGGCTAACATGAAGGGGTAAATCTGCAAAGTGTAGCCCCAAGATATAGATATTGACCATTTACGCTTCTTGTCATAGCAAAAACATTGTTGTAAGATACGTCCCGGGTCGACCCGATATGCTTTCATTAAGGTCTCCACTGATTCTATTTGGGTCTGCTCCGGGAACAATGGATTCAAGTAGTCAAGATGGTGCAGGGATACCAGTGGAACCAATGGATGAGCTGCTAGAAGACCATACGGGTTTTCTCTAATATCCAACTGAAATATTAAAAGAAAACCAAAAGGACCGTGAATACACCTCAGAGAGCATTTTAATTATATCAAAACTGTATAAACACTAGTTAGAGCTTTGTTAATGTCAAATTTGGTCTTATCGTAATGGACGGTCAAGATTAGTGCGTTGTGTTTAGTCTTATAATTTTTCATACTCATAATAAATATGTCTAATATTGTATTGAAATCAAGTAAAATATGTTGTAAGTCTAATGTTCATAGTTCTAATTGGCACAGGCAAGCACTAAAACTAATAGTATTCCGAAACACCAAAATAAGTCTAAAATAATTTCTCTACCTATACTATACTACTGAATTGCTCCAAAATGATCACAAGTTCACAACGGATCAAGCAACCGTGCAAAGGAAAAACCCATGCGAAGCATTAAACATGTCATGTACCATGGTCCATAAAAGCAGGGTAGTGAAGGTACCCTTTTCATCTTTTCATGAAAAGATGGTTTCTGTAGAAAAGAAACGAATCATACTTTTTAATGTGTAGGACCACTCACAATTGACTCTCCTAAAAAAATAAAATAAAGCAACTGTGAGTTTCGTATAAGAAGGACAAACAGGTTAAAACAAAGTTATATACGTGCCGCATAATTTTTATTTCTAACCATTTCTTACTGCTATGAAGTAAAGATTGGGACCGACCAAGCACATTTCTTGATGTTTGAGAGACAAGTCACAGTATACCACTTGTTAAATAGGGGTGCAATGGGTCATTAAATTTTTCGTTTTTGGCAGATTATATTAAAATACATCCCTGATTTAGGTATCCCCACATTCAATTATAAAATTAGTTATAATAAAAAAGAGAATTGTTGTACCGAATGACTACAATAGAACAAAACGCACCAAAATTACTTACTTAACAAAAATATCAAAGCTACATGCAAATATGCCACGCCTCATGACACCACAGGCTAGGATTGCTTCACTTTTTCCTTCTTTATTAGTTTAGTTTGATGAGCTTTTACAGCTGGCACATTTTACATTTCTTGTTTTGGGGGCTTTCTTTCTCCGGTGATATCAAATAAAATAGGGATAACTTGAAAAATACCCCCTTTTAGGATTAGTTAACTAAAAATAACTACTAATAATATTTAGTTGAATATTACTCATTATTTTAAGCACATTTCTCATATTACCCTTAAAACACTACTAGAAGTTCAATGTAAAAATCTCAATCTTTGCCTTTGTCGTGTTATTTACTACCTTCTTTAAATAATATTCCACTGTCAGTTCCACTAGACCACTGTATAATGAGTAGAGTCATTAATAGTTTAGGTATTAATCAAAGAGTTTTAAAAAATAAGTAAAAATTAAAGATGTTAACTTAAATTGGGTACTAGGTGTAATTTTCACATTAAAATACCAAATGGCCATGTCTGTTTTATTCTATCTATGATCCAATCTTTTATTCGTTTCCCGAATCACGCCGTGATACCCATTTCCCACACTACCTTTTTTCAGTTAGAATAAAATTGAGTGGAATAAAATCATAAGATCCACTATCTATACGACACATCAATTCAAATTTGAATAGCGGCATTAATTAAATAAAACTTTTTAGAAAAAGAAAATTCATAATGATTTTGGTAAATATTGTGAAGAACAGTTACAAACAGCCTAATCACCTTATAGAACCTCAAAAATTAGTTCGAAATTCGGAATAAAAGTTTAAAGTGGGTTCCCCCATTTTCAGGGTCAATTAGGCGGGCTTTCATTTCACAATGGCCACCCAAGAGACCCAACCGAATGGGCTTTCATTTCACAATGGCCGAACTATTTTTCCTGGTTAAAACTAAATCAACACGTGGCAAGATATTATGCGATAAGAGACTGCCGTGAAGCACGGCCAGTTGAGCACGTAGACTTTTGACTACTTACCTCACACAAAAGCTCACGAAAAGACACGTGCTGAGAAAAAATAGATACGACACCTATAAAAAAGAGACACGTATGAGCATACCTGATGGAACCCACGGTGGCGAGTGAGGGACACGCCAAGCTCGCTAAGGCAAGCCCAGATCCTCTGATCAGAGCCGTAAAATCTATAATAGCGGCCGAGGCAGCCGTCCAATATCATGGCCAAGCGAGCCGCGAGCGGGCGACTAATGGCGAAACCGCCACCGCCAAACGCCATGTCGTACGAGTGCATCGCGTCTTGTTCCACGCTCTCCGAGTTTCCGCCAATGTAGTACATCTGCGTGTGGTCGTAACTCGCTAACACTGACACCAAGTTATCAGCGAAGAACACGGTATCATCGTCCCCCATCACGAACCACCTCGCGTTTGGGAGCCCGACCCGAAAGCTCTCCAGCACGATTCGGGCGATCCGAACCGCTGATTGTGAGCTCGAGTACTTGAACCGGGTCCAGTCCTCCGAGACTCGGTATGGGATCGAAACGCTGCCGTTTATTACGTCAGGTTTTGGTTTCGCGTCGAGCCAGACGAAGCCGCGGGTTGCGTTGGGGTCCCACCAATGAAGGCTGTAGTGGCTGCGCTCTCGCCACGTGTGCACCGAACCGCCGATTCCAAAAATAATGTGAGAGATGTTAGTGGGTCCCACATCGTCGTCGTTTTGTGCAGAGAAGTCTCGAGCTTTCCTTATCCGGTCTGGTAAGGCGAACCGGTGGGATGACCTGGCCCAGAAAGCCGAGTGGAGAGCGAGGAAAATTGACGCCACGAGGCAAACCAGGAGTCCGATTCGCATCATAAGAGCGAAGAACTCGCTTGGTTTCTCGGGTAATCCGAAAAAGTTTGACGCCTTGAGCGTTACTTGACTCGGTCCAAGCCGACTCTGCTTCATTTATTTCTCACCTAGAAAATTCACACAATAATTATCAAGGGATAAAAATCTTCATCTAATGCCCAGATTGAGATTCTATCGCCGCTGGCCGGTGTAGTTGGAAAAAAAAAGAAAAGGAAAACAGAGTTGATGGGCTTGCTCTGTTTTGTGAGCCAGAAAATATATGGAAAAAAACAACTGCTCAGAATATAGGACGTCAAATTCTGATTTTTTTTTGTTCTCTGTAATAAGAAAGGGAGTAAAGCTTTTTCTTTTTTTCCTTCCAAAAAATCAAAATGAAAGATCTTTTCACAAAACTTGACTGAAGAGGATGGAGAGGTGAGTAGGTACAATGATATGGTACCTGTACGAACAATGAGATTTAAATAAATAGGTTAATTGTCTCCTTTTTATCTTTTTCACCCCAAATAAAAGAAATTTAACTTTGAAAAGAAATAGCACAGTATGTATTTATTATTTTCTCGCCACGTGGCTGTCGACGCGAAGAATCGGTTATTGTGGTCAATCATGGTCATACAAGCAAATGCAATTTCGATTGGCTGACCAACGATCTATTCACCTAATGTACACTAAAGAGTACTAATATACGACAATTTATGTGTGAGACTCGATATTTGATAATTTATGTGTGAGACTCGATATTGGATTGCACCAAATTATTGCTAATCAAAATTATTCATCCACGTTGTTGCCTTATTTGTATATATCAATTAAATGAAGAGCTAAGGAAACTATCTATTGTATTCTCTTTTACACTGAAACGAACCAAAATATACAAGACCAAAAAATCATGCGAAAATTTAAAACTTTCTCTTTAACTCATCATACCGAAAATCTATATAAAAAAACATTTGAAAATGTCATGTGTGTACACTTTTTTAGTTTAACAAACGGATATACAAACACTCATCCAGAGAGTTATAATAAAGTAATTATCCTAAAAGTAATAACGAGCTTTCAACTTTTTCTTTTCAAAATGGTGATCCATCAAAAACCTATCAAAGTCAAGCCACATGTACATATCCATAAGAAGAGTTCAGCACTCACTTCTCTGCCCTGCCCTTGCACTTACCTATAATATGAAACAACTAGGTAAGCAAAAACGCTTAGTAGGAATAGTCTTACATCACAAGTATACTAAACCTAGTAACGGGTTGACCTAAGGTAGTTATCGCTATCGGTCATTAAGGTATTGGATAAGTTCCAACCCTATCATACAATTCTCAAGTAATAGCCAAATCAGAATCAAATACTTTGATTGTACCTAACAACCAATGTCACACATATCATAATAACCTGGATTCAGAAAATTCCAAAACATTCGAGATATATATAATTACACAACTTAATCAATTCGAACAAACACAAAGGATCTTGGCTCCAACCTAGAATCACTCTTAACATCCTGGCTCCAACCCGGACTATCTTACCATGTTCTGTCTTCAACCCGGACTAAAATTTTACCATGTCCTGGCTCCAACCCAGAATATAATTTTACTATGTCCTGGCTCCGACCCAGACTTTAGCTTACCATGTCCTGGCTCCAATCCAGACTATATTACACTAAGGTTCTGGTTCCAACCCGAACCTACTTACCATTTAGCTGCAGAATGCAAAAGCATTGCAATAGTAGGTATTAAGCATACCCTAGTCTTAATGACCCAAACAAAACTAGTGTAATTTACTACTACAAGCACACACTGGTATATTCATATTATAGTCAAGAAAGGGAAATGCTAACTTACTTAGAGTCCTTAGTTCCCAACTGGATCTTTAATACCGCTATTCGTTTTTCCCTTTGGCGGTTACTGTAATTAGTACAATGTACTCGGATTAAACTATGACGTATACTTATAGCTAATATTTTACAATAGTTGCACGCAATAAACTATCAGAGACTCTATATTGCAACCTCTTATACACTTCATAGTGTATATGGCCGAGTTTTCTTTTCAGCCTTTAAGTTATCGTAGGAAAATCGGTCTCACAGTAACATGCTCTCCATACCGTATGTTTAAATATTTCTTCAAGAACGAACTCTCTTATTTGATAACTTGTACTTTGGTTTTAGAAAAGGGAGTTAACAAAATCACATCTTTATAAAAATATTATAATTTTCATCCTTTTATGAAGTTCACAATATCCTTTCATAATACCAAAATACTCCTTTTAGACTCTTTAATTATTATTATTATTATTGAAAAGTCACCATTTGTTTATAAAGATCCTTTTTAACCTAAACTATTATTTTTACCATGTTTAATAATAATCTAAAACTTCTTTTGTAGTATTTTTGAAAATAAGGGCAATTGAACCCTTAATTTATTAAAATGGTAAAAAAATCGTATTTTATTTATCTCCAACTGATTTTAGATTGGTTTAACATCCAATTCCTTAGTTACTTTTATAAAAAGAACCATTTCCAATTTCCACAATTTTACATTTACTTCTTTATTTAAAGTGATAAAAATCCATTTTTAAACATTTGCCATAAGTTGAGTTTTTGGCCAAAGTCCTAAAATTTCTTCAACTTATTCTTTGTCATAAGGACGGGAACTAGTGTGCCTGCGCGTCTGCTCCCGTGCGCCTATGCACCAGTGCTTGTGTGCCTGCATGCCCACGCCCCTGTGCCTACTGCGTGCGCCACTGCAGGCAGTGCGCACCCAAGGTGTCGTGCAAACTGCCTGCGACAGCCACCAACCCAAGCCCTTAAGGTTCCATGGTGCCGCCGGCCCTAGTGGTCTGGGGCACCAATCTTGGTGCCCAAAGCTATATCCTATTTTTGTGCAATTAATTTTTATTTAATTAATTTTCAAATTGTTTGAATTTATAAGATTAATTATCTTATTTTATCTTTGTTAGAAAAATAAAATATCTTTTAGTTGGTTAAGATTTTATCTTAAGTTTAAATAATGATTTGATTTTGATTATTTAATTATTCAAATTCAACTAAATTAAAAAGATGACAAAATGATTATTTAATTAACAGATAGTTTTAATTAAATGAATTAGTTAGAAAATTAGTTTCTAATTAATTGGTTGGGCATAACGAAATTCCTAAAGATTAGCAAGATAGCCTAAAAGAGACGAGAAGCATTCTTGGAGTTTTGACAACAAGTTAAAGGCTATTTTGAATTTTTATTTCTATTTTTTCAAGGGTTGTAAATTTAGAAATACCCAATGGTACCCAGTTCATCCTTTATTGCTATTTATTTTAATAAATGTTAATTAATGTTTGATTGATAATATGATCATGCATTAGTCAACTACATGTCATTCATGAAATCTCACACAGTTTTCATTAATCATACATCTTTTAGAAACATGATTATTTAGGATTGTCTTAATTGTTTATGTGAATTGTTTTGGAGAAATCAAATTGCATGTAAACTTCTAAGTATAAACTCACATCATAATAAATGCAATAGTTTTTATATGCCTTCAAGATAGTCAACTTTATTTAAAATGTGTTTTAGTAAAGTTAGATGAATGTAATAGGTAATTATCTAGATCTCATTAATTGTAGAAATAGACTCTTTTATAATTAAATGTATTTTGTAATTAATTACATTTATAGGTTATTAATAAACTAGTAATTAATTTATAATTAATTGATTAGTTTAATAAAACACATTATTTCTAAAATAGTAAGTGGGAGAAGGTGAACATCTCAATGTGACCTATGGTCTCCATTATTAGTACAACACCGTGAGATATGGTCTCGAGGCGGCTTTGTTTCCGCCCCCCTAAGGAAGGTTTCTAAACATATTACTACCAAGGTTGGCTTCTTATGAAGATAGGAACGAGTGATGTATTTTAGGCTTGACCGACCCTAAGACGACAATTTCTAAGTTAAGTCATGAATTTCGAAATAATGGGTTACACTTACAAAGATGCGATTAAGCTTTTGCAGTGGATAATTGCATCTTGACCAAACCAACGCTACTTTATTTTTAAAAGAGAAAATAAAAAGTTATTTTGAGTTTTAAATTATAAAGATTGTCTTATAAGCTATCTGAATTTAACTTGATCGATCCTAAGGCGACACTTTATTTGTTGGGTAGTGTTATCCCCGTTTCTTCCTGGGTGTCTGAGTTACCTTCTAAGCCCGTGGGCCGCCCGGTTTGGAGTTAAGGCCCAGATCAGGCCCATTTGGCGAGAGGAAAACAGATGTTGGCAGCCCAAGTCTGGGCAAGGCCCAAAGAGCGTCCGGGAGTTCGGACCGAGACCTCCGCCAGGGGCAGGAGGTATGGTCCCGGGACCGCTCCCCCCAACGCCCCGAGGCGTGGCAGAGAAGGACGCGGCTCGAGAAACCAAGATAGGAGCCGGGATCGCTGTGGATGGTCCTGGACCCTGGTAAACGGTCCGGGATCCTGGTAGATGGTCCAGGACCTTGGTGAACGGAGGGGGACATGGGTAAACGAACTCGGGTTGGTTGTCTGAGGTTGGCAAGGTAAAGTGCCCAAGATACTGACATCGTCCCATGAAGCGTGGGGGTTGTCCCAACGCTCAAACCTGCAGAAGAGGCTGCCTCGGGATTGCACGCTGTTGGTTCAGAACTGCGCCACCACAACTCTGACTGATCTTGTCCCCCAAATCTTCCTCGTAGCCTAGAGAACCCAGACTAAAATTCCAGTTTGTCTCATGCCTTAGAATAAGATATTGTTTGGTTTGGCCCAATGGGCTTAGCTTATTGTACGTTTCTTATTTTATTCCTTTGTATTAGGCTCCCATCTGAGAAGCCAATGATATTTACGCCTTTATTGGGCTTGAGTCAGCCCGGCCCAAGCCCAGTGCACTCTTGTGCCTATAAATACGGATAGCGGTGCACTGTGGAGGGGATCGAGATTTGGATGATAAGTAGTTACTTTGCAAAAACATGTAGAAAAACTCCATTATCAAAGGTTTTCTAAGCTCTAATACAACTGTCTCGTGGACTAAGGCTTATTAACGCCCCAACCACGTCAAAACCTTGTCTTTATTCCTTAAATCCTTTCTTCTAAGCTCTCTAATATTCTATTATTAAGGTTTCCGAAAAACTCAGTAAACATTTTGGTGCTTTCATTGAGAGATTGAGAAAGCTAGAGTTGACCTTGAACGTTGGCAACAATGGTGAACACAATACACACCACTTTCGACCCTACTAATCAAGAACAAGGCAATGGAGAGCCACTGCCCAGCCAACCTCTTCCTTAGATGTCCCAGCTTGGCGAGTTGCAAAACTACGAAGGCGGGAAGAATATGGGGAAGATTACTATGAGGAGGAGGAGGGAAATGAGGGAGAATACCACAATCTCGAAGCTGAGGATCCCGCGATCTCTGAAGAAGTAGACCCCAACTAGGAGGACCCGGAGGTGACTAAACTGAGATAGTAGGTCCTGGACCAAGAGGCCAGGATTGCCGAGCAAAAGGAAGCCACTCAACGGATGCAAGAGTCCCTCCAAGCCCTGCAAGCTTTCATAGCCACCCAAGGCTTAGCGGCTATCCCTCCAGTCGTTGCACCTCTAGGAACGCAGCCGCCCGCTCCGTAGGCTAGGAATGGTGCGCTCGGAGAGGCGAGGCCGATTCCTGTTCCGGGACAAGATCCCGGACAGGTTCCGGTTAACCCGGCCCAAGAGAAAGGGAAGGCCAAAGCAAACCCCCAAAGGGAAGTCCCTCCTATCCAAAAGACCGGGACCCGTCCTCGGCCGCTCCCTAGGAAAGAGAAGGTGCGCCCCGTCCCAAGACAGGGCCACCAAATCAATCCGCGAGGGACGTGCCCGCAGGGTACCAGGCCCCGGCCCGCCCCAGGGCAGATCGAATGAAAATGGTCTTTCCACCCAAGCACTTTCGTGAACCAACGCAACCGGGAGCGCTAGCAGAACGACAAGCTAAACGCCCCCAGTTTTGGGGACGATACATCTCGGGTAGACCTGCATGGTGGGCTGAATGCTCAAAAGGAGCTGGCTCGCAAAGAAAAGATTCGCCCCCGAGATGGCAATTTGAGAAACAATCTCAACGACAGAAGGAATGAGAGAGTTCCCCTGGAGGATGGTACGGCCAAATAGTTCATGGAAGAGCTGGCCGCCTTAAAGAAAGTCACGGACTGCCTGGTCCGCAAGCAGGAGGGAGCCGACACTGATTCCGATGAGGAAGACAAGGAGCCCTGCGCCAGGCATATCCTGGATGTGGTGCTCCCCAAAGGATTCAAAATCCTGAGCCTGCCCGCCTATACTAGGAACACCGACCCCAGAGACCATCTGTCGCGCTATATTCGTTTGATGACCGTAGCCCACGTCTGCAACAAAGGCAAGTGCCGTTGTTTCTCGATTACTCTAGGTGGACCTGCTGAAGAATGGTGGAAGAGGCTTAAGCCGGGATCCATCCAATCCTGGTCCGGACTGCAGTCAGCTTTCCACAAACAGTTCGTGGCCGCCATGAGGATGGACATGCAGATCAGTGCCCTCGTCAACATCAAGCAGCTCCCCACAGAGGCGTTAAGGGCCTACATCCAGCGCTTCACCGAGGAAGCCTCCAAGACCAAGGTAGACGATGGGCAGCGCCTGGTTTCCCTGCAATCCGGGATTCGGGCGAGATCTCCCCTTTGGGACGACATGCAGCGCAACAAGGCGGCTACCCTCGAGGAATTCATAAGAAGGGCCTAAGGCTTCATTAACTGGGAGGAGGCCCAAATCCAAGCATTCGGGTGGCAGCCGACACCTCAGCCAAGTGCCCAAACATTTTCGGGATACGGGATGCAATACCCGGCCCAGCCGTACGTCACTCCCCTGATTGCGCCGGGGTCAGCAGCCGCCCCAGGAATGACCTTTGCTGCACCCGCGATGTATGGCCCTGCCCCTTCGGGGTACGCCCCGGCCCAGTCTACCCCTTATTCCAGGTACGGAATCATGCCAGTCGGGTACAGCGCTGCTCCTGTCGGAGCCCCGCCGTCCCAGGTAGGGGGAACCGAAGCGAGTGTGAATCCCTCCCGGGGAAAGAGATCCGGGAAGGGACAAGATCAGGCCGAGTCATCTAAGAAGGGAAAGAAGGGCTACAAACCCCAATATTCAGAGTACACCAACCTTGCGGATACCAGGGAGAACATCTACTTGGCCACTGAAAGGACGATCCATTACCGGAAACCGACCCCCATGTTCAAAGGAGGAAGGAATCTGAGGGATACTAGCAAGAGGTGCGCTTACCATAAGGAGGTGGGCCACACAATTGGAGAATGCCGATAGCTCAAGGACGAGATTGAAAATCTGATAAAATTGGGACACCTCCACCAATGGGTCAGGATGCCCGTGGGAGTTCCAGGATTTTCAGTAGTCCCCGGGCAATCCACGATCCCGGGCACGCCTGGAGCGTACCTACCTCCCCAAGGAGGATACACAAAGGGTCCAGGACCGCAGGCCCCTCAGGGGGCCCCCACCGTGCAGGCACCCGGACCCGGAATGCCTTACCCGGTTGGGACCGCACCCCCGTGAGTAGATGGTCACGTAGCCACCATCTCGGGCGGGCCCCATCTGGGAGGATAGTCCCAAAATGATCAGAAGCATTACCTCGGTGAGCTTGGCCATGACCAAGAGGTATGCGCCGTAGTCCAGGCACCGACCCAACGCCCAAAGTTGATGAACCTCCCCATCACCTTCATGGAAGATGACGTCTGCAATGTCCATTTCCCGCATCACGACCCTCTGGTCATTGACGCCCAAGTGTTGGTGGACGATGGAAGCTCCATCAACATTCTGTTCAAACATGCATTCATTGCGATTGGCTTGACCGAGGCGGACCTAGCCTCATGCCCAACCCTGATCTACGGCTTCAATGGGGACTCAATACTCCCAATGGGAAAAATCCAGTTGCTCGTAACTCTGGGGAACGAGATGCAAAGCTCGTTCAAATTTTGTACGTTCGTGGTGGTGGACTGCCCCACCGCTTACAACATCATTTTTGGTCGACCAGCGTTGGTCGATTTCGGGGCAATCACCTCTATCCGCCACTTATGCATGAAAATCCCTTGCGATAACGGGGGAGTGGGAACAGTCCGGGGAGATCGGAAGAGCGCGCGAAAATGCTACCACGTATCCGCCCGACCCGTGTGCATGGTCCGCGAAGAGCCCCTTAAGGAAATCGCCAATCCAGTCCTGCCCCCTCCCCCAGTAAGATGGTTTGTCCGGGATGAGGATGAGCTAGATCCGCGTATAGGGGAGGACCGCGTCCTAGAGCCCATGGAGGAGATTGAAGAAGTGTGCATCAGTGACATCGACCCGACCAAAGTAATCCAAGTCGGGAAGAACCTGAAAGCAGAGGTCCGGCCCGCAATCATCGCCTTGGTAAAGGAGAACCAGGACGTCCTGGCCTAGTCTCATTCGGATATGACTGGGATCGACCGCAATATCATCTGCCACGCCTTGAACATCGACAAAGGTACGACCTCGGTCCTGCAAAAACGAAGGCCCATAGGGGCGGAAAGGGCGGAAGCCCTCAAGCTAGAAGTCGAAAAGTTATACTCGATCAACTTCATTCAAGAAGCTTTGTATCCTATGTGGCTGCCCAACCCAGTTCTGGTGCCTAAGCCAAACGGGACATGGAGGACATGCATCGACTTCACGGATCTAAAAAAAGCTTGCCCTAAAGATTGCTTCCCGCTCCCTCGGATCGATCAGATAGTGGACGCAACGTCCGGATATGAGATCTTGAGTTTCATGGATGCCTACTCAGGTTACAATCAGATCTCTATGCATGTAGTGGACCAGGAACACACCAGCTTCCAAACGGACAAGGGGGTGTACTGCTACATTGTCATGCCCTTCAGACTCAAGAACGCTGAAGCCACCTATCAGAGGCTAGTCAACAGAATGTTCCGGGCTCAGCTGGGACAAAACATGGAGGTGTACATTGACGACATGCTGGTCAAATTCAAAACCTCCGGCGAACATTCTGACGACCTGACCGAAGCCTTCGCAATCATTCGAAGGTACGGGATGAAGTTGAATCCCAAAAAATGCAACTTCGGTGTAGCATCCGGAAAGTTCCTGAGGTTCATAGTAAGCTTCCGGGGATAGAAGCCAATCCGGACAAAATCAAGGCACTAGTTGAGATGCCCTCGCCCCAAAAGCACAAAGATGTACAAAGCCTAACTGGGAGGATAGTCGCTTTGAGCCGTTTCATCTCAAAGGCCACGGATAAGTGCATCCTGTTCTTCAACGTCCTTCGGGGAAGCCAGCGGTTCAAATGGTCAGCCGAGTGCGAAGAGGCTTTCCAATGACTGAAAGAGCACCTATCCCAAGCACCGATACTGGGAAAACTGGTGGAGGGGGAGCCGCTATACCTCTATTTGGCAGTGATCGAACACGCGATCAGCGCCGCCCTAGTGCGCGAGGATGGGAAGTGTAACGACCCGAATTTGCTAATCGGGCATAGGGCCTTGATTAGTGTGCCTGGAGGGCAATAAATGATTTAATATGCTTATATGTGGATTTATGTGAATATATGATAGTGATGCATGTTTAGTTGAGTTAAATGTGCATGTGGACCCCGTCTGGATATTAGGGGTATAGATGTGATAAATGTGATAAATGTTATATATATGTGATATGTCTGTGCAGCACGGTCTGAGACAGTCTTGGTGAGCGGTTAGTCAGAAAGTCACAACAGGGTTGAGATTCGGACTCGGGGCGAGTCGAGGGGTAATTTGGGTACTAGGTGTGTTATGGGATTATCGGGACATGAAAATAAATATATGGAGATATATTTGAGGATAGAATGTCTAGGAGGGAATATTGGGGAAATTTACCATTTTTCCCTCGGGGACGTTTTGGTACCCCGAGCCTTGAGGTAACCCTTTAGGCTTAAGTTAACTAAAACAAAAAGGAAGAATCACTTAGAAACTTTGGGAAACCGACCTATACTCCTCCTTTCAGCTAAGGATAGCTTCTCATCACTCTTATCTTCTCTTTGGAGGCTTAAGGAGAACTTGGAGAAAACAGCTAGAAGTTAGAGGAATTCAGTTGGGGAATCTTGGGAGCTAGGAGCTTGTGGATTAAGGATCAACTTCAGAGATTTAGTTCAGAAAGGGGTAAGCTTTAATTATAAGATTATGCTTAGATTTTCTGCTGGTTGTTAGAGTTTGCATGTTGGTTAAATTTGATCTGTCATAAGTGTTTTAGTTGAGTTTTTGAGCAGATTTTGATGGGGTTTTGATGTTGATATTGAGCTGGAATGTGTGTGTTAATTTTCTGGGCTTGTTAGATAAGCTTTGAGTGAGTTGGCTTAAGGAAAATGCAGGGAAGAAGATGGAAAATTATGGGTTTGGAGGTGAGGGCCGCGACCCTAGGATGGGCGCGCCACGGCCCGTGTGCGCGCGCGACCGAGTGTGGCCGAGGAGTTCATGCGTGCCGCGGCGCTTGGTGCGCGCGCCGTGGCCCGTGTGTGTTGCAGGGGTGTGCTAGCCTCTGTTTTGAGGCTAGCCGCGGCTCTTGAGGGTGGGGCTGCGACTCTTAGTGCTAGTTTTCATTTTTAAGGGTGTTTAGGCTTGGAAATTCAATGGTTAAGGCTCGGGATGGATTTTATCACCCGGATTGATAGAATTCAAGGTCCCAAAGGTTAGGGTTATGGCTCAAAGTTATTTATTGGATTAGAACTTGATGGATGGATGCTGTTAATGTGTTGTGACTAGGGTTTCGAAGAGGCTCAAGTTAATGGATTGTGCTCGGGACATCGGTGCTCGAAGAGCTCGGGACTCAGGTAAGAAAACCCTTGCTTCCATAGAGCTTGTATGCAGGGCTGAGCCCAATGTGTTTGAATTGCAGGGCGTAGCCCTTTAACTGAATTTGCTAGAATTCTGTGTTTTCTTGCTATGCTATGAATGCTATTATATGAATGCTCGGCAAGAGCCGGGAACGGTGTAGGCCGGGAACGGTAAAGGGCCGGGAACAGCGTTAGGCACGTTGAGTGCAAGGCCGAGTACGGCAAGAGGCCGGGAGCAGCGTTGAGCACGTGGAGTGCGAGTTGCCAGGGTGAGTCCCTAAAAGGATACCTGGGATATCCTCACGGCGTGGTCCGCAAACCCAGGGCTTGGTAAACGCCTGGGACGGCTAGACCGTATGTGTTTAGCCCATTGGTGGCCTATTTATATGCTTGATATATGTGTTGCATATGTTATCTGTTTGTGGGTTTTCTTGCTGGGCTTCGGCTCACAGATGCTCTGTGGTGCAGATAAGGGTAAAGAGAAGGCCAACCAACCATGAGTGTAGCGGGCGTGAAACGACGTGTACATGTTTGGCCAGCCTGGCTGCCACATCCAGAGGATTTTGGGAGATGCTTGTAAATAAACTTAGATTTTGTCGTTTAGTCGACTTGGTTCAGTTTTTATGTTGTAAATACTTCTAAACTGTATTTTTGGATCCCAGGTGTCAAACTTTTATGATTTTCAATGCTATGGTGTTATTTCTAAAGTTTTTCCTCTGTTTATGGCTTAATTACGCTATTTGACCTAAAACCTCGATTAGCGAGTTGAAAGCACGTTTTCAAACTCACTTAGTAACGGCTCTAAGGAAGTAGGGTGTTACAACTTGGTATCAAAGCGAGGCAAGGTTATTGGTTCTGGAGATTGACCGAACATGTACACACGCTGTCAGTGACAGGCTCAACTCAGGGTTGGTTGGTAAGATTGGCTAATATGTTTGAATAAGTGTATGAATGCCCTGTTTTCCTGCTTATTTTATATAGAGCATGATGAATGAGTTAACATATGCATGATGCTAAGGCATGGCCCGTTGTGTGTTATATGTTATATGAGATATTATTGTGGATGATTGATGTGTTTGGGAGGTGGTTTTTGGATGTTGTTATCATGCCTGATGAGCGGCGTCATTGGTTGCAGACATATTTGTTGAGATGCCTCAACAATCAGCTAGACTCCGCGACAGTAGGGCCGAGGATGACAACCGGAGTCCGACCAGTCATGTCCTTGGCCGACCAGACATGTGCTTGTCCGCCCAGTCAGGTGCTTGTCCGACCAGTCAGGTGCTTGTCTGACCAGTCACTTGTCTTGGCCGACCAGTGAAGGTTTGGCCGACCAGTGAGGAATTTTGGGCCTTCAGTTCTCCTCCTGAGTGTGATGTGGACCGACTAGACAGAACAGGGCTACGCAAAAGATCCCAGTAACGGCTTCAACAAGAATCGGTCATACCTGCGCGGGAATCTCTCAGATTATCCCACAAAAGTAGTGTATTGTTGTATTTTGAATATTATTATTAATTAAATATAGTGAGAATAACAAAATATCCCGATTATGGGGGACATCATTTGTACGATCCTGAGCCTATAAATACAAGGCTCATGGCATCATAAAGGGATTTTGATTCTAATTTTCTGAGAGAATATTTGTATCTGGAGAAATATTGTATTCATTTCATCTGCACTAAAGAAACTCAGTTGACTCAGGTTCATCTGATCTTGAGTGTAGATCTATAATCATAACTCTAAGTGGACTAGGCTATTACCAACACATTGGGGCTGAGCCACTATAAAAAAATTTTGTGTCGTATATTTCCCTTGAAGGTTTTTTGTCATTTTGACGTCTACATGTCGTTGGCCAAAAACGCGGTCAACAGTACCGTTTAAAGCGACTCGATGGCACTGAGGTCCCCAGGGCCTGGAACGCGGAACATCTCCGTAAATACTATCAGAAGTCAGGAGAAAATGTTTTAGCTTTATATTTTCGTTGAAAACAATGTACGCTCAGGGCGAATTTCTTGAGCAATAAAAATGGCGTGTACAAAACGTCATAAAGAAATATTGTGAAACAATGAAAATTCTCATCTACCTCCATAAGCAAGTGACCCAAGACCAGTCTTTGCTCACTTGGGGGGGGGGGTATATCCATTATAAACAAATACTCCAGGATCGAACCAACCCAGATCGACAAGGTCTGGGGGGTGAAAGCCTAAATGGACATAAGGCTCAGGCCTAGTCCCAACTCGGACCGATAAGGTCTGGGGGGTGAAAGCCCAGATGGACGTAAGGCTCAGGCCTAGTCCTGACCCAGACCGACAAGGTCTGGGGAGTGAAGGCCCAAATGGACCTAAGGCTCAGGCCTGGTCCCGGCCCGGACGAGCGTAGTCCGGGAGGTAAAATATTCAGTAGGACGAATGGGCCAGCCCAGGTCCTAGCCCGGACATGCATGTCCCGAGGATATAAAATACCTAAAACTTGGTTGACCGTACGTGGTCCCAAATAACTAAATACCCATCTGCATCATTCCTTCAGTAGCACATGATTATTAGAACGCGAACCCCAGGTATAAGTTAGTCTTAGAAACGGCCCAGACCGTGGGAACCTAACCTAGGCTTCAAAACAAACTAGTCAACTAATCCTCGATGGTCCAGACCGTCAAAATTTCAACACAAGGAACTGGACAAAGAAATTTAGGAATAATTATCAACTCCCTAATGGCTCAGGCCGTTGGAACCTGAGCAGCAGGATTAAAGCAAGCTGATAGGTTGAAATCAGGAATAATCTAGTCCAAGCCGTGGAGGTCCGAAGACAGGTCACCAGAAGAGTTACCGGCCGTTGGAACTGGGACCAAACACTTGACTCATTCATGAATAGTGGTAAAACACTTGGTGAAAGCTTAACGAATAGAAACAAAGTAAATAAGAACACAAAAATTGTCTCAGACGCACCCGCGTCCATAAAAGTGTTACAAAATTAAAGAGAAAGAAAAACAAAAAGAGGACCCGGGCCTAGGCTTCGCCACGCCCTGACGCATCTGGGATTGCTTCATCTGCCTCATCCTCATCCAGGGGCTCCGCATCAGCTTTCTCCTTGGCCTCAAATTCAGCCCTCTTCGCGGCAGGGTCGGGGTAGAGCAAGAGGTTCATGTTTTTGTCCTGGAGCCAGGCCATGTAGATAGCCTCATTGAAGGTAGCCTCCAACATGGCATCCGCTTGTTCTTTCTCGCGGCGGGTCTCATCGTGCGCCTTCACCTCTTACTGGAGCAACTCGTCCAATTCATGGACCCAGGACTCCACCGTTGACCCTCTCTCAATCCTGGGTAGACTAGGCTGCAACCACTTCCTGCAGAGCCTTTACTCGGAGGAGCTCCGCCTCTAGACTGGCCACCAGCTTGCCGGTCTCAGCTTCTCTCTGGGACAGGGTCTCTTCAAGTTGAAACTTAGTCCGGGCGACCTCTTCAACCTATTTGGCCAGGGATTCCTTAGCGGCTTTCCGCTGGTTCACGGCCGCCTCCAGCTCTAGTTGGATCGTCTCCATCTTCATGGAAATCTCGGTCGCCAAGTCGGCATTCTGATGAGCCAGTAGAGCATCCTGGAACAAATTAAACTTAGAAAAATTTGAACTAGAAATGCAAGAAGAAAAAGGAGATGTAAACGGATAACTTACAGCCGTGGCTTGATGGCGGAGGGCCTGGGAGATGAACAGCATGTCCTGGCTAGCGATGGTGGCGTACCGTTTCAGCTGAAGGTTGGACATGGTGTTCCCCACTTAGTCCAACAAGTCCGCCGCGAAGGAGCCGTGTCCGGCCCCAGTTTGGGGCAAAATCCTGTCTCGGCAACCAGCCGGTCCACTATCGGCTGGGGAGCGCTGAATGCTGTCGGACGCTCCGAGAACTCAACCTGACGGCGAATCATCAGGGCTCGATAGACCTCCTCCCTTTTCTCCCGACCGTTCTCCCACGTCCTGGTCACCAGCTTGGACTGCTCTTCTCGCAGGATTGCCTCCCCCTCTTCGGGTAGAGCCAGATGGACTGGGAGCACGAGCGCTTCTGGGATTTCCTTGGCGGTGAGATGACTCTCCTCGGAAGATTCCTCAGCCGAGCCAACACCTTTGGTCTTGGCCCTCTTCGACCCCACCACGACATCGCCCGCACCCGACTCCGCGGCTCTCTTCCTAGAACTCCGACTGGCCGGTGGGTCCTGCTCCAGGTAATTACCGGAGGACGAGCGAGGGGAGCTGGGGCAGTTGTCGGATCGACGGTCATGATTGGGACCATAGCTAAAGCCTCCCCGACAGAATGAGATTCCAGCACCGACTTTGGCTTGGGTGCGCCTCTCCCAGCTTTCTTGGCTGCAGCCTTCGCCTTGGCAACCCGGATCTCGAGGGCCTGTTTCATTTTGTCCACGGGGTTGCACATGTAGGAATCTTCTGAAATAAACACAAACAAAAAGGGGTTAGCAAAATAAGAAGATCAATGCGAATGAATAATAACAAGACTAAGAATAGTCCGGGATGAACCCTTGTCTAGACCCCGGACTCGACTTAATTCTCCTAAGGCGAAGGAATGGATTCTATCTCCCATGTCATCCGGGTATAGGAAGTTCCCATACTGAAGGAACCCAGATGAATACATGAGAGTTTCCAAATTGACAGTGATGGGGGACGAAGGCCTCATCTCCCCATCAGCCCCTGATACACTAGCACCGGCGGTCCCCATGTTCGGTTGGGCCTCATCAAAGAGGGATTCCAGCTCCTCGGAGGTGGTGCTCTCCCTCTGCTGAGCCTGGTCCCATTTCCTTTTGGCCGCGTCCGCCCGAGCCGCGTCCTCTACAGCCCTGATGTGCTCAAGGGCAAGCGCCTCCCTTAGTGCGGGGTCTTTCTCACATTGTATCCCTCGGAGGCTTGGGCCTGGATCATTTGGTTGGCTGCTAGCATCCCGACCACTCGGAGGTTTTTGGTGTTGACATAGCCCCCCACGTCCAAATCCTCCGTGCTTAGCTCGGAGTAAAATTTCTTCTTGTCCAGGATGAACTGGGTGAGGGGAGTCTGGGCATAGGGTCTTGCCACCTAAGGCAATGAGTTGAGAATGAGGAATAAAAAGCGAAGACAAAAAAAAAGGAAACTAGGGAACGGGAAACCACTTACCCACTCGCTGGAAGTCCAGCATCAGCGTGGGGTTCTTTTCTATAAGAAACCCAGACGTCATGAACCAGTAATGTCTGACGTCTGGGGGATGCTTCTAGGTGCTAGTAGGAGCAGGGTATTTGCCCCGCGGTTTAAGCCTGTAGAAGCCGTCCAGGGTCTTGTCCTTGACGTTGACCTGCGGCTCCAGCTTGTAGAAATACAACACCTCTGTCGGGGTTGGATTCGGGATCTGCTTCGCGATGCAAAAGATGCGCCATCCCATGAGCAGCCGGTACGCTTGAGGGAGGAGTTGGAACGGCGCAATCCCCACAAAGTTGAGGAATTGCACGAAATAGTCGTGGAGCGGGAAAGTTGCTCTTGCACTGATGTGGCCCACACTCCAGGCCCCGAACTCGCCCACGCCGGTGTGAACCTTCTCCTCTCTCCTGGCCAGGCGGTTATAGAATAGTCCGAGAGTCGACTCCACGCCCAAACGCTTCTCTAGGGCGTACAACATCCGGTAGTTTCGTAACAAGTTCGGCACCACGTCCATCTCCCACCTGTTGCCTCTGGGAGTCTTGGACCCAGACAGAGTGATAGGGGCTGCGTTAACTTTTTCTTCCGAGTGAAGGGTGATGCCTGAGGTCATGGAAAATGATCTGGGAGCAAAACAGAACAAAACAAACAACCAAGCAGTCAGCACCAAAACCCAAGAAGGTCGGTTAAGGTACGGGGGATCTTTTACGAACCGCTTGGAGGAGTTCCCTCCGGATCAGGTCCGGTATCACTAAGAAGTCGAGGAACCTTGATTGGGAACAAAAAAGAAAAGGAAAGGATGTGGCTGTTCTCCTAAGCCAGCCTATGGAAACTCGTCCGGGAACCACCTTAACCCGAGGAGATCTGGGGCAGTCCGGACTAGTTTTCTTTCCCTAAACTACCCTAGGGAACCCAAAGCCAATCTAAACACAGGCAAGATTTAACAACCTAAACATGAAAATGTGACGATATGGCAAGCGCAGGAAAATAAAAGCAAAAGTCTGGAAAACTTACTCTAAAAGGCTGGTCGTGAAGAATGGTGGGTTTTCGGCGACAGCGACGGTAGGATCGCGACTTTGAACAGTTGCAGGTGGCCCAAAAGCTTGTCAATAGGGCAGGCCGACATCGTCTGCTCAGGCGAAGGTATGGACACCAGGCGCATAGGGAACATGCGACGGCGAAGACGATGAAAGATGTCGTCGGCAAGGTCGGTCGTAAAAGATCCTTTTAAGCATTTTTCTTCTCTGAGAATGTAAAGATTTCAAATGAGAGCCTGAGGCTATTTATAAGAGCCAGAAGGCTGCTTTGATTTAACAGTTAGGCACGATCCCCTCTATCGGACGGTCCTAGATCGTGCAGGGAAATTAATGGATCTACTCAAGTACTGGATCATGGTACCCCCGAGGCAAGATCTGCGCCTCCCTGATCCAACGGCCCAGAATCAGGGCACCTCAATGGTCGCCCCATCCAACGGTCCACCTTGTTGCAGAGGCAATAATGGGAACACTCGTGCGGATGGGACGCTTACAATCAAACATGTACATAGTATAACAAGTGTCAAAATTATAGAAATAATAAAGACGACAATGATAACTCATTATCTATTTAATCTTATCTGTTTACCGAGATTTTCGGAAACTATACTAATGAATATTAGCTAAGACTAATGATATGGAATTTAGAGGATTAACACAGGATTTTTACGTGGTTGGGACGTTAACTAGCCTTAGTCCATGAGTCAGTTGTATTAGAGCTTGGAAAGTCTTTTACAATGGAGTTTCTCTCTATGTTCTGACAGAGTAACTGTATACAAGTTGAAGAGAGATATATCATTTTTCCAGTGTTCTATTGCCCGTATTTATAGGCTCATGGGAACACTGGGTCTGGGCCGGGTATGGCCCGAGCCCATCAGAGATATGGATATTCTTGGCCTCTTTGGTGGAAGCCCAATATAAAAGATAAAACATACATAACATCCAGACCAGTTAAGGCCCAATAAGGTGGCCCAAGAACTATATTTCGCCCGACAAAACGGTGCTTTTGGTCTTGGCACTTCGAGTTACGAGGCAGATTCAGGGGACAAGACCAGTCAGAGTACTTGGCAGTGCAGATCTGAAACAACGGCGTGCAATCCCAAGGTGGCCTTTTCCGCAGGTGAAAAGTAGAGACAACCTCCATGCGGAGTGGGGCGGCTTCAGGGTCCTGGACGCTTTTCCCACCAACCAAGGACGATGTGATCCGGGTTCGTTTACCTTTGTCCCTCTTCATTTACCACAGGCCCGGATCGTTACCAGGCTCTGGGACCAGGCACGTATACCGCCGGGGGAGGTCCAAGCTGTCTGCATGTCTCCCGGATGATTGTTCCGGATAATCATACCGGACCCCTGTCTGGCCCAGAATTGCACTAGGCCAGTGCCCCCTTGGATATTCCCGTACCAAGAGGCCTTGGGCTGGGCCCACATTTTGAATGCCCTGACCATGGGCCTGGACGGTCGAGCAGGGGCCGAGCAGGAAATGGGGATAACATTTACCCCCTAAGCCTTCGCCTAAGCCTGCTAGGAAGAGGCTTGCATTGCTCCCGGACTCTCGCACGGTTGCCTTCCTAGTTCCTGCTTGGGATCGTGGGTCCGTGATAGAGGGCAGTGATGCTGGCCGTATGCTGGGCCCGGACCATTTACCAGTATCCAGGTATGTTTACCTTAGTCCCGCTTCGTGGCAAGGGTACACGTGTCACCAGGCGATTGCTGCACAGATCTTGAAAGGTCGCCTAGCCATCTCAAGGGTCGCTAGGCCTGGGCTAGCGTGTCAGCACAGATCACGAAGTGTCCCATTCGCACGGGGGTCCATCATTAATACTCTTGGGTTAAGGTGGACCGTAGGATGGGGCGACCTTTGGCGTCCACCCCTCCTGGGCCGTTAGATCTGAGATGGCGAGGATCCAACCTGAGAGGGCTCATAAATATCCCTGCACAATTCTAGACCGTCCGATGGGGAGACACCTGTTCGTTGGATCGGAGGCCAGGATTTGGGGCCTTTATAAATACTCCACAGATGCTCATTTGACGTTTTTACGCTCTCGAGCAATCTTAAGCATTGATCAACTTTGCATATCCGACATCGCCGGTGACATCCACCATCGTCTGCTAACTCTACGCCATCGCCTGTTCCCTACGACCCCAGCGTCTTCCCGTTTGCCTGAGAACTCGCCTGGTGTCTATCCTATCGACGAGCTGCTGAACCGACTGCACCACTTCAAGAACGAAGTTCTGCTGTTCTTGCCGTCGGACAACCACCATCTTCTACGGCCAACAACTCATAGTAAGTCCTTCTGACCTTCTTGATGAATTTGTGAACTTAGGTTGTTCTTTTAATTCGTATGTTTAGGCTGCTAGAATCTGATTGCATTTAAGAGTTATTAGGAAGGCCGCCTGGTTCGGGTTGCTCCATATCCGGATGCTTCCCGGACAGAGGGCGGGGCCTTAGTAGCTCTTTTTCCTTTCCTGATCAGGGTCTCAGGCTCTTCGGTGATCCCGGACCCGATCCAAAGGGGCTCCAAGCAGTCCTTAGGAGACCCCCCGTACCTTAACCGACTTTCTTGGGTTTAGGTACTGACTGCTTGGCTTTTTTTCTTTGTTCCCAGATCGTCCACTATGGCCACGGGCGTCACACTCCATTTCGAGGAAGAGGTCAATAGGGTCCCCGTCGTCATTCCTGGGTCCCGGACACCCAAGGGCAACAGGTGGGAAATGGACGTGGTGCCCAACCTGTTCCGAAACTACTAGATGATGTTGCTCCTGGAGCAGCGTCTGGGCATCGAATCAACTCCCAGACTCTTTCACAACCGCATGGCCAGGATTGAAGAGCAAGCACACATGTCCGTGGAGGGATTCGGGGCCTGGAGCGCCGACCACATTAGCGCGGGAGCCACGCTCCCACTTCACGACTATTTCGTGCGGTTCTTGACGTACGTGGGAATCGCGCCGTTTCAGCTCCTGCCGCAAGCGTACCAACTGCTCGCGGGATGGCGAGTGTTCTGCATCGCGCAGGAGATCGCGAAGCCGACTCCTACGGAAATCTTGTACTTCTACAAGATGGAGCCACAGGTCAATGTCAAGGATAAGACCTTGGACGGCTTCTACAGACTGAAGCGGCGAGGTAGCTACCCCGCTCCCACCAGCTCCTGGAAGCATCCCCCGGACGTCCATCACTATTAGTTTATGACGTCCGGGTTCCTCGTGAAGAAGAACCATGAACTGCTGCTAGACTTCCAGCGAGTGGGTAAGTGCTTCCCCGATCCATTTTCTCTATGTTTTCACTCTTTTTCTCCGCTTCTTATCATGCTCTTCCGGGTGGCAGGACCTTTCGCTCAAACTCCCCTCACCCAGTTCATCATGGAAAGGAGGAGGTTTTACTCCGGGCTGAGCGCAGAGGATCTGGACGTAGGTGGCTACGTTACGGATGACAATCTCCGACTGGTCAGGATGCTCGCGGCCACCCAAACCATCCTCATCCCGAACCTCCGGGGCATCGCCTGCGAAAAGAACGTTGTCGTCCGGGAACAAATGGCCTTGGACCACATCGCGGAAGTGGAGAGGGCGGAGCGAGCCGACGCGGCCCAGCGGAAGAAAGACCAGGCCCAGACGGAGGTGGCCTCTTCAGAAGAGCTGGAGGAGCTCTTTGAGGACGCCCTACCGAACACGGGGACTCCCGGGGCTAGCGTATCGGGGCGAGGTAACTCCCCTCTAATCTTGACTTATGCTCCCCAAGTTGGGGACTTAGCTAGGGATAGGCTAGTACTCCGAGGCCCCGCGTTCGGGGCTCACAGGGAGGCGAGACCTTCGACTCCCGTCCCCGTAGGCTCGGAGGTCCTTATGTTTTTATCCGGGTTCCTTCAGTACGGGAACTTCCTGAACCCGGATGACATGGGGGACTGAGTCCATTCCTTTGCTTTAGAGGAGTTGAGTCGCGCCCCGGGCACATATGAGGGTTCGTCCCGGGTCGTTACTAGATTAGATATTTATTTCTGTTTTTTCTTTTTTGTCCGGCTTGCCATACTAACTCCCTTTTCCTGTGATTTTGTAGGAGACTCTGACATGTCTACTCCCGCCAGCGAAATGAGGTAGCTGCTCAAGGACAGGGCAGCAAGGAAAGCTGCCAGGAAAACCCGCGAGGCGAAGGGCCCGGAGCCCAGCCTCAATAAGGAAGTGTCCGGGACGGAGCTTCATCCCGGTGGGGGAGCCCTTGCCGCGGTCCCCGTTCAAGCCGTGGAGCAGGCTGCAGTCTCTGCCCCTGCCCAACACCTGGTAATTGACTTGGAGGCGGGTACAGCGGCCAACCGAAGCTCTGGGAAAGGGGCCTGGATGCTGGCGCCAAAGAGGGCAACACCGGGATGAGGCCCTGGATGAGGCGGGTTGGCTCGGCTGACGAGCCGCACGGTGAGAGTCGGCTCACCGCGAAGGAGGTCCCTGCCTTGCCCGTTCTCCCCATACGTCCAACTCTTCTCGAGGAGGGGGAGTCTGCTTTGCGGGATGAGCAGCCCCGACTGATCAACCAGACCTAGGAAAACGGTCGAGGCTGGAGGGACGAAACGTACAGGGCCCTGACGGTCCGCCGTCAGGTAGAATTTGCGGAATGCTCGGCCGCGTTCAGTGCCCCTCATCCGATCGTGGATCGGCCAGCCGCCGAAACGGGCTTCCGCCCTAAACTCGGACAGGACACGGCCCCCTTGGCGGCTGACCTACTAGACCAGGTGGGGAACACCATGTCCAACCTCCAGCTCAAGAGGTACGCCACGATAGCCAACCCGGACGTGCTGTTCATCTCCCAGGCGCTCCACCACTAGGCCACTGCGGTAATTTTTTCTTATCTCTTATTTTCCCCCCTTGTTGATGAGGATTTTTCCTAACTTTTCTTTGCTCCAGGTTGATCTGTTGTCCCATCGGAGTGCTGATCTGGTGGCCGAGCTGGCCATGAAGATGGAGACGGCCAAGCTGGAGCTGGAGGCGGCCGTGAATCAGAGGGAGGCCGCCAAGGAGGCCCTTGGGCGGGAAATGGCCCGCGCCCAGACGGAGCGCGAGGAGTTCGACCGTGCCAAGGCCGGACTGGAAGAGGCTTTGTCCCAGAAATCAAAGGAGGCCGATGAGCGGGCAACACTTTTGGAGGCGGCCATGGCTCAGTCTGTCCTGGATAAGGAGGAGATCCAGACCTTGAAGGTCCGGGTCTACGAACTGGGCGAGTCTCTCCTTGAGGAGAAGGCGGCGCGCGAAATATCCTGCCGCGAAAAGGAGGAGGCCGAGGGCATGCTGGAGGTCACCTTCGATGAGGCCATTTACAGGGCCTGGTGCAAGGACAAGAGTATGAACCTCCTTGTCTTCCCTGATCCGGAGTCAAAGCGGGCCGAGTTCAAGGCAAAGGAGAAGGAGGACGCGGAGCTCCGAGCGGATGAAGTCTAGGCCTGAATCCCGGCCTTGTCCCCCCTTCTCTTTTTTTTTTTAATTTTCTTTGTAATTTTGACTTGTAAATAAGTTCAAAACACTGCTCTTTTCTCCTGTTTTTATATAGGTTTCTTTTCGTTATCTCGAGTAGAAATTTCATTTTGTCGCCGCGACTAATTGATTATGAGGGTTTGGTCCCGGTTCCAACAGCCTGGACTAGACCAAACGACTTAATTCGCCGAGTTTTTAATCCTGGCTCCAAGACCAGGGCCACCGAGGCTTAGTTTAACCTGGAACCTTGTTCTCCCTTTATCAGTTATACGCCATGGCTTTGCCCTGGGGCATACTGGATGCTCCTTATTTCCCGGACACCATTCATCCGGAGTGGCATGAGCCTTGGGCTCGGTCCTCTTAACTTTATACCCCCGGACATTGTTCGTTCGGGGTGGGACCGGCCTTGGGCTCGGTCCTCTTAACTTTATACCCTCGGACATTGATCGTCCGGGGTGGGACTGACTTTGGGCTCGGTCTTCTTTACTTTATACCCCCGGACATTGTTCGTCCGGGGTGGGACCAGCCTTGGGCTCGGTCCTCTTAACTTTATACCCCCGGACATTGATCGTCCGGGGTGGGACCGGCCTTCGGCTCGGTCCTCTTTACTTTATACCCTCGGACATTGATCGTCCGGGGTGGGACCGGCCTTGGCTCGGTCCTCTTTAGTTATTCCCCCGGACATTGTTCGTCCGGGGTGGGACCAGCCTTGGGCCCAATCCTCTTAAGTTATTCCCCCGGACATCGTTCGTCCGGGGTGGGACCGACCTTGGGCCCGGTCCTCTTAATTTTATAACCCCGGACTTCGTTCGTCCGGGGTGGGACCGGCCTCGGGCTCGGTCCTCTTTAGTTATACCCCCGGACATCGTTCGTCCAAGGTGGGACCGTGGGGTTTGTGTCACCTGGACTTCGTTGGTCTGAGCCGGGACTAGCCTGAGCTTGCGCCCCACCAAGTATTTGTCTATACCCGGGATACCCCCCACAAGTGAGCGGAGAAAGGTCTGGGGTCACTTGAGAAAGATTATCATTGTTCTGCAACATTTTTTTATGACGTTTTGTACACGCCATTTTTATTATTCAAAGGGGTTTGCCCTGAGGCGTACACGATTTACAATGAAAATACTAAATTGGAACGTACCCTTCCGACTACTGATAGTACTTACGGAGATGCTCCGCATTCCAAGCTCGCGGGACTTCCGAGCCATCGAGCCACTTTAAGCGGTATGTCCCGGGACACACCTCGTACTGGATCTCGTACGACCCCTCTCAATTTGGGCCCAGAACCCCCACTCCCAGATCTTGAGTAGCAGGGAAGACTCTTCGCAAGACCAAGTCGCCGGTTCCAAACTTTCAGCTTTTGACTTTGGAGTTGAAGTGCCGTGCGATCTTGCCTTGGTACATCTTTAGCTGCACCTGCAATTCCTCCCGGATCTCCTCGATGAGATCTAGTGATTCTTGGAGTAAGGCGTGGTTCTAGGCGGGGTCATACGTGTCTCGTCGGTGGGACGGGACGGTCGTTTCAATATGGATGACGGCTTTGCATCCATAGACCATGGAGTAGGGGGTGTGGCTGGTTGATGTCCTCTCGGTCGTCCGGTAAGCCCATAGTACGCGGGGCAGTTCCTCGGGCCATTTGCTCTTGCAGGCCTAGAGTTTTTTCTTCAGCGTCCCTTTTAGGATTTTGTTCACGGCTTCTGTCTTCTCGTTTGCCTGGGGCCTGGCGACCGCGGAGAAGCTCTTGATGATACCGTGCCTTTTGCAAAAATCCGTGAAGTGGGCGCTGTTGAACTGCTTCCCGTTGTTGGACACGATTTTGTAGGGGAGGCCGTACCGACACACTATGTTATTGATGACGAAATCTAAGGCCTTTCTGGAAGTGATTGTGTTCATGGGCTCCGCCTCAACCCACTTCGTGTAATAGTCCACGGCCACGATGGCATACTTTACCCCTCCCTTCCCGATCGGGAGGGATTCGATCGATCCCCCATACTACGAAGGGCCAAGGGCTAGTCATCAAGGTTATTTCTGTTGGGGGGGACCGTGGGACCTTCGTGTACCTCTGTCATTGTTCGTACTTGCGGATGTAGTCAATACAGTCTTTCTTCATGGTTGGCCAGAAGTATCCTTGGTGCAGGATCTTCTTGGATAGGCTGGGCCCGACTGTGTGATCTCCGCAAAAACCTTCGTGCACTTCATGCATGATGGCGCTCAGCTCAGTCCCGGACACACACCTGAGGTAAGGCATGGATAAACCCCAGCGATAAAGTTTTCCGTCCATCATGACATATCGGTGGACTTGGTATTGTAGTTTCCTGGCTGCGGCCCTGTCGGCTGGAACCTCCTTGGATGTCAGGTAGCGGATAAGCGGTCCCATCCAAGACGTGGAGTGATCGACGGTGTGGACCGCGGGGGCCCTGATGCTTGGGACGGGGAGATGGTTGACGAGGACCAGTCCGGCCAGCTCTGCCTCGACGTCAATGGCCAGTTTCGCTAGTGTATCCGCGAAGACATTTTGCTCTCGGGGGATCTAGCGGATGGAGTGCTTGGTGAATGCCTATAGCATTTCTCTCGTCTGGGTCACATAGGTCGCCATTCTCTCTCCTTTAGTTTGATATTCCCCCGAGATTTGTTTGAAAACTAGCTGGGAATCGCTGTAGATTTCCAGGTTCGCTGCCCCTACCTCCCGGGCCAAACGCAGCCCGGCTAGGACAGCTTCATGCTCCGCTTCGTTATTCCACGTCTTGAACTGGAAACGGAGAGCATTTTGTAACTGGTGCCCTTGTAGTGATACCAAGATGATCCCAGCCCCGACCCCGTTCTCATTCGAGGCTCCGTCCACGAAGACCTTCCATACGGGTACCGCGGGGCCCCGGGAACATTGTCTTCCTGAGATACCCCGGAACACTCAACGATGAAATCGGCCAGGGCCCCTTGATAAACACCCTAGGGACGTAGGATATATCGAACTGACTCAGCTCCATGGCCCACTTCAGGAGTCTTCTCGATGATTCGGGCTTCTGTAACACTTGCCGCAGGGGATGGTTGGTCAGGACCTTTATGGCGTGGGCCTGAAAATAAGGCCGAAGCTTTCGGGATGCCATCAACAGGCAGAATGTTAGCTTTTCGATCAATGGATATCGAGACTCAGCATCAAGCAATCACTTGCTTGCATAGTATACCGAGAGCTGTGCCCTTTCTTCCTCTCGTACTAACGCGGCGCTGATCGCGTGCTCGGTCACGGCCAGATATAGATACAAAGGCTCCCCGTCTATCGGTTTCGCCAGGATTGGGGCTTGGGCCAAGTGTTCTTTCAGCTTACGAAAGGCCTCTTCGCATTCGATTGACCATTCGAAATGCTGGCTTCCCCGAAGGACGTTGAAGAATGGGATGCACTTGTCCGTGGCTTTGGAAACGAAGCGGCTCAAGGCGGCTATCCGCCCCGTTAGGCTTTGTATGTATTTATGCTTCCGGGGAGAGGCCATATCAATCAGTGCCTTGATCTTATTAGGATTGGCTTCCATTCCCCGGAAACTCACTATGAAGCCCAGGAACTTCCCGGAGGCCACGCCAAAAGTGCACTTTTTGGGATTCAGCTTCATCCCGTACTTCCGGATGGCTGCGAAGGCCTCCGCCAGGTCATTCGAATGGTTCCCAGACGTCTTGGAATTGACCAGCATGTCATCGATGTAGACTTCCATGTTTCACCCTAACTGGGCCCAGAACATTCGATTGACGAGCCTTTGGTAAGTTGCTCCGGCGTTCTTCAGTCCGAAGGGCATTACTATGTAGCAGTAGATTCCCTTGTTGGTTTGGAAGCTGGTGTGATCCTGATCTGCCACATGCATAGAGATCTGATTGTAGCCGGAGTAAGCGTCCATGAAGCTCAAGATCTCGTACTCGGACGTAGCATCCACCATTTGGTCGATCCAGGGCAGCGGGAAACAGTCTTTCGGGCAGGATTTGTTGAGGTCCGTGGAGTCGATGCACGTTCTCCATGTCCCGTTTGGTTTCGGCACCAAGAAGGGATTGGCCAGCCACACGGGGTACACAGCTTCGCGTATGAAGTTGATAGAAGACAACTTCTCAACCTCCAGCTTAAGGGCCTCGGCCCTCTCCGTCCCCAAAGGCCTGTGTTTCTGGCAGACTGGGGTCGCATTTGGGTCAATACTTAACACGTGGCAGATGATATTGCAGTCGATCCCAGTCATGTCTGAGTGAGACCAGGCCAGGATATCCTGGTTTCCCTTAACTTGGGCGATGATGGCAGCCCGAACGTCTGCCGGCAGACTTTTTCTGACTTGGATGATCTGGGTCAGATCAGTGTCGCTGATGCACACCTCTTCTATCTCGTCCATTGGTTCCAGGACGCGGTCGTCCCCTATCCGCAAGTCCAGGTCATCTTGTTCCCGGACCATCCTCTCAGCAGGTGGGGGGGGGGGGATCGGTTCGACGAAGTCCTCACCGGGTTCTTCCCGAATCATGTATATGGGCCGGGCCGACACATGGTAGCACTTCTGGGCGCTCTTCTGGTCTCCCCGGACAGTCCTTACCCCTTCGTTGTTGCATGGGAACTTCATGCAAAGATGACGGATGGAGGTGATGGCTCCGAACTCGACTAATGTGGGCTGGCCGAAGATGACATGGTAAGCGGTAAGGCAGTCCACCACTACAAAGGTGCAGAACTTGAACGAGTGCTGCAATTCACTCCCCAGTGTAACGGGCAGCTGGATCTTTCCCATGGGGAGAAGTGCATCTCCGTTGAAGCCGTAAATCTGGGTCTGGCACGATGCCAGATCCGCTTCAGTCAAGCCAATGGCAGTGAAAGCGGGCTTGAACAACAGGTTGACGGAGCTCCCGTCATCCACTAACACGCGGGACACCAACTTGTTGGCGATTTGAGCATCTATGACAAGTGGGTCGTGGTGCGGAAAATGGACACTGCGGGCGTCGTCCTCCGTGAAGGTGATGGGGAGGTTCATCAATTTAGGGCGCTGAGCCAGGGCCTGGACGAGGGCGCATACCTCCTGATCGAGGTCTAGCTCGCTTAGGTAGCGCTTTTGGTCGTTCCTAGATGGTCCTCCCAGGTGAGGTCCGCTGAGATGGTGGCCACATGTCCGTCAACTCGAGGGGGTGCCGCCCCGGAGGGGTAAGGCATTCCGGGGCCGGGAACCTGCGCGATGGGGGCCCCCTGAGGGGCGTGCGCCGTGGGTCCCTGTGCATACCCTCCCTGAGGGGGGTATGCCTGGGGCATTCCTGGGACCGTGGGTTGTCCGGGGCCTGCTGACAGGCCTGGGACTCCCATGGGCATCCTAACCCACTGGTGGAGGTGCCCTAGCTTGATGAGATTTTCAATCTCATCTTTGAGCTGCCGACATTCTTCGGTGGTGTGGCCCACATCCTTATGATAGGCGCACCTTTTGCTGGCGTCCCTCGGATTCCTTCCCCCTTTGAACATGGGGCGAGGCTTCCGGTAGTGAACCGCCCTTTCTATGGCCAGGTAGATGTTCTCTCTGGTGTCCACCAGATTGGTGTATTCTGAATATTGGGGCTTGTAGCCCCTCTTTCCCTTCTTGACTGCCTTGGGCCGGTTCTGGCCTTTGCCAGATCGCTTCCCCTGGGAGGGGTTCACGCTCGCCTCACTCACTCCTGCCTGTTACTGCTGGGCCCTGATGGGGGCGATGATGTGTCCTGCCGGTGCGACGCCATACCCGGAGAAGTGGGTGGATTGGGCCAGGGCATACCCTGAAGTGGCAGGGCCATACACCGTAGGAGTGTAGCTGACTCCAGGCGCGACGGCCGATCCCGGGGCAATGGGGGGCATGGTATAGGACTGTGCCGGGAACTGCCCCCCATATCCCGGGAACGCCTGGGGGACGGGCTGCGGAGCCGGAGGCCACCCGAAAGCCTGGATCTGAGCTTCCTCCCAGTTGATGAATCCTTGGGCCCTCCTGATGAACTCTTCCAGGGTAGCGGCCTTGCTACCCTACATGTCATCCCAAAGGGGGAACCCGGTCCGGATTTCAGACTGCAGCGCCACCAGGCGCTGTCCGTCGTCCACTTTCGTCTTGGAGGCTTCTTCAGTGAAGCGTTGGATGTAGGCCCTCAATGTCTCCGTGGGGAGTTGCTTGATATTTGTGAGGGCGCTGATCTGCATGTCCATCCTCATGGCGGCCACGAACTGCTTGCGAAATGCTGACTGCAACCCGGACCAGGATTGGATGGATCCCGACTTAAGTCTCTTCCACCACTCTTCGGCGGGACCGCCCAAAGTGATTGAGAAGCCGAGGCACTTGCCGTCGTCACTGACATGGGCCACTGTCATGAGCCGGTTGTATCGGGACAGATGGTCCCTAGGGTCGGTGTTTCCAGTATAGGCGGTGAGGCTTGGCATCTTGAACCCCTTGGGGAGTATGGCGTCCAGGAGGTGCCTTGCGCATGGCTCTTTATCCTCTTCATCGGAGTCAGTGTCCGCGCCTTCTTGCTTGCGGACCAAACGATCCGTGACCTTTTTCAAAGCGGCCAGCTGCTCCATGAGCTGCCTGGCCGTGCCATCTTCTAGGGGGATTCTTTTGTTCCTCCTGTCGTTGATGTTTTTTCTGAGGCCGCCACCTCGGGGGAGGATCTTTTCCTTGCGGGTCCGCTCTTTCCGAGCGTTCAGTCCGTCGCGTAAGTCTATCCGAGACTATCGTCCCCTGAACTGAGGGCATGACGTTCCTCGCTGCGAGGCCGTTCTCGACGGTTCTTGTTAACCGAGGCACTCGGGTGCAGAGATCTTTCCCGCTCGTCTCGCCCTGGGGGGTGCCGGGGCTATGCGTTTCGCAGTCGCATCCCCTACGAATCGATCGGGTGGCCTCGTCCTGGGACGGGGCACACTCTTTCTTTCCTAGGGAGCGGTCGGGAACGGGCCCCAGCCTTTGCGACAGGGGTGATCTTTTCTCGGGTCTTTCTGCCGGCCTTCATTTTCTCCCTGTCCGGGTTTCCTGGAGCTGGCTTAGGAAACGGTTCTGGGGGAGGGGCCGGGCTTGCTCCTTCGGGGGTCCCGGCTCGCGCCTGTGGAGCGGGTTGCTGCGCTCCTGGAAGTGGGCCAGTCGCGTGATTGGCTGTCGGACCCTGTGCGGCTATGAAAGCCTGTAGGGCTTGAAGGGACTCTTGCATCCGCTGATGCGCCTCCGCTTGCTCAGCGATCCTGGCCTCCTGGTCCAGGACTTGCTGCCTCAGTCTGGTCACCTCCAGATCCTGTTGGTTGGGTTCTTCTTCTAGGATCATGGGATCCGCAGCTTCGTCGTGGTATTCCCCCTCATTTTCCTCTTCGTAATACTCCTCATTTTCTTCTTCGTACTCTGTCCCACCTTCGTAGTCTTGTGACTCCTCACGGTGAGATGTTTGAGGAGGCGCGTTCTCGGGCGGATCCTGAGGGAGATGCTGTGAAGGTCGCGGGTCCCCGTTGCCCTGTTCTGGATTGCTAGGGTCGAAAGTGGTGTGTCGTGTGTTCACCATTGTAGTAAAGGCTTGACGTCAGCACTAGCTTCCTTCAGCTCTCAATGAAAGCACCAAACTATTTACCGAGATTTTCGAAAACTATACTAATGAATATTAGCTAAGACTAATGATATGGAATTTAGAGGATTAACACAGGATTTTTACGTGGTTGGGGCGTTAACTAGCCTTAGTCCATGAGTTAGTTGTATTAGAGCTTGGAAAGTCTTTTACAATGGAGTTTCTCTCTATGTTCTGACAGAGTAACTGTATACGAGTTGAAGAGAGATATATCGTTTTTCCAGTGTTCTATTGCCCGTATTTATAGGCTCATGGGAACACTGGGTCTGGGCCGGGTATGGCCCGGGCCCATAAGAGATATGGATATTCTTGGCCTCTCTGGTGGAAGCCCAATATAAAAGATAAAACATACATAACATCCAGAATAGTTAAGGCCCAATAAGGTGGCCCAAGAACTATATTTCGCCCGACAAAACGGTGCTTTTGGTCTTGGCACTTCGAGTTACGAGGCAGATTCAGGGGACAAGACCAGTCAGAGTACTTGGCAGTGCAGATCTGAAACAACGGCGTGCAATCCCGAGGTGGCCTTTTCCGCAGGTGAAAATTAGGGACAACCTCCATGCGGAGTGGGGCGGCTTCAGGGTCCTGGACGCTTTTCCCACCAACCGGGGACGATATGATCCGGGTTCGTTTACCTTTGTCCCTCTTCATTTACCACAAGCCCAGACCGTTACCAGGCTCCGGGACCAGGCACGTATACCGCCAGGGGAGGTTCGAGCTGTCTGCATGCCTCCCGGATGACTGTCCCGGATAACCATACCGGACCCCCGTTTGGCCCAGAATTGCACTAGGCCAGTGCCCCCTTGGATATTCCCATACCAAGAGGCCTTGGGCCGGGCCCACATTTTGAATGCCCTGACCATGGGCCTGGACGGTCGAGCCGGGGTCGAGCAGGAAATGGGGATAACATTATTTAATATGATTATATTTCATTTCCAAAAATACTAATGTTGCGTAGCATTCTAGTTGTATGTGAGTTGGGTTTGAATTCCAAGTTCATATGCAAATTACTTGAATTCCAAATTCGAGTTTAGACTTCCTTTTGATCAGATAAAATATGTCTTAAGTGACTTTACTTTGAACGATGCATGAAAATTTGTAGATTTTTTTTTTTTTTTTTTTGCATTCAACAAAGGAGAAAATATCTTAAATAAATGTCAATCAATATTGACTTAATATTTATTTTATATTTTAACTTTGAACATTAAAATGTTCAACATACATCGCTATGTATTTTCTAAATGATTATGTGATTTTTGAGCGTTTATTAGAGAAAGGTATTTTGGTTAACTTTAATTAATAGACTATATAAACAGGGAGAGAACCAAAGAACGGTTCTAATAAAAGACTGTCTTTTATTTGTTTTATGTGTCTAATTAATTATAAACCAATCTCAAAAATATTTCACATATATGTTTCACTTAATTGTTGTTGGAATAATATGTCTTAAATCTATGATTTTCACAATAATTAATAATTCATAATTATCAATATACTCATTGATGAAATAGGTGGAACAAATATATTTAAAAAATAACAACTGAATTTATTATTTAAAAGAAATATTAAACTTTCCCACTCATCAAATAAAGGAGTCTAAAATATAGTTTCTAGAAAGAATTCTAGAAGAAATTTAAAGAAAGAACTTATTAGTTTCTTTCATAATGAAAATCAACTATTTCAAAATGACTAAAAATTTAAATTTTTTTAAAAACGAGATAAATTTTTAAACTAATATTTTCTTTATTCAATTGTCTTCATCATTTCTTCTTTGCTTTGGTTTCAATGCAATTGCTCTTTTTCTCAAAAGATTTATGCATCCCTGAAAATAAGAACAAATGAAAATCAATATTAGTGGCATAATTTTGAATCAACCATTCAAATATTAAAGACAAGTTTTTGAGTAAAATGAATTTACCCCGTATCTTAAAAATTGAGCATATGCCAAAGCATCACTCTTTATCAAGGCCCACATTTCGTATGCAGTTTCAATAACCATATATCATTATTTAATGTTGCCATGCATGGTCGATAACATACATTGACGTGTCAGGTGATTCAATCTCATCCATTCACCATATTTTTCATGTTCATCAAAGCTGGATGAAAAGCTTGGAACCTCTGGAGGTGGATCAAAGATAACTCCGTACAAGTTCTATGTTCCAATTTCAATGTGAATTCCTTCATACCATCTTCTTATGCAGTTAACACTAAATGGAATCCTTTCCAAGATTCTATCAATGGGGTGTGTGTCGATTCCCAAGTTTTCAAGTACTTGATCAGGATTAAGAGAATTAACCATTGTTGTTTGAAATAAATAAATAAAATATAATGTATTAAAACATGTAATAAATACTAGATATTATTTGGAAAAGTAAACATGATGCATGAATGCAACATATAAAAAACACATAACAAATATATAGTATTCCACGCAAAATTAAGTTGAAAATTAATGGACTAGCCTTGGGGTAGGTCAGACTAATTCCAAATTAATTTTAAGACAAATCTCAATTTCATAAGTGAAAACTTAAAAATGTCTTTTTCTCTTTTGACATGAACTACTACTAGTTTGGTCAAGATGCACTAGTCGTGCTCGAAAGCTTAGATACTTCTTCGGGGTGTAACCCATTATTTTCTATTAATGACATAACTCAAGAGTGTGTCTTAGGGTTAGTCAAACTTGAAACACATCATTAATTATATTCTCATAAGAGAAGTCTGCTGGGAAAACTTATTCATGATCTTGTTTATTTTCATGTAAATCGTATATTAAACATATTAATATAAGAAAACCTAGAACATATTTCTAAAATTGAATTCATACAGAGATAATAATAAGAACACTTACATTATTGTGCAGCGGAATGATTGAGCCATTCCTTCATTTTCTCAAACCCTTGTATCCTTTCTATCGCAGGGTATCACTAAGAAACTGAACCGTTCTTCAATTTTCTTCACAACCTTCCAAACTATCCTTAGAATCACCTAGACTAGAGTGGGCAATTGTGACAGTCAAAATCTTGTGATCTGTAAGGGGAAAGACTGGGTAAGCTGTGCAATCCCACACTGCCTGGGGAAGGTTAAGTGTGATGATTCTAAGACTGTGTAGGTATGGGACTACACAGGTTAAGAGGGCTTAAATAGATTGATGGGTACTACCTATATCAACAAGATGCATCTTCTTTTTGGTAGCCCATCACTTGAGAACTCCAAAATTAAGCGTGCTTGACCTAGGGTAATCTAGGGATGGGTGACCTCCTGGGAAGTTTTCCTAGGAAGCATGTGAGTGAGGACAAAACACGCTGAAAAGACTCGTGTTGGTTTGTAGGGCCAGTTGTCATTCCAGAAAGCAGCCATAGTGATGTGGGGCGTCACAAATGGTATCAGAGCCTTGACCCAGCCGGAAGTGTGGCTGACGGGGACGTCGGGCCCGTAAGGGGGGGTGATTGTGACAGTCAGAATCCCGTGATCCGTAAGGGGAAAGATCGGGTAAGCTGTGCAATCCCATACCGCCTGGGGAAGGTCAAGTGTGATGATTCTAAGACTGTGTAGGTATGGGACTACACAGTTGAAGAGGGCTTAAATGGATTGATGGGTACTACCTATATCAACAAGATGCATCTTCTTTTCGGTAGCCCATCACTTGAGAACTCCAAAGTTAAGCGTGCTTGACCTGAGGTAATCTAGGGATGGGTGACCTCCTGGGAAGTTTTCCTAGGAAGCATGTGAGTGAGGACAAAACACGCTGAAAAGACTCGTGTTGGTTTGTAGGGCCAGTCGTCATTCCAGAAAGCAGTCATAGTGATGTGGGGCGTCATAGCAATGCTCAACACATGAGATAGATACATAGAGAAGAGAAAAGAATATTGAGGCTTAGAAAAGGACTTATGTTGTAGAGAGAATCTAAAACCTAGAGCATCAAGAATAGATCTTCTGATTTTATATCAGATAGCATTTTTGTCATCTAAAAAATATATGTTTTCAACTCTCACTTCGCATTCCTTTTATAGGCTCAATTAGGTTACTTAATTAAAAAACCAATAAAATAATAGCCAATTATCAGCCCTAGGTCGAAATTATCATGGGCCATAGGCTCGTGAAATTTCCCTTTTAATTATAAGCTCATTGCACTTAAAATCAAGGCTTGTATTATTTTCTATTGATTAATTAATTGAATAATTATTTTAATCCTTTTTTAAATTAATTATTTATAATTTGAACCTTGATTTAAAATTATTTATTAATTTAGATACCAATTTATCTTAATTAATAAATATGATATAATTTCTATTTTCTTCTCTAAATTACATGACTCTATGAAACTATCCAAAATTGACCTGGTCAACTTTGATAATTCTAATTGATAATTAAATCAATTAATTGAGACTATCTAGATGATTTTATCCAAGGTACAATGGGGACCATGGGCCTATGAAATCAAGCTCCAATAAGTTATCATAAATCTAACAAATAAATTTACTAACTTATTAATTCATCGTGACTCCACCAAAGACTTAGAATTGCACTCTTGAATTCATAGAACGCTCTATAACCAATATAGATACATGATTAATTATCAATTGTTACAACCATAATGGTCACTCAATCCTCTATAGACAATCTACAATGAGATGAGACTAAAATACCGTCTTACCCCTCATTGTATTTTATCCTTAAAACACTTAGTTCCTTGTAAATGATATTTCAGTAAACTAATATTAATTACTGAAATGAGATCTCTATCATTTATCACCTTGAACCAAACTAAAAGGAAACCATCATTTCACTTCGTCATCATAAGCTATAGATGTTCATATCTATGATTAACACTCCCACTCAATTATACTACCGAGTTCCCAAGATATAAGTATGGGCTAGTCCGTAGGGTAAGCTGGTAACGAACAAGTCAAATAATTCAAATAATACAATCAATTAGAATACTAACCACTCAGAATTGAAAATTGAATTGATCTATGGTCAACTATATGATATGACTAGAATAGATAATAACGACATGTTTACCTATCCTATCTACTGTCAATATCCGTCCAGTCCGATGTAACAAATACATCCAATCTTATCTACTTTGCTAATGTTCTGGAAAGAACATAACACTGTAATGTGTAAGTAGATCATATCGTAGATTGGCAAGTCAATGTAAACCATGTGCACTAACTAATCTTAGGACTAACTTATATTTGAACATATAATCATATTTATATTCCACTGTGATTACGTCACTATAAATATGATTAGCTATATGCTCGGGATTTAATAGAAGTTTATATTAAACAAATAATCATGAAAATAAAACATGTGAGAAAAGTGATTGACCAAGTCAAAAAATGATTTTTATTCTTTTATTGATAATAAATGAGATTACAAAGAAATTTGGTTTTAATTAGGACATAAAACCCCAACATGGTGGAATCTGAGATCGTAGACTGCTTTACGCTTCTCTATATCATAGCTCCACCCCCAAGAGTAAACATCAGTCTGAAAATCTGAATCGGTGTAGCCTACAGGGTTCAGAACACTACCCTTTTAGAATAACATATAATCCCTAGTTTGCCTTAAATACTTCAGGATATGCTTAACTGCTACCCAATGTTCCGGTCCTGCGTTTGATTAATACATGCTCACTACTCCCACTGCATAGCAGATGTCTGGTCTAGTACACAACATGACATAAATTAGACTTCCAACTGCAGATGCGCAATGAAATTTTCTCATTGCATCTTCCTTTTCAAGAGTCTGGGGAGACTGCTTCTTTGAAAGGTGTATTCCATGGCGTGATGGTAAGCATCCTTTCTTGGAATTTTTCATTGAGAAATGTTCAAGAAATTTATCTATGTAAGCTGCTTGAGATAGAGCTATGAGTTTTTTCTTTCTATCCCTAATGATCTGGATACCTAGAACATAACTTGTTTCACCTAAATCCTTCATTTGGAATTGAGTGTTCAGCCAATTCTTCACATCTAACAATTTCTTAACAATTTTTCCAATGAGAAAGATATCATCAACATAAGGACCCAGGAATAACACTATTTGATTTGCCTTCAGTTGGTAAACACAAGGCTCATCAATATTTTGTTCAAAGCCATAGGTTTTGATTATTTCATCAAACCTAAGATTCCAGGAACGAGAAGCTTGCTTAAGTCCGTAAATGGACGTATTCAACTTGCAAACTTTTCCTTCTTTTCCAGCTACTTTAAATTCTTCTAGCTGATCCATATTAATGACTTTGTCAAGCTTCCCATTAAGAAAAGTTGTCTTGATGTTCATTTGCCAAATATCATAGTCGAGAGCAGCTGTTATGGATAGGAGGATGCAAATGGACTTGAGCATGGCTACCAGACTAAAATTTTCCTCATAGTCCACGCCTTCTCTTTGGGTATAACCCTTTGCCACTAATCGAGCTTTATAAGTTTCGATATTTCCATCAAAACCTTGTTTCTTCTTGTAGATCCACTTGCACCAAATGGCCTTAAAGTCACTAGGTGCTTCCACAAGATCCCAGACAAAATTTGAGTACACGGACTCTATTTCCTGTTTCATGGCTTCAAGCCATAGTTCAATTTCAGGGCTAGCCATTGCTTGTTTGAAAGACAACGGATCATCGTCACCAGTGTCACCAACAACCATATTGGTTTCACCATCCAAACCATAGCGAACTGGGTTATTAGAAACCCTCCCACTACGATGAGGCTCCGTGACTATTTTCTCAGGAACAATGGTACTTTCTTTATTTAAATCGACTTGCGTCAGTTGAACATGAAGAGTGAGAGTTTCATCATCAACTCACATTGATGAAGATGGAACATTGGTTGGACTCAATTCTTTAACCATCTCCTCTAAAACTACTTTCTTGCGTGGTTTGAAGTTTTGGATATAGTCATTTTCCAAAAAAAAAGTAGCATTCATAGAAGTAAACACTTTCCTTTCTGAATGACTATAGAAAATTCCACCCTGAGTACCTTTAGGATAGCCAACAAACATGCAAACTTCGGCTCGTGCTTCTATTTTTCCTTCCTTTTTCCTCAGGACGTGGGCAGGACACCCCCAGATTCTATAATGGCATAAACTAGGATCACGACCATTCCAGCGTTCTAAAGGTGTTTTGGGGATTGATTTGGATGGCACGACATTGATAATGTCCTTCGCGGTTTCAATTGCATGTCCCCAGAATGAAGTTAGTAGAGTTGAGTAACTAAGCATGCATCTAACCATTTCCAATAAAGTTCTGTTCCGGCGTTCTGCTACATCATTTTGTTGTGGAGTACCCGGGGCAATAAGTTGTGATAAAATCCCAAGTTCAATTAAATGATCTTGGAACTGCATATCCAAATATTCTCCACCCCTATCAGATCACAAGATCTTTAACGTTTTACCTAATTGGTTCTGAGCCATAGCTAGGAATTCTTAAAACTTTAAAAATGTTTATGATTTCCTATGCATTAGGTAAAGACATGAGTATCTAGAATAATCGTCTATGAAAGTGACAAAATACTCAAAAACACACCTGGCTTGTACATTCAAAGGTCCACAAACATCTGAATGAACAAGTTCAAGTGGTTCCTTGGCTCTATCACCATTTGTAGAGAATGGACGCTTGGTCAGTTTGCCTTCTAGACAAGATTCACAGACAGGTAATTCACCTAAGGTGAGTTCCCTCAAAGGTTCGTCCTTTGTAAGTCTTTGAATTCTATCATAGCCAATGTGACCTAGTCTCAAATTCCATAAATACATCATGTTATGGTCATCGGTCTTTCGACGTTTATTGGTCCTAGGTTTAGCTACTTTGAATTAATCATTGTTAACAACGAGGGGTTTGTTAGGTCGCAGAATATAAAGCCTGTTTTCCAAACATGCAATACACAATTGTGATCCATTGAAAGTAATAGATATATTAAAACTTGTGAAAGTCATAAAAAATTATTTTAATTGCAACATGGAAACTGAAATTAAATTTCTACTAAAATCCAGAATATAAAATACATCTTTCAAGATCATGTATTTATTTCCGAACTTCAGGTGAGCTCTTCCTCTAGCTTGGACCGTAACAAAAGCTTTGTTCCCAATTCTAAATTTTAAGCTGCCTTCATCCACTTCCTCCCACGATTCAAGAAGCTGTAAAGAGTTACAAACATGGTTAGTAGATCCATAATCAATAATCCAAATGGTTTTATTATTCTCTAAAACACATGTTTCCAAGATATATGAACTATAATCATTACCTTTGTTTTTCGCTGCTAGAAACTTGGGGCAATCCTGTTTCCAATGCCCCTTCTCTTTGCAGTGAAAACACTTACCTTTACCTTTCTTGTTTTTTTTTTCTTCCCCTTAGGCAGCTGTGCACTAGGTTGTCCACTCGTCTTTGCAGCCTTTGTAGGCTTGGGGTTGTTATTTTGTCCATCTTTCCTCTTGTTTCCAGCTTTGGAAGATGAAGCTTGGTTAGCTTCAGCCTTAGCTGGATCAGCAGCAGCAACAATAGTCTTCTTTTCTCCTCCCTTACTAGGACCACCCATGATAGACTTGAAAGTCTGAAGCTCATTCATGAGCTGTGTCAGACCATAGTTGAGCTGATCACGAACGTGTGGAGACGGTGCCATCCGAGCATTGGCATATTTCTTGGTGCCCGTAAAACGAGTCTGCACAGACTTTGCACCGAACATGTCTTGGAGCTGATCCATGGTTTCATAGGCCATCTCGAAAGTCTCCATCTTTGTTTTGAGAGTGTCGACCATACTAGTCAACATGTAGTATTGTGCCTTGTTATTGGTCATCTGCAAACGCTCATATTTGTCTCTTACAGACTTGGTAGCTCCTTCAGCTGGAACTTCTGGGGATTCCTCAGTCATGACGAATTTGGAGTTGTCACCAATCAACACTATGTTGATATTCTGTTTCCACTTAAGGAAGTTTTCTCCAGTGAGTTTCTCCATAGAAAGTTGAGAAATGATGGGAGTAGACACAACCATACTTAAAACTACCGATTATCAATAAAATAGAAATTAATCACTTTTTCTTAATAAAACTTATATTCACTCTAATTTTAAGAAATAACACAACATATACCATAAAAATGTAAGATATGGAAAAAATACCAAAATAATCATATCTCTATTTCATTAGGTTTTTAACTATTTTATGATATTGTTGTCCCGGTTGGCGAGAGTAAAAAAATATCATTAGTTAAATAGAGTTGTAAACTCATTTAATAATGGACACCATTATTAACAACCTACTATTGGATCAAAATAAGAAAACAAAATCTCTTATTTTATGAGCTAGACCCACGGTTTCGATAATCAATAGATTTAGTCATAGTAGTCACCGTAGGGGTGAATCTAGTAGAGTTTGACCTATAATTATCTATCTCACGAAATCTAACATTGTCAAAATAACTAATGAACACCTTCCGCAGGGGGACGACTCAAAGCGTCTCGAGGCCCCATTAAGCTATTGACCTTGTTAGACCAACGGTGGAGATCGAATATAATTATTAAAATAAGCTCATTATAAAAATAGTATTTTTATTATTAATTTTTGAAAATTAACGACTATGTAAAATTAAATTTTTAAAACCAAAGTCCTATAATTTTCTATTAATTCTAAAGTGTCACATTGAAACAAATTCAATTAAATTAGAATTAATTTGTTGCTAATCAATATTTAGGTTTAACTAATATAATGAACATATACAATTAAGTCCAACTCAGGCAAATGAGACTGGTTTGCATGGAGGAAGGTTGGGTCCAGTATGTCGTTCCCACTACTAAGGCCCCCTAACTTCCACACAAGGTTCAAAAGAGAGGAGTTTAAGCCTTCGTTTTATTATTTGTTATTAATTGATTATGCCCACTATAGTCATGCAAAGTAAATGGGTCTTCACAAGTAGAATCATCCACAAGAGAGGAATTTAAACTTTACATTTTCTAATGGGCCCAAATAAAACCTATCATTTTATGAATATTTTATTTAGAAAAATTCATATATTAAGCAAACATATGGGCCACCGTATGCATCTAAACCCAATTGCAAAAATACAACATATAGTGAAAACGGACATGCTTTAATTGGATGGGCCTAATCATGTCACTATATGAGCAAGTCTATGAATTTATGCAAAAATACCACAATTTATTTCATTTGCAAAATTACCACAATTAATTTTCTAGAATTTATCCAAAAATTCGAATTAATTGAATTTTTACAAAAATAAATAAGTCAGTTTAAATAAAATTTATCAACAATTAGCCAAACTTAATTTAAATTTCATTTATCAACAATCAACTTAGTTTTGGTCATTTTAAAAAAAATATTAATTTAATTTAAATAGGATATATCAACAATTAACGAAAGTTAATTTAAATCTCATTTATTAAAAAATATTTTATTAATTTGTTTAAAAAATGTGATATTTTTAAAAATTTAACCAGCTATTACTTTTTAAAACAAATATCATCTCCTGTTTTTGAAAAAATATCATAAAGAGTTAAACAAATTCAAATATCTATAAAAATATCTAGTCACCAAATTTTCAGATTTCAAATTATTTAAATATTAAAATACATAGAATAATCAGATATTATTATTTTTAAATAAAAATATTTCAAAAATATAACTTAATTCTAATATTTTAATATATTAAAATATTTAAAATTAATGAGTTAACCTATTTTTAAATTTGAATTTGAATCTTTGTAGAAAATATCTATTTTTTAAAAGATCAAACAACAAAAATATTGTATTTCAAAAAGATATTTTTAAATAATAGAAAAAATATGATATTTTTGTATTAACCCATTAAAAAATACATTCAAAATTTGAATTTTAAGAAAAAAATTCATCGCAGGTCGCGGCCAGTGTAAGAGTGGCCGCAGTCAGAGCTTGGAAATTTAAGAAAAAATTCTTCCCAGGCCGCGGCCAGAGCTCGAAAAAAAATTCAATAAATTATTTTGTAATTTTTCAATCCAAAAACGTTTTCTAAATAAATTTTACCATGTTTTATATCAAATAAAGCATTTATAAAAATTAATTGCATAGAAAATACAACAAAATAACCGAAATTTGCTAATAATCACATACGGGTCAATATGATTCATAAAAAACATAAAATTAATTCTATTCAACACATCAAATAATTCAATTTTTACCATGTTCATGCATGAAAAAATAGATTACCAAAGGCTCTGAGGCCAGTTAATGGGAAAACTTATTCAGGATCTTGTTTATTTTCATGTAAATCGTATATTAAACATATTAATATAAGAAAACCCAAAACATGTTTCTAAAATTGAATTCATACAGAGATAATAATAAGAACACTTACATTATTGTGCAGCGCAATGATTGAGTCATTCCTTCAGTTTCTCTAACCCTTTGTATCCTTTCTGTCACATGGTATCACTAAGAAGTTGAACCGTTCTTCAATTTTCTTCACAACCTTCCAAAGTATCCTTAGAATCACCTAGACTAGAGTGGGCAATTCTCAACACATGAGATAGTTACAAAGAGAAGAAGAGAAAAACAAATATTGATGCATAGAAAAGGACTTATGCTGTAGAGAAAATCTAAAACCTAGAGCATCAAGAATAGATCTTCTGATTTTCAGTCAGATAGCTATTCTGTCATCTTAAAAACATACGTTTTCAACTCTCACTTAACATTCCTTTTATAGGCTCAATTAGGTTACTTATTTAATTAAAAAAATCAATAAAATAATAGCCAATTATCAGCCTTAGGTCGAAATTATCATGGGTCATAGGCCCGTGAAATTTCCCTTTTAATTATAAGCATGTTGGACTTAAAATCAAAGCATGTACTATTTCTATTGATTAATTAAATAAATAATTATTTAAATCATTTATCAAATTAATTATTTATAATTTTAACTTTTATTTAAACTTATTTATTAATTTAGACACCAATTTGTCTTAATTAATAAATCTGCCTTAATTCCTATTTTCTTCTCTAAATTACATAACTCCGTGAAACTATCCAAAATTGACCTGGTCAACTTTGATAATTCTAATTGATAATTAAATAAATTAATTGAGACTATCTAGATGATTTTATCCAAGGTACAGTGGAAACCATGGGCCTATGAAATCAAGCTCAAATAAGTTATCATAAATTTACTAACTTATTAATTCCTCGTGACTCCACCAAAGACTCAGAATTGCACTCTTGAATTCATAGAACGCTCTATAACCAATATAGATACATTATTAATTATCAATTGTTACAACCATAATGGTCATTCAATCCTCTATAGACAATCTACAATGAGATGGGACTAAAATACCGTCTTACCCCTCATTGTATTTTATCCTTAAAACACTTAGTTCCTTGTAAATGATATTTCAGTAAACTAATATTAATTACTGAAATGAGATCTCTATCATTTAGCACATTGGACCAAACTAAAAGGAAACCATCATTTTACTTAATCATTAGAAACTATAGATGTTCATATCTATGATTAACACTCCCACTCAATAATACTACCGAGTTCCCAAGATGTAAGTATGGGCTAGTCCGTAGGGTAAGCTGATACCGAACAAGTCAACTATACAATCTGTTAGAATACTAACCACTCAGGATTGAGATTGAATTGACCTATGGTCAACTATATGATATGACTAGAATAAATAATAACGTATGTTTACTTATTCTATCTATTGTCAATATCGGTCCAATCTGATGTAACAAATACATTCGATCTTTTCTACTTTGCTAATGTTCTTGAAAGAACATAACACTGCGATGTGTAAGTAGATCATATCGTAGATTGGCAAATCGGTGCGAATCATTTGCAATGACTAATCTTAGGACTAACTTATTTTGAACATATAATCATATTTATATTCCACTGTGAATAAGTCACTGTAAATATGATTAGTTATATGCTCGAGATTTAATAGAAGTTTATATTAAACAAATAATCATGAAACTAAAATATGTGAGCAAAGTGATTGACCAAGTCAAAAATTGATTTCTATTCTTTTATTGATAATAAAGAAATCGAATTTTAATTAGGGCATACAACTCCAACAAAGTCAACATTTAGATAAAATAAATATATTCAGAAACATTTCCTTAGGGAGGCCACAAACGGAGGCGACACGAGGACCTTCCTATGCCTCTCAACCAATAATGGAGACCATGTGACTTATTGTCATAACTCTCTCTCCCACTCACTATTTTGAAAAAATGTGTTTTTCACAAAATCAATATTTTTTAATTTAGTTGTAAAAATTTATTTATTTATTTTTACCAAATGATATTCTAATAATTACTTATCCAATCAAGCAAAATAATATGAATAAATTGTGCCCTTAATTCTAATTTCAATTTTTATTTAATTAAAAGAATATCAGTTTTATTTTAATAAAATATTTTTCATTAAAATAATAAATTAAACAACTTTATTTTAAATTTACCATCTTAACTAATTAAGACTAAATATATTATTATATGAATTATCATATATAAACATATAATAAAATATAGGACGCTCCTAAAAGCATGTTTCTACACGAATGTAATGCATGCTAATTGCATATTGTGTGGGTATATGAATGGCATGTTATAATGCATGACAAAATATTAAACACTTTAATGATATTCAAAAATTTATAATAAATAAAAGAGGGTTGATAACTTTTGGGTATTTCTAGAAAAAATTACAACACTTTCAAAATATGCATGAAAATGTAACCTAGACTAGCTAAGGCCTGATGAAGAACGCCTTGAGATGTAGTCTTGTTGAGCCAATCCCACCCTTTTCCATATCTATTTTGAATTATACAATTTTTAATTATTTTAAATAACCTTTTAAAACAATTAAATTGTGGATTTTAACACCTAAATAGTTTCTAAGGCCCAATTTGAATTTGAGTTATTTAATTCAAAAGTAAAATTAAACAAATTAATTTTAATAAATTAATATTAAAAATAATTTTAATTTTGTATATTTTAATTATGGAAGAGAATAATTAAAACATTTTTTATTAAGGAAAATAATGAAAACCTTTTCAAATATAGAAATTTCCAAATTAAAACTATTTTAATTCAATTTTTAATTTTTTGTTAATTAAATCATTGAAACATTTTTGGTGACAACACATTAGGGTTTGCATGAAACAAACCCTATGTGTGTCATCAAGAGGGGCGGCGGGAAGGGGTCTCGGCGACACAGAGAAGCTCGGCCGACCACGGTGGTGGCAAGCACGCGAGAGTCGGCAGCGGGAGGGACAGAGCTGTATGGCCATGCCGTACGGATCCATACGGTGTACGGACGGTCCATACGAGTGTATGAATGGGGAAAGGGGGGCACCTCGGGGTGCATGCCACGAAGGTTAGCGGTGGTGGTGTCGTCGTTTCAATATTTGTGCTAAACTCCGTTGAATCCAATTACAACAATTCTATAATTTACATTTAAAAAAAAAATTACAAAATTTCTATGCCCCAAAAATAGCTTACATTTTTCATTTGGAAATATTAAGAACAATTCTTAAACCCAAACGCACCATTATAAACAACCCTTAAGAATCTATCATCATCAATATAAACATCCATCCATTCAAATATATATCACATATAAAATAAAAATGCACATAATCTCACACAACAATTAACAATATGCATAGATTAATGACCTGCTCTTGATACCAATTGTTGGAAAAATATTTAGAGTGCGCAGGGAAATTGCATGGTGGGCCTAGTTGATAAACAACAAAAAAGAAATTCACCTCTCATATAAATAATTTATATATTCAAGAATACATCCAGGCACCATTAATATGCAATATCATTAATCATGCAACATATATATATATACACATACTTATATATTACATGCACATGTATACAAACATTTAAGGACATAAATATTTACCTCTTGAAGCCTATCAAATGTCCTTGAGTCTTTTTGTATAATTAACGATCTTTCTATCCAACGTTTTGAGTACTCTGATCATGATCTTTAGGAGTGTTCTCTACACCTCAAGATGTGGGTGGGCACATAGAGAACAAGAGTTTGTATTTAGAAATCACAAGTCTATCTCAACACATGAGTACTTGTATTATGGCTTGAGAAAATATTGGAATAATAAGAGAAGATGATGGAGAATTTCTTGTATGACAATTTTCTGAAAAACTTTTGAGTCACCATTATTCTTATCTTTTTATCACATAATATATATAGATTATATATTACATTATTATTCATAATAATAATAATAATAATAATAATAATATAAAATCATAATGATGATATGAATTAATTTAGGTAATATCTAACTTACCAACTTTTAAAAAACTATTTTCAAATTATTAGTAAATTAAATAAATAAAATAAAAACAATATTGATACTTTATGAGTATCATATACACGCATGGCACAATCCTTGGACTGTGTCATGTGTGTAGCACTATTCCCTTTCAGGGAATATTGCATTTTTCCTATTTTCTTTTATTTATTTAAATAAATCATTCCAACAAAATACGGTATTATCTTTTGAAGGAAAATATCACAACCATAATTTAAATTTAAATTTTAAATTCAAAATTCAAAATTCAAAATTCAAAATTCAAAATTCAAATTAATGATTATCATTATCATCATCTTTTAAAAATCAATAAATCAAAACTATTTTGACTTACCATTTTTATTTTCTCCCACTCAAATAAAATAATTAATTTATTATTATATATATTTTGAAAATTCTATATTTAAATAAATAAATATATTTTCAAAATTTAATAATTAATTATTCCACCTCAATCATCATTTAATTATATATTTGACCCGAAGAATAAAATTCTTCTCAAATTTCCAAATTACAGTTTTACCCTTGTATCAACTCTTACCTTGATTATGGTGTTGATAGAGCCACCCTGGGGACCTATGGACCTATAATATCCAACTCCAATAAATATTAGATTATTAATCAAAACTCTTTGATTAAACAATTATATTTATTAATCTCATGATTACTCCACTATAAATATGAGATTGAACTCTTGATAATTATAAACATATATTTACAGAGTACTTTATTGAAGAATAAAGTGTCCATTGATATAATCATTACATACAACGTTAGTCCTCTATTAATGGTTTATAATTAAAAGGGAATACAATTTCCATTTTACCCTTTTAACTATATTTAGTTCCTAGTGTACCATTGGCTTTACTAGTGAAGGTTGAGTTTGCGACGTGAGCGCTCATAACCTTTTCATTTCCAAAATTCAACCCAATAGGGAACCATTATTCAATCAATAAGATGGTATAAATTCCATATCTTTTAAATTATGTCCCTAGCCATATATATTATTCAGTCCCCAAAACAATTGTTCTTACCCTGATCATTCTGAAAAACCTTAACGCATGAATCAAATGATCAGATGACATATATAGGAGTTCATAGTAACCTTAGGATTAAGATTATCATGTATATGATCTTCATTTGATGTGTTTGAATAATACTATGAAATGCTTTTTAGACAAGTATTAACAAATCACATCTAGTCTAGTTCTATATATCAGTATATATATAAAGTACTTTCACTAAAGTGTCGTACTACACTAGTGACTCGGATCTCGGTCACTTATATTCATAATACTAGCGAGTCGTACTAGCAGTAATTAATCTATAGATTCCATAACTTTATTTTACTACGAATTGTTTTAAGTTCATTATCTTAATCTCGATTGTAGCATCCCAAATTTGCTAATAAGGCTTAGGGCCTTGATTAGCGTGCCTGGAGGGCAATAATTGATTTAATTATGTTAATAAATGAATTTGATGATTATGTGATTAGAAATGCATGTTTAGGTGAATTAAATATGCATGTGGGCCCCATTTGGCTATTAGGGGCATGCTTGTAATTTTAGCCTGTTGATGGCATAAATGCAATATTTGTGTATATTGTGATTGATACCACGAGTGAGTGGTGATATATTTGTGATGCACGATCTGAGACAGTCCTAGGGAGCAGTTTAGCTAGAAAGTCACAACAGAGTCAAATACCCGGCTCGGGAGGAGCCTAGGGGTATTTTGGGTATATAATATGTGTTCGGAATTTATCGAGTAACAAGTGGTAGTTTGGTAATTATTTGGTTATGTTGGGATTAAATGAGGATTTATAGGAATACTCAGGGACTTAACGAGATTTGGCAAATGACTGAATTATCCTTGGTGGCACTTGAGGATTTAAGTTAAGCTTAAGGGGTAGTTTGGTCTTTTGGCAGGGGTATTACATAGCTCAGAATAGTCTTGGGAAGTCACTGGAACAAAGCAGAAGAGGCCTCTCTCTCTCTCTATCTCACGACTCTCTCTCCCTCTCATGGTGTTTGGAATTTTGATGAAACTTTGAAGACTTGGGCAGGTGAATTGGAGGATTGGGAAGCTTAAAGCTCAGGGAATCAGTTCAGGAACTGATTTGAGTGTAGATGTAAGTTATTTAATTGAATCTTGCTATTGAATTTCCTTGATAATGTTAAGAACTCAAGCTTGCATGAGGTTTGGTCTGGTTAGCTATGCTTGGTTTGGATTTTGGTGTTAGTGAGGATTAGAGGGCTGTTCTTAGGTGGATGTGATGCCTAGGTTGTGTAGACAAGGAATCCAGGTTCAATTATGAGTTTAAGTGGTGTTTGGAGTATGAAATTAAGGTTTAGGCTTAAGGAAAACGCAGGGGAAAATGGTGTTTTCTAGGTTGGAGGCTCAAGCCGCGGCCCGTGTGTGTCGAAGAGGCTGGAAGCCTCTGTCTGGCCAGGCGCACTGCGACCCAAGGATGGGAGCGCCGCGGCCCGTGTCCCTCAACCAGTGAGGCTTTTTGCCTTTGACTTGAGCCCGTCGCGGCCCTTAAAGGGTTGGGTCGCGGCTCAAGTTCGAGATGTTGGATGTTTGAAGGGTTTTAGCTCGGGAACCCTAATGTTAAGGCTCGGGAAGGATTTTACCACCAGGATTGGTGGAATCCAAGGTCCCGGAGGCTAGAATTATATCTCGAAGTTATTTATTGGATTATAACTTGATGGATGGCTATTGTTAATGCATTGTGACTAGGTTTTCAGCGAGGCTCGGGTTAGAGGATTGTGCTCGGGATTGCGGTGATCAGGAAGCTTGGGACGCAGGTAAGAAAACTATTGTACCCGTAGAGCAAGGCGTGGCCCTATAGTTTGTATTGCAGGTCATGGCCCTATGTGATTGAATTGCAGGGCGTAGCCCTATTGTTTATATTTGGTATATGTTTAAATGTTTGTTGATATTATGCTATGTATTGCATATTTGTGAATGAACAGAGAAGGTCGGGAACGGCAAAGACCGAGAATGGCAGGAAGTCGAGTACGGCAAGGGACCAGGAACGACGTCGAGCATATGGAGTGCAAAGCCGAGTACGGCAAGGGTCGGGAGCGGCGCTAGCACGCGGTGTGCAAAGTCGAGCACAACAAGGGGCTGGGACGACGTTGAGCACGCGAAGTGCGAGCCGTTAGGGGGAGACCCTCTTAAGATGCTGGAGTCATCCTCACGGTGAAGACCGCAAACCCAGGGCCTGGTAAAGCACCTGGGATGGCATGGCCACTATGTGTTTAGCCTGTTAGCTATTTTGTTATATGCTAATTGATAGATATGCATATGTTAATTATTTTGTGTTGAGTTTTCTTGCTGGGCTTCGACTCACGGGTGCTATATGGTGCAGGTAAGGGCAAAGGAAAGGTCGAGCAACCATGAGTACAGAGAGCGTGGAGCGATGGGTACATGTCGGCCTACCTAGCTGCCACGACCAGGGGTATTTTTGGGAAATGTTATATATTAACCTGAATTTTTCGCCTAGTCAACCTTAAATGTATTTTGAGTTGTAAATATTTTATAAATAGTAGTTTGGGATCCCAAATGTTTAATTTGTTGTATTTTCAATGAATGATCACATTTTTATATATATCATGCCTTTAAACCACCTTCAATACAGTTTAGCTACACTTTTAACCTAAAACCTCGATTAGCGAGTGATTAGCACGTTTTAAACTCACTTAGTAACGACTCTAAGAAAGTAGGGCGTTACATTGATCCTCTCATACCAATATGAGATTAAGACCACATAGATGTGAAGCTCCCTGTTCTATTACTTTGTAAAAATGTCTCTTATCTCATAAATAATTAGAAAATACCATTTAACGTATGAGATTCAGTGGGGCCTTGATAAAACATGCAAGTTGGGCCCAATAGTTTAAAATAAAAATAAAGTGTTCTTATGCAACGTTTAAAGAAAATAAAAAATTTAAGTCACACTAATAAGTTTAAAACCAAAGTCCATATCATGATTCTTTGAAACTCGGAGCTTATGTTGATCATTTATTCGTTCATAGGATACCCCCACGCCATACACACCCAGACGTTGGAACTCCCCACATCACTGTGCGTGCTAGAGAGAAACCCTATTTATTACTTGAAATGGAGAAAGTAAGGGGGTGAGCTAAAAGCCCAATGGGGAAGTACAAACAAATACAATAATATTCAAGGAAACACAAGAAGAACATATTCGTATCGTAAAACTCATAGCATATCATACCATAGCCATATCATATTCATTTCATAATCATATCGTATCACCTTCATAATCATAATCATAATCTTTGTGATCGTGGCGCCGCTGTTGTCCATGTCACATCTTTAGGTAACCAGCAAAAGCATAAACTGGAAAGACCTCCTCTATGAGGTAAACAGGATCTCAAGTCCTTGAATAACCTCGACGCGTTTGCCTTGTGAGTTACGTCATATCCTTAGTAACTCATTTGTTGTGTCGCGTTCAACACGCTAGCAACCTTTTGCTTTTCATACATCATACAATAACATGTAATCCATTTCACATTAAAACAAAAGAAACACATGTTTCATCATACTCCTCATAACATTTCAAGATAGAACTCCATTTTTCATATTACACGGTCTATCATCATACACAACACATCATTTTCCTCATAAACAAATCTTACCATATCATAGCATAAACATAGAAATTATATCTAACTTCCTTATCTTAGGTCCGAGCAAAGCAAAAATGAGAAAAACTTCACAACGATCCTATAATCATAATCAAATGTCGTCTCTTAGAATCTTATATCAATACTCATGCCCAACACATATACCCCACGTGTGCATGGGCCATGCACACGTGGTATACAAGTTGCCCAATAATCCAAACATACACATTTTCACATAAAATCATAAAAGAATAATGTTAATTCTACCTATTGGCCATTCATGGTTACAAAGTAAAAACCATATGCTTGAACAATAGAGATATATTTGAACATAAAAATACATTTGCATGCGACATGCATATGTAGGAGTGTTGTTAAAATTTAACGTTTTAAAACGATAATTCATACATGCTTATTTTTTGCCCTTTCAAATAAAATTCAATAACATAATTCAATTACCATTATTTGTTTCTTTAAATCCCAAAGTTTGATTAAACAATTTAATACATTAAATTTACTTTATAAAAAAATTAATGTAGCCTTTTCTAATTTCTTATAAAATAAAAATCTCATTTATTATTTTAAATAGCATAGAAAAAATGACAAAATTTGTAGCCATTTAGATATACTTAATAAATTTATTGTTTTCTTTAGAAAATAACTTTTCTAAATCAATAAAAAAAATTACATGTTTAAATGTGAAAATTTATAATTTAAAGCGTGGAAAAATGTATTTTCACTTATATTATTTAAGACTTGAATTATTTAGGTGTAAGACTCTTTAATTTTTTTTTAAAAATAATTATTTGAGCTTAATAACTCAAAGTTTCAGCAACTATTTATCTTATTTAAAATAATCATAAGTGAATTTAAACCATAATCTTTTCTCATTTATATATATAAAAAAAACTGTACCTAAATAAAAATGTGAAAAATTCATATTTACATTAAAAAAAATATCACATTTATATATACATAACTTAGGGTATAATTTATTTGTTGCACTTACATTATTTATCTCATTTAAAAGACTTTTCTTATTTTTTATCAAAAATTCCAACAACTATTAATTTATTCAAAATAAAAAACTTGGATTAAAAACTATACTTTTTTCATAAAATATACACAACAATATGCATCTATTAATTTGATAAAAGCACCATTGAAATGTGAAATAAAAATACCTTGTTATTTACTTAAAAAAATCAAATATCACTTGAGACATCATATGTGCATTTCAAAATATTGTTTTACCATTATACTCACAAATAATGAAATAAAAACAGCAAGCATAATTTCACCAAATCATGTTTAAACAATGCTCATAAAATGTTTTTATGCATTTAACAATTTACCCTAACCTTCACCTATACTTGCACATCACACTATTACATCTAGCATGAAATTTAATCAACACAAAATCAAATACCAAATAAGACCTTATGCTGAAACCCTCATGATCAACATCTTATGTTTCTTTTGCATTTTACAAGAATATTTAAAAGACAACATTATCATAATATAGACCAAACCAAACTTATGCCTTAGCATGTGTGTATTAGTATTCTTGTTACATAAACCATTGATTTAAAATAACCATTAAAACATAACCATAAAATTTCATACTTCATGTATAGCCAAAAATTTCTATTCATGCTTGCCTATATACACCACACGCCCAATCATACACAAGCACATAAAATCATAGAGCGTGCACACCTAGGCCATATAAACTTCATAGCAAAAATACCCTTAAAGAACTACTCATACCTAATCCATATGCATATTCCTTTTCATGCTCTTGTGGATTACAAGATAGAAAATAATTTTTTTTAACATATAAGAACATCATCGATCAATCAAGAAAACGCACACCATGAGTATATATACCAAAAAGATCAAAACAACAATAAAAACCATTTCAAGGATAGAGGTTCCATTACCTCCTTTGATAGAAATCAAAGAACTCAAAATAACTATGGTCACCCTCTTGATTGCTAGCCCCCAACACCTTATCATCATCACCAAATCATTAGACCAAACAAGCCAAAATCCCTTATAGATCAACATAAGGAACCAAAACACACTTACCCTTGTAGGCCGAAACCCTAGACCACACTCCCTATGATCTTGTGAGATTAAGACCTAGCCTTACCATGGATTCCATCAAACTTAGAACCAAGAAGAGGAGGAAAAGAAATCATAAGCCCAAACTCATAACTTAGGGATTTCGAAATGTCCTTCTTCTTCTTCTTCTTCTCCTTCTCTCTTTCTCTCCTTCTCTCCTCCTTCACGTTCTCCCTTCTCCTTCTCTCTCTAGAACTCGGTAGCCACCACAAATGAGCCTCCAAAGCTCAATTGTTTCCCTCCTAACCTAGGCTAGAATCTAAAGGCAAATTACCCAATGCCTCCAACTTTTCCCTTAACCTTTGCATGTAATCAAATCAATCAACAAGTAAAAGGAAACTAAATCACTCATCCTTTTACTCCATTCACACACACACCTCTCACTCCTTCTCTCTATGTGTGGCCTTTTCACACTAATATTTTCCTTCCCAAAATTACATAAACAACCCTTAGAAAATCAATTCCCTTAATCACCTACCATTATCTAATTTTCTTAACTTTAAAAAAAAAAAAAAAAAAATCTAAGATTAGAAAGGTAATTTCTCTTCTTTTCCCATTCACACGCCTATTCCATCTTTCCTCTTCTTTTTATTTTCTTTTTAATTCTTTTAAATAAATAAATAAATAAAATAAAAGGAAATAATGTGTAGGAAATCTATTGCATGCTCACCATGCAACAATGCACATGCACACACCCAAGTGCTAAGGTGCATCACTATCTACCATGCACCTTGATGCATTCTCATTTTCTTACTAATTAAATTAATAATTAAATAAAACAACTAACAGTTAAGTTCACATAATTCCTACCAAAAAATTCAACCAATTAAAATAATTTCTAACACTTAACAATTATCAATAAAACAAAGCACAAAATTAATGAAATAAAATAAAAAAATTGGCGCGCTACAATAAATGAACTTTGGACTTTTAAGATATTTACTTAATATTATCAACATAATACCGGACATAATCTATATATATAATAATTCAATTCAATTATTTATTTCATTCAAAACATTTGTCAACTACAATTGCTGTAAGGGCACTATTCCCAGCAACTTCTTCCTAATTTTTCATTTGGACATGCTTAGCTAGTCATTTGTTTAATACTTGATAATATTTCCTCATTCCTAATGAGTAAAATATGATAAATGTAGAAACCTCCTTTTTATCTTTGATGTGTTTAAATACACGATTCATCAACGTTCTTTTCAAAACTGTACGTTTTCACTGTTTCATCAATCTGAAAATCCAAGACCTAGGTACTTGCTTTAGTTCATTAAATGGAACTTAGTAACATACAAACATTTTGTTCTTGGTATTTTTCCTTGAACCCTTCTGGTTGACCATATACATGGTCACGTCACCATAGACATTCAGAAATGCTATCTTGACAGTCATTTTCCAAATCTCATAGTCCAATACTAGCGGGAATAGATAAAAGAATGTGTATCAACTTGAGCATCGCTACAAGTCTGTCTCGGAAAGTCTATACTTTCAAGCATACATCTTCTTTTCTTCTTGAAGATCCATTTGTATCCAATGGGCCTGACTTATTATGGTATATCTTACAAGTTTCCAGATAGAATTGGAAGACATCAATTCCATTACTTGGTTCGTGGCATCTTGTCAGAATCATCCATTATCTTCTCAAAAGTAAATGAATTGTTGTAGTTCGTGTCTAACCCTAAAACTTATGTCTCATGTTCTTAACAAAAAATTTTCTTACAATCCTCCAAATACAATAAGGCACTTGTGTATTATGACTAGAATTAGTGGTTTCCTGATGTCATACATTAGATGGTGGTATGGATTGACTAATCTTAATAAAATAAAGTTCCTCTAGTACAACTTTATGTTGAGGTTTAAAGTTTGTCTTATCGTCATGTTCGAGAAAGGTTGCAAAGACTCTTTTCTTACTAAGACTATAAAAGTAACATCCCTTCGTGTACGAAGCATAGCTAGCAAATATGCAAACTTCAGACTGTTAGTCTAACTTCCAAGTATTTTAAAAAAAAAAATGTGAGCGGAACACCCCCATATGCGAAAATGGCATAAACTAAGTTTAATGTCATTTCAACACTCTAAAGGTGTCTTTTCACAAACTTGAACGAAAGTATATTCAAAATATATGTCGCTCTTTGAAGTGCATATCCTTAGAATCTAAGTGGTAGTGATTAGTAGCTTAACAATGACCTAACCATATCTAATAAGGTTTTGTTTCTCCTCTCTGCAACACCATTCTAAAGTGGTGTTCCAAGTGCTATGAGTTCGGATAGAATTCCATTCTCCAGCAGATGATCCTTGAACTCAAATCAAGGTATCCACCTTCTCGTTCTGATTGAAGTGTTATAAATGAATTCCCTAACAATTTTTTAGCTTTTGCTAGGAATTCTTTGAACTTTTTAAAAGTTTTAGATTTTCATTGCGTTAGGTATAAATATATGTATCTTGAATAATCGTCAATAAAGGTGATGAGTATTCATAACCTCCTCTTAATTGCAGACGTCACTATGTACTAGTTGAAGTTGTTGTTTGGCTCTTTGTTCCTTTGCAAAGAAGGTCTCTTTGTCATTATCTTTCTGGATATGATATGCAAACCAGAAGAGTGTTAATTGTTAGAATTCTTAAATGACCATTCTTTACTAACAAGTTTATCTTATCAGGATTGACATGTACTAACCAAAGACGCCAAATATATGTATCATCTCTTTGAAATTTTTTATGTCATTTGTTTTATCGAGAATTAGCTACTTTAAATAATTCTAGATTATTTGTCGATTGTTCATCAGGTTTTCAGAGACATAATCTACTAGATTATTTTTTATCGAAATTTATTGATACCATCCTCTTAAATAATAATCTTATTATTACTAAAAGAAACATAATTTTTTTTTCAAATCTATAAAGATATAGAAATTAAATTTCTATAATATTTTAAAATAATTACTAGTCAAAATACTAAATCTATTTTAATATTAAACAGATTGCTCCCACCACTTTTACTAAAACAATGACATCACTGCCAACTCTCATGGTCACATTACCTTCAGCAAACTCCTTTATAGAACTAAGATTCCACGAAGAATAATAAGCATTATTAATGGCTCTCAGATCGATTATACAAGATGACAAAACATCTCCCACTAAGAACTTTAAAATCAAGTAAATCAAATATACTCTTTGTTTCCTTTGAAAGATTGGAGATTGAATAAAAATTCTTGGTTTTATTTCCCCATTTATCTCCAGCATAACATGTATAGACTCAGATATCACATATATAATTCTCATTTCCAAGTTTCTTCATAAGGAACATTTCCATGATATAGAAAGTAATACCATGCCTTTTCATCAGATCGTATCAAATTTGGTACTTCTCTTTTCTTCATGAGTTTTTGTGGAAACTTGCACTTGAGGACATGTCTCTTTTATGACAAACTTATGTTTTTAACATTAATACCAAATTAACTTTTAATTTCCATGTATTGAAATTATCACCATTTAATTTGTGTTTGTTGAGTAAAACAATATCAGGGTTATCGAGAGATATCGTGATTGTTGAAATTTAATAAACTAAATATTTTTAATATAATCAAATATAAATATCAATATTTTAGAATAGTAAATATGATGCATGAATGCAACGTATAAAACACACAAACTTAACAATTACTATTCAAAGATAAGATAACTTGACAATTAATGTGCTACCTTAGGGTTGGTTAGATTAATTTCAAACTGTTTATGAGACATTCTCATTCATATAAATAAAACTTAAAATTTCTCATATTTTATTTTTTAATAATAAGGTACATTTTTTTTTTGTCAAAACACAAATATCCACCACAAAACCTTAATTGTATATTTGTAAGTGTAAGTCATTATTTCGGAGTCCATAACTTAACTTATAGAGTGCTTCCTTAGGGTCAGTCAAACCTAAAATATATCACTTTATCCTATCTTTGATAAAATTCAACCTTGATATTGATATGGTTAGAAACCTTCCTGGGAGGGACAGAAACAAAGCCACCTTGAGGCTTAAACCATATCTCACAGTCTTGTACTAATAATGGAGACATATGTCACAATTGAGATGTCAATCTTCTCCCTTTTACTATTTTAGAATAAATATATTTTTTTTAAATTAATCTAATTAATTTTAGATATATAATTGGCTTTAATTACCAATCATATTAGGCCTAAGTTCATTAAACATTTTAAATCAATTTTAAATTGACCCTACAACTATTAGGTGAATCTAAATTACAATTAATGCCCTTTACATTATCAATAAATAAAATTGATTAATTTTGGTTTATGGGCCTAATATGAAGTGAATTCCCATTAGGTGTGACTTACCAAGCTTAACTATTAAACTTAATTAATTATGTGTTTCTTTTTAATCACATTAAACATAAACATATAATCAATTTTGACGATCATATTTAAAACATGTTCCTAATTGAATAAGATGCATGCTTTAAATATATATTGCATGGGATTCGTGCATGACATGGTATATGCGCGAACATGATATTAATCATATTAATTAACACAGAATAAAACACACTTGGAATTTGACCAGAACTTTAAAGATAATTACAACCCATTAAAAATAAATATATTCTATTACAAAAATAGGACTTCAACTTCTTCTCCGTGATGCTTGAGTTTCCATTTCTCCTCCATAACCCAATGAGTCAAACTCATTATTTAAAAATTATTACAAATTTATTTTCATAAGTATTCCAAAAATATCACAATTTTTAAACTTTACTTCAGAACCACCACTAGGCATTTATTTTACATAAAAAATAACACTTGGCCAAATAATTATTCAGAAATAATATTTGGACTTAATTAGTATTTCATAAATACAATTAATTTTTAAACTAAGTTTAAAATTACCATTTGTTTTATTTTTCCATAAAAATAACACTTGGATCAAGTGATATTTCAAAAATACCACTTCAGGCCCAAGCCCAAACCCAAGATAATGTTGCAATAGCAGCATGAACCAACTAGATTATCAATGGCCGACGGCCATGGCAGCTTGTATTCAAGCTTTGGGATAGTCGATTCTATAGTCGAGCACCATTGGGTCAAACCCAGTCAAATCTCGTCGATCTTTCCATTGCCAATGGTGTCTAGGGTATTTGGCCACAAGTGTGGATGTGCACACAAATTCTTCGCTGAAGAAGAACATGAACCGAGAGTCTGCGTTGCACAGTTGGACGTCGAACGTCCTTTATCCACTTTCATAAGTGGACCGCGGTCGAGCACTATGATGGACAATGGCGGTGAGTTTCCGTGGTGGCTACGACTGATACCGAGACGTTCTCGGTTTCGAATTATTAGATGTCAAACATCCTTGTCGTGGCCGGAGGAGATCTGCGATGGCACCAAGATATCGTCAGGAAGGTGATGGCCTGTATCGAGGAGCTCATCAGAGGTCGGAGGTATAAGGGTGGTGGTGTTGCCGCTGTCGTTGAAGAAGTCACCCAAGACTCTCTCGGTTTTGTTACATAATTAACGTAAGAGATAACAAAATATACATAACTGTGTATATTCACGTTACACATGACCTACCACAAATAAGCCGAAATCAAGATTCAATAGCTAGTTGCTGGTATGATTGTTTCAATATTTATATAAGCATACAACAATCGGCATCCTAAATTATTTGATATTTTTTAAAAATTTGTGGGAGAGCTCCTATAATTATATTATACACCATATCATATGTATATACAAAATATAATTAAAAACAATCATTATACAATAATTCTCCTATATACATTACACATTGTTATAACAGTTATATGATAATATATATTAATCAATAGATATCATAAGTAATGAGAATTTTAAAAGATAAATATTATATATCTAATATATATTTTACTCATTTTTACGTAACAAATATTAATATATCATATATATTAATTTAAAAATTGAATGACACATGAGCTCTTGAAATTAACTCAAGCAGGAACGATAAATTAGAAAAACTAAATTTAAATATTTTACAAATTAAAAGAAAATTTCAGAGAATATAATTAGCGACCAAATTCCAATCAATTCAAGAACATATATATACATGTCAACATATATAAAAAAAATGCAAAGAATCTTATATAGTGATTAAAATATATATATATATGTTAACGTGGTTTTTCGCCAACAGTAGATTTAGAAATTTAAGAAGGAGATTAGTGCTTAATTGTAAACCGTAATGAAATAATAAGAACCCTTTTGTATACATGCAATTTTTACGTGGTTCAGCGATTAAAATCCATCTAGTTCACTAGATAGTATTATTGTTTTTCTCTCACAATTTCTGCAGAGTTTCAGTAATACAAAAAGGCAGCCCCCTTCCTTGTCCATTATCCCTAATATTTATAGGGGAATTTCTTTGGTAGGTTTAGGTAACTGCATAAATAAATATGGTATACATTTAATACATATTATTCCCATTTACATTGGGATATGATTTGATAACAGAATAGAATATACTCCGCTATCTCGGATAATAAATGATAAATATGCAATACAACCTGAGCATTAATGAGCGTATAAAGAGCCTACGAGTTTCTTGGGATTCTTCAGTATGCGTTATGGCAAGATTTCCACAAGCTAAATATCTTCACCGAGCTGGGGATCCAAGGTTATCCGAACCTTAGCTCGGCTTAACTTCGGTGTGCCCAAAGGAGGATTTGGCCACCATAGGTCTCGAGCTGGATCGTTATCCTAGGAGGTGCCCTGACAATAACCTGAATGTCGTATTGTTGAGTCCCAACTCGAGCTGCTAACATCATTATTAACTAGAGATTCTACTTGGCTGCTGTTATCCAATAAATTAGCATTTGTGACGTGGCAAATAATCTCTTGACACGTGGCTGACACCTGGAGCGTCTGCTAGAGTATCGACCAGGAGACACACCAGAAGCAGGACAAACCTGTTTTTACCACGACCAGACTGGTCGGTGGTTCCGCTGGCAAAGCAACATTTATGGAAAGATCTTATGTATCCCGAATTTATTTCATGCAATCTTCTGAATATCCCATGATTCAGGGGATAATATCTGTAACAATATTGGGCAACCCTCCATGAGCCTATAAAAAGCAGGAGATGGCTCATGGGAAGGGACTTTTGGAGCCCGGGAAATCATAGAAAGATAGAAATTATCTGTGAAAACTAGTATTGTTTATGAGGAGTGTTGAAACTCATTGAGCCCAAGTTCTCTGATCACACTTTTGTTCCCATATCAATATCATTCTAAGTGGACGTAGGTCATTACCAGATTCTGGGGCCGAACCACTATAAATTACTGTGTTTTCTTTACTTTTGTCATTACGTTATTATCTATACATATTCGTCTATATCATTCATATTTTGACTCCGTGTCAGTTGGCTAAATCGAGGGTCAACATTCTGGTGCTTTCATTGAGAGGACGACTCATCATTGTTGATAAAACTAATGGCGAAAGCAGGGAAGAAAGCTGCTCAGACCGCCGCCGCTGCACCGTCGAATCCGCCACCTCCTCCTCCCCCTGCAAGCATGGCGGAAGATGAGCCGCAACTAGATTTTGAAGAGGAGGAAATGGACGATGCGACTTTGAGGAGCACCTTGGGCACGTTGCAGGAAGAGCTGGCTAGTCTGAGAGCCAATCAAGAGACTGCCGCAGAAGCTATGGCAAGGCAGCAGCAGGAACTTGATCGTCAGAGGGCGGAGTTAAGAGAGAGACAAGCGGAGGTGGATCGCCGCCAGACTGAGGCCATGGCAGCCCTTGAAGCGGCCTTGCTGTTGGCCAGAAATCAGGCCGCGCCTGCCTCGCAGCCTAATCAACCTGAAACTGGGCCACCCCAGGGAGGTCCCAATCCTAGCCCACCGGTCCATCCTTCAAGTCCGCAAAGGCCTGAACAGCCCCAGATGCCCCATGACGACGTCCCACTGGACCCCAAGGCAGATCCACCATCCCACGCTGCTCGAGGTAATCCCCCGCAGCAAAGGCAGAATAGGGCCGAGCGACAGCCTCATAGTCCTAGACGCCGTGAGAATGATGGGCCACACCAAGCGAACAGGGGTCACTACCCTCCTGGTAACAGGAGAGACTTGGAGTTAGGCTCTGCGGTCCGTGGATCCCAACAGCATGATAATGCACGGGGACATCGCGACCAGCGCAGGCCACCCCCTAACGCTCGGGGTGTTTCTGCCAGAGACGGGAATAGAGGGAACAACCAGTCTTACCATAGCCAGTCAAAGTTCAAAGATGGCCACGGCTACAACGAGGATGACTCAGGCAAGAACAATGCTGATGGGAGGAACGGAAATAAAGGTAAGAGCAGGAGCCAAATACCTCAAGATGATCAGCCAAATAGACAAGATGCTGGGGGGCAACCCCGGCAAAATAATGTCTTCAACCGGCTCGGAGGTAGCGAGCAACGGAGAAGAGAGGAATATCTAAGAGACATACTCAATGATCGTCGAGAGAAGCATGGTGAGAACATCCCCCCAGCAGCAGAGACCGTAGCTATTCCTACTGCGTTGCAAGCCCAGATAGACGCACTAAATCAGGCTGTGCAACAGTTGGTCGAAGGAAGGACCTCTTATATTGACCACGATAGAAGAAAAGGCACTCCATTTATCCAAAGAATAGCCAACGCAGAGACTCCCAGCAAGTTCAAGATGCCCACGCTCCCGAACTTTGATGGATACGGAGATCCCGTCTCGCATGTGAATAAGTTTGAAATCCAGATGGACATTCAGAAGGTGTCCGAAGACGCTCGGTGCAGGATCTTTCCTGCAACACTTTCTGAAGCCGCGCAGGAATGGTTCTTTAAGTTCCCACCTGCAAGCATAGTTTCCTGGGAAATGTTCGTAAGGGAGTTCTACGGACAGTTCTACGCAGGTCGTGTCCACCCGACCGAAGCAAACCAACTGGTTGAGATCCGCCAGCAAGATGGAGAATCACTAAAAGATTACATCCAGCGCTTTATGCGAGCGGCAGCCGGAGCAAAGACAGTCGGAGACGAAGGAAAAATGATGGCTATAACTGCGGGAGTGAAGCGCCGTTCGCCCCTATGGAAAAGTCTTCGTAAGGATGGGGTCAGAACCACCCAGGAATTCTTAGACCGAGCTGATCGGTATATCAAACTCGAAGAAGCCATTGCCGATGATGGAAAATCCTCGAACAAGGGCAAGAAGGCTGCCGAACCCGCCAAGGCCGCCAATGGCACCAAACCAAATGGCAACGGCAAGGGCAACGGAAACGGCAACGGTAATGGCAAGAATGGTGGGAAACGGCAACACAATGAGCCTTCCACCTCCGACAATAAACGAGCCAAGGGTAATCGTTATGAACCTAGGTTCACTAACTACACTGCCCTCGTTGAGTCTCGAGGAGAGGTTTACCAGGCCACAAGCTCTAGTGTGCCCTACAAGAAGCCTGGGCCCATTCGAAAAGACATTTCGAAAAGAGACACTACCAAATTCTGTCGTTACCATAACGACTATGGACATGACACTAATGAATGCAACCAGCTAAAAGATGAAATCGAGTTCCTCATTAGACAAGGACACTTGAGAAGGTACGTACGGGCCTCGGGAACTTCCCAACGAGAAGCTCCAGGTGGCAACGAGCAGACGTCCACACGCCAACGCTCGCCACCATTACAGCCTGCCCCCGTAGCCGGAACACTTTTAACCATCTGTGGAGGCCCACACCTCGCTGGAAATAGCGGAAAGGCTAGAGAACGATATGCTCGAACTCTGCGCCACGACCAGGACATCGAGATGATGACTGTGGAGGCCCGAGCGCCGAAAAAGGCCCGCTCAGAGGAGTGCGGGATAACCTTCTCTGAGGGCGATGTCCAACACGTCCGGTTCCCACATTCCGATCCGCTGGTCGTGGATATCCAAATGGCCAATATGATGGCAAAAAGAGTACTGGTCGATACAGGGAGTTCAGTGAATATCCTGTATAAATCAACGCTGGAACGCATGAAGCTGTCCGTGAAGGACTTGGAGCCCTGCAATCAAACCATATACGGCTTCTCTGGAGAAGGACTCGCACCAGCCGGAATGATCAAACTCCCAGTAACAACGGGTACAGCGCCTGCCTCAAGGACATTACTCGCCACTTTTGTAGTGGTCGATTGTCCTTCAGCGTATAACGCCGTTATTGGAAGACCCATACTGGTTGAACTAAGGGCAATCATCTCCATGTGGCATCTAGCCATGAAATTCCCAACGGACGCAGGAGTAGGATGTGTTTTGGGAAACCAAAGGGAGGCCAGGGAGTGCTATAACGCCTCGATCACAAAGGCAAAAAGTGGAGCATCGAGGAGCGCTACTCCAGAACGATTACAGATGACGGAAGACAGACAAACCCAATCAGGTGGAAAAGTCACCAAATAGGGTGTTGCCCAAAGTGAGGATATAGATTTGGATCCTCGCTTTGGGGATTTTGAAGAAAATGTTGGACCCGTCGAGGACCTGGAGGAGGTCCATCTCGATGAAAAAGACCCAACTCGAATCGTAAGGATTGGGAAGAATTTAGAACCTACCGCGAAACAGGCGCTGGTGGAATTCTTGCAAGAGAACCAGGGAGTTTTCGCCTGGTCACATAAAGACATGGTCGGAATAGACCCTGCGGTGATCAGCCATGTCCTGAACATAAACAAAGTCTTTCCACCGGTGCAACAAAAAAGAAGGCTGCTCGATAAAGACAGATCAAGAGCCTTGAAAGAAGAAGTCGAAAGACTTAAAGAAAATGGGTTCATCAGGGTGGCGTTTTATCCATCATGGGTCTCCAATCCGGTGTTGGTCCCCAAGCCTAACGGCAAATGGCGGACCTGTGTGGATTTTACAGACCTCAATAAGGCCTGCCCAAAAGACTGCTTCCCACTCCCGAGGATCGACCAGCTAGTCGATGCAACCGCTGGGCATGAGACCCTTTCGTTCATGGATGCGTATTCAAGCTACAATCAGATCAGCATGCATCCCCCTGATGAGGATCATACCAGCTTTCGGACCGATACGGGCTTATATTGTTACAAAGTAATGCCCTTTGGACTGAAAAACGCAGGTGCAACTTACCAACGATTGGTCAACCACATGTTCAAGGAGCTGATCGGAGTAAGCATGGAAGTATATGTGGATGACATGCTGGTAAAGTCCAAGAAGGCTGAAGGACATGTGAAGGATTTGCAAAGGTGCTTTGATGTGTTAAACAAGTACCATATGAAGTTGAATCCCCTCAAATGTTCCTTTGGAGTCGGGTCAGGAAAGTTTTTGGGATTTATAGTGAATTCAAGGGGAATCGAGGCCAACCCCGACAAGATAAAAGCCCTGATCGATATGAAGTCGCCAGAAAAGATCAAGGATGTCCAAAGCCTGACCGGAAGGATAGCTGCCCTTAGTAGATTCATCTCAAAATCAACTTACAAGTGCGTTCCATTCTTCAATCTACTTAGGGGAAATAAAAAGTTTGAATGGACGGAAGACTGCGAGCAAGCATTCCAGACAATAAAGGCTCATATGTCGCAACCTCCTATCCTATCAAAACCAATGGAAGGAGAGACTTTGTATATTTATCTGGCGATTACCAAAGTTGCTGCTAGTGCGGTACTGATACGGGAAGAAGAAGGCGTGCAGAAAGCTGTTTACTACGTCAGCAAAAGGCTGATCGGTGCAGAATTAAAATACCCACCGATCGAAAGATTAGCATATTGCTTAATCCTAGCCTCCCGAAAGTTGCGACCGTACTTCCAAGCCCATCCTATCACGGTTTTGACCGACAAGCCCCTTCGGCAGGTCCTCCAAAAACCTGAGGCGGCTGGACGACTGTTAAAATGGGCGGTCGAATTGGGACAGTTCGACGTGACTTATTCACCGCGAGCAGCAATAAAAGGGCAAGCCTTAGCCGATTTTATTGCGGAGTTCACCGAACTCCCCAGCAACGAGTTGTGCGAAAAACCTGAGGCGCCCATGCCTCAAGACAAGACTCCTTCGTGGAAACTATTCACAGATGGATCATCTAATGAATCTCACGCTGGAGCGGGAGTGATATTGATAACGCCCGATGGGCATCGATTTCACTGCGCAATCAGGTTTGATTTCGCAGCGTCAAACAATGAAGCGGAATACGAAGCACTCCTCGCTGGACTGAAAATGGCCAGGGAGATGAACATAAAAGCGCTCGATATTTTCAGCGACTCTCAGCTGGTCGTGAATCAAGTCCTGGGAGAATATCAAGCGCGAGGGTTAAAAATGATGGCCTACCTTAATAAAACAAAAGATTTGCTAGCACAGTTTACAAAATACACCCTCCAGCAAATTCCGCGAGACCAAAATTCGAATGCAGACGCCTTGGCCAAACTTGCAAGTGCCAAAGATGCTGACACCTTGAACATAGTCCCAGTAAAGAGATTAAGTGAACCAAGCATTGATGCGGCCGAAGCCAGCATGGAAATTCGAGTAGAAGATACATGGATGGCACCTTACCTGGAGTATCTGACAAATGGGACATTGCCAGTAGATAGAAACAAAGCCAGAACTCTGCAAAGACAAGCTGCTAGGTACATACTGCTCGACGGTGTTATGTACCGAAGAGGATATTCAATGCCACTGCTCAGGTGCATTACATCAGAAAAAGCTAAGGAACTCATGAAAGAGGTGCATGAAGGCTTCTGCGGAGATCACGCTGGGGGGCAGAGTTTGGCGAAAAAAATTCTTCGACAGGGCTATTTTTGGCCAACGATGAACGAGGATTCAATGGAGTACGTACGAAGGTGTGATAAATGTCAGAGGTTCTCCAAAATCCCACGAGCAGCTCCAAACGAGCTAAAGCAGATGCAAAGCCCGTGGCCTTTCGCAATATGGGGAATAGATTTAATTGGATCACTACCGACAGGAAAAGGAGGAGTAAAGTACGCAGTTGTGGCAGTCGATTACTTTACAAAATGGGTCGAAGCTGAACCACTCGCAACCATAACGACCAAGAAAGTTCTCGACTTTGTCATCAAGAACATTGTGTGCCGGTATGGTTTGCCCAGAAAGATAGTTTCAGACAACGGAACCCAATTTGACAGCGACCTGTTCACCGATTTCTGCGAAAGGCATGGGGTAATCAAGAGCTTTTCTTCAGTCGCACACCCCCAAGCGAATGGGCAAGTCGAAGCTGTAAACAAAACCCTCAAGGACACCCTGAAGAAAAGACTTGAAGAAGCGAAAGGAGCATGGCCAGAACAACTACCGGAAGTCCTCTGGTCATATAGAACATCTCATCGAACAGCCACAGGGCGTACCCCATTTTCCTTAGCCTATGGGTATGAGGCCATGATACCCGTCGAGATAGATCCCCCCTCACATCGGCGTTTAACGTATGATCAAGAGAAAAACAGCCAGCTAATACTGGAGTCCTTAGACTCAATTGATGAGATACGAGAAAAGTCTCAACTCCGAGTTGCTGCTTATCAACAAAAAGTCGCCCGGTACTTTAACTCCAAAGTTAAAGAAAGAAGATTCAACGTCGGAGACTTGGTGTTACGACGAGTCTTCTTGAATACCCGCGACCCCACTGCAGGCGTGCTCGGACCTAACTGGGAAGGACCTTACCAGATTGAAGAAGTCCTTCACCCAGGCACCTACAAACTTGCACGCTTAAACGGAGATCTCGTTCCACGTTACTGGAATGGAGAACACCTGCGCAAGTATTATCAATAAACAGCCCTTCTTAAAGGACTGGCTTGTTCAAATTTTCCCATTAATTTTTACAAGTTTTGCAAAGAGGGTTAGCCACGGTGTATGGCTAACTGCTCGTATATGTAAGATTCTGTTTCAGAATCATTCGTAAAGACATGATTAGTCCATTTTTAATACGAAATTATAAGGGACTGTGCTCAGCCAGTCGTTCTTGCCAACCTTTGTGAATTTACATTTACAAGTATTTGTTCATTACGTGTGTTGTTTTGCTGTATTACAAGTATCATTTTTCCGCGCGAACAGGAATGTTCGGACAGGCCATGGTCAAGGCAAGTGACCAAGGACCTAAGAACTCCTCGATCACTTGGGGGGCATATAAGGCACATCGATAGCAAAGCATACTCTCAAGGTATGTAAACACATGAACAAAATGAGTGAAAGCATGCTTCAAGTACTTAGAGTATTTTTTCAAAATATATGATGCCAAAAGTACTATGCTAAGTTCGGTCATACGGACAAACGTTATAATAAGTAAAAATATTATAACAGCAAGAGTCAAGCTTTTACACCGCAAGCATTGCTGCTTGGATGTAATTGTTCAAACAAAAAGATTTACTGCCCGTGCAGCAAAGTTTAAAAAGAAATTATTGTCTTTACATTGCGACCCGTGGGTCGCGTGTTTAAAAAGAAAGAAGAACAGCTAAATAAATTAAGAGGCATGGGGGACAGGAGGATCCTGGGCAACAACCTGGTCAGTCTCTTCCTCGATGGTTTCTTCGTCCAAACCAATGACGCTTGGGGTTGCAGGAGTCGCAGCTCTCGCCTCCTCTTCAGCCAGTTGAGCAGCGCACCGAGCCAACTCCGCAACTTTGACCTCCTCCGAAAGGTAGCTAAAGTCAGCACCCTGATTGTGTTTCCAAAAGTTATAGAAACATCGGAGTGTCGCCCTCTTATACTTTTCCAGATTCTTGGAGTTGTCAAGCTCCGACTGCTGCACCTTGCCCTCGAGAGTGGCAATAGTCTCGTCCTTAGACTTGACTACCCCCTCCAGATGCTTGATCTCGCGGAGATGAGTTTTATTGTACGACCGATACTCTTCCCTCAGCTTAACCGCTGCATCTTTAGCAGCTTCTGCCGCGGACAGTTTGGTCACCGCTGCATCCCGCTCTCGGACCACCGTCCCCAACTCCTTAGCATGTTTGGCTTCAGCAGCCGAAAGCTCCTCAGCCGCCTTCACCTGATGTTTCTCGAGAAATTTAGCCTCAATCTGCTCAAAGTAGGCCTGGGCTCGGGTACGAGCAGTAATGGCAGAAAGTAAGGCCTGTAAACGAAAGAAAAAGAAGTCAAGACTTATCACGAGAACTGAAAAAACAAAGACTCGAGAAACAAAGAAATACTTACGCTGGAGATCTCGTTCAGAGTCCTGTTCAGGATCTGATCGACTGGTAGCTCTACAGCTTGGATCATGGAAGACCCAACACGCTCACCTCTGCCAATCCGTTCAATTCGATCCTTAGCGGATCGAATGGTATGGCTCACGAGCCTGGCCTCATGAGCCTCTTCGCGAGAAAGATGCTCCCTAGCAGGCGCAGGTGGAGGATTGGACCGAGCAGGGGTGTTTTGCTGTTCAGAAGGAGCTGGAGGAGGGGTAGGAGTTCGCCCAGTTGGCGCAGGACTTTGCCCGGTTGGAGTGCCCTGAGGAAGGTCTTCTGGTCGACTCTTCTTGACTGAAGGGCCTCGACTGGTTTCACCAATTCGTTTCTTTGACCTCCGTTGAAGTTGAGGGACTTCCTCTTCCTCTTCGGCCTGGTACATGTCAAAGATATTGGGAGTCGACATATCTGCATGAAAATAAACACAAGAGGTTAATAAGGGAAGAAAAAAGTGAAAAAAAGTAATACAACAGAAAGAAGATAATAAAGTGAATACCCGAGCTACAACTACTGGTCGCTATACTATTGACTCTATTAATCATATACTCATTTTCTGGCATGAAGAAGTTTGGCCCTAGATTTGGAGCATATGTAAAGTTGCCATCCCCGTCAAACATGTGACAGGGGATTGGCAGACCATTTAAAAGCGAAATAACGTTACCATTGTCATCAGAAGACTCTTCCAAGTCAACAACTGGTTCTTTGGCCTTTTCTTTCCCCTTGCCTTGGGGAGCAGAAGGCCTTTCTGCAGAAGGGCTGCTCGTGGGTTCTCTGATCGTAACTCCTGTTGGCCTCCTCCTTGGAGAGGGCACAGGAAGTTGCTGCTCGGGAACCCCCCCGGCAGTGGGTTCGTCCGTTTCGGACCCTCTATTGTCATGGCGAGGAGCTAGAAGGCCAGACGACCTCAAATTCTTTTCTTGTGTCAAGGTCTTGACACATTTGGTAGCGGCAGACATCTTGGCCAGAGTGTCAGACCTCGACACCATATCTGGTGTTGGGGTCGGGCGCAACCAGGGGCCTGAAAAGCAAGTCGAGTTTGAGAAATGACGAAAGGAAATACTCTATGATAAAGTATCGACCAAGGCAAAGACAAAATTGTACCTCCTCTCGCGAAAGCCAAGTTGTTGCTGGATATATCCGGAGTAAAGAAGTACTCCTTGTTGTAATGTCCCACGTTTGATATGTGGGTGGTCCCACTCAAAAACGTCCGGCCAGTTTCCTGATGACAGAAGTGAAAAAAGCCCGTCCCGTTGTGTTGAGGATTGGAGTTAAGGTCAAAGAGGTAATTAACCTCATGAGGTGAAGGTTCTGGCCATTTGTTAAGTTTGTACAGGACATAGAGTGCAACCAACATCCTATATCCATTAGGGGTTATTTGAAAGGGAGCGACGCCGAAATAATTGGCCACCCCCACAAAGAAAGGATGAAGAGGGAGATAAGCCCCCGCTTCAATGTGATACCGGGACCAGGCGCTGTTTGCCCCTCCTGGACGGTTAGCCCTCTGCTCCGCAGTAGGACGTGTAATGGTTACCCCCGTTAGGGGGTATTTTCTGAAGCAGTTCGCGACCATCCGAAGGGTCATCGAACTGGCAGGAGGAGTGTACCACTCGACATCAGGCGGATTGCGATGACGAGGACGAGCCCTAGTTTGGATATTGGGGTCAGGAGTAAGATTCTCTCGACCACTGGTCGAGGGAGCCCCCGCCTGCGAATCAGGCTGGGAAGAAGGAGAAGGGTTACTTTCAGATTCGGGCCTTTTCTTGCCAGAGGATTTTGAACGGGCCATTGAAGGAGAAGGGTGCGGTCTGGAAGAGGCTCGTGAGAAGGGTATCTGGTGGATGCGATCGGCTAGTTGTTCTTCTCCCTCGAGCAGTTGGGCAAGGAGGTCGTCGTCGATGGGTCTCTCACCTCCCCACAAATCTGGCATTAAAATCTGCAAACAGAAGAATGGGGAGGCGAGGTCAGAGGGATCTAGGAGATTCTTAAAGTAACGCTGGTCGAAGTATAAAAGCTAAGCCTTTATATAACAGCATTCTAACTAAGTCTCTCTGCGCAAACAGTTTAAAAAACGGACCAAAAGGGTGAAAGTGAAAAGTTTTCCTGAAAAGCTTTTTCGACTCCCCTCACAACGGGAAGAAATTATTTCCAACTGGTTTAAAAAATCGAAATGCTACTTCGATCCTATGTCCTAAAAAGCGCTAATCCTGGGTTTTAAACCTACTCATAAGCCTACGTTGCCTACAAAGACATCTTATCTACAGGCATTCAAAGAAAAAAAAAAAAAAAAAAAACCAGAAACCAAGAGATTCGAACAGTACACCATTTAAGAGCATGCACCACAAAAGGTTAGAAGCATGGAGTTTCAGAGTAACTTACCAAGGAAAGTGGTCGTGAAGATGGAAGTGAAAGTTTCGGGAGTCAATGAGCCCACCGTCTGATCCTACAGCACAAAGGAAGGTTCGCCGGAGAGAGTAAAGCTCTGGTTTTTTAGGGTTTTCGACAGAGAGGTGGCGTGCGTAAAAAGGAAAGAAGTGGTTCAAGTAACCTTATATAAGTTTGTCTTTGGTATTCAAAAGGCGTGATCATTAGTTTTCCATTTTCGAAGTATGGGGAAGCGTAATGGCCGTCGTAGTTGTTTCTGGGAAACTGAAAAGCCTTGATTAGACATGAGTGGTTTGCTTTTTTCAAGAACGCACGAAGGGCTCTGACACGTCAGGAGGGGTTACCGAAGGGTCGTTCGTTCAAAGTTTATTTACTGTTCGTGGTAAATAAACTTTGGGGGGCAAATGTTATCCAATAAATTAGCATTTGTGATGTGGCAAATAATCTCTTGACACGTGGCTGACACCTGGAGCGTCTGCTAGAGTATCGACCAGGAGACACACCAGAAGCAGGACAGACCTGTTTTTACCACGACCAGACTGGTCGGTGGTTCCGCTGGCAAAGCAACATTTATGGAAAGATCTTATGTATCCCAAATTTATTTCATGCAATCTTCTGAATATCCCATGATTCAGGGGATAATATCTGTAACAATATTGGGCAACCCTCCATGAGCCTATAAAAAGCAGGAGATGGCTCATGGGAAGGGACTTTTGGAGCCCGGGAAATCATAGAAAGATAGAAATTATCTGTGAAAACTAGTATTGTTTATGAGGAGTGTTGAAACTCATTGAGCCCAAGTTCTCTGATCACACTTTTGTTCCCATATCAATATCATTCTAAGTGGACGTAGGTCATTACCAGATTCTGGGGCCGAACCACTATAAATTACTGTGTTTTCTTTACTTTTGTCATTACGTTATTATCTATACATATTCGTCTATATCATTCATATTTTGACTCCGTGTTAGTTGGCTAAATTGAGGGTCAACAGCTGCTTTTTCACATATCCGTCTGCCAGCTGTACCCCTAGCTGAGTGATTAAACTCGTGCTAATTTTTAGGATACAACATTTATCCCCTAAGCTCCTACTCGTGCTTGATGTCGTCACTTTGTGACATGCACATTAGGGGCTTCTAGTCTTCTGCCATGTAAAATTGTGCATGCCTACTACTCGAGTATTGGACACGTTGCTGTCTATAAGTGGCTTCCGTTCGGGTTTCGAGGACTGTGACAATTGTCTTTTCAAATTTTTTTTGCCGTATGGTTCATTTAATCTTGGCCTTTGGATCTCGAGCTGACCCAATCAGATGGCCCGAATTAATTCCCACAGTTTACATATAGATAGGGAGATCAGACCTAAACCCTACCACCTTTGCATTCAAAAAGTTTCCTTTCAAAAACAAAATTTCCCTTTATCTTCTCAAACTTCTCCCAAAAACTTTCATCACCTTTCAGACTCTTAGAAGCTTTCAAGGAGCTTCCTGTGGACGTATTGACATTTTCTTTTAATCGACCATAAAAATTGTAAGATCTCCTCACCTGGTTTGAATCTTTCAATTCTTTATTTTCCAGTGAGTTTTTTGTTTAAAAAAAACATTCTTTGTTCAATATCGCTTAGGCTATGTATGATTTTGAATAGGGAATAGGGTTTGGTTTAGGCTAAATGAATGAGACTAGGCTTGTTTAGAAATAAGGTATTCATAAAACTAGGCAACTAAGAAAATGCTACTAGCAAATCGATTAGAATACCTATTTGGATGTAGAAGTCGAAAGGGTTTTAGGTTTGGTTATGGGTAGCTTAAAGGTCATGATTCCTTAAGCAGTTTTTCATTAAACCGCTTTCAAAAGAAAAGTAGTGGGTCTGATGAGTCTGGCACACGAATCCCGAAGTATCAGGTAATTTCACGAAATCAAAGCGCATGGCCTAGGACTACGTGTGGAACCACGCGTTGAGGATAGAACACACCTTAGTTTGTGTAAATTTTAAATCCTAAAAGTAAACCAAATAAACCCTCGGATTTTTGTATGTTTACAGCCGTAGCTAGGTCACCACTAATAGGCCGCTTTGTCGTCAGGCGAGCTAAATCATGGCTCCCAAAAGAATATCGTCGCGAGCTCCTCCGCTCAGTGAAAGAATAAGGGCAAGCAAGTTGCGTCTGATTCTCCAACTCCTCATTTCAGCCATGTGGTGGAGAGGGAACTCCTCGTCGACCCCAACACGTTTTTCGAGGCCGAGCACATATTATCCCAGATATCGACTCAGGGAAAAGTTAACAAGATCCTGTTGAGCCGTGGGATTGAGAAGGGAGCTGATGGCCTCCATGCCCGACCTCCATTGGAAGAAGAGAGGAGCTGCGCCCCTCTCCAAGATAACTTTGGGGCTTGAAGTGATGAGCACCTGAAGGCAGGTGCCTTCCTCCCACTAGACTAGTACTTCGTAGATTTCCTGAACTACGTCAGACTGGCTCCATTCCAGCTCCCGCCAAACTCATATAGACTTTTGGCAAGGTTAAAATATGTATTTCTGAGGTATGAGTGGGAGGTCCCCACTCTGGAAAATATTATGTATTTTTTCTGCCTCAAGGCCAGTCCTGACTAGAAGGGGCGAGGTGACAGTTTTTACTACCTCACTCGCTTTCCCAACTCAGCATCCGCCATCAACCTCCCCAGCTACCTAAATGAGTATAAAGATTTATTATTTATGTCAAATGGGTTCAAGAACTGCGAGCACCGATATATCAACCACCCTCGTAAGTCTTCTATCTTTATGAATTCAGCACGTGAACTTTCTTATCACTTTCACACCTTTTTTTTTAAGTATTCAAACTGAGTTCATTCTTTGTGCATCTATATTCACGAGGATAGGGCGGTCTGAGACCCTTGGGGGTCAATTGGAGTCTTTTTCTAGTCTTCCTCCAAAGGAGAAATACTTCCGTCAGGTTGTGAACGATGCCACCATGGTGGCCTACAACCTGATCAGCAAGGGCCAGATGCTGGCTCTCACGACCTAAGCTCCTCTTCTTGTTATTCCCGAGTTCCCCCCTCCTCAAGAAGCCCTGCCAGCCATTGAAGACAACGAGGAGGAAGAAGATGTGCCACCGCTGGTGCGCAAAAGGCAAGCTCCTGAAGATGATCAGGGACCTGATCCAGAGTGAGCAGCGTCCGGGGCAGCAGCCGGCCCCTCTGGCCAAGGTAACCCATATAGAGAATTAGATCGGGCAGCTGCCAGCTTTAGGCTAGTTCGCTTCAACCCTAACCTGCTCGTTAGTCGTCATCCTACCGAACTGGACCTAAACACAATACTCTTTCAATGTGTGGACCATTTGGTGGTCTGTTATGACCACAGCTACCCCAAAGGTACCATTGTGGTTGACAACACTCTCAATTTTAGGTCCTCCATTTTTTAGAAGTATGGGACAAATTCCTCCCCTAGCTCGGAGGGTAGGGTTCTTGCTCTTTTTCTTTTCTTTACATTACTTTCACTAATTATTTCTTATATCTGAACTTTCTGCTCGTTCTTTTTCAAGCGAAGAGATGGAGCTGCCAGATGCTTCGGGTTTGAGGGGTGCTTTTAAGGCTAGCAGGGCCAGAGCTGGTCCTATGGTGAAGAGGGTCAGACTAACTAAGAAACAAACTCCCAAGACTGGGGCTTCCATCGAGTCTCCAATTAAAGACAAAGGTGCCAGCTCCACCTAGGAGCAGCCACGAAAGACTCTCCCCCCAGCTCTGGTGACAACAGTCACGGTTCTCCAAGCTCCACCTCCTCTTCCTCGGCATGTACCTCCCTCAATTCCTCAAGTGATACAAGGTGAGGCTCCCACTGTCCAGATCTCAGTTAAGCCACTAGACCTAGCCAGGATCCCCGAGGCATTTCAGGGTACTGTGTACGAGATGGTGAGACATATGGTTGGCCATGCCTACATAGGCAATGCCAAAGACCTGAGGGCTATGGAGGAGCGTACTCCAGAGAACGTCCTCAAATCTGCTATGGGAATGAACCTCACTGTGAGTCCTTCTCATTCTTCTAACTTTTCTTTTTCTTTGCTCCTTAGTTTTTTTTTTTTTATAAAAAAACTATTCTTGACTTGCCTTATCCTTTTGTAATCTGTCCTCGCTCAACTCCAAGGAATTTCTCAGGTTAGAATTAGGGATGAGGAGCTCTGAGTCGCCCTGAGAACTGCCCAAGAGGGTGAACAGTCTGCCAAAGCCTCCCTAGTTTCCTCCTAGGAGAGCGAGCGGTCTGCAAAGGTTGCCTTGACTGCTTCCCAAGATGGCGAGCGAATTGCCAAGAATCAGGCTGTAGAAGTGAGCCGTCGACTGGAGCAACTGCAGGCTGAGAATGAGGGTCTCAGAAGGAAACTTAATGAGGTCGAGGCCAAAGCCAAAGAGGAAGTTACAGTGTCATTGACTCAAACGGAGGAGATGCTTTACCGTTGCTGGGCTTTCAACCAGGACGGGAACTTCTCCTTTATGCAACTAGAGTTATGGGAACCATATCTTGCCATTTTCAAGATTCGGTCTCACAAGAACCCTTTAAGACCACTGAAGCTTTTGACGCCTGATAACTCTACATTAGTGTCGTTTTAGGATATGTTTTTGTTGTAATCTTGAGTCTTTTTGTTTATTTTGTGCAATATTAATCTTGTATTTGTTTTTGTTATAGGTTGGTGCTATGAATCTTGAGCTAAATGTGAAAAGAAGAAGAAATGGTGAAAAAATGGAGATTTTGGTGGTTATTTGAGTCAAATTGGCATGAAGAAGAAGCTAGAAGAATTTTTTTGATTAAGTTGATGAAGGAAGGATTCAAAATGGTCAAGTTTTGAGAAAAATAGAATTAGAGTCGCGACATGGGCTTAAGAGTTGCGACTCTAGCAAAGTCAGAAACTATGCAAAATTTGGCATGAATTATTATCGCGGCATGCCTTTTAGGATCATGGCATGATGAGTGGTAGAGAGCAAAAATAAATGGGCACTCACACAAGCTGCAACATGGACTTATAAAAGTCGTGACACTTGAAGATGGAGGCGCAAATCTCCTGGGCATTTTGAAGACATGGGTTGCAGCATGAGATGACCAGTGCTGCGGCGCGCCTCCCTGAAGAGAGAAAAAAAAAAAAATTATTTAGCTTTAAAACATTAGAGATTAAGGAATTAGGGTTTTTATTCACAAATTTTTAGAGAGTTCTTGACGGCTAAGATTATTTTCTGCATTTTTCTTCTTTAATTTCTTTTCAAGTTTTGGATATTAAAGATGGTAACATTTATTCTTATGGTGTTAGCTATGTTTGTCATAAACTAAATATTTTTCTCTAGGGTTTAATGTAGTCACTTGGATTTCTATTTAATTTTATTATGATGTTCTATTGATACTTCTTCTTTATTCTAATCTATATGATGTTTACTTAATGCTAGTAAATACTTGATCACTATTTGCTTGATTTATGATTTTGATTCAAAATTCAAAAGATGTGAATTGAATATTCTATCGTTATATAGACATATGTTATATTTTGGACGAAAGTACTATGTGCGATGAATTAGACAAAAGGAACTCATATCGGTAGATCTCGAAATTGAAAGAACGTGCAGACAAAACTGAAAGATAAAGAAAAGACTGGATTTTGCCATTTTTGAGAATCAAGGAAATACAGCAAACAATGCTGCTAATGTTAATAATATCCCAAATATTGCAGAGGTCCCAGTGGAACAAGGAACAAGGACGCTTAGAGACTATGTACTTCCTACTGTCACAAGAGTGCATTCATGCATCAGACACCCCACTATTGCTGCAAATAATTTCGAGATTAAGCCAGCAATATTATAAATGGTGCAGTCTACTGTTCAGTTTGGGGGGTTGCCCACAGAAGATCCGAATTTGCACATAGCCAATTTCCTGGAGCTATGTGCAACATTTAAGATGAATGGGGCGAGTGACGATTCAATTAGACTTAGATTATTCCCATTCACTCTACGAGATCGGGTGAAGAGTTGGCTAATTTCACTGCAAGCTAATTCTATCACAACATGGGAGGAGTTATCCTAAAAGTTCTTAGCAAAGTTTTTCCCTCCAGCAAAAGATGCAAAGTTGAGAGGGGAAATTAATAATTTCTACTAGACAGAAGAGGAATCATTGTATGATGCATGGGAAAGATTTAAAGAGTTGTTAAGGAAGTGTCCACATCATGGTATAGAGAAGTGGATGCTAGTCCATAATTTTTATAATGGGTTGAATGGTACTACTCGTACCATAATAGATGCTGCAGCAGGGGCTACGTTCATGAGCAAGAGTGCTAATGAGGCGTATGAATTGCAAGAGGAGATGGCAATGAATAACTATCAGTGGCTAATTGAAAGGGGAAAAATAAAGAAGGTGGTTGGTATGATTCAATTGGATGCTATTTCCATGCTTACAGCGCAAGTGGCAGCTTTAACGAAGCAGTTACAACAAAGCAACCTGTCAGCCCAAACCATGCACGTTCAGAGTTTATGTGGGGCATGTAGGAGTGCTCATCCATTAAATCAGTTTCCTGCCATGGATATGAATAATATACCTATGGAACCAGTCCAAGCTATAAGAAATTTTCAAAGACCAACCAACAACCCCTTTTCGATGTCATACAACCAAGGGTGGAGGAATCACCCTAAAATCTCATGGACAAATAATCAAGCTGCACAACAGCCTTCCCCTCAAAGTCAGCAACAATTCCCACCTCCACAGCCACAACCACATCAGCCAACACATATGAAATAACCTGACGCACAGTCTGATGTACTGAACTAGTTCATGACAGAATCTAGGGCATCTATCAAGAGTTTGGAGACTCAGTTAGGGCAGTTGGCTACTTTAATGACAAACCGTGCTCAAAGGAACTTAACAAGCACTACTGAGGTAAACCCAAAAGAATAGTGCAATGCAATATCCTTAAGGAGTGGCAAGGAGTTAAAGGAGCCAAAAGTGGTTGATAAGGAGAAGGAAGTGATTGGGTCAAATGTTATTGAGAACTTAGAGAAGTAGTCAGAAATAAGCATAGATCGCCACATAGAGATCCCATATCCTCAGAGGCTTCAAAAGAATAAGTTTGACAAGTAATTTTCTAAATTTTTGGATATCTTTTGAAAGCTACACATCAATATTCCGTTTGCTGAGGCACTTGAACAAATTCCAAGTTATGTGAAGTTTATGAAAGAAATTTTGTCAAAGAAAAGGAAATTGGGGGACTGTAACGACCCAAATTTCCTAATAAGGCTTAGGGCCTTGATCAGGGGGCCAAGATGGTGAATTATGGAATTTTATAATTATGTGATATTTATGTGTATCATTATGTGATTATGTGAGTTATATCATAATATGACTAGATATGCATGTTTAGGTATATTAAATATGCATGTGGGCCCATTTCTGTTTAATTGGGAATTTTTCATATTTTGGCCATTTTGGGTATTGTGGACGCCAAAAATCCACCAAGGAAAGAAACTCTGATCCCTGGTTGAAATACATGGCTAAGGGTCACTTAGTTCTGCTATCGGGCTTAGGCCTAAAGGTCTCACGAGACCATGTTATAGCCAACACTCCCAAGTGCCCCGTAGGTCACTGAAGATTCGAAGGCTCACGACACCCTTGTGTGTCTCGCGTCCCTGGGCCTTGAGAGGCTCCCGCCTCGTGCCCATGTGTTGGTCGTCCATGTGCCTCACGAGACCCTTTCCTGGTTGAAGACCCGAGTGCCAAGCACTTAGGAGTCTTGCTCCCATGCGACTCACGAGACCCCCACCTTGCTGAACACCAGAACATCTCATCAAGGGCCTCGCACCAAAGGCCTCGCACCATGGTCTCACGCCAAGGGCCTCACACCACGGCCTTGCGCATGGAGCCTCGCCTTGCTTCGAGCGTCTCATCAAGGGCCTTGCACTAAAGGCCTCGCACCACGGTCTCGCATGCCAGCACCTTGCTACCCAGCACCTCACGAGACATTGAGGAATCGCATAGCGAGGCGCACCTCGCCTCGCCCAGGATCTTTCACGCTGTCTGTACAAGAGGCCACCGTCCCTATGCAAGGCCCTTGATAGGCCTCCCGCACGCACTTATGAACCCAAGTAAGGGTATCCCGATAGGCCACCCTCGCTATGCGAGGCCCTTGACAGGCCTCCCGCACAGACCTAAGAACCCGAATAAGGGTGCCCCTAGATATCGCCCTTGCTATGCGAGGGCCTTGCTTGGCTTCCTGCACGCGCCTAAGCACCCCCGCACCTCGGCTTCTCTCAACGTATGGAGTTTAAAACCTCCTAAATGGGCATACGAGGAGCAATAAGAGAGACCCAAAAACTATTTGGTGTCAAGCCAATAGTGATTTAGACAACTGAGTACATCATTCATGATAACTCACAAGCTTTCCTACACTTAGTAGAATATGGAATAGCTTGAAGCAAATACATGTCTTGGAGATGTGAGAATAACTATCAGGTATAAGGTACCTGTGCGTGTACGGGGTAGGATGTATGACCATGAGGAGGACAGAGGCGTGACCCTGACATCTATATTAGACAAGTAGTGGTGGTACAGATTTGTACAAAGATTGGAGGAATTACTTGTATACCTCTGACCATGTACTGGGGCCGACACCACAGCCTTCTGCTCCACTATGACCTGTGCCACAACCCTGACAATGTACCTATGTACAATCTTGTCCCCTGGGACCACAATGTGTCAGGAGCCATTAGAGCCCAACTATAAATAGATCTTCACCTCTCCAGCAAGGGGGTGGAAAATTCTTATATTATCAGACTATTCTAAGAGAAATATACGAGTTTTTCTTCTATTGTTCACTTGCAATATTCCTTCAAAATTCTACAAGTTCTTTTGCGTTCATTAGGTATTGATTAAGTTTTTTATTTTTCCATCCATATTTTGTTGACGAGTTTCTGCCGTCAACAGTTTGGCACCGTCTGTGGAAAGAATAAATAACAAACAGTAGTTCCTCCATTGATTCTAGTAAGAAAACATGCCAAGGCATTCAAAACGCCTACAAGACCACCAAGAAGCGGAGGTTCACCTAGACGGAACCCAGCTAAGGGCGTCCATGAGGGATTCGCCCTAACTGATGAATGGAGGTGCAACGGATCTACTTGGAGACAAGGGCGAAGTGGAAGAAGTATCATCCCCTGCCATTCATCCTACATCGGACCCTGTAATACATGTCACCGCTCCAATGGAAGGTCGTACAACTCACCCTCCGCCACAGCCACCGGTGGCCCCAAGTCTAATCCATCAGAACCCTGGTCCTTCCAAACAAAGGCATGGTAAATGCCCACGAGTACACTCAGTGAGTTCAAGTTCCCGATATCGTCGCTACGAAGAGGAAATACATGACCTACACTGGAAAAACCAAAGCTTGCAAGCCACCATGGAGAACATGTAAGAGGTACTCAACAGCCTGTTACACAAATAGTCTGAGGCTCCCCTCTCTAGGCGTAAAGAAAGGGAACATATACGAAGAGAAGCCAACATGCCCGTGGACGGGGGAAAAATGCAAATCTCCACTAGTCATACCCCCCACCCAGGACGCGAGGAAGATTCTACACCAATGGAACAACCTGGCACGAACCCCATCTACGGGAAGTGCGAACTCAAGGCAGCCTCCAAAAGAGCTTCATCCGACTTAAGGGATAAACATAACCAGAGAGGGTCCAAGGTAAAAACAACACCCCCTACAGCTCCCCTAATGGACACAACCAAAGCAAGGGTTCACCCTAAGAATCCATGAGACTTCTTAAAGAGAAAGATGAAGGAATTAAGCACTGAAATTAAAAGCCCTTGAAGCAAGATTACTGTTGCACCTGGGGGGCACAGAGATGATGAAGAATTAGACCGTGAGTCGCCCTTCACAAGGGAGATCCAGGTTGAGCAACTCCCCACCAGCCTCAAAGAGCCTCGCATGACTCCGTACGAGGGCACTACAGACCCAAAATATCACTTAGACACTTTCAATAACTTGATGAAGTTAAAGGGGGTCAACAGTAGAGCAAAGTGTCATTACTTCGTCATTACACTCAAAGGAGTCGCGTATAAGTGATTCAAGAGGTTAAGGCCAGGAACAATCAGGTCATGGCAGCAGTTCTCTGATGAATTTCTTCAGCAGCACCACACAGTCTGTGACTATGTTATGCCGAGTACGTACCTTGCTAACATAAAACAGGGAAAAAGTGAAAGCATGAAGAGCTATATCCACAGATTCAATATGGAAGCAACTAAGAAGGGGAGTGTGACTAGAGTAGAGATCAAGATGGTAATCACAGCTGGGGTTCGTTTTGGAAGCAAGTTATGGGATAACATGCTCAAGAGGGAGATTACAAACTTAGAGGAGTTCTTCGAAAGAGCCCAAAAGTATATACGTGTGGAAGAGGGGCATAGGAACATGCATGTTGAGGAAAGCAAGACTTCCTCCGAACATCCTTCTACCAATATGTCTGAAGATTCCACATAGAAGAGATCATTGTGATAGAGATGTCACTGATCAAGTTTAAGATTGGAAGAGGATTACAAGAAGGATTCAAGGAAAAGGCAAGCGAGATTCAGCAAGGATAACCTCCGATAAGACTCCCTTTATATGAGTCGCTTAGGAACCAAAGAAGTCATCATAATTGGCCTCCATAAAGATCCAAAGAGGTCACCAAGCTGATTACAGAGATTTGAAATTGTCAGAGCATAAAAAAACAAAACAAGAAAAAGTGCTTGGTAAGATAGACCCCATCAACCACTTGGGAGGTGTGCAACCTCGCGAGCCTTAACAGGCACCTAGCCATGTGCAAAATAGGTGCCTAGCCTCGCAAGCCTCAATAGGTTCCTGACAAAGTTTGAAATAGGTGTCTTGCCTCGTAAAATATATATGTAAGTACTTATAATACATGTATGCATGAGTGGTGAACCTTATAAGACAACATTTGAATCTATAAGGACTAGCTACCCATATAGAATCGAAGAAAAGTCAAAAGGTCCCTCAAAAGTTACCTCTCCACGAACACACTCACCCTATAAAAGGACCACGTCGCAGAAGACCAAAGGGGAACCCAAAGAGATTCTTAAGTCTAGATCGACTGAGTCGCCTTACCGAGGGAAATAAGGCCTTGATAATAGGTGCTTGAGAAGTTTCACAAATACCATCTCCCTACAAAGGGTCCTAACCCAAGGGTAAATCACGACAAAGACCAAAAAAGGTCCTCATAACAATCGTAGGTCGGCCAAGGTCACCTAGCCCAAAAAGGGCCTCAAATAAGGTACTTGTGAAAAGGGTATCAAATAAGTTTCTTGTAAAAAAGGTCGCAAAGAAGGGGCCTGTGAAAAGGGTCTCAAAGAAGATGCTTGCAAAAAGGGTCTCAAAGAAGACGCTTGCAAAAATAGTACTATGCATAATGACGAGAAGGATGTTTCTCGCACAAAATAAAATGCGCACACAGAAATATATAAAAGGATAGCGAGAACCCAAAGGGTCAACATATCCTTACAAGTAATCAAGGTGCACCAACCGACATGAATCACATGCAGTAGAGGGGTCCCAAAGGGAACCCTTTCAGCATAAAGCTATTGACCATGAGAACTTCCGAAAGTTCCTCATACAAAAAAAAGAAGAAGAAAATAAAAATAATGGCTTCTCAAGGTCCCGTACTAAAGAAAAGAGTGGGCTTCTCAAAGTCTCACACCAATGAGATAAGGAGGCTAGCCTCACCATGTGAGAGGGTCTCACTGTACGAGACCATCTAGCATAGCGATGTCTTCATCAACCAATAGTGCTGAATGACATCTTCTGATGCCTTATATGCCTCCAAGTATAATGCAAGTATCACAATCATGAAAAAGATGACAAACAAAGGCCTTCACATGTTGACAGATGAAGGTTGAAGACTCGAAGGCAAGAAGGAAGGTCACCCTTGGCCCAATGCCCCCGAATAACTCAGTTTGTGGCCTCGCATGTCAATGCTTAGTCCTTTTCATCCAACACTTGACCATGACCTCCAAAGCCTGTTCTAGAGTGCCATACGATTTCATCTATACTTCTCATCCTGAGAGATCTCACGAAATAATAACAACGTGCCATGATGCTCGATAACTCCCCCGTGGAGGTAATGCATGTCTGGATATCGATTAGCTGTCTTTCCACTCACGCGACCATGACAGCCCAAAGTGTGCCACCATTGTCACTGGTATCACAAACTTCGTTGCCGAATTCTCACTGTCAACAACTTGGTTTACAAGAAATCACACAGCAGTACCGCCAGAGCATAGTGAGAATATCATTATAACGAGTCTACAAAGATTCCTAAGGACCCCCTTATAGATTGGGGGAAAGTATGGACGCCAAAAATCCACCAAGGAAAGAATCTCTGATCCCTAGTTGAAATACATGGCTAAGGGTCACTTTGTCCTGCTATCGGGCTCAGGCCTAAAGGTCTTATGAGACCACGTTCTAGCCAACACTCCCAAGTGCCCCGCAGGTCACTGAAGATTCGAAGGATCACGACACCCTTGTGTGTCTCAGGCCCCTGGGCCTTGCACCCATGTTTTGGGTGTCCATGTGCCTCGCGAGACCCTTGCCTGGTTGAAGACCTAAGTGCCAAGCTCTTAGGAGTCTTGCTCCCATGTGACTCATGAGACCCTCGCCACGCTGAACACCAGAGTGTCTCATCAAGGACGTCACGCCAAAGGCCTCGCACCATGGTCTCGCGCCAAGGGCCTCGCACCACGACCTTGCGCGTGGAGTCTCGCCTTGCTTCGAGTGTCTCATCAAGGGCCTTACGCCGAAGGCCTCGCACCGCGGTCCCGCGCGCCAACACCTCGCTGTCCAGCACCTCGCAAGACGTTGAGGCCTCGCATAGCGAGGCGCACCTCACCTCGCCCAGAATCTCTCACGCCGTATTTACAAGAGGCCACCCTCTCTATGCAAGACCCTTGATAGGCCTCCTACACGCCCTTATGAACCCAAGTAAGGGTATCTCGATAGGCCACCCTCGTTATGCGAGGCCCTTGACAGGCCTCCCACACACGCCTAAGAACCCAAATAAGGGTGCCCCTAGATATCTCCCTTGCTATGTGAGGGCCTTGCTTGGCTTCTTGTGCGCGTTTAAGCACCCTCGCACCTCAGCTTATTTCAACGTATGGATTCTAAAACCTCCTTAATGGGCATACAAGGAACAATAAGAGAGACCCAAAAACTATTTGGTGTCAAGCCAATAGTGATGTAGGCAACTGAGTATATCATTCATGATAACTCACAAGCTTTCCTACACTTAGTAGAACATGGAATAGCTTGGAGAAAATACATGTCTTGGAGATGTGAGAATAACTATCAGGTACAAGGTACCTGTGCGGGTATGGGGCATGATGTATGACCATGAGGAGGACAAAGGCGTGACCCTGACATATGTATTAGACAAGTAGTGGTGGTAAGGATTTGTACAAAGATTGGAGGCATTACCTGTATACCTCTCACCATTTATTGGGGCTGACACAACAACATTCTGCTCCACTATGACCTGTGTGCCACAACCTTGACAATTGACCTATGTACAATCTTGTCCCCTGGGACCACAATGTGTCAGGAGCCATTAGAGCCCCACTATAAATAAATCTTCACCTCTCCAGCAAGGGGGGGGGGTGGAAAATTCTTGTAATATTAGACTATTCTAAGAGCAATATACGAGTTTTTCTTCTATTATTCACTTGCAATTTTCCTTCAAATTTCTACAAGCTCTTTTGCGTTCATTATGTACTAATTAAGTCTTTGAGTTTTCCATCCATATTTCATTGATGAGTTTCTGCCGTCAACAAGTATATTTGGCATATATGTGGTACGGGTATGGTACTTCATTATTATTTGGTTATGCTTCGGTTACTTAGCACGAGGCGATCCTAGGAAGCAAGCTAGTGGGAAAGTCACAACAGGATTCATATTTGACTCAGAGTGATTCAAGGAGTATTTTGGGTATTTAGCACATTACCGCGATATTGGGTAATGGGAATTAATATTTGATGATAAATTTGGAGTTAGGGAGAACAGGGGCAATTCTGGGAATTTTGACTATTTTCTCCCAGGGCCGTTTTTGGGACCCCGAGCATTAGGATTTGCTTGAGGTTACTTAAGCTCGAAGTAACCTGTTAGAATCATAAAAAGAATGTTAAGAACTTTCTCTCTTTCTCTCGTTCCCTTTTCGACACTCGATCACATTTTTGAAGGAAACTTGAGTTTTAGGACTCGGATTCAAGCAAGGATCGGGGCATAGGGATTCAAGGGAAGATTAGAAGCTTATTAGCTGGAGGATTTAGTTGGGAAATGACTCAATCGAAGGTATTCTAAGTTTTCAGTTCTAAATTTTCAAAGTTTTTAAGCTTTGATTGTATTTTGTGTTTTGATGAGTTTTGAATGAATTGAAGCTTGGGTTTTATTGGTGTTGGATTAGGAAGTTTGAGAACTTTGATTTTGGGATTTGGATATGTTTGGGTAGGTTTTCGGAAGGTTTTAAAATGAGAAAAGGGAGGTTTTCTGGCTGGGTTCGAGGTCGAGTTGCGGCTCTGTTCTTGAGCGTCATGGCTCAAGCTTGAAGAAGCAGGTGAATGGGTTTGTTCGGCTATTTGAGTTGCGGCTCCATTGGGGAGCGCTGCGGCGCTAATGCAGTCGGAGAAGGGCTTTGGGCCCTGCCTTGAGTGGAGCTACAGCTCTAATGTTTGGGGCCACGACTCAAAAGAGAAAAGTGACCAAAGTGGGTTTTTAGTCATGGGAACTTAAACCTAAGGGCTCGGGATCGATCTTACTACCCGGTTTGGTAGGATTCGACGTCCCGGAGGCTAGGAATTGGTCCGGAAGTATTTATTTACTCATTTTGAAGGGGTTTTATATTATTGTTGTGACTAGGTTATCACTAGAGGCTTGGAAACAGGATCGTGCTTGTGGCTCGTTTATTGGTAACTTGTGCTTGGACCAAAGATAAGAAAATTGCACCCAATATGTGATGCATGTTGTAACACCCTACTTCCTTAGAGCCGTTACTAAGTGAGTTTAAAATGTGTTAAACACTTTCTAATCGAGGTTTTAGGTTAAAAGTGTAGCTAAATTGAGATAAAACCCGTTGTTAGTCATTAAATATAAAACATTTGGTTATTCATTGAAATCTCATAAAGTTTTATAGTTGGGATCCCAAAATACTGTTTAGAAAATATTTACAACTCAAAATACATTTAGGGTCGACTAGGTGACAAATTCAAGTCAATACATAACATTTCCCAAAAATACCCCTGGCTATGGCAGCCATGCAGGCCGAACATGTACCCGTCGCTCCACGCTCTCCGTACTCATGGTTGGTCGACCTTTCCCTTTCCCTTACCTGCACCATAGAGCACCCGTGAGCCGAAGCCTAGCAAGAAAACTTAACACAAAATAAATAACATATGCATATTTATCAACAACATAAAACAAAGCAGCCAACAAGCTAATCACATTGCGCCCATGCCGTCCTAGGCGCTTTACCAAGCACTGGGTTTGTGGTCTTCACCGAGAGGATGACTTCAGCATCCTAGGAGGGTCTTGCCCTAACGACATGCACTCCGCGTGCTCAATGCCGTTCCCGGCCCCTTGCCGTACTCGGCTCTGCACTCTGTGTGCTTAATTTTGTTCTCGACCTCTTGCCGTGCTCGGCTCCGCACTCCGCGTGCTTAATGCCATTCCTGGCCCCTTGTCGTTCTCGGCCTTCACTGTTTCCAGCCTTCACCATTCTCGGCCTTCACCGTTCATTCAAAATTATGCACTACACAGCATAATATCAACAAATATCTAAACATAAACAATAGGGCTACACCCTGCAATTCTATCACATAGGGCCATGCGCTTCAACACAAACAATAGGGCCACGCCCTGCTCTACAGGTACAACAATTTTCTTACCTGTGTCCCAAGCTTCCTAAGCACCGTAATCCCGAGCACAGTCCTCTAACCCGACCCCATTGAAAACCTAGTCACAACGCATTAACAATAGCCATCCATCAAGTTCTAATCCAATAAATAACTTTGGGTTATAATTCTAGCCTCTGGGACCTTGGATTCTACCAATCAGGGTGGTAAAATCCTTCTCGAGCCTTAACATTAGGGTTCCCGAGCTAAAAACCTTCAAACATCCAACATTACGAACTTGAGTGGTGGCCCAACCCCTTAAGGGCCGCAGCGCACTCAAGTTAGAGGCAAAAGCCTCACTAGTTGAGGGACACGGGCCACAGTGCTCCCATCCTTGGGTCGCGGCGCGCCTGGGCAGACAGAGGCCTCCAACCTCTTCGACACACACGGACCGCGACGCCTGAAGAACAGGGTCGCGGCTCGAGCCTCCAAACCCAGAAAACACCATTTTTCCCTACGTTTTCCTCAAGCCTAAACCCTCTAAAATCAATCCAATTCAAGGCCTATACCCATAATCCTTGTTCCCATAGTCTAAACATCCTAATCATCTCATAATTAACCCCATACTTCTCCAAATAACCAAGGGTAAAACACAATTCAGCTCACATGCATAACACTTCCCAGTAGAAATCAACAGAGTAAGTTGAGTTAAAAATCTTACCCTTGAACTTAACTAAGTCTCTGAATTAGTTCCCAGTGTTCCAAGCTGATAGTATTCCAAACTCCAGCCTTAAATCCCCTGAACTTCTGGCCTAAACTCCTTCAAAAACTAAGCACCACATAGAGAGGAAGTGAACCAAATTAGAGAGGGAAAGAGAGAGTTGTGTGTTCTGTTGATTCTTCCTTCCTTCTGTTTTCTTCCAGTGACTTCCCAAGACTATACTGAGCTATGTAATACCCCTGCCAAAAGACCAAATTGCCCCACAAGCTTATCCTCAATCCTTAAGTAACCCAAGGGGAATTTAGTCATTTGCCAAATCTCATTAGTCCCTGAGTATTCCTATAAATCCTAATTTAATCTCGACATTCCAAATAACTACCAATCTACTATCCGTTACTCAATAAATTCCAAACACATATAATATCCCCAAAATACCCCCAGGCTCCTCCCGAGCCGAGTATTCGTCCTCGTTGTGACTTTCCAGCTAACTGATCCCTAGAATTGTCTCGGATAGTCCATCACAAACATATCACCACTCACACATGGTATCGATCACAATATACACAAATATTGCATCTATGCCCTCAAAGGGCTAAAATTACAAATATGCCCTTTATAACCAAAAGGGGCTCACATGCATATTTAATCCACCTAAACATGCATTTATAATAACATAATCATCAAATTCACAAATTAACATAATAAATCAATTATTTCCCTCCAGGCACGCTAATCAAGGCCCTAAGCCTTATTAGCAAATTTGGGACGCTGCAACTATCTCGTCCTTACAGAAATTTCATCCTCGAAATTACCTGAATAACTCGTGATACCGATCCTGCATATCTGACTCAAGTTCCCACATTGCCTCTTCTAACTTGTTGTTTCTCCACAACACTTTTACTAAGGTGATGGTCTTGCTCCGCAAGACTTTATCCTTTCGATCAAGAATCTAAACTGGCTTCTCCTCATATGATAAATCCTGGTCCAGCTCCAAGTTCTCAAAACTCAGCACGTGCGTAAAATCTGATACATACTTTCGGAGCATGGATACATGAAACACAGTGTGAACCCCTGATAGAGTTGGAGGCATCGCCAATCTGTAAGCTAGCTCTACAACCTGTTCCAGAATCTCAAAGGGGCAAATAAACCTAGGGCTCAGCTTGCCCCGAACACCAAACTGTTTCACTCCTCTCAAGGGAGAACTTTGAGAAATACGTGGTCACCGACTTGAAACTCTACGCTCCTGTGCCTCGAGTATGAGTAACTCTTCTGGCGACTCTGGGAGGCGAGCATTCGAGCTCTAATCTTTTAAATCGCCTCATTGGTACTCTGAACAACCTCAGGACCTAAGTATCTCCTCTCACCCATCTCATCCCAATGGATAGGTGATCTGCACTTCCTCCCATATAACATCTCATACGGAGCCACTCCGATAGTCACCTGATAACTGTTGTTATACGAAAACTCAATCAAAGGAAGATACTTACTCCAAGATCCCCTAAAATATAGCACACAAGCTCGTAACATATCCTCCAGTATCTGAATTGTCCTCTCAGACTGTCCATCCGTTTGAGGATGATAAGCGGTACTAAACCGCAATTGAGTGCCCATAGCATTCTACAGGCTCTCCCAAAACTTGGAGGAGAAGGTGGGGTCCCTGTGAGATACTATCGACCTCGGAGCCCCATGAAGTCGTACAATTTCCTTCACATACAACTCAGCATACTGCTCCACAGTATAAGTGGTCCTGACAGGCAAAAAGTGGGTGGACTTGGTATACCTATCCATAATCACCCACACTGAGTCATGTTGCCCACGGTCTTCGGCAATCGAATCACGAAGTCCATGGTGATATCCTCCCATTTCCACTTTGGAGTCCCTAAAGGCTGGAACAATCTTGCTGGTAAGTTAAACACTTGGCCACATAATCCACCACATCACTCTTCATCCCCGGCCACCAATACAGAGTTCTCAAATCCTGGTACATCTTTTTCGTACCCGGATGTAAAGAATATGGAGTGGTATGAGATTCATCCAAGATCTTTCGCCGGATATCAGAATCCATCGGAACACAAATTTGACCCTTGTACTTCAGTAATCCCATCTCCGAAATAGAGAAGTCCTTAGTCAGTCCGGCTAAGACGCCCTCTTTGTGCCTTCTCAACTGGAGATCCTCCCCTTGCGCCTCCTTGATCCTCTAAAGGAGCGTAGAATGAAGAGTGATGTTGGCTAACCGACCAACCACCAACTCTATACCCACTCTAGTCATCTCCTCAGCTAACTTGTTGGATATCTGCCTCGAATTGAACAACTGTCCTGGGCTCTTCCGACTCAGTGCATCGGCCACTACATTGGCCTTCCCAGGATGGTATAGAATATCACAATCGTAATCCTTTACCAATTCCAGCCAATGTCTCTGGCGCATATTTAGATCCTTCTGAGTAAAGATGTACTTTAAACTCTTATGGTCGGTGTATATTTCGCACTTCTCACCATATAAATAATGTCTCCAAACCTTAAGTGCAAATACCACCGCTGCCAATTCCAAATTATGTGTGGGATATCTTTGCTCATACTCCTTGTCTAGATGTGTAGGCTATCACCTTTTCGACTTGCATCAGTACACATCCCAAATCCTGCCTGGAAGCATCACAATAAACCACAAACTTCTCATTGTCTGACGGCAGACTCAATACTGGAGCGGTGATCAGTCACCACTTCAATTCCTTGAAAATGTTCTCACACCTGTCTATCCACACATACTTAGTCTTCTTTTGCGTCAATTCAGTCACTAGTGTGGCTATCCTGGAGAACCACTCGACGAACCGCCGGTAGTACCCTACCAATCCCAAGAAGCTCCTAACTTCTGGTACACTGCTCGACCTAGACCAATCTCTCACTGCCTCAATATTTTTTGGGTTAACCAGAATCCCCTCCTTACTGACAATATGGACTAGAAATGTTACTTGCGGTAGCCAAAACTCACACTTGCTGAACTTAGCATATAGCCTATGCTTTCCCAACCGCTATAATACTAGGCGTAAGTGCTGCTCATGCTCTGACTGGGAGTACACCAATATATCATCAATGAACACGATCACAAAGTTATCAAAATAGTCCTTGAAGACCCTATTCATCAAATCCATAAAAGATGCTGGGGCGTTGGTTAATCCAAAGGACATAGCCAGGAATTCATAGTGTCCATATCTCATACGAAAAGCGGTCTTTGGTATGTCCTTCTCTTTAATCCTTAACTGGCGGTAACCTGACCGAAGGTCAATCTTAAAGAACACTGTCTTCCCCTATAGCTGGTCAAACAGGTCGTCGATCCTAGGTAGTGGGCACTTGTTCTTAATGGTCAACTTGTTCAGCTCCCTGTAGTCAATACACATTCTTAAAGATCCATCCTTCTTCTTGACGAGCAACACTGATGCACCCCATGGCGTGAAACTCGGTCTAATGAAACCTAAATCCAGTCACTCCTGTAACTGAATCTTCAGTTCCTTCAACTCCGCCAGAGCCATTCTATAAGGTGTCCTAGACACTGGCTCTGCCCTTGGCGCCAACTCTATAACAAACTCAATCTCCCGCTATGGAGGAAATCCTAGCAAGTCTGCAGGGAACAAATCTAGAAACTCACATACTAGTCTGGTCTCACTCGGTCCAACCGACATAACTCTCGAGGTATCCACAACGTTCGCTAGGAATCCTATGCATCCTTCTTGCATTAGGTCTCTAGCCTTCAGTGCCGAGATCATAGGTACTCGCGATCCAATCACTATCCTCAAGAATACAAATGGTACCTCCCCTTCCGGTTCGAAAGTCACCATCCTGCGCTATGGTCAATCATCGCCATGTACTTCAATAACCAATCCATCCCCAGGATCATATCGAAGTCATCCATCGCTAACTCAATCAGATCAACAGATAACTCTCTACTGTTTATCTCTACTGGAAATGCTCTAACCCATCTCCTAGAGACTACCAGTTCCCCAGTCGGCAACAAAGTCTGAAATCCCCTGGCATACAAATCACTAGGTCTACACAGTTGATCTATCACTCTGGCAAACACAAATTAATGAGTAGCCCCTGAATTAATCAATGCAGTAAAAGAAGAACCATCACTAGAAATCTTACTTGTCACGATCGAGAGGCTAGCCTCAGCCTCAGTCGAGGTCAAGGTGAATACTCTAGCATGAGCGAGACTGTCGCTCTGTTTTGGCTCCTTTTTCCTGGTTTGTGGGTAGTCCTTCTTCAAATGGTTAATACTTCCACAAGGAAAGTAGGCCCTGATGATGCATTCTCCATGATGTCGTCGTCTGCATCGAGGACACACTGGGAAACTCCTCCAGTTGTCTCCCCCGCCCTGACAGCCACTAAAAGCACCCCGTGCCCTCCTATCCAAGCTAGGAGGAACGAAAGAGTCTGAGGCCTTTCTCTTTTGCTCATTGGGGCCACTACCCCGACTAGATCTGGTGAAAGGAAGCACCGGCCTCCGAACATCGTGCCTAGCAGCGCCCTCTCTCCATATCTGATCCTCGGCCCTCTTAGCTATAAGGGCCTTCTCCACTACCTGAGCATACATAGCAGTCCCCAGATCCAAGGTTATCTTAACGTCGCGGGCGATCATAACATTCAATCCCCGTACAAACCGATCTCTTCATGCCATATCAGTTGGCACCAAATCCTGCGCGAACTTTGCCAACCGGTCAAACCTCAAGGCATACTCAGTTACTTTCATACAGCTCTGAGTCAGGTTGGTAAACTCGTCAACCTTCGCAGCTTGGATTGCGACACTATAATACTTCTCATTGAAAATGTTTTTGAATTCTTCCCAGGTCATAGCTGTGACGTTCCTTCTCTGAGTTACCACATCCCACCAGATGCGGGCATCCTCTCTAAACATGTAGCTGGCACAAGTTACTCTCTCATTCCCCTCCACCCTCATGAAATCCAGGATGGAAGAAATTATGGTCATCCACTGCTCTGCCCGTAGTAGGTCTGGTCCACCATCGAAGGTGGGAGGATCCTGCTTCCTGAACCTCGCATACAAAGGTTCCCACCTATTTTCCACAACAGGCTAGACTGGCACTGGTGGCACAACTTGTGGAACCTGCAACCCAATGCCATGAGGAGGGGCCTGCTGCCTCAACTTTCAAAGCTCTTCTTCTGTTCGGTGAAGTCTAGCTTCCACCTAGGCAAATAACTATTGCCAATTTTGTGGGGTAGGTGGAGGGTCCTGACCCTGGTTGTCATCCTCGGCCCTATTGCTGCAATGTCTGATTGATCGTCGAGGCATCACAACAATATGCCTGCAATCATTGATGCTGCTCATCAGGCATGATAACAACATCCAAAACCACCTCCCAATTCATATCAACCAACCAAAAACATCAGTCCACAAAACACAGATAACATACAACAATCAAGGGGCCATGCCCTAACATCATGCATATGTCAACACATTTATCATGCTCTATTTAACATAATCAGGAAAGCATAGAATTTAACACGCAATCAAGCATATAATTCAATAATTACCAACCAACCCTAAGTTGAGCTTGCAACCGGCAGCGAGGGTAGATGTTCATTCAATCTCTAGGAACCATAAACCTTGGCTCGATCTGATACCAAGTTGTAACGCCCTACTTCTGTAGAGCCTTTACTAAGTGAGTTTAAGACGTGCTAAACACTCGCTAATCGAGGTTTTAGGTTAAAAGTGTAGCTAAATTGAGATAAAACTCGTTACCAGTCATTAAATATAAAACATTTGGTTATTCATTGAAATCTCATAAAGTTTTATAGTTGGGATCCCAAAATACTGTTTAGAAAATATTTACAACTCAAAATACATTTAGGGTTGACTAGGTGACAAATTCAAGTCAATACATAACATTTCCCAAAAATACCCCTAGTCATGGCAGCCAGGCAATAGAACATGTACCCGTCGCTCCACACTCTCCGTACTCATGGTTGGTCGACCTTTACCTTGCCCTTACCTGTACCATAGAGCACCCGTGAGCTGAAGCCCATCAAGAAAACTCAACAAAAAATGAATAACATATGCATATTTATCATCAACATAAAACAAAACAGCCAACAGGCTAAACACATAGCGGTCATGCCGTCCCAGGCGCTTCACTAGGCCCTGGGTTTGCGGTCTTCACTGAGTGGATGACTTCAACATCCTAGGAGGGTTTCTCCCTAGCGACGTGCACTCAGTGTGCTCAATGCCGTTCTTGGCCGCTTGCCGTACTCGGCTCTCACTCCGCGTGCTTAATGACGTTCATGACCCTTTGCCGTACTCAACTCTGCACTCCGCGTGCTTAATGTCGTTCCCAGCCCCTTGCCATACTCGGCTTCCTGTCGTTCTCAGCCTTCGTCGTTCTCGTCCTTCACCGTTCTCGGCCTTCGCCGTTCTCGGCCTTCGCCGTTCTCGGCCTTCGCCGTTCTCGGCCTTCGCCGTTCTCGGCCTTCACCGTTGTCGGCCTTCGCCGTTCTTGGCCTTCACTGTTTCTGGCCTTCACCGTTCATTCAAAAATATGCACTACACAACATAATATCAACAAATATTTAAACATATACTAAAAATAAACAATAGGGCTACGCCCTACAATTCTATCACATAGGGCCATGCCCTGCAACACAAAAAATAGGGCCACGCTCTGCTCTACGGGTACAATAGTTTTCTTACCTGTGTCCCAAGCTTCCTGAGCACCGCAATCCCGAGCACAGTCCTCTAACCCGAGCCCCACTAAAAACCTAGTCAAAATGCATTAGCGATAGCCATCCATCAAGTTCTAATCCAATAAATAACTTCAGGTGATAATTCTAGCCTCCAGAACCTTGGATTCTTCCTATTCGGGTGGTAAAATCCTTCTCGAGCCTTAACATTAGGGTTCCCGAGCTAAGAACCTTCAACCAGCCAACATTACGAACTTGAGCCGCGGCCCAGCTGCAATGCCCCGAATTTCCTAATAAGGATTAGGACCTTGATTAGGAGGTCGGGAGGGCCATAATTGAATTATGATACTATTTAATGATCATATGCATGTTCATGTGAATTATTTTATTATATGATGGTAAATGCATGCATATGGGAGTATTTTTAATTATAAGGGTAATTTGGTAATTTGGCCATTGTGGGTGTAATTGTGTATGTTGGGTGCATGGTTGTGATTAATTAATATAGCCACATCATAAGGTGGATTGGTTCGAGCTATTCGGCATGAGACGATCATGAAATGTAAGTGTTCGGTCTAGTCATAACGGGCTTAAGTTCGGGGCTCGGGGTGAGTCTCGGGGTCACTTTGATGATTAGAACATTATCGGGAATTAAAGGGTAATGGGATATGATTTATTGGCATTTGAGAATATTGAGATTAGCGGTAATTGGAGAGCGTTAATTATAATTAACGGTATAGGTTGGAAAAGACAATTTTGCCCTTGGGGTGGCTTTAGGAACCTTAAGTGACCTAGGGGTATTTAGGTCATTTGGGTTGGATTTATATGGACTTGAAGGCTGTAGAAAATATAGGACAAAACAGAGCATCATCCTTATCTCCTCCTTTCTCTCCCGTGCATCATTTTCTCTCTTTCTTCCTTTGGAATTTAGAGAGCCAACTTGAGGAGTTGAGCTAGGAAATCAAAGGTGGGAGCTTAGGAACTTGATTCAGCCATTTAAGGGGATTAAAAATCAAGTTTGAGGTAAGTTTTAGCCATTAGTTTTATGGAATACCCTGTTTTTGGTTTTAAACTTTCAGCTTGTGATTTCTTGGTAAATAGTTGGAATTAATGGAAGTTTGATTGATGTTTAACTTGGATTTTGATGTGGGTGAGTTGTTGATGGTGTTTAGTGGTTGAATTGGGTGTTGGGTTGAGGTTTGGGACTGGTTTGAGGATTTGGTTTCGAGGAAAAACGTAGGGGAAGCAAGCTGGTGGCTTGCTGGTACGCGTAAAGGGTCGCGGCCTGGCTATGGTGTGCCGCGGCCTGTGTGTGTTTCTGGGGAGGATTTAGCCTCTGTCTGAAGGTGAGCCGCAGCATGGCTAGGGAGGGCCGCGACCCATGGAGCCAGTTTTGGCCAGAAATAGGTTTTTGACTTGGGGATGCTACCCATAGGCCTCAAGGTCAATCCTACTACCCGGTTAAGTGTGGATTGATGTCCTGGAGGCTAGATATTGATTTGGGAACCTATGTTGATCATTTTTATTGATGATATCCTATATTTGGTTGTGACTAGGTGACCGCTAAAGGACTAAAAGTTGATCGTTCTCAAGGGTCGTTCTTTAAATCATTCTAGCTCGAATCTGAGGTAAGAAAACTGCACCCTGTGGATATGTGACATGCATGGCTATTTTTGATGCATGTTGGTTGATTATTAAATGTGACATGCATGGCTATTATTGGTGCATGTTGGATTGTTAAGTATAATGCATGTGATGCATGAGAAACATGTGATTAGGACATGCTTTGTATACTGAATATGATATCGTTCAGAGCTTGAGCCTCCGTGTTTGTGCATGATCCTAATTGTACTAGTACCTGTTAAGTAAGCATGCTGAATACCTTGTTTATGGATATTGGATATGTGACATATGTTTGGTGGCATGGCTTACTTGTGTATGGCACTGACTTATTAGTCAGAATCGGCAATGGTGTTGGATCCGTCTGTGAGGCTGTGACTTATTAGCTAAGCTCACAACAGGTTGAGCACTGGTTGTGTTTCACTGACCTGAGGGTCAGGAACGGCATGAGCGTCGAGGACGCAGGGCCAAACAAAGATTAGATCTAATCGATATCAGCATTGAATGGCTCTATGGGATTAATGCTGCACCGATCCTAAGGTCGATGAACTTATAAGCGCTTGAATAGTCTAAGACTAGCACTCAGAGCCAGGGCATAGGGCCCTAGTGACTGTCTGTCACATGGCTAGGGAACACTGTTCCATAGTTACGACTCTAGAGTCGGGAGGAAGGTGATGTTGGTGACCAATCACCATGCACCTATCCTGTTGAAGCTAGTGAGATGTCCACTTATCTGTTAAGCCCTGGTGACCCTATCGTCACATGGCTAAAGGGTGCTGTCCCCATATTTGTGACTTTTTGTGATAGTCACCTATTTGTTTGGACTGTTGGTCCTGATTAAGTAATACAATCACTTTTGATATTATATCATGTTATATTATGTTTTCTTGTTGGGCCTCGGCTCACGGGTGCTATGTGGTGCAGGTAAAGGCAAAAGGAAGCTGGACCATCCTTGAGTTGGAGAGCTTAGGTGATGACGTGTACATATGCAGCTACTCGTCCGCCACGGCCGAGGTTTAAAGTGGAATTAGGGTTAAACCCTGTTTTGCCGCATAGAACGACTTGTTGTAAATATTTTCTTGTAGTAGACTTTAAAATTATATTTTTGGGATCCCAATGTATATATTAAACGTTTTAGTGAAACTTTTTAGTGAAACGTTACATCTTATCCAAAGTTTTTAATCCCTAAACCGCTAATCATACTTAGTTACACGATTTTGGCCAAATGACTCGATTAGCGAGTTTAGCATTGTTTACAAGGCACACCGTAACAGTCCCTGGAGTTGGGGCATTACAACTTGGTATCAGAGCGAGCCAAGGTTTATGGTTCCTGAAGACAAGCTGGGCATGTACACTCATCACTGAAGATAGCTTCACTCATGGAATGGTAACTATTTCTGTAGTTATGAGCATAGCTGTTTAAATAGAATGTATATGCTTTACCTGCACATTGTATTAGGGAGCATGAGATTCTGATAGAGCTTGGCTCTTGATTATATGATTATATGCTCCGTGAATGTATATATGACTGTGATCATATGATTGCCTGCTCCATGAATATATAACTGTGATATTTGCATGCTGGGATTGGAGGCATGGTTTGAGTATTGGAAGAGCAGGGATTATGAGTAATGTATGAATGCCATGGGCATGTTTGTAGCACTGCAAGTGGTTTAAGATTGTGGTGTGGTAAGATTTATCCCGTGGGGGAAAGCCCTCGATATGCTTATTGTGATTAATGGATCAAGTTATTAACTGCAGATTTAATCAGCAGGTTTATATTCAAGGAAGATTATGAGGCCTGGTGGTAGTTATACAGGGGCTGGGAGTTACAGCCAGGTATCAGTTCTTCGTTTGCACCTATGAATTTTCAGCAGACACTTACAGATTTGCAATTAAGATTGTAGAGGCAGGAGGAAGAGATCAGGTATTTGAAGCAATAGCGGAGTCTGTTGGGGAGTACCTCTTCCTTTGCTATGCCAGGGGTGGCATCAGCTTTAGCTCAGCCTAGGGTTGATAGTAGATGGGAATCTCTCTATGGAAGATTCCTGAAGTTTTATCCTCCAGTCTTCGAGGGAGGCCTAGATCCATTCAGAGCTGAGCAATGGATGGGCATGATCAGTACCATTCTTGAAAGTATGGGACTGGTGGGTCACGATAGGGTGATCTGTGCTACATATGTACTATGGGATGATGCCCGGACGTGGTGGGAAGTAGTGTCCCGGACACGAGATATAGCTGTGATGGATTGGAAAGAATTTAGGCAGCTGTTTAATGAGAGGTATTATTGTGATGCAGCTAAGACCGCTAAAGTGAATGAGTTTCTGAATCTTATTCAGGGTAATGCATCAGTGACCGATTATGTTACAAAATTTGATGGGTTGGCCAAGTTTGCTTTCGGCATGGTACCCACAGATATAGCTCGGAAGGAAAGGTTTGTTCAGGGGTTGAACCCTGGAATAGCTTAGGGCATTAGAGTTGCTCCAGTGCATGAAGTCTCTACCTATGTTCAGGTGGTAGGGAAGGCTCTTGCTGTTGAGAGCGCAGGACATCAGATTGGGCAGCAGGGTGCTGGAGAGCACGGAGCTCAGATAGTGGTATCTCCACTTATTGGAGTAAGCAAGAAGAAAAGCTGGAAGCCTTACCCAGAATGCGCTCGGTGCAAGAAGCATCATTTGGGAAAATGTCGAGCAAAGGCATGTCTCGCATGTGGTATGATTGGGCATATTGTGAAGAGGTGCCCTGTGTTAAAGGATGAGAAAAAGGGGATAGATAGCTCGATTCCAACTCGAGTGTTTATTCCAAAGCAGTCAGAGTCTGAGACCGAGACTAGTTCCTCGGAGGTGACAGGTTAGTTTTCTAGTTTTGAGTTTTGAATTATGCTGTTTGGCTTTGGTGCCATGCTACTCTTTTGTTGGTATGCATATAGAGAATGGTATAAAGATGGTGTATATAGATCACATGGTTATGTTGTGATGAGAAATGTAATATGGTATTGGCAACTTAAGAGATGAGTTGGGTTATGGAAAGGACTCATCAGTCCCCGAGTATTCCTATAAATCCCCATTTAATCCCGACATTCCAAATAACTACCAAACTACTATCTGTTACTCAATAAATTCCAAACACATATAATATTCTCAAAATACCCCTAGGCTCCTCCCGAGCCGAGTATTCGACCCCGTTGTGACTTTCCATCTAACTGCTCCCTAGAACTATCTCGGATCATGCATCACAAAAATATCACCACTCGCACGTGGTATCAATCACAATATACACAAATATTGCGTCTATGCCCTCAACGGGAAAAAATTACAAATATGCCCCTTATAACCAAAAAGGGCCCACATGCATATTTAATCCACCTAAACATGAATTTATAATCACATAATCATCAAATTCACATATTACAATAATAAATCAATTATTGCCCTACAGGCACGCTAATCAAGGCGCTAAGCCTTATTAGCAAATTTGGGACGCTACACATGTGATGCATAAGATACATGTGATTAGGGCATGGAATGAATGTTGAATATGAGATTGATCAGAACTTGAGTCTCTGTAATTGTGCATGATTATGATTATGCTTGTGATTATCAATTAAACATGCTGAATGCCTTATATCTGGATGTTTGAATGTGCATGGTTATAATTATGCTGGTAATTGCTGATGAGGCGTGTTGAGTGCTCTATATATGGACATTGATTGCATAGTAAACTTATCTATGTATGGTACTGACTTATTAGTCAGAGAACAACAATGGTGTTTAGTATTGATCCTGAAGCTGTGACTTATCAGTCAAGTTCAGCGGTGATACTGAGCGCTGGTATGGTATTGGCTTAAGAGTCAAGAACAGCTTTAATGTGTTTAACACAGGCTGAAATGATTAGATCTAATCAACATAATCATTAAATTCTTGACCGACCCTAAGTTTGATGAAAATAAAAGTGCTTGTCTAGTTTAAAGGCTAGTTACATAGAGCCAGGGATATAAGCTCAGGTGACTGATACGTCACATGGCTAGGAGGGTGTGGGACCTCAGAGATAGACTTATCAGTCATCTACACACAGATAGACTTATCAGTCATCTAACAGAGACAGACTTATCAGCCATCCATACAGAGATAGACTTATTAGTCATCTATATAGAGATAGACTTATCAGTCATCTACATAAGGATAGTCTTATTAGTAGTCTATTAAGAGAGACACTTATTAGTCGTCTACCTCAGAGAGACTTATTAGTCATCTACCTCAGAGTTAGTCATCTACTCAGACCGCAGGACTCCAAAAACGTTTATTTGTACCTGATTGCATGCATGAGTAGGGTTATTACTACTCGACATGCCTATTATGATTTAGTGACATGTTATTACCTGTTCATGAGTGTGTTTAAGTTTTCTTGCTGAGCCTCAGCTCACGGGTACTATGTGGTGCAGGTAAAGGAAAAAGAAAGTTGGACCATCCTTGAGTTAGAGAGCTTAGGTGACGACGTGTACATATGCGGCTGGTCGACCACCATGGCCGAGGTTTTAAAGAAGAACTAGGGTTACACCTTATTTTTCCACTTAGGTCGGCTAGTTGTAAATATTTTATTGTAATTACCTTTATAATATATTTTGGGACCCCAATGTATACAGTAAATGTTTTAGTGAAACGTTGTATCTTTAACCAAAATTTTTAATCCCTAACTAATTAATCACATTTCGTTACACGATTATGGCCAAATGACTCGTTTAGCGAGTTTAGTACTGTTTAAAATGCACAACATAACGGTCCCTGGGTAGTAGGGCGTTATAACTTGGTATCAAAGCGAGCCAAGGTTAAGGGTTCCTGTAGACAAGCTGGGCATGTACACTCGTCACTAAAGTCAAGCTTCATTCAGGGTATGGTAACTATTTATGTGGTTATGTGCTTAACTTCGTAAATAGAATGTAAATGCTTTACCTGCATATTGATTAGGGAGCATGAGATTCTGATAGAGCCTGACTCTTGATTATTGATATGATTATATGATTACCTGCTCAGTGTATATATAAATGTGTTATTTGCATGCTGGAGTTGAAAGCATGAGGTATAAGTTGGAAGAGCGGGGGTATGAGTTGATGTATTAATTCCATGGGCATGTTTCAACACTGCAATGGTTTGTGAATGTAGTGTATTGTTCCCGTGGGGAAGGATTTTGATATGCTAGTCATGTTTAATGGGTCGAGTTATTGACTGCAGATTCAATAAGAGGTCATGTACCCAAGGCAGATAATGAGACCTGGTAGTGGTTATTTAGAGGCTAGGAATTACAGCCAGGGTTTGAGTTCTTCACCTGCCCCTCAGAATTTCCAATAGGTGTTTACATATATGCAATTAGGATTTCAGAGGCAAGCGGAAGAGATTAGGTGTTTGAAACAACAACAGAATCTATCAGGGAACACCTCTTCCTTTGTTATGGAAGGAGTGGCACCATTATTGGCTCAGCCTAGAGTTGAGAACATGTGGGAATTTCTTTGTGGAAGATTCCAGGAGTATTACCCTCCAGTCTTTGAGGGAGGCCTAGATCCATTCAGAGCTGAGCAATGGATGGGCATGATCAATTCCATTCTCGACAGTATGGGGCTGGTAGGTTACGATAGGGTGATCTATGCTACATATGTATTGCAGGATGATGCCCGGACATGGTGGGAAGTAGTATCCCATACACGAGATACAACTGTGATGAGCTGGAAAGAATTTAGGCAGTTGTTTAATGAAAGGTATTACTATGATGTAGTCAAGACTACTAAGATGAATGATTTTCTGAACCTCGTTCAAGGAAATGCAATAGTAATAGAGTATGGTAACAGATTCTATTGGTTAGCCAAGTTTTCTTTTGATATGGTACCCATGGATGTAGCTCGGAAGGAAAGGTTTATCCAAGGATTGGATCCCAGAGTAGATAAGGGCGTTATAGTCTCCCCAGTGCATGAAATCTCTACTTATGCTCAGGTGGTAAGGAAGTCTCTTGTGGTTGAGAGCACAGGAAATGAGATTGAGAAGGAGAGTGCCGGAGAGCACGGAGCTTAGACAATGATATCTCTGTTTATTGGATCGAGCAAGAACAATAATTTGAGACTTTACCCAAAATGTGCTCAGTGCAAGAGGTATCATGTGAAGGAATGTCGAGCAAAGGTATGTGTCTTATGTGGGATAGCTAGGCACTTCAAGAAGGATTGCCCAGGATGGAGGACAGATGAGCAAAAGGAGGTGGACAGCTCGACTCCAGCTCCGATGCAGTCTGAGTCGCAAACTAAGACTGAGACTGAGGTTGGTTCCTCAAGGGTGGCAAGTCAGCTTTCTAGTTCTGATTTTTGTATTGCGCTGGCTGGTTTTGGTGCCATGTTGTTCTTTGCTTGTTGCATCTAGAGAAGCATAAACTTGATATGCAGATTAAATGGTTACATTGTGAAAAGAATATGATACTCTATTTGTAATTTTAAGAGAAGAGTTGGATTGTTGTGGAAATAACTCATCAGTTGGTTTAATAGGGTTGGTTATGATTGAATTTGATATGATCTTGGATATGGATTGGTTAACCAAGTGTGGGGCAATGTTAGATGGCAAGGAAAGGATAATAACTCTTGGGTTTGAGAGTGGGAAACCCTTGCGGTAGTTGGCACTATGCTGATGACATTTGTATTTAGAGCTGGAGATCTATTGTAGGAGGATGCATAGAATTCCTAGCTAGTGTGGTGGATATCACTTAGGTCGTGCCAGTGGGACCAAGATAGACTGGATTATTCTGTGAGTTTCTGGATGTGTTTCAAGGGGATTTGCCAATATTACATTTACACAAAGAGATAAAGGGTAATTGGATTGGTGCCAGGGGCGGAACCAGGTCTAGGGCACTGTATTGAATGGCTTTAGCAGAGCTGTAAGAACTAAAGGCTCGGTTATTGAGTAAGATGGTATTCTCCTAGGTGGATCTTTGATCTTGTTATTACCAGCTAAAGGTCAGGATGAAGGATAAGTAGAAGATTACTTTTTATATTAGATATGGGCACTAGGAGTGCTGATTTATGTTTTGGAGGATTTGGTTAATGCCGAGTTGTTTTGATGGATTAGATGAACATAGTATTCAAAGATTATTTTAATTGAATTTGTGATCATCTTGATCGACAATATTGTGATATACTCTCAGTGGAAATTTTCCAAGGTCAAGGAATGCCTCAGAGGGCAAGAGTTTCCTTGGACGGGCGGAATATTACATGTGCTTGGTGGAGGAGTTCTGAGTCTTCTTACAGAACAGAATCAGTTTGTAGGTTATTATGACACCTTATTGATAGAAAAGGTGATTGCCCAAGCAACAGGTTAGTAGAAGGGTGTGAACAGAACTAGAGCAGAGTTATTGGTGGGCCAGGTGGCCAACATTATGTTGGAGTTACTCTTGCAGAGAGGATCAAAGGAAAAACAGATGAGTGACCCACAGATTGGAAAAATTGAGGGGAATTTCTTAGCTGGATTAGCTAAGGACTATGCAGTGTCAGGTATGAGTTTATTGTGGTATAAGGATCAGATTTGGAATCTGATAGACACTGGGATTAAAACAGGGGATTCTAGATGATCTCATATTACCCCTTATTCTCTTCATCCCGACATCATGGAGATATATCAAGATCTAAAAGCCTTATATTGGTGGCCTGGGATGGAGGGAGATGTGACAGAATATGTGGCAAAGTTCTTAACCTGTTAGCAGGTCAAGACAGAGTATTGTGAATCAGTAGAGCAATTACAGCCTTTGTGTATTCTACAATGGAAGGACACCATGATGGGTTTCGCAGTGGGGCTGCCTAGGATAGTGGACCAGCGTGATTTGGTTCAGGTCATTATGGACCAGTATTTAAGTCAGCTCATCTCTATCAGTAAGGACAAGCAATACAGTTGACCAATATACAGACCTCTATGTGTGAGAGAGGTAGTACGCCTTCATGGAATTCGAGATCTATCTTATTAGATGAAGACTCTGCTTTTACTTCCAAGTCTTGGGGAAGGTTGCAGAAGGCGATGGGTATACAGTTGGAGTTTAGTACTGTTCATTATCCTAAGACTGATGGTAAATCAGAGAGAGAATTATCCAAGTATTGGAGGGGAACCTTATGAGATGCTATATGGTAGAGAATGTTTGTCATCCATTCATTTGGATGAGATGGATGAGATGTTATATCTGGATCCTGAGGTAGTTCAGAGAATCATTGAGGCTATTGAAAATGTTAGAGCTTGGATGCTCACTTCTCAGAGTAAATGGAAATGTTATGTTTATTTGAAATGCAGGAACATGGAGTTCCAAGTGGAAGATTGTATCTTCCTTAGAGTATCACCATGAAAAGGGGTGAGGAAATAAGGGCAAGTTGAGCTCTAGATTAGCAAGGACTGTTTGAAATCTTGAATAGGATCAGTCATATTGCCTTTGGATTGGCCTTATCTTTGGCACTGTCGGCCGTATACAATGTATTTCATATTTCCATGTTGAGGAACATGTGTTTGATAAGACTCATGTGTTGAGTTATGAGAATAGGAAATCCTGTGAGGAATAGCCAGTCCAGATATGAACAGAAAGAACAGAGTTCAGAGGAACAAAGCTATACCTTGGGTTAAAGTATGATACAGAAACAGTGAGGTCGAGGGAGCGGCCTGGAAACTGGAATCAGATATGCGGGATTGATATTCTGGGCTACTAAGTTAAAATTTCGAGGACGAAAATTCTATAAGTAGGGGATAGTTGTAATGACCCAAATTTCCTAATAAGGCTTAGGGCCTTGATTAGGGGGCCAGGATGGCGAATTATGGAATTTTATGATTATGTGATATTTATGTGTATCATTATTTGATTATGTGAGTTATATCATAATATGACTTAGATATGCATGTTCAGGTGAATTAAATATGCATGTGGGCCCATTTCTATTTAATTGGGAAATTTTCATATTTTGGCCATTTTAGGTATATTTGGCATATATGTGGTATGGGTATGGTACTTCATTATTATTTGGTTATGCTTGGGTACTCAGCACAAGGCGATCCTAGGAAGCAAGCTAGTGGGAAAGTCACAATGGGATTCATACTTGACTCGGAGTGAGTCAAGGGATATTTTGGGTATTTATCACATTACCGGGATATTGGGTAATGGGAATTAATATTTGATGATAAATTGGGAGTTAGTAAGATCAGGGGGAAATTATGGGAATTTTGACTATTTTACCCTGGGAGCATTTTTGGGACCCCGAGCATTAGGATTTGCTTAAGGTTACTTGAGCTTTAAGTAACCTGTTAGAATCATAAAAAGAATGTTCTCTCTTTCTCTCGTTCCCTTTTCGACACCCGATCACATTTTCGAATGAAACTTGAGTTTAAGGACCCGGATTCAAGCAAGGATCAAGGCATAGCGATTCTAGGGAAGATTAAAAGCTTATTAGCTAGAGTATTTAGTTGGGAAACGACTCAATCAAAGGTAATCTAAGTTTTTAGTACTAAGTTTTTAAAGTTTTTAAGCTTTGATTGGATTTTGCATTTTGATGAGTTTTTGAATGAATTCAAGCTTGGGTTTTATTGGGATTGGATAATTAGGATGTTTGGGAACTTTGATTTTGGGATTTGGATATGTTTAGGTAGGTTTTAAAATGAGAAAATGGAGGTTTTCTAGCTGGGTTCGAGGTCGAGTCGTGGCTCTGTTCTTAAGCGCCGCGGCTCAAGCTTGAAGAAGTAGGTGAATGGGGTTGCTGGGCTATTGAGCTGCGGCTCCATTGGGGAGCACTGCAGTGCTAATGCAGTCAGAGAAGGGCTTTGGGCCGTGACTTGAGTGGAGCTGCGGCTCTAATGTTTGGGGTCGCGGCTCAAGAGGAAAAGTGAGCAAAGTGGGTTTTTAGTCATGGGAACTTAAACCTAAGGGCTCGGGATCGATCTTACTACCTGGTTTGGTAGGATTCGACGTCTCGGAGGCTAGGACTTGGTCTGGAAGTATTTATTTACTCATTTTGATGGGGTTTTATATTATGGTTGTGACTAGGTTATCGCTAGAGGCTTGGAAATAGGAACGTGCTTGTGGCTTGTTTATTGGTAACTTGTGCTTAGACCAAAGGTAAGAAAACTGCACCCAATATGTGATGCATGTGATGCATAAGATACATGTGATTAGGGCATGGCATGAATGTTGAATATGAGATTGATCAGAGCTTGAGTCTCTGTAATTGTGCATGATTATGATTATGCTTGTGATTATCGATTAAACAGGTGAGTGCCTTATATCTGGATGTTTGAATGTGCATGATTATAATTATGCTGGTAATTTTTGATGAGGCATGTTGAGTGCTCTATATATGGAGATTGATTGCATAGTAAATGCATAGCAACATTGCTTATCTGTGTATGGTACTGACTTATTAGTTAGAAAACGACAATGGTGTTTAGTATTGATCCTGAAGTTGTGACTTATCAGTCAAGTTCAGCGGTGATACTGAGCGCTGGTGTGGTATTGGCTTAAGAGTCAAGAACGGCATTAATGTGTTCAACACAGGCCGAAATGATTAGATCTAATCAACATAAGCATTAAATGCTTGACCGACCCTAAGTTCGATGAAAACAAAAATGGTTGTCTAGTCTAAAGGCTTGTTACATAGAGCCAGGGCTATAAGCTCATGTGACTGATACGTCACATGGCTAGGAGGGCGTGGGACCTTAGAGACAGACTTATCAGTCATCTACATAGAGATAGACTTATTAGTCATCTAACAAAGATAGACTTATCAGTCATCCATACAGAGATAAACTTATTAGTCATCTATACAGAGAAAGACTTATCAGTCATCTACATAAGGATATACTTATTAGTAATCTATACAGAGTATGACTTATTAATCGTCTATTCAGAGAGAGACTTATTAGTCGTATACCTCAGAGTGACTTATTAGTCATGTACCTCAGAGCGAGAGACTTATTAGTTATCTACTCAGAGCGCAGGACTCCACAAACGTGTATTTGTACCCACTTGCATGCATGAGTAGGGTTATTACTGCTAGGCATGCCTATTATGATTTATTGACATGTTATTACCTGTTCATGAGTGTGTTTAAGTTTTCTTGCTGAGCCTTGGCTCACGGGTGCTATGTGGTGCAGGTAAAGGCAAAAGAAAGCTGGACCATCTTTGAGTTGGAAAGCTTAGGTGACGATATGTACATATGCGACTGCTCAACCACCACGACCTAGGGTTTAAAGAGGAACTAGGGTTAAGCCCTATTTTCCCACTTAGGTCAGCTGGTTGTAAATATTTTATTGTAATTACCTTTAAAATATATTTTGGGATCCCAATGTATATAGTAAACGTTTTAGTGAAACGTTGTATCTTTAACCAAAAATTTTAACCCAAACCCGTTAATCACATTTAGTTACACGATTATGGCCAATTGACTCAGTTAGTGAGTTTAGCACTGTTTAAAATGCACAACCTAATGGTCCCTGGGTAGTAGGGCGTTACAAGGACTATGAGACAGTGGCACTTACTGAGGAGTGTAGTGCAATAATTCAAAAGAAACTACCTCCCAAGCTTAAAGATCGTGGTAGTTTCAATATCCTGTAATAGACCTTTAAATTATATTTTTGGGGATCCTAATGTATACAGTAAACGTTATAATGAAACGTTATATCTTAACCATAAATTTTAATCCCTAAACTGCTAATCATACTTAGTTACACGATTTTGGCCAAATGACTCGATTAGTGAGTTTAGCACTGTTTACAAGGCACACAGTAACGGTCCTTGGAGTTAGGGCGTTACATACTTATTCTTCTAATGCTTAAGATCGTACTGTCCCCAAAAGCCTTCGTTTTTGGGACTTTGCAGGCCCGTTCATGTCCAGGTTCAATGTATGCATTATTATACTCGGACCGATTCCCACCATATCCTTATGCGACCAAGCGAAGACGTCCAGGTTCTTCCTCAGGAATTTGACCAGCTCCTTCTTCCTTTCGGCTTCAAGATTTTTTCCAACTTTTACAATTCTTGAAGGTACTTCTGGATCAATATTTATTTCCTCAAGCTCTTCTATTGCTTTGAGCTCAAATCTATATTTTCCTCCTCGCGGATCAATGTCTTCTCGTTAGGCGACCTCGTCATCCCTTTCTCGATGTTCTTCCATCCCACGGGTAACTTCCATTACCCAGGACTCCTCACCTCCTTCACCTATGACCATCGCCTACTGCCTGGGTTGTCATTTTCCCTTCATAACAATGTTGTAGCATTCTTTGGAAGTGAGCTGGTCTCCTCTTACGGTGCATATCCCCGAGGTTGAGGGGAATTTCATTTCCAGGTATCGGATCGAGGTGATGACCTCAAAAGCCATCAGCACGGGTTGTCCCAAAATCATGTTATACGCAGCCGGACAATCGATTACCACAAACTCAAGTATTTTAGAAACAGTTTGTGCCTCAACTCCTAGCGTAACCACCAGTCTAATCGTCCCTATGGTCTCCATCCCTTCACCTGAAAATTCGTACAGAGTCATTGAGGTTGCCCTTAGATCGGTTATAAACAATCCCATTTTCTCTAGGGTGGACCTGATAAGCACATTTACTGAGCATCCATTGTCTACCAGTATCCTTCACACCCTTTGATTGGTGAGCTGTAGGGTTACCACCAGTGGGTCATTATGCGGGAATTGAACGTGGCTAGCATCCTCTTCCGTGAAAATGATTGGTTATTTTTCCAACCTTTGTTGTTTTGATAATTGCTGCTTCAGGACAAATTCAACACCATTATGAGTTTTCATCTCATTTATATACCTCTTTTGGGCCCCGCTACTCGTGCTCGCTAAATGAGGTCCTCTGGAAATAGTAGTTATATCTCCTCATACTATTGGGGAAGGGTCAACTCGATTCTGATCTATCTAAGCTCCAGGTTGACCTGTCGGAGCTGGATGAAAATTCTGCCCGGCAGGTTGATTGGGAACAACCTGATTTCAAGCGTACTAGGCTAATGGTCCAGCCCTAATGAGAGTCTCAATCCCATCCTTCAGCTGTCAGCAATCATCGGTGTTATGATCGATGTCATTATGGAATTGGAAAAACTTTGAGGGATCTCTCTTCGCCCTCTGATGCCTTAAAGGTTCTGGCTTCTTCCACGGGAGGCGATTAGAATATTTCAGGAAAATATGTTCCCAGTTATCTGTTAGGTCAGTGTAGGTGGCATAAACAGGCTTGAATTTATCCACAGACTTGTTCTTCTTCGTATCGTTATGGTCACCCTCACCATCCCTTTCCTCTTATTGTTTCCCGCCTAGTTATTCTGGGTAACAGGTTGAGCCATAGCTGCAACACCTGCCACTGCTCCAGTAGGTTGGATAGGGGCATAGCTGGTTGCTTCGACAGCAGATCACGCCTCTTCAAGGTTTATCCACTCCTGAGCTCGGGCCAAGAACTCATCTACATTTTTAACTCCTTTTTGCTAGAGTTTTTTCCATAGGTTGCCTCCCACCAGGATTCCTGTCCTCATCGCCATGAGCTTGGAGCTATCATCAGCATCCCTAGCTTGTGCTGCAATGTTGGCGAATCTGCTCATATATGCCTTCAGGGATTCACCAAGTTGTTGTTTTACATTGGCTAATGAATCGGCCTCTACACGAGCTGCATGTGAAGCTCAAAATGCTCTCTTAAACTCAGAAGAAAACTTCTTCCATGAGCATATCAAATGTTTTTTGTACTTTTTGAACCACTGTCTGGCAGTTCGACCAGAGCCACGGGGAACAAGATACATCTTAGATTGAACCCGACATTGTGGGCCATCATCATTGTATTGAACATCCTGAGGTGGTCGGATGGAATTGTGTTTCCATCAAATGTTGGCGTGTACGACATCCTAAATCCAATAGGATATGTAGCTACCGCAATGTTCAGTGCAAAAGGTTCGAGCTCCTCATCAGAGTTACAATCATCGATCCCCTTTCTAGATAAGAGATTCTTCATCTACTCCTCCATCAAGGCCAGTCATTCAAGGGTTAGGTCCTTGGTCTCTAGGTTAGTTGGGGGCTGTTCAACAGCTCCCATCCTATTGTACGCATTTGATGGGTTGTTGTCCCTCCAAGCTCGAGCTTGGTTAGGTGGGACATTCCCATTGTCACGTACGATAGATGGACGTCCCTCTTATCGAGTATAGCTCATATCATCGTTGCAAGCTGGATACCTTCTTTGCGAGTTCAAATGAATGCACAGGTCAGGCTGTGGATCGTATCGAGGACTTTGCGCTGAGCTAAGGTGATTTCTCAGGTTGCTCGCAAACATGCCTCCACGCTGGCTCCCAATCCAGTAACTTCTATTTTCAAAACTTATAACTCGTGGTTGAGATCGCGGACCTAGATTATCAGCATGTGCCCGTGGGGTGTAAGTGTCTATTGACAGGGGAGGATTTCTCTTACTATTACCACGAGCTGGAGCATCTCGTTGTGGTTGTGGTGGTGTAGGATGTCTAACCAGCGACAATGAATTATCGATGAGGCTATCCTCGTTCCATTAGGATGAACTCAATTTGCCTGCCTTGGATCTACCCCAACGCCACGAGTTCTCTGTGCCTGGGGTTCTCCTTGTGACACAAGTGGATTTGCTAAGCATTTTTTCTCCGTGAACTCTTTCCAGCTTGCCCTGGTGGGTTGTTGTGAGCATTCCTGGGAATCTGTGTGGAAGGCACAAAGCTGGGAGTCGCATTTCGAACCGACCGAATGACATGCTGATGATGATGTTGGGGTTTTATGCCCTAATTAAAACCCAAATTCTTTGTAATCTCATTTTATTATCAATAAAAGAATAGAAATCATTTTTTGACTTGGTCAATCACTTTGCTCACATGTTTTATTTTCATGATTATTTGTTTAATATAAACTTCTATTAAATCCTGAGCATATAGCTAATCTTATTTATAGTGACGTAATCACAGTGGAATATAAATATGATTATATGTTCAAAATAAGTTAGTCCTAAGATTAGTCAGTGCACCGGATTTACACTGACTTGCCAATCTACGATATGATCTACTTACACATTACAATGTTATGTTCTTTCCAGAACATTAGCAAAGTAGATAAGATCGGATGTATTTGTTACATCGGACAGGACCGTTATTGACAGTTGATAAGATAAGTAAACATACCGTTATTATCTATTCTAGTCATATCATATAGTTGACCATAGGTCAATTCAATCTCAATTCTGAGTGGTTAGTATTCTAACTGATTGTATTATTTGAGTTCTTTGACTTGTTTGTTACCAGCTTACCCTACGGACTAGCCAATACTTACATCTTGGGAACTTGGTAGTATAATTGAGTGGGAGTGCTAATCATAGATATGAACATCTATAGCTTCTGATGAAGAAGTGAAATGATGGTTTCCTTTTAGTTTGGTTCAAGGTGTTAAATTATAGAGATCTCATTTCAGTAATTAAATTAGTTTACTGAAATATCATTTACAAGGAACTAAGTGTTTTAAGGATAAAATACAATGAGGGGTAAAACGGTATTTTAGTCCTATCTCATTATAGACCGTCTATAGTGGATTGAGTGACAATTATGGTTGTAACAATGGATAATTAATAGCGTATCTATATTTGTTATAAAGCGTTCTATGAATTCAAGAGTGCAATTCTGAGTCTATAGTGGAGTCACGAGAAATTAATAAGTTAGTAAATTTATTTGTTAGATTTATGATAACTTATTGGAGCTTGATTTCATAGGCCCATGGTCCCCATTGTACCTTGGATAAAATCATCTAGATATTCTCAATTAATTGATTTATTCATCAATTAGAATTATCAAAGTTGACTAGGTCAATTTTGGATAGTTTCATAGAGTTGTGTAATTTTGAGAAGAAAAGAGAAATTATGGCAGATTTATTAATTAAGATAAATTGGTATCTAAATTAATAAATAAGTTTAAATCAATGTTCAAATTATAAATAATTAATTTGATAAAGGATTTAAATAATTATTTAATTAATTAAATCAATAGAAAATAATACAGGCCTTGATTTTAAGTCCAATGGGCTTATAATCAAATGGGAAATTTCACGGGCCTATAGCCCATGATAATTTCGACCTAGGGATTCAAAATGGCGGTTATTTTATTGATTTTTTAATTAAATTAAATGGCATAATTGAGTCTATAAAAGGAGTGCTTAGAGAGAAGATTTCAAAGACGACAGATAAGTCACAAGTCAGATTTTCTGATAGTTTTAGATTCTCTCTAAACACAAGTCCTTTTCTAAGCCTCTTTGTTATTTTCTCTTCTTCTCTCTATATCTATCTCATGTGTTGAGAATTGCCCACACTAGTCTAGGTGGTTCTAAGGATACATTGGAAGATTGTGAAGAAAATAGAAGATCGGTTCAGTTTCTTGATAATACTCTGCGACAGAGAGGATACAAGAGTTAGAGAAACTGAAGGAAGGACTCTTAATTCCGCTGCGTATACTGTAAGTATTATATTATTTGTTTCTCTTTGAATTCAATTTTAGAAACATGTTTTAGGCTATCTCGTATTAATTTGTTTAATATTAGATATATATGAAAATAAATAAAGATCCTGTATAAGTTTTTTCCAACAACTGGTTCAATGGGGACGAATCAAAGCGCCTCGAGGCCCCATTAAGCTATTGACTATCAGTGAGTTTCTCCATCGAAAGATAGATAATTATAGGTCAAATTCTACTAGACTCACCCCTACGGTGACTACTAGGACTAAATCTATGATTATTGAAACCGTGGGTCTAGCTCATAAAATAAGAGATTTTGTTTTCTTATTTTGATCGAATAGTAGGTTGTTAATAATGGTGTCCATTATTAAATGAGTTTACAACTCTATTTAACTAGTGGTATTTTTGACTCTCGCCAACCGGGACAAGGATATCATAGATTAGTTAAAAACCTAAAGAAATAGAGATATGATTGTTTTTGGTATTTTTTCTCATATCTTACATATTTTTGTATATGTTGTGCTATTTCTGGAAATTTGTGTGAATAGAAGTTTTATTGAGCAAATGTGATTGATTTCTATTTTATTGATAATTTGTAGTTTTAAGCTAAGTTATGGCTGTGTCTACTCCCATCCTTTCTCAACTTTCGATGGAGAAACTCACTGGAGAAAACTTCCTTAATTGGAAGCAGAATATCAACATAGAGTTGATTGGTGACAACTTTGAATTCGTCATGATTGAGGAATCCCCAGAACGAGCACCGTGTCCGCACGTTAGTGATGGAACTGTCAATGCTCGTGATGGTACCGTAAATGCTTGGATAGCATCGTCTCTGCACGTTCCTGATGGCACCGTAAATTCTCGGATGGCATCGTGTCTGCACGTTCGTGCTCAACTTAACTATGGTCTAACGCAACTCATGAACGAGCTTCAGATTATTGAACCTGTCATGGGTTGACCTAGTAAAGGAGGTGAAAATAAGACTACTGATGTTGCTGCTCATCTAGCTAAGGCTGAAGCTAACCAAGCTTCGTCTTCGAAAGCTGAAAACAAGAGGAAATGTGGACAAATAAACAACCCCAAGCCTGCAAAGGCTACAAAGACGAGTGCACAACCAAGTGCACAAACGCCTAAGGGAAAGAACAAGAAAAAAAAGAAAGGTAAAGATAAGTGCTTTCACTGCAAAGAGAAGGGGCATTGGAAACGAGATTGCCCTAAGTTTCTAGCAGTGAAAAACAAAGGTAATGATTATAGTTCATTTATCTTGGAAACATGTGTTTTAGAGAATGATAAATTTGTTTGGATTAATGATTCTGGAACTACTAACCATGTTTGTAACTCTTTACAGCTTCTTGAATAGTGGAAGGAAGTGAACGAAGGCGGCTTATAGCTTAGAGTTGGGAATGGAGCGTTCGTTGCGGTCCAAGCTAGAGGAAGAGCTCGTCTGAAGTTCGGAAATAAATTTTTAATTTTAAAAGTTGTATTTTTTATTCCGGATTTTAGTAGAAATTTAATTTCAGTTTCCATGTTGCAATTAGAACGATTTGTTATGACTTTCACAAGTTTTAATACATCTATTTCTTTCAATGGATCACAATTGTGTATTGCATGTTTGGAAAACGGGCTTTATATTCTGCGACCTAACGAACCCCTCGCTCTTAACAATGATTTATTCAAAGTAGCTAAACCTAGGACCAATAAACGTCAAAAGACCGATAACAATAATATGACATGTTTAAGGCACTTGAGACTAGGTCACATTGGCTATGATAGGATTCAAAGACTTACAAAGGACGGAACTTTGAGGGAACTCACCTTAGGTGAATTACCTGTCTGTGAATCTTGTCTAGAAGGCAAATTGACTAAGCGTCCATTCTCTGCAAAGGGCGATAGGGCCAAAGAACCACTTGGTCTTGTGCATTCAGATGTTTGTGGACCTTTGAATATACAAGCCAGGGGTGGTTTTGAGTATTTCGTCACTTTCATTGATGATTACTCTAGATACTCATGTCTTTACCTAATGCATAGGAAATCAGAAACATTTTCAAAGTTTTAGGAATTCCTAGCAATGGCTCAGAACCAATTAGGTAAAAGGTTAAAGATCTTGCGATCTGATAGGGGTGGAGATTATTTGGATATGCAGTTCTAAGATCATTTAACTGAACTTTGGATTTTATCACAACTTACTGCCCCAGGTACTCCGCAACAAAATGGTGTAGCGGAACGCCGAAACAGAACTTTATTGGAAATGGTTAGATGCATGCTTAGTTACTCAACTCTACCAACTTCATTCTGGGGACATGCAATTGAAACCGCAAATGACATTCTCAATGTGGTGCCGTCAAAATCAATCCCCAAAACACCTTTAGAACTCTGGAATGGTCGTGAACCTAGTTTACGCCATTATAGAATCTGGGGGTGTCCCGCTCACGTCCTGAGGAAAAAGGAGGGAAAGCTAGAACCGCGAACTGAAGTTTGCATGTTTGTTGGCTATCCTAAAGGTACTCGGGGTGGACTTTTCTATAGTCATTCAGAAAAGAAAGTGTTTACTTCTACATATGCTACTTTTCTGGAAAATGACTATGTCCAAAACTTTAAACCTCGCAGCAAAGTAGTTTTAGAGGAGATGGTTAAAGAATTGAATCCAACCAATGTTCCATCGTCATCAACGCGAGTTGATGATGAAATTCCCACTCTTCATGTACAACCGACGCAAGTCGATTTAAATGAAGAAAGTACCACTGTTCCTAAGCAAACAGTCACGGAGCCTCGTCGTAGTGGGAGGGTTTCTAGAAACCTAGTTCTCTATGGTTTGGATGGTGAAACCAATATGGTTGTTGGTGACACTAGTGATGATGATCCATTGTCTTTCAAACAGGAAATGGCTAGCCCTGAAAAGGAACTATGGCTCGAAGCCATGAAACAGGAAATGGAGTCTATGTACTCAAATTCCGTCTGGGATCTTGTGGAAGCACCTAGTGACTTTAGGGCCATTGGGTGCAAGTGGATCTACAAGAAGAAATGAGGTGTTGATGGAAATATCGAGACTTATAAAGCTCGATTAGTGGCAAAGGGTTATACCCAAAGAGAAGGCGTGGACTATGAGGAAACTTTTAGTCTGGTAGCCATGCTCAAATCCATTCGCATCCTCCTATCCATAGCAGCCGCTCTCGACTATGAGATTTGGAAAATGGACGTCAAGACAGCTTTTCTTAATGGAAAGCTTGACGAGGTCATTTATATGGATCAGCCAGAAGGATTTAAAGTATCTGGACAAGAAGGAAAAGTTTGTAAGTTAAATAGGTCCATCTATGGACTTAAGCAAGCTTCTCGTTCCTGGAATCTTAGGTTTGATGAAATAATCAAAACCTATGGCTTTGAACAAAATATTGATGAGCCCTGTGTTTACCAACTGAAGGCAAATCAAATAGTGGTATTCCTGGTTCTTTATGTAGATGATATCTTACTCATTGGAAACAATGTTAAGAAATTATCAGATGTGAAGATTGGCTGAGCACTCAATTCCAGATGAAGGATTTGGGTGAAGCAAGTTATGTTCTAGGTATCCAGATCATCAGGGATAGAAAGAACAAACTTTTAGCTCTATCTCAAGCAGCTTACATTGATAAAGTGCTTGAACGTTTCTCAATGACAAATTCCAAGAAAGGGCGTCTACCGTCCCACCATGGAATTCATCTTTCAAAGAAGAATTCTCCCCAGACTCCTGAAGAGGAAGATGCAATGAGAAAAGTTCCTTACGCATCTACAGTTGGAAGTCTGATGTATGCCATGTTGTGTACTAGACCAGATATCTGCTATGCAGTGGGAGTAGTGAGCAGGTATCAGTCAAACCCAGGACCGGAACATTGGATAGCAGTTCAGCATATCCTGAAGTATTTGAGACGGACTAGGGATTATATGTTAGTCTACAAGGGTGGTGTTCTGAACCCTGTAGGCTACACCGATTCAGATTTTCAGACTAATGTCGATGACAGAAAGTCTACTTCTGGAATGGTGTTTACTCTTGGGGGTGGAGCTGTGATTTGGAGAAGCGTAAAGCAGTCTGCAATCTCAGATTCCACCATGGAGGCTGAGTACATAGCTGCGTCAGAAGCAGCTAAGGAAATAGTCTGGCTAAAGAAGTTCTATTCGGATCTTGGTGTTATTCCAGAAATGGATAAACCGCTTGTGTTGTTTTGTGACAATACAGGAGCGATAGCCAACTCGAAAGAACCTCGAAGTCACAAGAGGAGTAAGCATATAGAAAGGAAGTATCACATTATTCGAGAATATGTGGCCAGGGGAGATGTGAAGGTTATGAAGATTGCAACTAAAGACAATCTTGCAGATCCGTTTACAAAGACACTGCCAGAAGCTACATTTGATAAGCATATCAAGGAGATGGGATTAGTAGAATTAAGGCATTAGTTTCAATTAGTGCAAGTGGGAGTTTGTTGGGGTTTTATGCCCTAATTAAAACCCAAATTCTTTGTAATCTCATTTTATTATCAATAAAAGAATAGAAATCATTTTTTGACTTGGTCAATCACTTTGCTCACATGTTTTATTTTCATGATTATTTGTTTAATATAAACTTCTATTAAATCCTGAGCATATAGCTAATCTTATTTATAGTGACGTAATCACAGTGGAATATAAATATGATTATATGTTCAAAATAAGTTAGTCCTAAGATTAGTCAGTGCACCAGATTTACACTGACTTGCCAATCTACGATACGATCTACTTACACATTACAATGTTATGTTCTTTCCAGAACATTAGCAAAGTAGATAAGATCGGATGTATTTGTTACATCGGACAGGACCGATATTGACAGTTGATAAGATAAGTAAACATACCGTTATTATCTATTCTAGTCATATCATATAGTTGACCATAGGTCAATTCAATCTCAATTCTGAGTGGTTAGTATTCTAACTGATTGTATTATTTGAGTTCTTTGACTTGTTTGTTACCAGCTTACCCTACAGACTAGCCCATACTTAGATCTTGGGAACTCGGTAGTATAATTGAATGGGAGTGTTAATCATAGATATGAACATCTATAGCTTCTGATGAAGAAGTGAAATGATGGTTTCCTTTTAGTTTGGTTCAAGGTGTTAAATGATAGAGATCTCATTTCAGTAATTAAATTAGTTTACTGAAATATCATTTACAAGGAACTAAGTGTTTTAAGGATAAAATACAATGAGGGGTAAAACAGTATTTTAGTCCTATCTCATTGTAGACCGTCTATAGTGGATTGAGTGACAATTATGGTTGTAACAATGGATAATTAATAGCGTATCTATATTTGTTATAGAGCGTTCTATGAATTTAAGAGTGCAATTCCGAGTCTATAGTGGAGTCACAAGAAATTAATAAGTTAGTAAATTTATTTGTTAGATTTATGATAACTTATTGGAGCTGGATTTCATAGGCCCATGGTCCCCATTGTACCTTGGATAAAATCATCTAGATAGTCTCAATTAATTGATTTAATCATCAATTAGAATTATCAAAGTTGACCAGGTCAATTTTGGATAGTTTCACAGAGTTGTGTAATTTTGAGAAGAAAAGAGAAATTATGGCAGATTTATTAATTAAGATAAATTGGTATCTAAATTAATAAATAAGTTTAAATCAAGGTTCAAATTATAAATAATTAATTTGATAAAGGATTTAAATAATTATTTAATTAATTAAATCAATAGAATTTAATACAGGCCTTGATTTTAAGTCCAATGGGCTTATAATCAAATGGGAAATTTCACGGGCCTATAGCCCATGATAATTTCGACCTAAGGCTTCAAAATGGCTGTTATTTTATTGATTTTTTAATTAAATTAAATGGCATAATTGAGTCTATAAAAGGAGTGCTTAGAGAGAAGATTTTAGAGACGACAGATAAGTCACAAGTCAGATTTTCTGATAGTTTTAGATTCTCTCTAAACACAAGTCCTTTTCTAAGCCTCTTTGTTATTTTCTCTTCTTCTCTCTATATCTATCTCATGTGTTGAGAATTGCCCACACTAGTCTAGGTGGTTCTAAGGATACATTGGAAGATTGTGAAGAAAATAGAAGATCGGTTCAGTTTCTTGATAATACTCTGCGACAGAGAGGATACAAGAGTTAGAGAAACTGAAGGAAGGACTCTTAATTCCGCTGCGTATACTGTAAGTATTATATTATTTGTTTCTCTTTGAATTCAATTTTAGAAACTTGTTTTAGGCTATCTCGTATTAATTTGTTTAATATTAGATATACAGGAAAATAAATAAAGATCCTGTATAAGTTTTTTCCAACAGATGATTCCTAGGATGACCAGTGGGTTGAGCACTTTAGTGGTTTCACTCTGAAGGTACAAAGATCGGAGTGGTGATCTTGACAAAATGACTAGGTTTGGACCAGCTATGTAACGCCCTAGATAACCATGACTGTTACATTGTGTATTTTAAAATAGTGCAAGACTTGCTAATCAAGTCGTTGGATAATAATGTGTTCCTAAAGTCAACTATCAGGTTAGCGTTAAAAGATTTTGATTATAAACAGTTAATTTTTATTAAAACAGACGTTTGGTACATGGGATCCCAAAAACAAGGTAAGTGACAATTTATGATCCTCAAAAGTTAAATACAAACAACAGCCACTCTAATGGAAAAATATAAGTTTTAGGCCTCTGTCCTTGTACTTTCCCTCGGCTGTGGCGTTCGAGCAGTTGACTATGTACACCCCGCCCCCAGAGCTCTCCAACTCATGGTTGTTCCAGTTTTCCCTTGCCTTTACCTGCACCACGTAGCACCTGTGAGCCAAGGCCCAGTAAGAAAACCATAACAGCAAGCACATATAGAAGCAACAGTTTATAACAAGTTTTTTTAACTCATTCAGTTCAATTATATAACAGAGTACGAACATACAACCAAACAATCATTCAGAAACTTAGGATATTATAGGCATCAAGCTAATAATAGTAAACTTGTACTTTCAAAACATATTTTAACCAGTGATACAAATGCTCAGGGTTGGGGCCCTTAAGCCGAGCCCCCTATTTACTAAGCTGACCCCGGCTCGCTTAGGTCGACTCTATTGTTTATTTAGCTGACCCTGGCTCACAGTGGCCAAGTCGCGCCCAATGTGCTAGTCATCAGCCCTGGCTCCCTTAGGTCGTACTTTAACATTTCACATAATAATAACACAGTTACATAACATATATCTTGATATATGGAACCTTAGTCCCAAACACAACCACATGGGTGCAATTTTCTTCACTCGAATCCCGAGCGGAGGATACAGAATGATCCAAGCATGATCCTCAGTCTTGAGCCTTGGCGCTAAACCTTGTCACAGTGTCAATGGGTAACCATCAATTTCTAATCCAAGTAAGTACTTAGGAAACAATAGCTAGCCTCCGGGACCTCGATTTTTACTAAATCGGGTAGTAGAAATCATCACGAGCGCTTAGGTTTGTTTTCCCGAGCCTCCCCAAGCCTTAAACCCAAACTAGACCAAAGTTCCCTAGGTGGGCCACGAACTGGCCCTAAGGGTCATGGTGTGCCCTCAAAACAGAGACACAACCCCCATCCATCTGGGGGAGGTGGGTCGCGACTTGCCACCCTGGGGTCGCAACGCGCCCTCAAAATAGAGAGCCCTCCTAGGGCATTCTGGGCATGCGGGCCACGGTGCCCATGAGCTGGGTCGTGGCGCGCCCCATGAACCCAGAATTTTCTGGGTTTTCTCCTCATCCTTCCCAGCCAAAAACCACAAAAAATCAACCAAACTCAAAACTAAACCCATAATTCTTATCTTCATAACCTCATTAACATATCTAATCTTATTAGAAATTCTTATTCTTCCTAACACCCAAAATCAGTTATCAACACACTCATGCAAGCTTAACCCCTTTATCATAAACTCAACAGAATTAGAGAATTTCACTTGAATTCTTATCTCAAATTGCAGCCTAGTTTCCCCAACAGTATCTTTGAATGAACATAGCTTAATCCCGCAGCTGAATTCCCTGGTTCAAATCTTCAATTCATCAAGATTTCCTCAAACTTAAGAGAGAGAGGGAGAGAACCGTGTGTGAGAGAGTGTGAGAATGTGCTGAGAGGCTCTACTACTTTCTGGTTACCCCTTAGACAGTTACAGTGTATAAAGCTTAATTTGAAATGACCAAACTGCCCCTTATTACCAACCTAGTCCTTAAATTACCCTTTAAGGGTAGAATGTTCATTTCTCCCCGATTCCTGCCAATTCCTCAAGTGTTCCTAGCATTTATCAAGTAATCCCATCATGTCCAAATAATTATCAAATACTTACTCAATATCTAATAAATCCCAACATATTCTCTAAATTCCCAAAATATCCCTAGGCTCCCCCGAACCGGGTATTTAAATTTCGCCTTTCCGCTCACTAGGACCGTCTCGAGCCATATACTGAAAATATATCCACATAATAATGCGGTCTCAACCATATATCACATAAAATAATATTTATGCCCTTAACGGGTCAAAATTACAAATATGCCCTTATAAGCTATAAAGAGCCCACATGCATATCTAATACTCATAAACATGCATATAATACATTCATATAATCATATTAATCATGCATGCCACATAATCACGCATTTAATCAATTAAACATACATATATCCAATTATGCCCTCATGGCATGCTAACCAAGGCATTAAGCCATATTAGCAATTTTGGGTCGTTACAAGCTACTCCTGTGGGGCTTATGAGACCCACTTTTCCTCTTTCCGACATTGACGTCGGTTGTACGAGGGGGTAACCGAGCCACAACATCCTCAATCTGTTTGTTTTCCCTAGCGAGATGGCTCATTAATTGGGCATTCTCCATCTCAAGAGCAGTTAAATATCCTGGATTAGGATTTGGTGGGAGTGATACCGAACTCCCATCTTCATATTGGCCCACCAGTTGTTTCCCGTGACATTTTTGAACATCTGGGCCCCTTTCAGTGGGAACAACAGTATGATGGGCCTCCTGCCCACTAGGCTACTCCATTTCATTTTCATGCATCGATCGAGTAAGCACCATGATGAATGTTGAATGAAACTTTTAAAACACTAATTTCCTCTCAACGAAAGCACCAAACTGTTGTCGTGGTTTTTCACCAACAGTAGATTTAGAAATCTAATAGGGATATTAGTGCTTAATTGTAAACTGTAATGAAATAATAAGAGCTTTTTCGTACACATGCAACTTTTACGTGGTTCAGTGGTTAAAATCCACATAGTCCACGAGAAAGTATTATTGCTTCTCTCTCACAATTTCTGCAGAGTTTCAGTAATACAAAAAGGCAGTCCCCTTCCCTGTCCATAATCCCTGATATTTATAGGGGAATTTCCTGGGCAGGTTTAGGTAACCGCATGAATAAATATGGTATACATTTAAAACAGATTATTCTCATTTACATTGGGATATGATTTGATAACATAATAGAATATACTGCGCTATCTCAGATAATAAATGATAAATATGCAATACAGCCTTGGCATTAATGAGCGTATAAAGAACCTCCGAGTCTCTTGGGACCTTCAGTATGCATTCTGACAAGATTTCCACGAGCTTAATATCCTCATTGAGCTGGGGATCCATAGCTATCCGAACCTTAGCTCGGCTTAACTTCAGTGTGTCCAAAGGAGGATTTGGCCACCATATGTCTCGAGCTGGATCGTTATCCTAGGAGGCGGTCTGACAATAACCTGAATGTCGTATTGTTGAGTCGCAACTCGAGCTGGTCACATCATTATTAACCAGAGGTTCTGCTTGGCTGCTTTTTCACATATCCGTCTGTCAGCTGTGCCCTTAGCTGAGTGATAAAACTCATGCTAATTCTTAGGGTACAACAAAATGCATAGACTGCTCTTGTACCAATTATTGGGAAATATTTCTTCGAGTGCGCAGTGGAATGCGATTTATTGACCCAATTAATTACAAAAGTTATTTATAGAAAATTATTCTATATATATAATCCTATGATTTACATATATTAATCTAAATAGATGATTTACGTCTTGAAGCCTATTAAGTGTCATTGCTATCTTCTAGTATAATAAATGATCATCCTATCCAAGCACGCAAGACTCACACTAAAATCTTCCAAATCGTAACTTCAGCACAACAGGACGTGTGCACAGACATAGAGATTCAATAGGACAATCTAGGACTCCATTGATATTCTCAACACATGAGATCAATGGAGTTTGGGTAAAGAGCAGGGTTGTAACAATTTATTTTCTCTCTTAGAAAACTCTCCTTCAGTAAAAAAAAATTTGAATATCACATTTTTTGTCTTATAGAAAGAAAGATAATAATATATATTTATATTATTCATCTAGGCTTCATTAATTAAAACAATTTTAATTAATAATAACAAATTAAGATAGGAAAAATACCACAATGCCCCAAGCATTTGGTTTGCGCCAGTCACAGTCTAGGGACATTAACTGGTGTGTAACTCTTGTACAATTATAAGAGATATATTTTCAATTTATTTTATTTAATTAATTCAATTAACATAGATCTTATCTATTATTATATTAAAAATATATTTAATTAAATTTAAATTGATTCAAAACCAATCTAACAAACCCAGATAAGATATCTGATTTATTCCAAATCAGTATCTAAACTAAAATTTACAAAATTTAAATGGGTATTTCCAGTATAAATATCTTATGTTTTTGCATTTATACACTTATATACCAAAACTTTTTTTATTTTGTGGTAAAAATACCAAACGTTACCATTTTGTTGCATCCGTCACTACCAAGACCGTTAAGTGTTGATATGACTAAATAGGATGATACATGTTAGTGTTTTAGTGGTCCAAATCATAATTTAAAAAAAAATTAATTTCTTAAAATATAAAAAAAATTATTTTAAATCATATAAATTTTTTTTAAAACAATACTTTAATTATAGATTTAAATTATTCTAAAAAAATTAAACAAAATTAAACTTTAATATATCATTAACTATAATTTAAAGAAGTTATAATCTATCTAAATATCTTAATTAATTAAGAAAATTAAACGAAAACAAAAACATTAAGACCCATACCTAAATTGATATGAGCCATACGATACTCCTTCGTTCATCGTTCTTCTTCTTCTTCTCAATAACCAGTCAATTCTCACTCAAGCATTCAAGCAAGCCAAGAACAAAACTAGATCCAAACTCAATCCTTCAAAATCTATAATCCCAAATCAATTCAAAAATAGAATTTACAAATAAAATCTAGAAATTTGGGTTCTTATTAGCCGAGACTCTTCCATCCAAGATAGCCTCCATTGACGAACCACCCCAACGCTTTTATGATGTTGCACCTCCTCACCTCTCGCCCAGATCTGGGTTTTGTCTATAGTTCCTCGATTTGATGGAAGAATCTCTCGTCTAGGTTTTGACCCAAATATCATGGTAGACTGCATGATCAAGGGAAGAAAAAGGTTTGTGGTGGAAGAATATGTCACACCTCCTCTCCTGAAGCCTAGATTTGCCTCTAAATTTTATTCAAGCTCTGCTCAACTCCGGAATAGGAGAGAAGTAGAAGAAGAAGAAGAAGAAGAAGAAGAAGAAAAGATGAAGAAGAAGAACGAGGAAGAAAGAAGAACATTGAGATAAGAGAAAACGACAAAAATAAAATAAAATTTATTTGACTTTATTTTATTTATTGTGTTTCTTTTATTTCTGTTATTTAAAAAAATTAATTACAATTATTTTTAATTATTGTTTTTACAAAAAAAAATTAGATTATTCTGGTTGTAAAATCAAATAATAAGATGTTGGACCATTAACGACCTAGGTAGTGAGAGATGCAACAAAATTGTAACTTTGGGTATTTTTACTGCAAAAAAAAATTGGGTATATAAGTGTATAAACGCGAAAACATAAGGTATTTATGTTGCAAATATCCCGAATTAAAATATTAAATTAGTATATCAAACTAATTTAAAATAAAATGAAATAATTAATATAAAACTAAATTTTTATTTAATTAAATTATAAATATATTTTCTATAATTATCTTGTAATTACATTTTTGTCCGGAAACTAATTTTCTTGACAAATATACCTATACTTGTTCTACTGCTACAATTACCAAGTATAGTGTTTATAAAGCCAATCCTGAGATGTATGGAATTGCACTCTTGTAATTATGGACTATATATACTGAGTACTTTATTAAGTGTAATGCCATGGATAGGCAAGACCATTATACTGTGTATTTTAAAAAGTGTTGGACTTGCTAATCGAGTCGTTTTGATATAAACATGTTACTAAGAATAATTAACGGATTAGGTTTAAAAGATTTTGATCATAGGAATAGTTGTTTTTCATTAGAAAGTGTGAGTTTGTGCATGGGATCCCCCAAAAAAAGGTGTTTGCAAGGAATTTACAACCCTCAAAATAGTTACAACTTAAGCCAGACTAAGCGGCAAAATTAAATTTGGCTTTAGTCCCTGTTGATCCCTCGGCCGTGGCGGTCGAGTAGCTGCTAATGTACGCACCACCCCTAAAGCTCTCCAACTTACGGCTGGTCCAAATGTCCCATTCTCTTACCTGCACCACATAGCACCCGTGAGCCAAGGCTTAGCAAGAAAACTTAAATCAACAAATACAATGAGCAACAACATATAAGCAATAAACTTGAATCAACAAATTCAATAAGTAACAAGATATAAGCAATAAGCTTGCAATGATAATCTACTCAATCAAATGCATATCTCAATCTCAATAATCAATACAATTAGTCACAGCGCCCTTAGGCACGGCGCCCTTAGGCCGAGTCCTCTAGTCCTATGGCCGACCCTGACTCACTTAGGCCGGGCTGCATTCTGCATGCTTAATATCGGCCCTAGCTCCCTTAGGCCGGACTTTCAGCATAAATACATCCACATATGTATATTTCATAACTACACAACCAGATACAACATATGAAAGCATGCCTAATTAAGTGATCACAATTATAATCACAGTCAAATCCATTTACCAGGATCCAAGCCCCGATAACAACTAGGGTGCAGTTTTCTTACCTCAAGTTCCGTGCGATAAACGTGCTGGCCTCAAGTACGATCACAACATAAACATACTCTTATTAGGGATTGACTTTAAATCCCAAGCCTCAATCTAAACCCTATCCTTAGAATTACTATTCTCAGGTGTCGAGACGATAGAAACGTCCCTTGAGCCCCCAAGTGGGCCATCAAATGGATTCCCAAACTCCCCGAGCCCTAATCCTAAAACAAGTAAAACCACGTTTTGGGGCAACTGGCACGGTCATGCCAGTAGAAAGTTTAGGCTTTCTGGGGTACTGGTGTAGTCATGCACTATGTAACGACCCAAATTTACTAATGAGGCTTAAGGGCCTTGATTAGTGTGCCGGGAGGGCATAATTGGAATATATGTGATTTAATGATCTAAAGCATGTTATATGACTATTTGAATATTTGAGATGCATGATTATGTGTATTAGTATGTATGTAGGCCCTGAATAGGTTAGAAGGGCATAATCATAATTTTGGCCTGTCGCGGGCATAACTGTATATATATATGCGATAATTGTTGAGATCACATTATTATGTGGATATATCTGTGATCTGTGATTCGAGACGACCCTAGTGAGCAGATTAGCAAAAAAATCACGGCGGGGATTTATACCCGACTCGGGGCGAGCCTGGGGGTATAAATGGGAATTTAGTGCATATATTGGGGTCTATTTTGACATCGAGAAATATAATTGGTGATTAATTAGGTGTCGGGAAGTAAGCGGGAAATATTAGAGACACTTGAGGAATTAGCGGGAATTGAGTAAAATGACCAAAATGGCCCTAAGTTGATTAAAAGACTTAGGATTAAAGGGGAGGGCATTATGGTCATTTGGCTTTTAAGAGATAGGTATTGTTGAGGCTTTATGTTTAGTGTAAGTTGTAGAATAAGGTAGAAGTCTGAGAAAAGAAGAGAAAAGAAAGAAAAAGAAGGGGAAGAAAGCAGGGCATTTTTCCAAGGGTCGGTTTATGCTTTCCTTCATCATTTTCTTGAGTTTTCTTGGAGCAAAGCTCATAGGGGAGTTAGGTTACGCTGAGCAACAAGAATTCTGAGCTAGGCTTGAAGGATTGTCAAATGCTTAGCAGGAACACACCATCACTTAAGGTAAGACTTTGGAGTTTTCAGTTTCTGGTTTGGATTGTTTGAACCATGGTGGATAAGCTGAGTTGATGGGAAATTTAGAGGAATTCAAGCCAAGGATTGAGGAATATCATCCTAAGGAGGTCTAGAAGCTAACTCAAAGTCGAATTTCCATTAAAGGTAGAAAATTCTAAGCTTTAAACTTTGATGTTTTAATTGTTTTGCTGAGTTTCTGAAGTCTAGGAGCAACTATGGTGAATTTTGGGATTAGGGGTGCATGTGGTTAGATTTTGAATGATTGTGATGCTTGGGATGAGTGGAGTATGTTAATAAGCTTGTTTTTAAGTTTGGTTAAGGATTGGAAGAGTTTTGGTAAGGGTTGGCTCGGGGAAATCGCAGGAAGGGAAAATGTAGTGTTGGCTGTCTGTGACTAGCGCTACAGCGCTAGTCTTTGGGCGCTACAGCGCTAGGCCAAGCATGTTGAGGGTATTTTGGTTCTGCTTGTAGCATTGTAGCACCCTCCTTAGAGCGCTACCCTGTTTCCAGAAAGGGGTTTTTGAGTTATTTTCAAGGGTTTTTGCACGAGGGTTCGGGGTTCGATTCAACCACCCCGTTTGATGGAATTGGAGCTTCCTGAGGGCTTGGGATTAGTCCCGAGGCTAGGTTTTGGACTTGAGGTTTGGTGGTGATTTTGATCTATGGTTGTGACTAGGTGTGCGCTGGGGCTCAAGGGGGATCGTGCTCAATGATCACATTGAACAAGGCTAGCAAATCCAAAGGTAAGAAAATTGCACTCGGTTATATGTTTGTGATGGGACTAAGAGCTCTTGATATCTGTATAATGTCAATGATGGTATTATTCCATGGGGACATGTGATAGCGGCCTAAGAGTGTCGTACACAATATTTGCGCACAGGGCGCGACTTGGCCACTGGTAGCCGAGGACAGCTTAATATTCACTGAGCTCGGTTTAAGCGGGCCGGGGTCAGTGGGATAACGGAGGGTGCGGCCTGAGGGCGCTAACCCTAGTTATCATTTGTGATTTGATGTATGATATGAGTTGATATGTTTAGTATGCTAAATACTTGGTTATCCTGAGTGTTTATATGGTTGAGAACATGTTTATGCAATATGGGATATTGGATTGTCTGTTGATTGCTTATGCTCTGTTATTGTGTTTTCTTGCTGGGCCTTGGCTCACGGGTGCTACGTGGTGCAGGTAAAGGCAAAGGCAAGTTAGACCAGTCCTGAGGTGGAGAGCTGTGGGGCTGAATGTACATAGTCAGCTGTTCAGTCGCCTTGGCCGTGGAGTGGATCAGGACAGGGATCACTGAACTGTCTATTTTGCCTTAGTATGGCTAATATTGTATTTAAATCGTGAATCTTTTGTAAATGGTTTTAATTCTATTGTTTTTTGGATCCCGTGTAAACAGGAGATGATATTTAAAAGAAATGCGACTTTTAAAACCAAAATCTTTTAACCCTAGTCCCATTATAGTTCCAGTAACACGTTTTTAATTAAATGACTTGATTAGTAAGTCTAGCACTTTTATAAACACACAGTGTAATGGTCTTGGCTATCCAGGGCGTTACACACTACCCCAGCATGGTCGCGCCCTACCCCAGCGTGGTCGCGCCACTAACTTTGAAACCCAAAATTAAAATCAAATCCCCATTCTCTGAAACACTAGCGCGATCGCGCTAAATTACCATAAACCCGAAAACGAGCTCAAGATTTGCACTAGTGGCTCCTCATAAGATATATAAGTCTGTAGTTCCAGATTCTCATATCCCAATACATGGGTCATATCTGACACATTCTTTTGAAGCATCAAGATGTGAAAAACATCATGAACTCCAAATAAGGATGGGGACAATGCCAATCTATAAGCTATCTGCCCGATCCTCTCCAGGATCTTGAAAGGTCCTACGAACCTAGGGCTCAGCTTGCCCTTCTTTCCAAACCTCTTCACTCCCCGCAGTGGAGAAACTCGCGGAAACACATGGTCCCCTACCTGGAACTCCATGTCCCTACGCTTAGCATCAGCATAGCTTTTCTGTCTACTCTGTGAGGCGAGCATTCGAGCTCGTTTTTTTCTCAATAGCTTCATTAGTCTTCTGAACCATTTATGGATCCAAATACTTCATTTCGCCCATCTCATCCCAATGAATGGGCGACCTACAATTCCTTCCATACAACATCTCGTTTGGAGCTACTCCAATCATCGATTGATAACTGTTATTATATGAAAACTCAATCAATGGGAGATACTTACTCCATGACCCCTCGAAATCTAGTACACATTCTCTAAGCATGTCCTCCAATATCTGAATCGTCCTCTCAGACTCCCCGTCTATCTGAGGATGAAAGGTTGTACTGAACTTCAACTGAGTCCCCATAGCCTTCTTTAAGCTACCCCAAAACATGGAGGTAAAAATGGGATCCCGGTCCGACACTATATATTTCGAAACCCCATGGCGACGTACAATCTCCCTCACATATAGCTTTGCATACTGATCCACATTATAGTTTGTCCTCACCGTAAGAAAATGAGCTAACTTGGTATGTATGTCCTATATCACCCATACCGAGTCATGTTGCCCCACTGTCCTGGGAAAGCCTCACACAAAATCCATAGTAATATTTTCCCATTTCCACTCAGGAATACCTAAAGGTTGTAACAACCTCGTTGGCTGCTAGTGCTCAACCTTTACCTGCTGACAGGTTAAACACTTCGCTACATAGTTGACCACATCCTTCTTCATCCTTGGCCACCAGACAATGATCATATATCCTGATACATCTTCGTGGTTCCTGGATGTAATGAATATGGTGTGGTATGAGATTCATCAAGGATCTCTCGTTTGATACCTACATCCATCGGAACACAAATTTGATCCTTATATCTCAACAAACCCATCTCCATAATAGAATAGTCCTTAGCTACTCCAGCTAAGACATCCTCTCTAAGATTCACCATCTTTGTATCACTCATCTGGCCTTCTTTTATTCTCTCCAAGAGGGTGGACTGCAAGGTAATATTGGCCAACTGGCCCACTACCAATTCTATATTCGCTCTGGTCATGTCTTCTGCCAATTTCTTCGATGTTTGCTTCGAGCTAAACAACTGTCCTGGGCCCTTCCAACTCCAAGCATCTACCACAACATTGGCTTACTCTGGGTGATAAAGGATCTCACAATCATAATCCTTTACCAACTCTAGCCAACATCTCTATCTCATGTTTAGGTCCTTCCAGTTGAAGAAATACTTCAAGCTCTTATGATCGATATATATTTCACATTTCTCTCCATATAAATAGTGTCGCCACACTTTCAACGCAAATACAACCGCTGCTAGTTCCAAATCATGAGTAGGGTATCGTTGCTCATATTCCTTCAGTTGTCGCAATGCATAGGCAATAACCTTCCCACTCTGCATCAACACACATACTAACCCTAGTCTCGATGCGTCACAATATACGACACACGTATCCCCATCTGAAGGGAGACTGAGCACTGAAGCAATAATCGACCATCGCTTTAGTTCCTAGAAACTATTCTCACATCTGTCTGACCACAAAACTTCAAATTCTTTCGTGCCAACTCAGTCAATGGTGTGGCAATCTTTGAGAATCCTTCCACAAATCACCTGCCAATCTCTAACTGCTTCTACCTTGGCCTGATCCACCTTAATCTCGTCTCCACTGACAATGTGACCTAGGAATGCCACCTGCGGTAACCAAAACTTTCACTTCTTAAACTTGGCGTACAGTCGATGCCACAATCTCTGCAAAAACCAACCAGAGATGCTGCTCAATCTCTACCTCTAAACGAGAATAAACCAGGATGTCGTTGATGAAGACAATTACAAACTGATCTAAATAATCCTTGAACACCCAGTTCATCAAATCCATAAATGTTGTTGGGGCATTGGTCAACCCAAATGACATGACCAGGAACTCATAATGCTCGTACGTTGAGCGAAAGGTCATCTTCGAGATATCCTTATCCTTGATCCTCAGCTGGTGATAACCAGATCGAAGATCAATCTTTGAGAATATTGTCTTATCCTGCAACTGGTCAAACAAGTCATCTATCCTGGGTATCAGATACTTATTCTTGATGGTCAACTTGTTCAAATCCCTGTAATCTATACACATCCTCAGGGTCCCATCCTTCTTCTTCACAAATAAAATTGGAGAACCCCACGGTGAGAGGCTAGGTCTAATAACTCCTGTAACTGTACCTTCAACTCCTTCAGCTCTGCCGGATCCATTCTGTATGGTGCCCTCGACATTGGTTTTGTACCTGGTGCTAAGTCAATGATGAACTCGATCTCCCTGTGTGGCGCAGTCCCGGTAAGTCCTCAGGGAACACATCTAAGAACTCACACACCAATTTGGTCACCTCTGGTCCCACTGGAATGACCCTAGTGGTGTCCACCACACTAGCTAGGAATCATATACAACCTCCTTGTAATAGGTCTCTAGCCATCAATGTTGATATCATGGGAATGCGGGGTCCATGCACAGTGTAACGCCTTAGTTACTCGAAGACCGTTAATGTGAACTTTAAACAGTGCTAAACTCGCTAAACGAGTCATTGGGTTATAAACTTGCATCTAGGTATTATTAATTGGCCAGGGTAAAAAAATTCTATTAAAATGAATGGATATATTTTATTTAAAACATTAAAATGTACATGGGCCCATAAAAGCGTTTACAAGTTATTTACAATCCAAAATGGTCAATACAGTGTAAAAATTACAACCCGCCGACCTAAGCGGCAAAAATAGGGTTAACCCCTAGTTCCTCTGAGAAACACCTTGGTCGTGGTGGTCAAGCGGCCGCATATGTACACATCGCCACCTAAGCTCTCCACTCAAGGCTGAGTGAGCTTTTCTTTCCCTTTACCTGCACCACATAGCACTCGTGAGCCAAGGCTCAGCAAGAAAACTTATTTTTGCATGTATACAATATCAATTGATCATTATGATAACCATACTAGGACTTGTAGCCCTAATCAGATAAGATACTAATGAGTCACTTCCTGGGTATGTGACTAATGAGTCACACTCTGGATAGGTGACTAATGAGTCACACTCTGGATAGGTGACTAATGAGTCACACTCTGTATAGGTGACTAATGAGTAAGTCACGAACTTGGGCTCCGCACCCTTAGCCATGTGACGATACAGTCACCTGAGCCTTTTGGCCCTGGCTCTAAGTAACTAGCCTTTAGACTAGACAAGTGCTTTTGTTTTCATCGAACTTAAGGTCGGTCAAGCATTTCATGCTTATGATGATAATGCTTATGTCGATTGGATCTAATCTTTTCGGGTTGCGTTAAACACGCTAATACCATTCTTGACTCATAAGCCAATACCATACAACCAGTGCTCAGTACTACTGTCGAACTTGACTAATGAGTCACAGCTTCACAGTCAACACTGGCACCATTGCCGATTCTGACTAATAAGTCAGTACCACTCACAAGTAAGCAAGATTGATAAGCATTTAATATGCAATCAATGTCCACATATAGAGCACTCAACATGCCTCATTAATAACCATGCATGTCACATACTGGGTGCAGTTTTCTTACCTCTGGTTCGAGTGAGAAATAAGTTAAAAATGACCCTTGAGAATGATTAATCATTTGATCCTTTAGCGGTCACCTAGTCATAACCAAATATCAAATTACATCAATAAAATCAATGATTAAAGGTTCAAGATCTAAACCTTGCTCCCGGGACCTCGAATCCTACTAACACGGTTAATAAATTCGATCCTGAGCCTTAAGAATTGAAACCCCGAGCCAAAAACCCTAAAAATTGCCCAAAAGAATGCCCTGGGAAAACAAGGTAGCGCTACAGCGCTGCCCCCCAGGCACAGCCCCCCAGACGCTGTCCCCCAGGAGCTATGGTGCTACAAGCAGAGCTGCCAAGCCTTGGACAACGCTTTAGTGCCCAACCGTGGGCGCTGTAGCGCCAGAACTAGGGTGTTCCAGCTCTGGTTTTTCCTTTTCGAGTTCTCCAAATTCCAAACCCCAAAATCTAATTTCAAACCTCAACCAAACCCACAAATGAACCCAATAACCAATCCTACAAGTCTTAGGCATCAAAACCCAATCAAACTTTCCCAAAAACTTCATTGAATTCCCATCCATCATATCCAAAATCTCAATTGAAAAATAACTGAAAAACAAGGCATAAACCAAAGATTACAAGGCTGAAATCTTACCTCAAACTCTAGATGGAACCCTCTTCAATGTCTGAACATAATCCTAAACCCTCAAACCTTGATTCCCTAGTTTGAATCTTCAATTGGAGCTTCAAAATTTCAAAGGAAAAAGAAGAATAAAAAATGATCGGGAGGAAGAAGGAGAAGAGGCTCTATTTTGCTTAAGTTTTCTACAGCCAACCTTAGTTAAATATATCCCTTGGTCAAATGATCGAAATGCCCCTAGGTTAAATAATTTCCTTTCAAGGCTAGCAAGGGAAAAATCGTCATTCCCCGTCTATCTCATTAATTATAATTAATGTCCTCCAATTCCTGTTATTCCCAATATTCTCAAATAGTAATAAATCATATCTCATTACCCTATAATTCTCAGTAATGTACTAATCATCAAATTACCTCGAGACTCACCCCGAGCCCGGAAAATAACCCCGTTATGACCAAATCGCTAACTTGTATTCAAAGATCGTCTCATGTCGAATAGCTCGAACAAATCCACATTATAATGTGGCCTCATCCATAATTCACCAAAATGCATGAAAATATACAAATATGCCTCCAACGGGCCCAATTTACCAAAGTGCCCTTATAATGAAAAGTAAACCCACATGCATGCATTTATCATCATATAATAATATAATTCACATAATCATGCATATAATCATTTAATGGCATAATAAATCAATTATGGCCCTCCCAGCCTTCTAATCCAACCATTAAACCTCAATAGGAATTTTGGGGCATTACACACAGTGCCAAAAAAAATGAAGGGGTCCTCACCCTCACACTCGAAATTCACCATCTTATTCTTGCAGTCTATAGTCGCCCATACTTGACCAGCCAATCAATCCCCAAAATCATGTCGAAATGATCCATGCCCAGCTCAATCAAATAAACCGTATGAGATTGCACTCTTATAATTATTAACTATATATACTAAGTACTTTATTAAGTGTAATGCCCTGGATAGCCAAGACCATTACACTGTGTATTTTAAATAGTGCTGAACTTGTCAATCAAGTCGTTTTGATATAAACGTGTTACAAAGGATAATTAATGGATTATGTTTAAAAGACTTTGATCATAGGCATAGTTTTTTTCATTAAAAAAATGTGAGATTGTACATGGGATCCCAAAAAAATAGGTGCTTACAAGGCATTTACAACCCTCAAAATAGTTACAACTTAAGCCAGCCTAAGCGAAAAAAATTAAATTTGGCTCTAGTCCCTGTTGATTCCTCAGACGTGGCAGTCGAGCAGCTACTGATGTACACACCGCCCCTAAAGCACTCCAACTCACAGCGGGTCCATCTTTCCCTTTCCCTTACTTGCACAAAATAGCACCCGTGATCCAAGACTTAGCAAGAGGACTTAAATCAAAGAATAAAATGAGCAACAACATATAAGTAGTAAACTAGAATTAACAAATTCAATAAGTAACGAGGTATAAGCAATAAGCATGCAGTAATAATCTACAATCAATACAATTAGTTATCCCAATCTCAACAATCAATACAGGTAGTTAAGTGCAATCGACACTTCTATTCATTTAAGTGATGTTCAGACCGGGGCCCTTAGACTAAGCCCTCTAGTCCTATGGCCAACCCCGACTTGCTTAGGTCAGGCGTCGTTTCACATACTTAATGTCGGCCACGGCTCCCTTAGGTCAGACTTTCAGCATAAATACATCCACATATGTATATTGCATAACTACACAACAATTTACAACATATGCAAGCATGCCTAATTGAGTAATCACAATTATAATCACAGTCAAATCCATTTACAGGGGTCCAAGCCCCGATCATAAACAGGGTGAAATTTTCTTACCATGAGTTCTATGCGATAAACGAGACAACCTAAAGTATGATCCTAATCCCGAGCCTTGCGATAATCTAGTCACAACATAAACATACTCTTATTGGGGATTGACTTCAAATCCCGAGCCTCACTCTAAACCCTATCCTTAGGATTACTATTATCAGGTGTCGAGACATTAGAAATGTCTCCCGAGCCCCAATGGGGGCCATCAAATGGATTCTTGAACTCCCCGAGCCCTAATCCTAAAACATGAAACGGGCACCGGCCGCGGTCGCTCCTACCCCTGGCGTGGTCGTGCCAGCTGAAAGTTTAGGCTTTCTGGGGTACCGGCGCGGTAGCACCCTACCCTAGCACAGTCATGCACTAACTCTGAAACCCAAAATTAAAATCAAATCCCGACGCCCTGAGCCACTAGTGCTATCACGCCACAACCTAGCACGGTCGCGCTAGATCACCAGAAACCTGAAAACGAGCCCAAAAACTTGAAGTTCTTCCCCAATTCAAACTTACAACTTTTCTGCATATCAAACCCAGAAAATTGACCCCAAACAAACTCTCCAGAAAGTTTATAACTACCAAAACGCCCTATACAGCTCTAACAACCTAATATCAACATTAATATACGACAAAATGCACTAAAACACCAAGAACTCCATAATTCACTATGTTGAGCTTGAGTTTTAAGAGCTTACCCAAATTCAAAAATCTCAGGTCTGAAATGCAAATTAAAACTAAATTCCAAGCCTCCTAGAGCCTCCCAACACATTTCTTCCAACAAATTATGTACTACAATCTCCTAGAAACCTCAATTTCATCAGCACTTGCCTTAACCTCATCTCAACCAAGAACATCAAAGTTCAAAATGAGAAACAGAGCTATAAGTCCTTACCTCCTTGATTTTGAATTTTCCAGCAGCTAACAGAAGGTTTTGGCAGCTCAATCCCTTCCTTGTCGCCTTGAATCCCCTTGATCTTCACTAAAATCCTTCAAGTTCTTGATCAAGCCTAAGTGCCTTTTGATCTTGGGAGAAAGCTTGAGATTCTAACACCAAATTTTGAGAGACACCAAGTGAAGTGGTGAGTGCCCAAATGTGGGGTGCTTTGGCTACTGCTGCTTTGGTCAAATGACCACCATACCCTCAAGTTAAAATCGGTCATGTTGCCACTAATCTCGCTAAACCCCAATTAACGTCCTAAGTTCCCTATTACGTTACTAACCCTCCAAATACAATAATTTCCTCCAATAATATTCCACTAATTCCCGACCTACGCAAAATTACCAAAATACCCCTGGCTCCCCCGAGCCGGGTATAAATCCTCGTTGTGACTTTTTAGCCAAATCGCTCTAAAGGATCGACTTAAGCTAGTTATCAAAAATATATCCACATAATAATGTGGTCCAATCATATAACATATACAATTACAATTATACCCTTAACGGGTCAAAATTACGAAAATACCATTTTCACAAAAAATGGGCCCACAATTACATTTAATACACCTAAGCATGCATAAATAGATATATCTTAATATAACTCATATATATTTCACATAATCACACGTATATTCAATTAAGTTCATGTAATAATCAATCTATGCCCTCGCGGCACGCTAATCAAGGCACTAAGCCCTATTAGCAAATTAAGGTTGTTACATTAAGTCTCCATTGGTATAATCACTTCATGCAATTTAATCGTCCAATAATTGGTTCATAATTAGAGATAGGTTAATTATCATTTTAACCCTCTAATTACCTCTTTATCCCTAAGTACCATTAATTCACTAGTGAACAGTTAATTTATAAACTTTTAATAATTAGAGGCCTCAAACTATTATGTTCCAAAATTAACACTTAAGGAAAATATTATTCAATCTTCTTATGAAGAAGGCTTGGATTCCATATCTGTATTCATGTCCCCAACCATTTAGATCAATGAGCCACCAAAACAAAACAAAAAATTAGCCTGATCATTCTAACATGTCCTAATGAGTGAATCAAAGGACCCAAATAACATAAACAAGAGTTCATGATAACTTCAGGATTTAGATTGATTTGTAAATGATCATCTAATGATATGATTATAAGTCTTTAAGGTTTTTCATATCAACAATTGATATGCCGATAACAGTATTTAGTAAAGAGTTAATTACATATTGGGTCCAGACCTATATTATCATTATCATATAAAGCAACTCTATCGAGATGTCTATCTACATCAGTGATTCGGATCTAGATCACAAGTATTCATATTACTAGTAGACCATACTAGTAATGTTTTATTAAAAATTTCATAAATTTAGTATAAACTATGAACCATTTAATTCATTATCTATAATCTTAATCCTCTCGTACGCATACAAAATTATAGTTGTATTAATGAATTATGATTTTTCTGATATTTATATAAATATTATTCCATAATAAACACTAATTATATAAGAATATTTTTTATATAAATTTCATAAGTAATGAACTAGTTTTATTGCTTTAAGGGTACCATGCCTAATACTAGGTACCAAAAACACAAAAGGGGTGCACCGATATGCACATTTTAGGGGTTCACTCAAGAAGGCCCCTAAATTTTGTTTCTCTTTCTTTTAGTGTTAAAAGTATAAATGTTAGACCCTCCAAAATTACTCAAAGAATAATTAAAAACTTTACTGCGTGCATTAAACACTCATTTTTTAAAGTGTACAAGTTGGAAGTCAAAATTACTTTCCCTTAAAGGAAAAGTTAAAAGTACTAGTTTGAAAAACGTGATAGGCATTTGAATATTGTAAATTTAAATATGTATTTTATCTTCAATTTGGTGGGGAAGCTAAGACTAGTGTAACTCTGTTAATTGCAATCATATCATGTGCCTTAATAAGTACCTTATTCCAATTAGCTAAAAAGTTAGTTCTTTTTATTGCTGGAGGAACTCCCCAAACTAGGGGCGCCTTTCATAAAAAGAAAATGAGAAGGATACAATTGAAGTAGAAAACATAAGGCAGGATAAGAAACAAGTGCCCACAAACCAACAAAATAAGGAACTAGAAAAAGAGTACATAACAAATCTACCTGAACAATCCAAAGAAAAAACTACAACAGTACAGGAACAAAAAAAAAAAACAGAAAACAATAAATGGAGGAATCAATAGTAAACTAGTAGTAGAAAGTATCCAACTTCGTGAAAAAATCAGAAGGGTTCACGGTGGAAAGATGTCATTGTAATCTTGCAGCATAGCATGATTGGAGAGAACAATATCTGTCTCTTGGGTAAGAGAATTAATAGTTGCGTACTTTGCTAGATTGTGAGCCTCGTAGTTGAAAGATCTAGGGACCTTTTTGAGCTTCCATTGTTCGATGAATGCAGAAAGAGACCTGAACTCATCTTGCAGATCTTCTATCAATCTCGATTGGTATCTTCCTAATTGTTTGAATAAGTCAAATACCAGCTATTGTCACAATTGAATATTACCAGTTTTTCACCTTTTTGCACAACATCTTTTGCAACATGGATTACTTCGAAAGCTTTCGCTGTCATGCAATCCTGAGCAGTGTGATAGATAGTCTTGGTTGTTTTGATATTACTTGTGCAATCTCTACTGAGGAATCCCATGGATGCCCCATTTTCTCTCATAGCAGCGTCTGATTGATAGCAAATCCAAGCAGTAGATGTGGGCTCTCTTGCTAGTGTTGAAGTGTCTCGAGAGAATTAATTCATCCACTCAAACCTTTTCTGATTAAATGTGTTGCAAAGGGTGCCGAGGGGGGTTGGGGAGCCTCCATGAGTGATGTTATTCCTTTCATGCCAAATTGGGTCCACTAAAATGGAGGTTGCATTGAAAAAGTCGTCCCCCGTGAGCCCATAAGGTCTGTTACGATCACCTTTGAAGAAGTTGAACCAATCCTTACAGTTGTTAAAATGTAATTCCTCTATCTTGATACCCCACAAGTTAGCAAACCAAAGTCTAGTGGTTAAGTTGCATCGCCAGAACAAATGAAGTGTTGATTCCTTTTCAGAGTTGCAGAAACAATAGGTTGGATCTTCAAGTAAGGATAAGCCATGAAGTTTGTCTTTGGTGGGCAAGACGTCATTGAGAATTTTCCACCAAAGGAGCTTATGTCCGGAATGGATCTTTGCTCTCCATATTGTTTTCCAAATATCTGAATTGTCCAAATCGTCGTTGACGAATCTGTTGGCCAAGGTCGATCTTATGGTGAAGGATCCCTTTGTGTCTAGATTCTAGAGCCAAGTGTCTTCCTTATCAACCCCAGGGAGCTTAATTTTGATAATTCTTTGAACATCTTGCATATCAAATCACTCCTCTAGCATTGAGACATTCCATTTTCCATTGGAAATGAAAGCACTTACCCAGCTTGTAGTGTCCCAAATTCCCTAATATGGCTTAGTGCCTAGATTAGGGGGTCAGGAGGGCGATAATTGATTTAAAATGTTATTATGAGATGATAGGCATTATTATGTGTGTTGTATTATTATATGATTGTGTTTGCATCTACGTGGGCCCATTTTTTATAAGAAGGGCATTTCTGTAATTTTTGCCCGTTGAGGGAATTTTTTTTATATTTATATGCATGAATGTGACATATGGGTGGTATCACATTATTATGTGATTATGTTTGAGCTTTTCGGCATGAGACGATCCTAGGAAGCAAGTTAGCGGTTTAGTCGTAACGAGCTTAATTACTGAGTTCGGGGTGAACCTAGGGGTAATTTGGTGCTTAGTACATTACTGGGAATGAGCGGGTAATGGGAAATGATTTGATGATTATTTGAGGATATTGGGAGTAACAGAAATTTAGGGACGTTAATTATGATTAACGAGGTAGGTGGAAATGAAAAAATCACCCTTGGGTGGCTTTGAAGGTGTTAGATGGCCCTAGGGGCAATTTGGTCATTTAGGCCATTAGATATACTTAGCCAAGTAGGCTGGAGAAGGAACCATGGCAGGAAAATAGGGGTTCTCTCTTCTCTCTCGATTATACTCTCTCTCACTCACTCGGTTGATTTTTGAAGCTTGAGGTTAGGAAAATTGGAGCTATTTAAGCTAGGTTCTTGATTGAGTAAAGCTTAGAGATAATTCTGGGATTGAGGTAAGGATTCTCAGCTTGAACTTTAAGGTTTTTACTCTGTTTTTATGTTGTTTGAAAGCTTGAGAGTTTGGTTGTAGAATTGAGTATTTGATGGTGTTTTGAGTGTTTCTAGGCTTGGGTTTCATAGCTAGATTGGTGGTAGTGTGGTTTTGATGTTTGTTTTAATATTGGAATTGTTTGGTGGAAGTTTTGGCTGAGTTAGGAATTGAAGAAAATGTAGGGGAGTTGGGTTCGTAGGGTCAAGTCGAGACCGAGTTCATGGAAGCCACGACTTGAGTGAACCCCAGAGCTTTCACTGGGCTCTGTCTGGCAGGCGCGCTACGACCTTCAAGGGCAAGTCGTGGCCCACCCCTGGCACTCAGACAGGGGGCCTGTCTATCTGGGAGGCCTGCTGCGACCCTTGTGGGCAGGTCGCAGCCCACCTGTTCTTTTTGAGCCAGGCATGCTTTCACTTAGTTTTAAGTGTGGGTTTTTGAATCTCAAGGCTCGGGATATAATCTACTAACCATTTTAGTAGGATTCGAGTTCCCGGGGGCTAGGTTTTAGTCTAGGAGTATTTTATTACTCATTTTATTGATGGGATTTCATATTTGGTTATGATTAGGTTACCTCTAAGGGCCTAAGGACAAGATAATTCTCAAGGGTCATTCTTAACTTATTTTACGCTCAAACCTGAGGTAAGAAAACTGCACCCATTATGTGACATACATGATTATTGATGAGGCATGTTGAGTGCTCTATATATGGACATTTGTTGCATTGTGAATGCCTGGTTGCATTTCTTACTTGTGAGTGGCACTAACTTATTATTCAGAAATGGCAATAGTGTTGAGTGCTGGTCGTGAAGCTCTGAATTATCAGTCAGGATCGGCAACAGTACTGAGCGCTAGTTGTATGGCATCGACTTATGAGTAAAAAGTGGTAATAGCGCAGTGAGCGCTGGTCGATATGATTAGATCTAATCAACAGAGCATTATATGCTACTCTGACCCTATGGTCGAAGAAAACTAAAGCGCTTGACTAGTCTATGGCTAGTTACTCAGAGCCAGGGATAAAAGGGTCAGGTGACTTGATGGTCACATGGCTTAGGGCGCAAAATCCCAGGATGTCTTATTAGCCATTTATTCAAGGCACATGACCCTAGGTTGACTTAATAGTCATTTATTTACGGTGCAGGACCCCAGAATGACTTAACATTCATTGATCCAGGGCATAGGACCCCAGCATGGCTTAATAGTCATCATTTGATTAGGGCTGTGAGCCCCTAAATGATTATTTATTTACGCTTGCATACATGAAGTAATAAGTTTTCTTGTTGAGCCTTGGCTCACGGGTGCTATGTGGTGTAGGTAAAGGGAAAGAGAAGCTTACCCAACCTTCAGTGGAGTGCTTAGGCGGCAATGTGTACTTATGCGGCCGCTTGACCACCACGATGAAGGTATTTCTCAAGGGAACTAGGGTTTAACCTTATTTTTGCCGCTTAGGTCGACGAATTGTAACTTTTGAATTGTAATGACCAATTTGGATTCTAAACACTTTTATGGGATCCCATGCACAATTTAATGTTTTAAATAAAATATATCCATTCCCTTTGACCGAGATTTTTAACCCTGGCCATTAATAAGACTTAGATGCACGGTTATGGCCTAACGACTCGTTTGGCGAGTTAAGCACTATTTAAAGTACACAGTGTGACGGTCTTGGCTAACCAGGGCATTACACAACTCATCCTGTGAAAGGCTTCCTTTTTAGGGACAGGACAAGGATGAGGTCTTGGGACCCAATTATAGAACCAAATGGAAGTAGATTGTCAGTTGCCTATCTTCCTGCAAAGACCCTTGCTTATGATACTCCTGCCCTTTAGGATGCCTTTCCAAATTGTTGAATCTGAAATCCTTTGAACCATGTCCATGAAATTTTGGCCACTAATGTACTTGGCATGCATGATTCTATGGCATAGGCCTTGTTTCCCAGTGATCAATTCCCAACATCTTTTTTCCATAAAGGCATCGTTAAGGCATCTAGTAGGTCGGAATCCCAGGCCTCCGTGAAGCTTAGGTTTGCACATACGGTCCCAAGAAATTGTATGCCATTCTCTTTTTTCGTTTTTGTGTCCCCACCTAAAACTCCTTAGTAGTTTGTCCACATTATCCAATGTAGTCTTAGGCACAAGACTAGAAGCTGCTGTGTAAGAGAATAGGGAAGCACCCACTACTTGCACAAGAGTAGTTCTCCCTTCTTTTGAAAGAAGTTTAACCTTCCATCCTTGTATTCTAGTTGATACTTTGTGAAGTATGTAGGCTATGTCTTTCATTTTGGCTCTGGAATGGAAAAAAGGCATACCCAGGTGTTTGGTATCCCTTTTAGCTTGAGGCATCCCTAGAATGTTTGAAATTTCTATAGATTTAGCTCGTGCAACATTGTGCGAAAAAATATCTTCAAACTTTGTCATATTGATTTTCTGGCATGACCACTCACAATTGTTATGTAGGCATGCTAATAGCCCACGAACTTCCTTGGAAGTAGCTTTGCCAAAAAGTATGACATCATCTACAAAAAGAAGGTGAGATATAGATAGAGCTTGTCTAGCCACCTAAATTCTTTTAATGTGACCTCAAATCTCACTTTTGCAAATCAATCTTGATAGAACTTTCGCCACAATGATAAAGAAAGTTGGAGATAGGGGGTCGCCCTATCTGATGCCTCATGTTGGGACCTTATCAAAAAGAGCCCCATTCAGAATCATGTTAAACTTAGAAGTGGTGACACACATATTGATCCACTCTATGAATCTCGGGGCAAACCCAAGGCATGTGAGCACCCCTTCAAGAAGCCCCAATCTAGTGTCTCATAGTCTTTTCCATGTCAATCTTGATAATCATATGTCAATCTTTGCCTCTTTTTTGTGTCATGGAGTGGTGTATCTCTTGGACAAGCATTGTATTGTCCTGGATTGCTCTTCCTCTAACAAAGGCTGGTTGCATAAGGGAAATTACCTTCGGTAGGATTGGTCTCAATCGATTAGCTATGATTTTGGAGATAATCTTATAGACCACATTTCATAAAGAAAATGGTCTATAATCTTAGAGCGCTCCGGCACCCTTGAATTTTGAAAGAAACACCTAACCATCGACATAGCATTTGTTTTAATAATCTCTAATGTAGTGAGAATATTCTAGAATAGTATGGGGCATCTTTATTCTAGAATATTCTAATTTGTTAGTTATTTCTCTTATGTATTTTATTATTGCTATTATGATGTCATCCATATGAGGGATCTATAAATACCCCACTTGTTTTATTGTAAGGGAACTTTTGGAATTTATATTTGAAATAGAGTTTTGAGAGTCTCTCATATTTTGGGTTTTCCTTTTATTTCCATGTATTTGGCATGAGCATTGCTCAACGATCCAATCCGCCACATCATTTGGTATCAGAGTTAGGTGTCTAGAGTAGTATGAGGTGTCTTTATTCTAAAATAGTCTAATTTGTTAGTTTTTTCTTTTATGTATTTTATTTTATTATTGCTATTATGATCTCATCTATGTGAGGGTTCTATAAATATCACACTTGTTTTATTGTAAGGGAACTTTTGGAATTAATATTTTGAAATAGATTCTTGAGAGTCTCTCATATTTGGGGTTTTTCAATTATTTTCCATGGATTTGGCATGAGCATTGCTCAACTATCCAACTTGTTGCATCATTTAGTATTCAGAGCCTCAATTCTTTCCTAAGAGGTACGATAGTCATGAATTGTGTTTGGAGTCGCTTCGATATCAAAGAACATGAAGTGGAAGCCTTTTGGGCATATCAAAAACTTCAACGAATGTGAAAGAGAGATTTAGCTCACTGTTTATCCTAGCGAGATAGAGATTCAAGCAACAGAGAATAGCGATTTCGAAAGTGGAGTGACCACCAACGATCGAATTTCCCACATTCATTTTCAAAGTACCATCCATCATCACCATCCTTGCCACCTCCATCTTCATATTCTTCACTGTTCAGTCATCATCAAACCCATTGTATCCCAACCTCATGCTCACCACCCACACCACAATACCGTAACTCACTACCACCATCACCACATTGTAACCCATACTACAAATATCACACTCATCACATTCCCTCCTCTGACTACTCATTCCTCTCAACATCAAAGAGAAGCTCATATTCAACCTATATCCATACCCAAAACCAAAAAACTCATGACCATGTTATACTAAACTACTCCTCTGATATCGACAAGCATAACCATAAAAAAAACACTGGAGTCGACCACCGACGTTCTTTGTTATGTCACTCGGCTGCAATGTCCTCCTAGGAAGACTCATGGTCGACGATGTCTACGAAAGCACAACTGGCTCGGCATTGGACCACCGATCTTCATGATCGACCCTAACAATGTTCAACGCCACTAGTGTGACCTCCGCACACTTTGATGGACCACCATGTTTGGAGGACAAAGGAGCTTGACGGTACGACAATAACGAACTTTGACTCTGATTTTGATGAGAATTATAGCAACAAGCTTACTCCAATAGTAGCACGGCTATCTATACTCACTGATCTCCAATCGACATCAAATGAATCTATTAAAGGTACCTTACAAAATCAACACCTAATGTCGAATTTTTTTTTTATGAATGAGTTGTATTCGTTTCTTCCTTGGATGATTCATCTACCTACAACCCTGGTTCTAATCCATGTGAAGAAGATACATTACATGAATTGGGCCAATATAAAATTAACCCTAGTAAAGCCCATTACCATATAGCTCTCCCACAAATTGAAAAAAAACAAATGGGCCATAAATATTTTGTTCAAACCAAAGCCCAATTACATTCTAAACAAGACTGATCCAATTCTGAGCCCAATTTTCTTCAACCAATTAAACCAACATTTAATTCAAATCTAGGCCCACTTTGCCAAAAGATAGACCCATAACTCTTGCTAATATGATGGTATTTTATATAGAAATGGTTATATTTTGAGGAAATTACAAATTCTTCTTATGTTAGTTTGGAAGAAGGAATTATTGATGGAAGCAATAGTACACAAGAGCAACTTTTGGAGAACGTTTGTAAGGCCCTGCTAATTAGGGTTCGTTACCACGTGTGTTTAAAATTAGTGCTGGACTCACTAAATGAGTCATTTGGACTAAAACACGTGATTAAGCCAAGAAAGGGTTTGAGTCTTAAAAATTTTGGTCAAGAAGAAAAATTTTCCATTAAAAGAAACTTTATTCTTTACATGGGATCCCAAAATGCAATTTTAAAAATTTGTTACAACTCAGGGTTTACAAAATAATTCGGCCTAAGTAGAAAAATAAGGTCCAACCCTAGCTCCCCTGCGATATCTCAATCATGGCAGTCGAGCGGACTGCATATGTACACATCACCGCTATCGCTCTCCAACTCATGGCTGGCTAAGCTTCTCCTTACCCTTACCTGAACCACAAATCACCCATGAGCCAAAAGTCTCAGCAAGAAAACATATCAACAAGTTAAGATAATTCACAGAATATAATAGCATGCTTAAAAGTAATAACTGGAACCAAGCCTACACAATGTACAGTTGAGTGACCATAAAATCACACAAGTGTGTGTCGCACTCTTATTTATTCATACAGCATCTGAGCCAGGCAAGTGCATAAGGCACTCTCGGGGTGGTCTACCCATAACGACCTACGCTCAATGCGCATGATGCCGATCACGACTTATAAGTCGAGCCTTACAAACCCTCGACTTATGAGTCAAGCCTTGGAAACCCTCAACTAATAAGTCGAGCCCCTTTTGAACCAAATATACCCTTGACTAGCAAGTCAAGCTTTAATCGGATGCAACAAATGGATTCTTGGCTTATAAAGCGAGCTTCCTAGCCAAAACAAACATCCACATAATACATTCGTCATACATGTAGATACAATGCATTACAATATACTAAAGCAGATATGCACATGCATAATTATAACCATGCTCATTAGCTGGGCCCGAGCCCTAATCACATTTACTTTTAACAAATGGGCCAAGCCCCAATCATATTACATTAATAGCTAGGTCAAGCGGCAATCATGCATCTCATGCATCAGGTGCATTTTTCTTACCTCGATCCTCGTGCAAATAGTGGAATGATCCCGAGCACTGATCCTAACCCGAGCCTGGCAGAAACCCTAGTCACAACACAAGTATCGTTTATCAAAACTTAACCCTAGAACCTAAGTTCCAAACCGAACACTAAATCTTAAAACCATGGTTCTTAGTTAACAGGGGGCTAAAAATGTCCCCAGAGCCCCCAAGCAAGCTCCTAAATCTGATTCCTGAGCCCCCCGGGCCTAGCCCTAAGAATCAGTAAACAAACATTTCGGGGCCCCTGGTGTGGTCGCGCCCACAAAATATTTGGGGCTTTTGGACCAATGGTGTGGTCGCGCCAACCCTTGGCACGGTCGCACCCCTCAAATTGAATCCAATTTTCCTCTTTATGGGACACTAGCGCGGTCGCGCTATAACCTAGTGTAGTTGCGCTTAGTCCCCATAACCTGAAAATATGCCTAGAACATGATGTTCTTCCCAAAATCACAAACCCAACAATTTCTCAGTAATTTCAGACCCTAATTTTGACCAATCCATATGTTTCTAGCATAATTCCAGCCACATAAACAAAATACTAAGCCTAGGAAACAAAACCTACTAATTAAACCATTACAACACCCTTTAAAATCTTAAACTAAGAATCAAAAAATCACAAAACCCAAAACACCATTGAAATTTGAGGGAACCAGAGGTTTACCTTCATTTCTTCTGCCCCAATTCGAACCCTGGCTGGAATCATCTAGTTTGGTAGCTCTAAACTCCTCAGCAAGCTCAATTTCTCCTTCAATCCCTTCCAAGATTTCACTTTGGCCTAACTTGAAAATCCCCTTGAGTGAGCTCCCAAAATGTTCTAACAATAGAGAATAGAATGAGGGAAAAATGTGTAAGACCCCTTCCCAAAGGCTGTTGCTGGTTAGCTAACCCAAGTGGTCAAATGATCATTATGCCCCTCACCCCTTTTATCTTAGATGTTACCCTCAAGGGAAATTTAGTCATTTGGCATAATTCCTGCTAACCTCAAAATATCTCATAAATTCCCAAATAATATATCAAAGCAATGTTCATCAATTAATTCCCGGTAAATTACCAAATTACCAAAATACCGCAAAGCTCACCCCGAGTCGGGTATTTTACCCCGTTGTGACTTTACCGCTAACTAGCTCCCTATGATTGTCTCATGTCGAGTAACTCAAATATATCCACATAATAATGTGGACAACAATCATATGTCACACATATTTACAATTATACCCTTAACGGGTCAAAATTACGAAAATACCCTTCTAATAAGAAACGGGCCCACATGCATATTTAATACACCTAAATATGCAAGCATAATCATATCATAATACAATTCACATAATAACATGCTCATAACATAAGCACTCAATCAATTCAATTATTTCCTCCCGGCCCCCTAATCCAAGCACTAAGCCTATTAGGGAATTTGGGGCACTACAACGTTAATATCATAACAATTGAAGCGCCACAAATTGAGAACCTAAATTTTGATACACTAGTGGTGAAGCCCAAACTTATGATTGACCAAACGGTTGATACTCTTCTTATTGATTTTAGAGCCGTCAAAACTAAAAAGGCAAGGCAACGACAATGGTGGATAGCTTGGCATTTCTTATCAATTTGTTTGGGTATTACTTTGGTACCATTGTGGCTTTGGGATGAGCGTCAAAGGGACTTCTCGATTGGAGTCTACCATTCTCACAAGATAAACTCGAGGTTGAGTTCTTTCATACATAGAGTGAATGATGTAGTGAAGTCTAGAATAGTATGAGGTGTCTTTATTCTAGAATATTCTAATTTGTAAGTTATTTCTTTTATGTATTTTGATGTCATCTATGTGAGGGTTCTATAAATACCCCACTTTTGTTTATTGTAAGTGAACTTTTGGAATTAATATTTTGAAACAAAGTTTTGAGAGTCTCTCATATTTGGGGTTTTCCCCTTATTTGCCATGGATTTGGCATGAGCATTGCTCAACTATCCAATTCACTACATCAATCTCCCAATGTTTCCTATAGAAGGAGCCTAGGAACCCATCTGGTCTTGGAGCTTTATCTGGGTTTATTTGATTAAGAGCATCCTCTATTTCCCCTTCTTCCGGAAGGAGGCACAGAACTTCATTTTGTTGCTCTGTAATGCAACTGTCTATGATTCCTTCGAGGCCAGGCGGGTATTCAATCCTATCTACAATGAAGAGGTTTTTAAATCTATCCAAGAGCCAATTTCCAATCTACTACCTACCATAAAGCCAAGTTCCATCTGAGTTCTTGAGAGCCTGAATATGGTTCCTTATTCTTTTGATAATGTGAGAAGTTTGGAAAAATTTTGTGCTTCTGTCTCCATCTCTTAACCAACTTATCCTTGATTTCTTTTTCCAGTGTATCTCTTTCCTTCAAAGAACTTCATTCAACGTGTTTCGGACCTCAAGTTCATTTTCCAAATTATCTGGATAGGTTGATTCTGCTTGCTTTAGAGCTGTTTTTGCTTTATGGATTTGCTCTTGAATGGATTGAAAGTGCAAGCGGTCCCATTTTAACAAATCCTTTTTTGTTGCCCTCTGCTTTTGAGCAAAACTTCGCATCTGGTCATTGTGATAAGTGGACATCCATGTCCGTTTGATTATCCAGAAGTAGTTGATATTATGAGCCCACATATTCTCATATTTGAATGGCTTGCGCAACTTTTCATTGTCCACAAGGGTGTCCAACAAAATTGGATTATGGTAAAAACTTGAGGTAATCAAATTTTGAAGGGTGGCTTTTGAAAAACTAATTCTACAATCAAGGTTTGCAAAGCATCTATCCAGCCTCACCCGTTTTAGAGTGCTCAAACCCCCTAGCTCTTTACATTTTTTCCTCCAAGTGAATTTCCGCCCCGATGCTGAGATATCCACCAACCTGGATCCTTTACGCATTCTCCTTAATTCAAAAGATTATTTGGACGTATTTCCTTGTCTACTATAGCTTATGCATTCTAAATCATGAAAGGCCCTGTTGAGATCCCCCATTAGAAGAGAATGATCTCTTGAAGAGTTCACCAAGGAACCAATTCTGCCCAGAATTCTTCTCTTTCTCGGTAGGATGGAGGCCCATAGATAGATAATAAAGACCATGTGAACTCGGCGGGATCCAAGGCAATAGACCCAACTATAACGTTTTCATCTGTTTGAACAATGTTTACATCCACTCCTTTTTCCAGCACATGTCGAAGCCACCTGACAGCCCAATAGGTTCTATATAGTGAATATCAGTAAAATGAAACATACATAACAGTCTGGAAAATGATTCCTTGCTAATTCTTTTCTCAGAAAGAATCAAAACATCAGGATTATGAGTTCTGATCAGCTCCGCTAATTCGCGAACTGTCAGATTTTGGTGGTGGCCCCGACAGTTCTAGCCCAAAGCCTTCATGGGAGCTCTAGAGACTTTCTGGGCCAGTCTCTGTAGCCCCAAATTGAAAAACCTATTGTTGTGTCTCCAAAGGGATCTAGTTGACATTTGATTATGTTTTCACCATAGTAGTCGAAGGTGTTGGGCCGGCCTCCTCGTCTCTGTTGTCATCCACTCTTATAAGCTCTTTAATGAACTCTTGAAATTCCTTCTCCTTGAGTGAATCTACAGTTTCATCACTGACTTTGTAAACAATTGCTTCATTCAATTTTTGTAGTTTCTGAGGTCTTCCTCTCTTTTTTCCACTTGAGGACCCAATAAATTTTCTGTTTGGAAGAAGTCCCATCTATATCCCTTGTCGATTTGGTAGCTGACTGACCCCTTATTATTCTTGTTATTTCTCACGTGGGGTCAAGTTCCTGGGGAGAAGACGAGTGGTTCGAGTCCATTTACGAGACACTGGTTGGGAGTTTCCTCGAATAAGTTATGTTGCTCATTGGAAATATTGGTGCTGAGTATTTGTGTATCATTATTAGTGGTGAACTATGTGGGAAGCATTGTAGGGATGACTAAAGTTCCCACTTTTATTTTCTTGCTCCTTGACTGAGAATGATTGATTAAATCTTCAAACTCTAGTGGGGGGGGGGGTTGAGAACCGGTTAAATAGGCCAA